>NC_083348.1:65987094-67187094 GCF_019175385.1 Lycium barbarum | reverse complement strand
CAGATAGAGTACCAGGCCTCAAAGTCATTTTGAAACAAGTAATATATGATAATGTTACGGCTATTGCTAACGCAAACCTACATCATAAATAATTGACTCACAGGACACTTTTAGGTAAGAGAATAGACATATTCAAGAGGGAAGACCGAAACAGAATGTAATAACTTGAAAAATAGGTTCATATCGAAATTATTTTAGGCGAACTCGAATCTAAGAAAGAAGGAAGCATATCTCACAACTCGAATATGATAGATAAAATATGATGACTCAAAACTTACGGGTTCGCAAATGCTGAAGTTAAATCGTACCACAACAGCACACCAAACAACAACATATTTCGAGAAACAATTCTTTTGTATGGCAAACACCTAGGTCACCGACAACTCTAACTTAATTTAAACAAATACAGACAGTCGAATACATTAATCATGGTGTCAAACAGGAGAGTTTACATATTACCCAATGTATATTCAACCATACTGATCAAATCCAGCATCCATTAATCCAGATTTGACATAAACAATTAATAGATTGACCAATCATAACAAATTTTAACCATATTAGCATGATTAGTAGACTTCTAGATCATAACTAAACATGGAGCTCATTAGATGCCAAACAAAACCAGATTTTAGAGGACAAGCAAGGATTAACACCACTCTTCTAAATGGTACATGAAAGCAAACAGAATAGGCATCATGAATGGATGCTAGATTTAGTTAAAGAATTCCAAGTAATGAACTGGCAAGCCAAGGAAAGTTTCAAGAAACTATTAGAATTAAGCATGAACAGCTTTAAACTAAACAGGCCTGCTGATGACTGGATAAGCTCACTCAACATCTATTTAACAATTACAAAGAAGGAATGCCAAGTTCACATACAGAGGTCCAACTTATTTTACTATATCTATTATAGTTCATGTATACATACTAAGTTCTCGAATTAACAAACTCCATATCCAAGCTCAACAGTTTACCATATTGACACATAACCAAATTCAAACATCTTCATCTGCATATCCGTAATAAATGCTTTAAAAACTATCAGACCCAATCTAGATAACTTGGATCGTGCTTTAACTGAACATTTGATTCAACTAATCATGTTTTGGTAAAAACACCAGCAGACAGGCCTATTCCTGTATTAAACACACACATGCAATTCGGACTACACAAACTTATCTTTAGCACAAGATAAATTTAAACAGGACAAACTGCAGCTAGACATAATTTTAAAACTGAGTTAACACAAGCAGGGTCTAGTTCCACGTAATAAAGACTAAGCCAACAAACACAGACTAAAACTAACTTAGAGGGAATTAAACAGGAAGCCAACACTCATAAACATAATTAACAAGATTTAAACATGGTCGAATATAACTAAACTGGGTTCAAGTGGGCTTAAAACTAGCGACTAACAAACACGCTAGGCAAGAATAGTAATTAACATATGCAAGTAACGACTAATCTAGCAATTAGCACTACTACACTAAACAATCTAGCACATATAAGCAGAAAATAGCTAATAAATGCTAAAATAAATAAAAGGGAGGAAGATTACCTTTTTTGAGTGCAGCGAAGTGGGTACGGGTCTTCGATTCACACTCGAAACACTTCAAATTCGATGTTGCGAGACTCGAATTCGCGATATACTCAGATTCACAGCAACAACAAGGCAAACGAATATAAATTGAGATCTAGTATGTTGACCCGATTAAAAATAAAATTACGATTTGCTAAAGAAACTGATTTTTATGGAGATTTTGAGGCGATTCAAGAACTTGTTTTTTCTTTTTATTTCGAGTTTTTGATCTGATTTAAGTAAGGGATCCTTGATTTCCAAATCTCATTTTTGCAAGGCAATTTTTGGGGGTTCTAAAACCAGTCCTAAACGATTTCAAGCTGCGACCATTTTTAGGGTTTTGGCTCGTTTGAATCGAAGAAAAAGGAGAGAGGAGCGGGGGGAACAAGACGAAGTGGGGAACAGAGGGAAGTGGGAGCGGGGTGCAGGAGGCGGTGGTGGGGCGAAGGAGATGATGATGAAAAAGAGGAGGGAGCGGTAGCAAAGGGGAGAAGAGAGAGGAAGGAGAGAAAGAGGAAGGGAGCGGCGGAGGAAAAAGAAAAGGGTGAGGGAACCCTACCTGTTTTCTTCATTTAAGAAACGGGTCGGGTCCATTTTTGGACTGGGTCGGGTATGGTTTAAATAATGGGCTGATTATTTTTAAAATGTTGGGCTGGAGTTTTAAAACGTTGGGTTGGATGGAAGAAATAGTTTGGCTTCTAAATTTACATAAGAAACCCATTTTAAATTAATCATATACTGAGTGTGCTAAAATATCCCCTTAATATAAAGTATGTGTTTACTAACATTTATATGAAAAATAAAATGACGTCGTAATAGTCGGGCGATAATATATTTGAAATTCAACAGTAAGTAAATGCAATTATTAAATTACGCGAAGATAAATGTGATGCGTTTGCATAAGCTGGTAAAATGCCAAAATAGATAAAAAATTGTGAATTAAAATAATAATGATAATAATAATAATAATGATAATAATAATAATAATAATAATAATAATAATGATAATAATAGTGGTGAATGCAATGGAATAATAAAACGCCGATTTTAATAAAGCTAATAATTATAGTAAAAATATAAATATATTTTTTTTAATTTGCCAAAAAATATTAGAAGTGCAAATAGGTATTTCGGAAGAGAGGCGGGACAAAATTGGGTGTCAACAGGTGGGGGGTTGGGTTTGGTATGATTGCTGTTTGAGAGACTCGTGGGCACAAGGACATTGTCTCCTACTGAGTCGGAGGGCATCCCGATTGAAAGTTTCATTCGTGAAACTACTAAATTGGTTTGCCCGCCAACTGTTCGATAAAAGGTTTCAAAGAAAACTTGGGTAAAACCGGGTGAAGTCTAAGTAACCCGAGGTATGTGAGGGGATCAAATGGTGTTTTACACCATACCCCAAGGAGCATAAAGTTGAAAATCGTGGCCTCATGCTTAAACAAAAAAAATTGGCTACGCTGAGCATCTGTGGATTGTTGCCCGACATTCAGTGTTCCGGGCCGTAACGTGTGTTACGGACCGTAACACCCCATCATAACACTTATGATTTCCATGAAATTTTTTTGAAAATTTGGGTGACGTTACGGTAAGGTGTTACGGACCGTAACACGGTTGACGGACCGTAACATTATACCGTAACACCTATGATTTCTCCAAAACTTTCTGGAAATTTGGGTGACGTTACGGTAAGGTGTTACGGACCGTAACACGGTTGACAGACCGTAACATCATACCGTAACACCTATGATTTCCCCAAAACTTTCTGGAAATTTGGGTCAGGTTACGGTCAGGTGTTACGGACCGTAACACATTTGACGGTCCGTTACATCATACCGTAACACCTATGATTTCCAGAAAACTTTCTGGAAATTTGGGTCACGTTACGGTAATCTGTTACGGACCGTAATACGTATGACGGTCCGTCGAACGTGTTACGTTTCCTGTATTATAAATTAAATTAAATTAAGTTACGGTTGAAGATACGGCCCGTAACACCATCGACGGTCCGTCGACCGTGTTACGGTGCATGAGCTAATTGAAGTCTTGAACTTAAACCAATAAGTTGTATAATTGAAAAGCTTCTCGTGTATCATAGCTAACTTTGCCTTCAACAGGTATGAGTAACCCAAGGCAAGGAAAGAAGGTTGCACCTAAGGTTGCAGGTAGAGGAAAAGGTCGCGGTGCAGGAAAAGTAACCTCACAGTTACGCAATGAAGATCAAATCAAAGACACAAGGGCTACAAAGAAGCCCGCTGCACCTAGCAGGCCAGCCTCACCATCCAAAAGTTCCTCCTCGTCTGATGAGGAGAGTTCTTCTAGTTCTTCTAGCCATAGTAGACCCAGGGATGCTGTCACCTCAACCACCCATTAGATAGCCTACTGCGAAGGAGAGCGAACAAGACCGCGAGCAGGAAAGGAGAGAGACTGACATCCGGATGAGGGCTGTGTATGAGCAGGACCTCCGATTTTCTGTGGAGGGATCTAAAGAACTGTACAACAAAGGGTGTGAGCTAGCAAAGCATAAGGGGCAGGGCCCGAAGAGAAGTATTTTCGAGCAAAGGAACGTCAGCTTCGATGGTTTCGATGGATATCCGGGCATCCGTGACACTCTCCGCTTCCACAAGTTAGAGTTTTTGAAAAACCCTGTGGGGTCCTACATCCCAACTCTTGTTCGGGAATTCTACGCTTCTTATGGGGCTGCTGTATTCAAAGCACAGAAAAAAGGGCAGCGCGCAACTCAAGTGCCGGCCATGAATGATGTAGTAGTGCGCAAAAATAAAATTGGTGTTTCTCCGACGACCATCAATACAGTACTATTCGGGGAGGATTATATTGCGCTTACAGCGGCGGAAGAAGGAGAGTTTGTCTACAAAATTGCACAGAAAGATACAATCTCAGTCAGAAAATGGGTGGCCTCAGTGATTGCATGGTCGGCAGATCCCGAATGGGCAATAGTGCCAAATTTGACAGCCACTACGAGGATTTGAAAAAACACTCTCACACCTGAGGCAAAGTTTTGGTGGCAGATTGTTCTATTCCGCATCCGTCCTACCCAGGCAGATAATTATTTGACCCCGGACAGAGCTGTTCTTGTGGCTGCCTTTATGTCGAGGTATAAGATCAATATCGAAAGACTGGTAGCCGCAGATCTCCGGGAGAGAGCCACCCAACCAGCCACTTCCCTAATTCATCCATGTTTGCTCACGTTCTTATGTCTGCGCGAGGAACCAGAACCCCTCCCCTTTATCGACCACAGTATGATCGCCAGGAGTATCTATGACATCACAAAGGGCAGAGATGATATGTTGGGCCAAGGTACAACGCCATCTGCCTCGTCTTCTGATGTGCCGAAGGGGCCAACGGGATTAGATATTCTACCCTTAGCTATCATGGGTACTGAGGCAACTACTGCGGGTCAGCCCACAGATTCTGAGGCTCCACCGGCTGACTATGCTCCACAGCCCATGCCAGCTCCAGCTCCACTTACTTCGGGTGGTCCTACCTCTTCCATTGGAGCGAGCCCAGGACCGGCTCAGCCCATACCGAGAGTCCCACCCGAACTTGCGAGAAAAATGATTTTCAACCAAGAGAATTTTGGGGCAGTAGTCCTACAAGTAGATAGAACAGATAGGCAGGTCAAGCAGCTCATGACCGAGCTGAAATTGTACATAAAAAAGGCTATTGATACAGCGTTAAGGCCAATAAAAGAACAAATGGCTGATGACCACCTACAGATCCACTCTCGGATAGATAGTATTGAGAACAGAATGACAGAGCTGACTAAGACACACCCCGCTATGGAATTGGGCACTGTTCGGAGTGAGTTGCAGACACTAAAGGATGATGTGCAGAAATTGAAGGCACAGGAAGTGGCTGTTATGACGGACCAGATTCCGAAAGTACACACAGAGTTGGTACAGAGCTTACATCAGCCGGTTCAGAGTCTACTTAGGGATGATGAGCTCGAGGACACGGTTGATGAGGAGCAAGACGAGAAGTTGGAAGAGGATACCTACTCTTTGGCTAAAGGGAAGCACAAGAGAGTCACGCCAGCTGATGAAAACGTCGATCCCATTCTCAAGAGTCTTGATCCGTTTGATGCTTTGCGCCCACAGAATGAGGAGGAGGAGCGACGAACATTGAAGAAGATCCGACATGAGTCCCGGTTGGGTTCTAACACCACTGGAGGGACTTTTAGCTGAGCCCATCCTATTGAGCTGGCTCACCATACTTCTGCTCCGCCCACTGAGACTGGGACTTCTAGTGTTGGCAAGCTTGATACCATCATTACTCCTACCTCCGAGGTTATCCAACCTCATGATGCTGCAGCAGATCCAAGCGCCTAGTGCGCTCCAGGGGGGCCCTCCTTTCTATTGATGGACTATATAGATGCCTTGAGGGAAATGCATGTTTCTAAGTTGGGGGTGTAGGGTAATTGCTGGTATTGTTGGTATTGTTTTGGTATCGGATATTGTTTGTTATTGTTTTTATTTTTGTTGGTATTGTTTTTATCCTAAATTGTGATATTAAGTATGTGTTTAGGACCCTCTTCGGCTGTTCTTTGCCATGTGTTCTTTTCCCGAAGAATGTTATTTTTATGTTGAACCTGGAATGTTTAGGATGTTTAGTTAAAAGTAAAGTAATGATGACTTAAGTGGTGGTGGTCCGTGTTTTCTGGCATATCTAAAAGTGTTTTACGAGTCAATGATATCCCTCAGAAAAATAATTTGTGATGTACATTAAGAATGGGTTGTTGATATTGACATGTATGGTTCTTTTAATGACATTGCAAATAAAGGGTGTCCATGTGTGTGAAATCTTCAAACGGAAGTCAAGTCAGAGTATTAAAACAATCCTTATGCCATTGTGTTGTGAGTTCTTAGAATCTATTTGTGTATGATGCTTGTAATCTAGAACTTGCCCGGTTGGTCGTGCGTGAATTCGAAGGAGAGTTTGATTGTGAAGTGATCTTAGGCTTTCTTTGTATTGACTCCAGAGCCTGTTTATCTTAAATGAGCCTAGCATGTACAGAAAATGATCCCTAGTCTCCCATTTTGAGCCTATAGACTTTTTCTTTGATTAGCCGTTAACTAACCTACACCCCTTCTGTGAATAAACCCATTTGGCACCAAGTCCCTCCTTGACACTAAAGAATGACAAAAGAGACTAAAGGCCTAAGTTGGGGGTGATAAGCGAAAAATGCGAAAAATGAGGCTAAAAGCCTAAGTTGGGGGTGATAAGTGAAAGATGCGGAAAATAAGGCCAAAGGCCTGTTGGGGGTGATCGTGAGTATTGCGAGGCATGATTCGGTGTGGGTAAAAAAAAATATGGGGTATATATATAGCTATATACATGTATATAAATATATAAGTTCTAAATAAATCCACGCTGGAGCTGTAGGGTCAGAAATAAAAGGAAGAAAGGTGAATGAAGTCAAAATAAAGTGTCAAGGAGGGTGAGTCACCACTATCCAAATACACATCCTACCCGTCCCTAAGCCAATGTTACAAGCCTCAAAAGTCCTAATGTGATCACCGTCGAACTGTTCATAGTTGAAGGCATAGAAAATAAAGGCAAGCCTATAGTATGTGCACGTATGGTATGCAAATTTCTTTGTGAGTGTGAGTGTGAGTGTCCTTCTGTCTCTTTAGTCTTCTGTCCCATTTATTTTGTAAATGTGTGTTGGGACATTCTTTAGTCTATGTGAGGGCGTAAGGATTGTAGATTGCGAAGTAACTGGCTTTCCGGAAGTTGAAATTCATGTACATAGAGACTCCCATACTATGATTATGTCATTAATTGAGGTCGCATAGTGAATTGCAATTGTTCTGAAATGTGCGTCTTGTGTCACAAATAGGATGTGGATAAGAGCCCAAATTGTTTTCTTGGATTGAAGGTCTGTGTTAGAAACACATGCCAAAACCACCGTAGGCATTCTTATTTTGCTAGATGTCGTGTGTTAGTAGTGAGTCTTGTTGTAGTTGCTTGAGGACAAGCAAAAGCTTAAGTTGGGGGTGTTGATGTGCCGTGAATTTTGGCACATTTTATGCCTTTGTCACTAGAAGTGTTGCTTGTTTTTAAGTGTTTTTACATCGTTTCTTATGTTATTTTGGTGTTTTGTAGGGTTGGTTGACTAAGGAACGGAAATGATAAGAAATGTTGAAAAACGGACAACTTGGAGAAAAAGGACGGTACGTAACTCGAGTTACGGACCGTAACGTGATCCGTACCAGAGAGGAAGATCCAGATACGTGCCGCTATAAAGGAAAGTCCATAACTCATGTTACGGGTCGTAACGTGTACCGTAAGCTGAAGAAATTCCAAGTAAGAAGCCTAAGTAGTGTCACATGTTACACCCATAAGGACGGTCCGTAACTCAGGTTACGGGGCGTAACGTCATGGCGTAATGCATTGGCCACTGAACACTGAGGCAATGATCCGCTGGAAGATACGGATCGTAACCTGTGTTACGGTCCATCGCAAGAAGCCGTAACGGTTGACCTATATCAAGCTAACAAAGGACGAAACCGAAGGACGGACCGTAACCTGTGTTACGGTCCGTAACGATGCCGCGAAAGGGTATTTTTGTCCAGAAATTTGGCGCAATTTTTGGCCCTATAAATACTTAAAGTTAGGGTTTTAATTCATATTCTGATTTTTTTGGGAGTATTAACTTTAAGTCTTGAATATTTGTGAAGTGGTTGGAGCATTTAAAGCACCAACTTCACCTTCATTCCATATTGTATTAGCATTGTAAGTATATTATGTTAACTTTTAAGCTTTCTTTGTTAACCAAAATGATGAGTAGCTAATTTTAATTCTAAGGTTGTGGATCCCATGATGGGTATTATGTGAATGGGTTTCTACTATTGATTGCATAATGGTTGTTGGTATTTATTCTATCTTTGTGCGTTGGCGTTGGGTAATGATTGCAAGCATTAGCCTAAGCCATTATACTAACTTTTCTTGGGAAAGAGAGTTAGTATTGGTGAGATTGAATAACAATGACTCGGGGCGTTAACCCTCGTTTAATAGACTAACTTAGGGATAAGAACAAGTCTAATTGGCATTATTGGTCGCTCTTCGATTTCAACTCTTTTACATTTGGAAAAATCATAAAGAGGAAATATGGCCTAACTATTGGGAAACATTATGAAGTCCTTAAGAGATCAAGTGCATACTCTTAGAACAATCATTAGAAGTATATCACATTGAAACCTGAAGCATAATATCTAATCAAAATGGGGAACACAACCTTAGTCTCTCTCTCGCAGTAAGTACAATTCAAGTCAAGGTATTCAATTACATTACACAACAAATATTTCAAACTATTCGGAATAGCATTAAAGCCTTTAAAGACTAGTATAGCATACAATTAGTACCCCTTTCTCTCCATATTCCCTGTGGGATTCGACCCCAACCTTGTTTGGGTTATTATATTTGACAACGACCGCTTTACGCCACTCATAGGTGTAATTTTAGCGTATCAAATTTTGGCGTTGTTGCCGGGGAAACTAAATTCTTCCTAATTGTTGGAACGTGCAGAACGTTGTTGAGAGTCAGCACCTTGCCGAAAGTCATCTTTAGAAGTATCTTCCCATATCCTTCAACCTTGGCTGTTGCAGTATTTCCCATAAACAGTTCCTCTTCGGGTCCAGCGGGAGCATAGGTTGCAAATGCTTCTTTTACAGCGCAAACATGTCGAGTGGCACCAGAATCAAGCCACCACTCCTTTTGGTTTCCAACCAAATTGCACTCCGATAGCATTGCACACAGATCATCCATGTCATCATTCTTCTCCACCATATTGGCTTGTCCCTTTCCCTTGTCCTTTTTCGGGAGACGACAATCTGGGGCTTTGTGGCCAGCTTTCCCACAATTATAGCAATTGCCCTTGAATTTTTTCTTGTTCTGCTCCTTACTCTTTCCAAAAGGTTTCTTCCTTTTCTTATTCTTTGGAGCAGCTTCTTCAACGATGTTCGCTCCCATAATCGTTGAATTTCCACGCGACTTCTTTTCACCAACTTTATTATCTTCCTCAATCTTCAAGTGAATCACAAGATCTTCCAGCGACATTTCCTTACGCTTGTGTTTCAGATAGTTCTTGAAGTCTCTCCATGAAGGAGGCAACTTCTCAATCACATCAGCCACTTGAAATGCCTCGTTGATCACCATACCTTCAGCAATAAGGTCATGGATAAGGACTTGGAGTTCTTGAACTTGGGTTCCAACAGTTTTACTGTCTGTCATCTTGTAGTCAAGAAACTTGGCAACCACGAATTTTTTCAAGCATGCATCTTCAGTTTTATACTTCTTTTCGAGTGCAAGCCATAATTCTTTTGAAGTTTTGGCAGAACTGTAGACATTATACAGATCATCATCTAGTGCACTAAGGATGTATCCTTTGCATAAAAAATCTGCATGCTTCCAAGCCTCAGTAATCATAAAGCGCTGGTTTTTAGGCATTCCTTCTTCAGTAGCAGGAGGATTTTCATTTGTGAACTTCTGCATGCCTAGAGTAGTCAGCCAAAAGAACATTCTTTACTGCCATCCTTTGAAGTTGATACCAGAAAACTTCCCTGGTTTCTCTGTCGGTGCCATCGCGTGTGCATCAGTTGGACGGCTTGACGATGCAACATTTGTCGGCCCAACAGTCACGCCAACAGTAGTACCAACAGTAGTACCAGCAGTCGCACCAACAATTGCAGTTCCATTAGGAGCATTAACATCAATTTCTGTTTCCATTCTTTACTGTCAATAATTGACAAACTGTTTAATAAATGGCAAATAAAACAAAACAGTTAACAGAGAAGATATATATATATATATATATATATATATATATATATATATATTTTTTCTTTTTCCAGAATCTGTTTCACGATGAAGTTTTTATGTTCTTCAAATCGCGTCACTGTTATCAACTTTAATAATCCAACGAAGTTTTTATGTTCTTCAAGTTGGACTAGAAAAATTCCAACGGAGTAGAAAATAGAAGGTTTTAGTCTCCAAAACAGAATACAGATTAAAATATATAAGCACTAATTTCCTTAAGATTGTTATTAAATCTGTGTTGCAAAGAATACTTTGAACTAGTAAGTTAGACTAATTCCTGAAACAGAAAATAGAATCTGTCTAGTTTCTGCAAAACTGTAGAAAACGAAATTAACAGAAACTGAAAAATAATATGAACAGTATATGGAAAACCAAATCGAGCCCACTGAATTCACAGTGTGTCCTTAAGAAAATTATTCTTCTCAATGTACCCGAGGTTTTGGAATCTTTCCTCCCACGATAGAACGATTTACTCACCAAAATAGCGGTACAACAAATTCAGGTGACTACGAACCACTCGAAGGTAGTATATCACACGAGAGTTTTTAATAAGTGCAGAGAAAGAAAAAGATGAATATCAGAAAATTTCATAAGTCAAAATTCTGAGGATCAACAGAAATATATAGCTTGTTTGGGAAAAGGTTTGCAACTTTTCAGAAAAATTCCGTTGAAAAAACGGAGGGAATTTGATCCAAAAAGATTATCAATCAATCAGCTCCAAATCCAAATCCAAATCCGAAGCTGAAGCCGAAGCTGAAGCCGAGCCGAGCCGAGCCGAGCGACGACGACGGCGCGAGGAGAGACCCTCTTCTTGACCCTTTAGCAACATGAAGGAGTGCTTCTACTTTTAAGTAGGAGAACTTTTCTTTCCACCACCTATGAGGGACAAATGCTTATTTCATAAAGCAAGAGGGAACAACTCATTTTTTCCTCCATTTCTTTTCCCTCCATTTCCCATTCAACCTATCAATTAAACTCAACAGAAGTATTTACTACTTGTTGAAAACAAACAAAAGTGGACTTTAAGATGATAAGATCATATGGTAATTGTCCTAACTCTATGGGACTTTGAATTAATAGTAAAGTCGCACCAAAAGTTCACAGCATCTATGTTACATTTTTTTTTTGGTAATTAACTTTTTTATTAATCACCAGTAAAGCTTTACAAAACTATAGCAAGTTTATACTCACTTGCTATTTCTTTACAAGAAACTACAGGAACCTATACTAGGATATGCCTACTAGACTTAAAAATATAAATTGATGAATAGTAGCTGCAATCCCAGGTCCAGCTCGTCCACTGCATATGTGCGCTACTTCCCTTACAACCAGCTCCCAATCCCGTCGTCTCTTTTCAAATACACGTTGGTTCCTTTCTAGCCAAACAACATATACAAACTCAGCATAAATCATTCTGAAAATGCGGGCATTTGTTGACTTTCCCTTCCCCTTTTGTATAACTTGTTCTATGTACTGTCCCCAACTATTAGTAGTGCCAAACTGATTTTGTGACCAGTGTAGTAGTTTGTCCTATATAGCTAGTGCATAGTCACATTTTGTGTATAAGTGGTCCCTAGATTCTATATGTTGCTGACACATGACACATTCCTCCTGCACTTCCATACCCCATCCATGTAGTCTATCAGAAGTTAATAGTCTATCTTGCAATTGCAACCACATAGTAAAGATAACTTTCGGTTTGGCAGGGTTATTGAACATTAAACATTTCCAAGGAGGCCTTTGTTGCGACCCAATCAGTTGCAAGTAAATGGCTCGGATAAGGGATTTTCCGACAGTGGCATTATGTTGGATCTGGGCAGTTAACGCTCTAGCCTCCAATATTTTCCTCACCATCCAACACGCCTTTTTGTGGTATATTTACCTCATGAAATTGCTTTCCTTTGATGTAGAAAGCATGGATCCATCTGATCCATAGCTTATCTTTCTTGTGTTCCAAGTCCCAGCAGGTCTTGGCTATGGCAGCCTTGTTCCATAGCTGAAGGTTAATCAAATTCAGTCCCCCTGCCGACTTTGGAGTACACACCCTTTCCTATGCCACAATGGCTTTTTTTATGATGACATTTGTTCCCGAACAAACATGGCTTCGGCAGTATGATTCGATAGCTTTTAAGACCTTGCTAGGAATGATAAAGAGTTGAGCCCAATAGGCCTGAATTCCAAAGATTACAGCTTGCACCAATTGGACTCTACCAGCGTAAGATAATTTTTTTGCTATCCAGGTAGAAATCCTAGCTGTTATCTTTTCAATCAGTGGCAGCCACTGCACCATAGTTAACTTCTTGGTTGATAAAGGAACCCCGAGGTATTTAAATGAAAGTTCCCTACATGAATAACTAAGCATAGCTAGTATCTCATCTTGCACAGTCTGAGTAGTACCCCCAAAGTACACGGAGCTCTTCCCTAGGTTAGCTTGGAGTCCTGACGCTTGAGAAAAAGTGTTGAAACAGTGCTGGAGTGCAGTAACTGAAGCCACATCAGCCTTAGAAAATAGTAACAGATCATCAGCGAAGCTTAAGTGGGTGATTCTAAGCTTAGAGCATCTGGGATGGTATTTGAAAGTTTTACAGTGCTTAAGTGCATTCAGATGTCTGCTTAAATACTCCATCGCTATGGCAAATAGGTAAGGCGACAATGGGTCCCCTTGCCGAAGTCCTCTAGCAGCATCGAATGGCTCAGAAGGTTCCCCATTAACCATGATCGTATAATTGACTGTCCTCACACACTCCATCACCCACCCAGAAACTTGGTAGGAAATTTCAGCTCCTTAAGAACTTGTTCTAAGTATACCCATTCGATAGAATCGTATGCTTTTTGTAGATCAATCTTAATGACACATCTAGAGGAAGTATGTTTTCTAGTGTAGGTTCTCACGAGTTCATGGGATAGGATGATGTTATCGGATATTTTCCTTCCGGGGATAAACCCAGCCTGGGCTTCACAAATAATCCCTGCCATAAGCGGCTGTAATCTAGTAGCAAGGATTTTCCCAATAATCTTATAAAGAATGGTGCAACAAGCAATGAGTATAAATTCCTTAATTGTAGCAGGCTTTGGTGTTTTGGGGACCAACGTGACAGATATGCAATTGATAGCTCGATAAAGTTTCCCATTGGAGAAGAAATTTGTGATGGCAGCGACAATGTCATTTTTAACTACGGGCCATGCTTTTTTAAAGAACAGTGAGTTATACCCATCAGTACCAGGTGATTTATCATTGCCAATAGACCGCAGCCCCTCAACAATTTCAGCTTCCATAACCTCTCTACATAGTAGCGTTTGTTGGGCATGATTGAGTACTGGCCCTTTTCTCATGATCTCTTTGTCAACAGCAGGCAGTGTATGAGAGGATGTACCCATTAATGATTTATAGAAGTTGAGGATTTCAGATTTGATTACTTCAGGTTCAGTAAGTTTTATACCTGTAAGGAAAGTAAGCTCACAAATCTGCTTTCTCTGTGTTCTCTCTTTGATTACTGCATGAAAATATTTAGTATTCCCATCACCGAGTTGTATCCATTTAGCTATTGATTTTTGTTTTAGTGCACTCTCTTCAAGCAGTGACCATTTTTCTAAGTTCAGCATAACTTCTTTCTCTTTATGTAGCAGTATATCACTTGCGTGAATATCAATTTGAGCCTGCACCTCAGCTAGTTCCTGTCTAGCTTTCACAATTTTTAGTTGTATACCTCGAAATTCTTCAGCATTAAGCCGCTTTAGGGCTGGCTTGAGTGCCTTGAGTTTCAGCCAGATGTTCCTAATAGCAAGATGATCTAGGTTCTGCTGCCATACACTCTCTACAGTGGTCAGGAATCTGCTATGTTCAGCCCAAATGTTAAAGAATCGAAAAGGAATTTTGATAGACAAGTGCACCATGTCCAGTTTCAACGTCATAGGTGCATGGTCTGATATGTCAGGCAGTCCATATTCCACAGGAACATGTCCCCATTGCAGCATCCATTCATGATTACCAAATGTCCTATCAATCCTGCTTAAAATTCGATCAGACCTTGTCTGTTTATTGCTCCAAGTATAGTAATCTCCTTGCCAGGTGAGTTCGTTCACCTGTAATGTTTGTATACATTCGGTAAAGTCCTTAACCTCGGCATATGTAACTGGATTGCCATAAAGTCTATTATCAGGGAGCATTACAGAGTTAAAATCTCCACTTATGAGCCAAGGAGTTGAGACACCTTGTGCAATGTCAATCAGGCCAGCCCAAAGTATTTTCCGCTGTTCCAATGTGTTGTAGCCATAAACTACTGTAACTAAGCATTGAAAGGGATCAGTTACTCCCTTAACCAGGCAATGTATATATTAGGCATCAACTTTAAGTACAGAAACAGTGTAGCAGCTAGGATCCCACAATATCCAAATCTGACCATTTTGAGCAGCCGTATAGTTGTTAATTAGGTCCCATCTTGCCGCCACATTTGTACTGATATGGCTTGCTTTGTGTTCTTTAACCCTTGTCTCCACAATACCGGCAAAACTAATTTTTTTATTCTTGAGGTAATGCTTGAGTTCCTTCTGCTTATACCTCTTATTCACCCCCCTTATGTTCCAAAATAGCCATTTCATTGTGAGGAAGTTGTTCCCCCTCCTCTATCCACAGGGAGAGAACCTCGTTTATTAGGGGCTTGACCAGTCCCTGGTTTATCACTTGTCTTCTGGACCGCACTGAGAGCAGGAAATTTCTCTTGGGTGAGTTCAGGACTAGCCACCTGGATCTTTCCGTTCCCTGAATATATTAGACTAGGTAGCCTGACTATTACTGATTCTGGGACTCGTTGATCAGTTACTACTGCAACCTGGGATGTTTCTGGTGGCTCATCCAGCCACACTGGTCTTGGTAAAGGTCCCTTATGTTGCCACTCGTGATTAACTCTCTTAGTTGCTCTCTTCTTTCTACGTATCTCTATAGCAGGTTCCTTAGCTGGACCATTATTGGCCTTTGGTTCTGCATATATGTGCCCAATCATAAGACATTTTTGGCAATAAAATGGTTTTCAGTCATAAGTAACTGCTTGCTCGATAGTTTTTCCACCAGGGCCTTGGATAAGAACCTTCGTAGGCAGGTCTTTGGTAATATCCACCTCTATTAACATCCGAGCAAAGGAGATTCTGGTCCTCTTTATTGTGCACTCATCAGCGAACAATGGAGTCCCTATGAGACTAGCAATTCTACTCAATGCTTTGATGCCCCAATAACTCATGGGCAGGTCAGGGAATTTCACCCAAAGCGGAATTTCAGTAGGGAATTCCATAGAGAAATCAAAATCCGGGGTCCAGTTTTTCAGAATAATTGGCCTGTTGTTGTATGTATAAGGACCTCCATAGAATATTTCCTGCATATCCTCTACCTTTTGGAATTTTATAACATAGTAACCAGCTTCATGGAGGTAAAGGTCAGGTTCAGGCACTTTTCCCCAATTTTGCCTCACATACCTAAGCATCGCAGTGTATCCCGGAGTAGCCCCAATAAAATAGGCAATTATTGCACTTCTCCATCTATCCTCTTCCTCTTTAACTTCATCTTCGTCTAATTGCGCAACAGGATGGCCATCTACTATAGTTGGGGGAACATAGGTAAGGGTCATACCATTTTCCGCCGCTCTGCTTCCAGTGAATAGATTGGTCCACTTGTTGGCTGTTGCATTTGCGATGTGAGGTGCAGTGGTAGTCGTGTCCTTTGGAGTTGGGTCATTAGGGTTTAGATCCGCCGCCACTGGTTCCTTACTAACAGATGCCAATCTTTTTCCAGTTGCGTTTTGAGACTGGGTCGAAGCTGATGCCACCGGAGTTGTGGTTCCAGTAAGGTCAAGCTTTTTCGCCACCTCTTGAGATTTGCCAGTTGTCCCCACCGGCGTCAATTTAATCCCTTCTACTGGTGTAACTTCTACTTGTTGACTCTCATTCCGTTGCAATCGAGCCCCTACAGAGCTTCCGAAGGCAACTATGGTTTCTTTTCTTGGTCGGCCTCATCCTCTACCCCCTCCCCTTGCCATGGCAGCCACCTCGGCGCACGTTAACTAACGTGAGCTGAGAGCATCAGCAGGAGAGAGAATTTGCTCAGTTCTCTTTTACTTTACATATTTTATTTTTAATAAAATCCAACGTGAAACCTGGAATCCCAAAACACAGTTAGGATATTTGCATGCATGAAATATGCGGTCACCCCATTTCACGTCTCCTTTATGAAATTAAGAACTATTTGTCAAAAAAACAAAACGTTTTTAGTAAATGTAGAAGGAAACTTATGATTTTTTTTTAAATTCATTTCACATGCATTCATCTTAATCCAATCCAACACCCAAGTAATTTTTGACCGAATTAATGATTTACCCATTTTGACCAGCTTAAATTTAATCAAATCTGTCCATTTGACTACCTTAATTTATCATGTGCGTTTTCACTTAAGCTCAACTGCAGCCAGCCCACTAAATACCTAGTAGGCTATGTACTTCTCATAGAGCAAAATAATCGACGGATGAACTACAAGGAAACAACTTATATATCAACTTCTACAGCAGTCTAACTTTGTGGCGGCTATTTTGAATAAAAATGGTTAGCATTAGATTTATTCGATAGCCCCTCAGGCCCGTACCTTGCCGACTTGCCACATTAGAAGACCCTATTAGAACACAGACCATCATCCAACAATTCTATAACAAATAGGTAAATAATCATTCTAACACCTGCTATTAAATATTAGTCATTATCGTAAAAGCTATTAACGTTTAATTATTTTCTTGACATAGAAAAAGTTTTTGATAAAAATACCTCAAATTAAAACACGAAAATTTGCGCATTTTGAGTAGACCTAGTCCTAATTTTATTCACATTAAAGCATGACTATTTTTTTTAATCACTTCTAAATACTCCCTCCTGATAAAAAAGAGTGTCTACTTGACTTTTTTTTTTTTTTGGTAAAAAAGAGTGTCAACTTATCAAATCAAGAAAGAATTAACATTTTTCAGATTTGCCCCTATTAGTGTTGTATGATGAAATCCCAATACCTATTTAATTAGGGTCAGTTTAGTCAAATTATCTACTTTAGTCTAGAAGTTAGTATTTTCTTAAGGGGTGTGCAAATGGTTCCTAAGGGGTGTGCAAATGGCTAAGTGGACACTCTTTTTGATCTGGAGGGAATGGTAACTAAAATTCATAGTAAGCACGAAAACGGACAATCCAACCTAATTCTTACAACAATTGAAAAAATTGCACTTTTGCTCTCCAAACGGGCTGGTCTTTAATTTTTGCCTTTACCAATCGAACTTATTTCTATCAAGACATGACTTGTGAGATATTATAATGCAAAAATATAAATTTATGCCCGACGAAAAGGGGAGAAATGATTTTTTAGCCCTTTAATTTTTAAAAAAAAATTTAAGTCTTTTTTACAAAATATCTTTAATTTTTTACACATAAAAAATCTGAAAAAATTATTTTCTTCTATTAAAATTGTATTAAGGCAGGAGATCTCATTTCCTCGCGAATAAATTATTTGCCTTAATGACCAGCACAAAATATGGACAAAAATGTCAATGACCCTACACAATTCTAATCAATTAGCCCATAACTCCAAGACACAATTCTGAGGTTGGGCCCAAACCCAATAGGAGTAGTCGCAAAGACTTGTTCTTCCAGTAACTCCCACATGCTTTGATCTTTGAACTTGGAAGAATCTCAGCTCTCCTCCTTCGAACTCCCATCATGTCTGACCTCCACCACCATCATCACCGCCCCAACCGTCTTTCTCTACCACCACGCACAACCATCCCTATAACCACCCCCACCCCAACCACCTCAAGAACCCCTTTATACCCT
This sequence comes from Lycium barbarum, assembly GCF_019175385.1. Lineage (NCBI taxonomy): Eukaryota > Viridiplantae > Streptophyta > Magnoliopsida > Solanales > Solanaceae > Lycium > Lycium barbarum. The sequence goes on along the minus strand of NC_083348.1, from coordinate 67,168,830 downwards.
CCTTTCACTCCAACACCAACTCCATCCAAACACAGAACTTCCACGTATTTCCCCACAACCAAATCAGCAAAAACATCATCTTTACCATTTCTCTTCACTCTTCTCTTCTCACTTCGTTCTTTATACTCTCTTCTCCCTTTCCTTCGTTCTTCCCCTTCTTCTTTCTCTCTTTTCCCTTTCTCTTTTCTTGTTTCTCTCCTCTCTTTCCTTCTCACTTTCTCTTTCTCTTTTTATCACAAAAATAAACATGGGTTTGGGTTTGGGTTTGGGTTTTTCTCCTTCAAAAGATCTCAGTACAAGCTTTTATTAGCTAAATCTTTTCTTCTTTCTATAGTCTTTCTTATCAGATTTCAAGCACTACGTTATTGTGGGGCTGCTGCAATGATTCTTGCTGAGGTTTCTGGAAATATAGCTGCCCGGTTTGTCTCTGAAGGAAAAAGGAACGATCTTTTTAACCGATCAGCTAAGATTTGTGGGTTTATTGCTATGTTTATTGGGTTGGTGTTGTTATCTGTTAGTTGGGATAAAATTGAATGTTTCCCTTTATCTTATGTTAATGTTTATGAAATGGGGTTTTCGTTGCTTCCTAGGTATAGTTGTATTAGGATTTGGCCAATGTTGTTACCGTTTCTTTCGGGTTTTTTGGGGTGTTATGAGAGTAGTTCAATGAATTGGGGTAGTTTAAGGGAAATGGGTAAGAAGAAGGTTAGGTTGGTGTCTTTGTTTTTTACTACTGTAATGTTATTTGTACCTGCTGTTATAAGTATGTTTGTGTTTGAAGCAGAAGGGGATAGTATTTCTATTTCGAATCTCGGTTGGCCTTTGGTTAACACTGTAGTTTTTGGTGTGCTTTTGAGTGAGCATTTTACTGCTGAGAAGCCGGTTTTGTCGAAGGATTTACAAAAAGAGTATCTTGTGACTTATGTATGTACTGTTGTATTGGAATTGTTGTATTTTCCTGAGCTTTCGCTTTGGGGATTGTTGATATGTGGATTGTTGCTCTGGGTTTCTGTAAGGAATTTGGATCCTGTTGACCCTAATTATCTCGAATTGGGGTTGGAACCGTCGGATTGGTTTACGACTTCAGTTATGAAACCTCTCCGGCATATCTTGGGTGAGAGGAAATCACGCAAGATTGCGCTTTTCCTTTTGATCAATACGGCTTACATGGTTGTGGAGTTTGCTGCTGGTTTTATGAGTAATAGCCTTGGGTTAATATCAGATGCTTGTCACATGCTGTTTGATTGCGCAGCTCTAGCTATTGGATTATATGCATCATACATATCAAGGTTGCCAGCAAATGGTCAGTTTAACTACGGTCGTGGAAGATTTGAGATTCTTTCTGGGTATGCAAATGCGGTTCTTTTGGTCCTTGTGGGAGCGTTGATTGTGCTTGAATCATTTGAGAGGATATTAGACCCTCAGGAGGTTTCCACTAACAGTCTATTGTCAGTGTCTGTTGGAGGGCTACTTGTTAATATTGTGGGTTTGATCTTCTTTCACGAGGAACATCATCATGCCCATGGCGGATCATGTTCACATTCCCATTCGCATTCTCATTCCCACTCCAAGTCCCATATGGATCGCCACAATGACCAACATCACCATGATCATGGTGGTCATCATGATCATCATTTGCATCACCATAATCATCATTTACATGACCATGATCATGGTGGTAACCAGATACAACAGGAACAAATCAGTGTTGTCCATGAATGCCATGAATCATGTTCTAGTCATGCTGGTCATGGACATCACGCCGACAATAAAAACCAGAGCAACAAAGAAAAAGAATGGAATGAAAATAACACTCCTCATTCTCATGACCATAACCATGGGCATCATCATCATGATGGTGCTGACCAACATTGTTCTCATGATCATAAACATGTTACTACAGACAAGGTTGTCACTGAGAAACATCACAGCCAACACCGCCACATTGATCATAACATGGAAGGCATCTTTTTGCATGTTCTGGCTGACACCTTGGGTAGTGTTGGGGTGGTAATTTCAACGCTCTTAATAAAGTACAAGGGATGGCTAGTTGCTGATCCTGCCTGCTCAATTTTTATCTCTGTACTGATTATATCTTCAGTAATCCCACTGCTAAGGAATTCAGCAGAAATTTTACTGCAAAGAGTTCCAAGGGCTCACGAACATGATTTGATGGAAGCTGTAAATGATGTTATGAAGATAAAAGGTTTATCTGGGATACAAAAGCTGCATGTTTGGAGCTTCACGAACACAGATGTTATTGGGACCCTCCATCTTCTTGTTTCAAGCGAGAGTGAGAAGTTATCTGCAAAGACACAAGTATCTGAAATATTACATCATGCTGGGATCAAGGATTTGACAATGCAAGTAGAATGCATCCAAAGTAGTTAGTCAAATTAGAGGCTTTGATCAATTACTATAAGTGCTTAGTGTGTGTGTTCAACTGTATCAAATGGAGATCCCTTGAGACATGAGGTGATGTACAGTCTATTGAGTAAGTTATATTTTTTTTTTTCAAAAATTTTGTTGAAACTTTTAAATTTTCTAAGGTATATTCAATTTCTGTCCTGGACCCCCTTAGAGGGTTTGAGCCCAGTTGAAGCCTGGTCTTGCTGTTTTCTGATACTTTATAGTATAATTAACTAAGCTGAAAGGAAATGTTGAAATGCCCTATCTTATCTGCTGCTGCCTGTCGGAAAATCTAGCCGTTTCCATGTTGAATGATTAATGAACGCATTGGGAAAATAACCTTATACTCCAGGTGATTGAAAACTGGTACTTGACCCGTTTGCCATTTCAGTTTCCGTATTTCTTTGTGCTAGACATTTTTTTTTTCCCCCTGATTTTTGTATTTGTTTCCTATCTCCTTCTGTTTACTGGTTTGTAATGCTACATAAGCTAAACGAGAACAAGGAATCAAATCATATTTGATATTCTAGCTTGCAGCCATGTTTGAACGATCTAAGCAAAAGTAGCCACCATGCAGGGACTCTGTACATTGTAAGAGACACAACACATATTTGGTGAGATCCTACTTTTAAATTAATCTGGGATAATTTTTTGTATCTACCCCTCCTAGACCTAGACACCCTTCAGATTCTGTGTATATAATGATATTAATATTTTGGTACCCTTTCCATTAAACATGGTAATTTTACAATAAGCTTACGTTAAGTAATAATCCTCATCTTGAGTGGATTTCATACTTGACAATGGCTTCTTTTGCCCTGTTTTTGAATAGACATAATAAAAAATATGATGTAAAACGTTTTCGTTTATTAGGTCTTGGTGGTTAGATTAATCCATCCAGTTTTATGGTGGTGGAAGATAGCCAGATACTGTGTAAATTTTAAGTATGGTTCTGTAGAGCAATTCATCTAGTTTTGTGCTGGTGAAAGATAACATATACACCCTGTGCACCCCCGGGATTAGTCGGGGCTCAAAGAGACCCGGACACCCGGTGCTTAATCAAAAAAAAAAAAAAAAAGATAACATATACACGATAATTAGTGCACTGCGTGCACTAGCTAATTCAGGTGTTAGTTATTGTTAGAACATTCTAAAAATAAATTGTTCTCACATTTCGTTCTAATTGAATTCTTTATATTATCAGTATATTAAATCAAATCTTTGTTATCCTTAGATAGTATATTTGTACTACTGTTATAAAAGTCTGCTATCGCAATGAGAAGCTAAGTGCGCTTCCGCAATTCTCCTCTCCCTGGGGCTCAATAAACTTCCGAAACAAAACATCTACTACTCCTACTAGAGCCCCATTTGCATGTATGCCGTCGTAGTCCGAACTGCACTATGCCTTTGATGTTGATGATTTTCAAGATCTCAAATTTGAACTAAGCGCAAAGTGCTAAGAAACTTGAAAAGGGATTTGTATTTTAAAAAAAAAAACATCAAAAGTGCATCATAAGGTCGTAAATATTTCTTAAAAAAAAGGTAGCCTATTCACACAACATAGAAATTAAATTCACAGTTCAAACAGTTCTTTTTGCTGTTAACTCATGAATAAGCTCATTTAACGCTTGCCGTGATGATCCACCTTCTTTGACTGAATTAATGGCTGCTTCACCAATCTCCTTCACCTTCGTCCTTGCTTCTTTACCTTTCTCTCCTTCCATCAACTCCCTTATCGGCTTTTCCAGACCTTCACACTTCACCAACCCTCTCACTGACCCATCGCACGTCTCAACCCACAGCCCAATCTTGATTTCCTCCACCACCATTCTTGCATTCAGGTGTTGATCTGCCATCATCGGCCATACCAGCATGGGCATCTTCGCGCATATGCTCTCTATCACCGAGTTCCAACCGCAGTGGCTTAGAAAACCTCGAACGCACCCATGGCTCAATATTTCTCTTTGATCAACCCACTCTGTCACCACCAGTCCCCCGTTTTTCACTCTGTTTTCAAACCCATCATCAGCTATGCTTTTCCTGACTACCCACAAAAAGTTCACTTCGGATTTCTCCAACCCAACTGTAATTTCCTTGTATTGTTCAATAGATATTTCCGTTTGGGTCCCGAATGCCACGTATAAAACTGGCTTCCCCTGTTCTAGCATATCATCAAGCCATTTGATGTATGCTGGTTTCTCTAACCATTCCTGTCGTGGTTTTTGTGGCTTGGTTTCTGCACAATAGGGTCCAACGCACCATGCTCTAGGACTACATTGTTATTAAAGTAGTCTACATAAAGAGATTCGAGCTCGTAAAAGCTGTTCACAATTAGACCATAGCTTTTAGAGGTCGCCATGGCTTCCTCCATGGCGAAATCGAAAAAGGGACCCTTTGGTTCACGCTCTCTGAAGGGTGAACTAAAGTCATTCCTGGTGAGCTTAATCCAGGGGAAGTCAGGGACTGTGAACATTTCATCATCAGACAATTCTGTTCGAAGGAGATCACCTGAGGAACGCATTAAGGACAAGGAAAAGGTGGTCATTCCATAATAGGCGAATCTTGGGATACCCAACTTGTTTGCAGAGTCTAAAGTCCAGGAAAGGAAGCTATCAGTGATCATGAAAGTAACTGGTGGAAGAGACGATAAGGCTTGTTCGAAATCAGGTTTCATGGATTTGGTAGGGGAGGCAAAGGGAACAAAAAGGGACATGGATGGAAGTTTATCAGTACTTTCAACACCTGGAGAAATTCCTTGTATGTTTTGAGGAAATGGGATGTCGATGATATTGATGTTGGTGTGGTTTGCCGGAGTAGTGAAGATGGTGACGGAAACTTTCTGGCGGAGAAGGAGACGAGCAAGGTCAAAGATGGGGATCATATGGCCTTTGGACATGAAAGGGAACAGAACAACGTGAGAAGAAGCCATTTTTCTAAGCTCTTCGTCTGTTGTTCGTTTGATAAATTCATAGTTCCAATCTATATATATGTATTACCTAGTAGTTAGTACTCCCTCCGTCTCAATTTATACGAGGGTTGATCTATTTGAAGAGTCAAACAACTCTTTCTTTGATTACTATTTCAAACATAGATTCTTCGAGTATTTTATAATGAGATTTGCATATTTGAAAACTACGTAAAAAGTACTATGCCTGCATAATTAATGTAATTCATAATATACGAAGAGAATTAGAGAAAATCGTAGTAAAAAAAAGAAAAAAGAGATGTTTGACCCCTAAATACGTCAACCCTCGTATAAATTGGGACAAAGGGAGTACTACTTATTTTTTTCGACTGCGTTATTGTAGGTGGTGTTCGGTCAGGTACTTGGTTAAGCCGAGACATTATATCAACTATATGCTTATCACGATTACAAACAATTATAAACATGACTGAAATTTCCCAATCTAATAAACCATAATCCTACAGATCACAAGAATCGATACATGAATGTCTTTTTGCTAGTTATTGTAAAAAATGTACCATGTGCAACTTATATTTGTTATTGAAAAAGGATAGGAGAAGCTTTGAATGCATATTTTATTTCCTTGATGATTCAGACAAGGAGACTCTCCTCCATACACGATTAAATACAATAAGTACCAGTAGACGTCAAACTATAGTATAAAAAGGATTAAGTGCAATTGAAAACTACCGAAACAAATAAAATTTCGGCGGTGGTTACAGCTAAATCACGATATTCAGATTTCCTACTGGATCGATCAAGCAACAATATGTTGCTTCTTTGAACATCAATACTAAGTTGGAGCAAAGATTTTAATAGCAAAAGCTTCTTGTTGAGGCAAGAAATCAGATTTTTCCTCAACTTAATCAGCAAACCGAGCTCTAAGAGCTTGTTTGAGATTATATAAGGCTTTGGAGTCTGGAGCCTAAAGGGTATAAAAATACATGATTTTTACCAAAAGGGAACGTTTAAAATTTATTATACCAAAAGGGGTATATCGTGGGCTGATCCACGATATACCCCAATTTTTTTTTTTAAATTGTCAGACAAACGAAAAAAAATAAAAAATTATTTACAAGTATAACGTGGATCAGTCCACGTTATACAAGTTATATTGTATATTTGGACTGATCCTTTTGCCCTAAAATATTTCCCTTCGTTCCCTTCCCTAAAATCTTCCGCCGCTTCATTCCCTTTGTTCTCTTCCATTCTCCTCCATTGCTTACAGAACCTCCATCTTCTTCTCCTTTTCCTTCTCCTCTATTTTTTTTTTAAACCCTGCAATACAATCTAATTTTTGAAGCAACTTCTTCATCTTTATCTATTATTGCTATTTAAATTGAGGTATTTTTTCTAACTCATATAATATTGTATATTTATAATAGATATAGATCTGTTTGTCTTATATATCTTAATTGTTATTTTTTATTTGTGTTATTTAATACGTTTGTGTTATTTGTGTTATTTTAATTTGAACTTAAAATGTGATTGTTAGAAGCATTATTATATAAAAGGTCCGATTTGTTTAGTAGCACTTTTGAAGAAATTTGTTGTTATGTTGCTGTTATTTTTGTGGATTGTTATATAAAAGATCTGAATAACTAAATAATATATTTTGTTAGGGATTGTTATGTTGCTGATATTTTTGTTAGTTTTGTGGATGTTTGTAAAACGTGGACTGATCGACGTTATACAAAATATATTGTATAATGTGGATCAATCCACGTTTTACAAGTATAGATCACTATCTTAAAACAATGTGGAACTGTGGATATTGCCAATAATAGACTGATGATGACATTTTCGGTACAGGAAAAAAGAATTGTGAAATGTGTCATAAAGAATCGATTTTTTTTTCCTCCCTTTTTGTGAATGTTGCTTTGTTTGATGTATTTATGCATTACCATAGTAATTTATGACTGCAGAACCTGTAATTTCTTCAATATATTTTGTTTTGGATTTTTATACAATATATTTTGTTATGGATTGTTATACAATATATTTTGTTATGGATTGTTATACAATATATTTTGTTATGGATTTTTATATAATATATATTTTTTTAATAGTGAGTTACTCCAAATAACTTGATATGGACTTCATTTTTTTTTTTATATAAGGTATGGAGTTTCCACGGGTATGCGTACATCCGGGGCCAGAAGTGTACGATGTGTTAACACTCCAGGAGAAGCATCGATCAGAGGCTGTGTGGGATGGTTCCTTGAGAGGACCGACCGGATGCCTGTTTCCTCGCCGCGCGGATACTGAATTTTGGAAGCATGTGAGGCGTCATCCTTTTCATCCTCGCATCCTTGACTACTTTGGCCTGTGTGGATTTAGGGGAGTAATAGAGGTAGGATGTGTATCATATGATTGGGCAGTCATCACTGCACTTATAGAGAGATGGCGTCCTGAGACGCACACCTTTCATCTGCGTACAGGTGAGGCGACCATCACATTACAAGATATCGAGGTCATGTTTGGCTTGGTTGTTGATGGTTATCCCTTGAATAATCTTAATGCTAGATATAGATATTGGTGGGTGGCAACAATTGATCCATGAGCTTACTGGTTGGGCACCCGGTCTGGATTGTTTTAATGGTGTTAGTAGGTTAGAAGTACATAAATTAATTGAATATATTAGAGGCTTAGATGATATTACATATCAGACCCCAGAAATTGATGTGCAACAGCGGGTTAGGTTGTACTTGCTATGGCTTTGTGGCGGCACGATATTTCCGGATAAGTCCGGTGACTTACTTAATTTAGATTATTTGCTTGACATGCGTGACCTTAGAGCAATGAATGAACAAGCTTGGGGAGCGGCTGCATTGTCATATTTGTATACTTGTTTATGCCGTGCTTCGTTGAGGAAAGCCAAGGATATGTGTGGATTCATTTCCTTATTGCAGGTACGTGACCTTTAAAATTATATAATTTTATTTGGTTGTCCTATTTGATAGTTATAAGGTTTTTATGTATTTATTTTTATTTTTTAATATAGGTTTGGGCTTGGGAGCGCATTATACCGATGCAGCCACCATGCAGGGCTCTTCCGCCACACACGGCTCTTGCACGAAGGTGGACTCATCGTAAGTCCCACGAAAATGAGGCACGTGATGTTTTACCCATATGTAGGGATGTATTGGACAACCTAATAGATGACCAGGTATTTTATCATAATTATGGTTGTTAATGGCGTTTTGATAGAATAGTTACGCTTATGTGTAATTTATGTTCTTTCTATCGTAGTTTGTGTGACAGCCTTATTCAGAGGCCATCATCAATAGACTCCCTGAGTGGTGTCTGCGTGGCCGAGATATTTGGATGGCGAAGGTTCCCCTTATTTGTGGGATCTATTGAGAGTGGCACATGGTAGACCGCGTTCTCAGACAGTTTGGTAGGTAGCAACATATTCCGGGTCCATGTGCAGAGAAAAACATATGGCGAAAAATTATGTAAGAGTTAATTTATATTGGGGTGGGGAAGTTGTGTACGAAGAAGGTTCAGTTAGATATAACCGTCGTCCGGAAGCCGTACAACGGCTTCCAATTTCCCTCAAATACGATCGTCTACAACATGTTTTCATAAGCAAAATGGCCATATCTGATCCAAATCTTTCGGTGGTTATCACTGGACGATATCCAACATCAATTACAGCTAGGGGAATTCCCATTTACGAGGAAACTCTTATTTCGGACGATGACTCCTTATCGTTATTTCTTCGAAGTCCTGATATATTTAGCAATCATATCAGTATAGCCACACTTGACATGTATGCAACTGTTGAACGCTCTACTAATGTTGGAGCACCCACTGACGATGAGTTTGATATTCAGGGTACTACGTATCTTCCCGCTATGAATATTGGGCTTCAAAGAGGTACACTTCAACAAGAAACAATGGTAGGAGTTGGTAGCCAGTCACATAACTTTGGTTGGACTATGCAGAGCTGTGATATTCCTGGACCGAGTAGTGCTCCAGATACAACTGAATTAGATGGCGGGAGTATAGTTCGATATCACCCTACTCAAGTAGAGTCATTTACAGAAAGGTAAATATAACGATGTTTTATGAAAACTTTCTCATATACGTTCTATTCAATGTCTTTGTGCGTTTAACCATCACAAGAATACAACATATTATTTAGTTCTCATGTACTATTTTATAATATAACTTTCAGGATAACTATGTAAATTATTATACTGCAAATTCTAACTAACCTCTTTCATTGTTCATCCATGGAAAATAAAAAGAACACAACATGTTATTTTATTCTCATGTACTATTTTTATAATATAACTTTATTTTTATTTTTCATTTTGTAATCGGCATGTTATTTTGATTAATTTTTATTTATTAATTTGTCCTTGGGGTTAATATAATCTTTTTAAATTTTAATTTTATTTATTTATGTAGGTGTAACGATTTTGAAGAAAACCCCGTGTTGACTCAGCTCACACAAATTGTGAGCAACAACGACGTAGCTAATGATCACTCCGATAAGTCAGTTAGTGATATCCCATTAGATCACACAGAAACAGACGATGATCACTCATCTGATGGTGATGGTCATTCTTATGAAGACATTACTACTCCGAGTGATGGTAACGTTAGCTACCATTCTAATGTGATTCCATATTTGGACAACACAGAAGAAGGCCCGGATGATTTTGCCTTCATGAGAGATGACGGTCCAATTCGATCTGCACTTTGGGATTGTAATAAACCTGAATTTATCAGATCAGGTTAGTATGGTGACAATGAATATTCTTTTTATTTGTTGGACCATTTTTAAGGGGTTGATAATTTTTCTTGTACTATGCAATTAGGTATGCTATTTCAGAACAAGCAGGAAATGAAAGGCGCAGTGAGACTATATTGTCTCAAAGAAAAGAAAGAGTTCATTTGTGATCAGTCCAAAGGTAAATTTTGGAGGGTTATTTGCAAGCGTCATATGTTGGGGTGTGAGTGGATGATCCGTTTTAGAGAAATTTCAAGTGGTATGTGGAAGGCAGGCAAAGCGGATCTCCACCACAGTTGTCTGACGGATGATTACAGAAAGGATCATTCCAATTTGAACAGTCACCTAATTGCTACTACGTTGATACCATATATTATGGTCGATCCATACATCAGTATTAAGTCAGTTCAGCAAAAAATAAAAGGATTGCATTTGTTTACTCCTAGTTATAGAAAAGCACAAAAGGGGCGTAAGAAAACTATTGAAATGGTATTTGGTGATTTTGAAACCTCTTTCAAGACATTGCCCCGATACATGGCTGCCTTAAAATATTTCAATCCGGGGACCGTTGTTGAGTGGGAGCACCAATCAACTACAATGCAGGGTGAACACATCTTCAAGTTTCTGTTCTGGGCTTATAAACCAAGCATCGATGGATTCAAAAGTTGCAGGCCTGTCATCTCAATAGACGGTACTCATCTGTACGGTAAGTATGAGATGAAACTGCTAATTGCTGTTGGAATTGATGCAAACAATAACATTTTTCCACTTGCATATGCTATTGTTGCACGTGAGAGCTTTGAGTCCTGGACGTGGTTCCTTGTGTTGTTGTGGAGACATATTGTTCGTGAGAGACAAGGAATTGGACTTATTTCTGACCGTCATCAAGGAATCTTGCAATGTGTCCAAACGCATGATTGGTTACAACTACCATCCACACACCATAGGTTTTGCGTTCGGCATTTGAAAAGCAACTTCAATAAAAAGTTCCTCAGTAGTGACCTTGAGAAGCTAATGTGGTTGGCGGCTACAGAGCACCAGAAGAAGAAGTATAAAATGAGGATGGAACAAATCAAAACAATGTCATCTCCAGCGTATTTGTGGTTAAAAGCTCTTCCGGAGGAGAAATGGACATTACATAAGGACAACGGTCATAGGTGGGGGGCTATGACAACGAATGTCTCCGAATCTTACAACGGTTTATTGAAGAAAGCTCGTGGATTGCCAGTTACTGCCATGGTCCGTTATACGTTTAAAAATCTTGTTGATCGGTTTGTTGAGAGAAGCACCCTTGCTGATTTGTTGATTGCGGATAAAAAGTTTTGGCCGCGCGCTGTTGAAAAGAAGTTTGATGAATACTGGGAGAGGTCCCTAAAGCATACTGACATGCAGCAATACAATGCAACTGAAAGGGTCTTTGAGATTCTAACATTTGCACACGAAGGTAAGGGCGGAAATATACATAAAGTCTCTGCCGAAGGGAAAAAATGTTCGTGTGGAAAGTGGAGAAACTACCATATGCCATGTTCACATGCAATTAAATTTTGTGATATTCGCGGAATTCAACCAAAGACCTATGTTAGCAAGTACTACAATTGCAGGTTTTATAAGCAAACGTACAGTGGAAATTTTTCACCGTTGGGTGATGAGGCATATTGGCCACCTTCTCCCTTCAGTTTAATTGCAAACACTGAATACGAGCGAACTTCAGGAGCGCGGAGTACAACTAGAAGGAGGAATGAAATGGATATAGCTCCTGCTCGCATGGCTAGAAAGTGTAGTACGTGCAAACAAACAGGTCATAACAAGAATCGCTGCCCCGATAGAAATCAGTAGTTGTTGTTGCTTGTTGGTTTTTATGTTTTTTCTTAACTTGTACAATTGTTGTTTCTTTATGTACTCTTTCAAGAATATATAACATGTCTTGTGCAGTTTAATAGTTAGTATGTAATTTAACATTTACCATTCAGTTAATGTGTGACGTTTATTTAACTTATATTTAATTTTTTATTTCTGTTCGCATATATAACACATTTAATTGTTTGCATGTGTTAAAATATTTATTTGAGTTAATCATGCTTTAAAAATTTTAAAAATCAATAATTTTTTTTTATTAAAAACATAACCGAATATGATTTAAATCTAGACAACGTCTTATAGAGTGAGTATTTGGAAAACGGCAAGTATAACGTGGACTGATCCACGTTATACAATTTATATTGTATAACGTGGACTGATCCACGTTATACAATTTATATTGTATAACGTGGATCAGTCCACGTTATACAAGTTATAATTGTATAACGTGGATCAGTCCACGTTATACTTGTAAATAATAAAAAAAAAAAACGTTTGTCTGACAATTTAAAAAAAACAAAATTGGGGTATATCGTGGATCAGCCCACGATATACCCCTTTTGGTATAATAAATTTTAAACGTTCCCTTTTGGTAAAAATCGTATATTTTTATATCCTTTAGGCTCCGGACTCTAAGGCTTTGTGTAATAATCGACAAATATGATGTGGAAATTTAGGATCTACAAAGCTATTTGGTTGTCTTTTTTGACCTCAAGCTAGCGTGAAAAAAAAAACATTTTTGACATCATGCTAGTCTAGAGACCTTAAAATTAATCTTATTTTAATGAAAATTTGTAGAAATTTAAAGTTATTTGCATCTTAAATTTGCTTGATCCTTAAAATGTAAAAAATCACAAGAAAAGGTTGCGCTGTTAGCTCTAGTCAAATTTGTATTTCTTTGAATTCTAACATGACAAGAGGAGCATCTAAGAGTAATATTAGTTGTTTTTTTTAATTAAAAAAAATAAGGAACGAATGAAGATAAAAGTGAGAGTTTTAAGTGAATAGCCTTACTTTCTAACGCTTCAGTAACTTAGTTATAGTTGTCGGAAATTTTCGATGTGTTTTGATTCATTTGAGAATTTTCTTTTTTCGGCAGAACATTTGTAGATTTAGTGTGTTTGTGCAAACTTAAATGCCCTTTCAACAAAAAATTATTTAGTTTATTTTGGAACATAAACATTTTTGTAATCCAATGTCTCTTGGTTGTGATTTTTTTAAATTATAAATGAAACAGAGTAGGTTGGAAGTTCCAATCGTGTTGACTTTTTTTCGCTAATTGCTTAGAAAAATCAACAATATTAGTCTAATAGTGCAACGAATTCTGTAAAAGCAATAATAGAAGGATTTGAAATTGGTCTTTTACCATCATAGTAATTTTACGATAAGCTGCATGAAGTATTACCGCTCATCTAAAATATATTTTACACGTGGCACGACAATGGCTTCTGTTGGCTAGTTTCTGAATAGAAATAGTAAAGCACATGATGTAAAATTGGTCCTAATAATTTTTAAGATTTCCTGATTATTTAGCTTCGTATAACTAAAGATGTCAAAGAGCTAATATAAAGCCTCTAACTTACCTAACATCGGTATCTCTTCCAAATGTTTAGCATTAAATTTTTGTAGCACCTGCTGAATAATCTTCTGATCAGAGCTTGTGTTTGGAACGAAATTTGACCTTGTCGTTAGTTGGAGGACTCAAGTTATGTAGTACTCTTTACACTAATAGCATGTTATTTGCCATTTTCAGAGGCTAACCAATGTTTTGTCCTACAGAGTAGACAATAATTGCTTTAAAATGATAAAACAATGCTTTACATGTCAGTAGAGAATTAAAAAGAATACTCCATTGTTTACATGTTAGTATCATAGTATGTATATTACTCAAACTCTTCTTTGAAGAGGGGGTTGTTGCGGGGGAGGGGGTTGCAAAAGGGTCATGTGAGTATCAACTACCTTTTTTTATAAAGCTTCCCAATACTATTCTTGCATTCAACACAAATTTCTTCCTGGAATCATCAAGTGAAGTTATGTTTCCGTCAACTTAAATAATGAAATTTGAAGAAAAGAAACATTGAATCCACAACTTAGGAAATCAATCCCGAGAACTGGAATATCAGTAGTCAAATTAGTTGGCTATCTGAATATTCACCTTATTGGTGTGGTTTGATTCTCCATTTTGCAATCTCCTCCTCAATTTCTTCTCCCCTCTATATATAATAAAATGCTAAACAAGAAAAAAAATCCTCTGGGTGGTTAGAGTATCCATCCAATTTCATGACGGAGGAAGACATTTTTAAAGAAAATTAAAATAAATTTTTTATCTCACCTCTCTTTCAAATTAATTTTTTTATACTATCGGTATATACATAAACTAAATCTTGTTATACTTTTATAGATTGAACTAGCTAGGTTCATTTATTACTAACAATGTATAAAGTAATACTACTATATAAAAAGATCTGATAGTGTAAAAACAAAAGAGTATATTCCAAGAAATTACTCTATACGTTAAATATTATTTCTACTTATTCAGTCTACTGATTATTAAAATATATGTTGAAATTTTCTAAATAGAATAACGTTCTTGCGTGACATCTTTCGTTCAGAAATGCCAAAAATCATCACTGTGGGTAGGCCTCAATAACAGAGAGCCAAGAAGGAATTTCAATGATATTGTAACGCGGAAATCCAGCTTCTTTCAACAATTTGTTCCACTCATCTTCACTCCTTTCTTTGCCACCACTGCTGTGTGCTATCATAACCAGATCAAATACGAATCCCAAATCGTCAAATAAGCCATCACCCTCTGACTTCAACACTGCATCAACTATGATCACTTTTCCAGTTTGCATTGGTATCGCCTTTCGACAGTTCTTCAAGATCTTCACACAATCTTCGTCTCCCCAATCATGCATTATCCACTGCGTATATTACATCAAAACAATTGATAATAATCAAGAAAAGTAGGGACGAGTTAAAGTTGAAAATAGAAACAGGATTCAAAATTTTAAATTCACCGGTAAAAATAACTACTGTAACTACTATGTTTTTGTTATCATGGAACGAAATTAGCAAAAGTATATATCTTAAAAGGCCTTTTAGTAAGATATAAACAGTTTTTTGTTAAAGACAACTACTGGGTTGATCAAGGTGGCATAGTCAATGGCAGATCCATATTGATGAGTTTGATAGGTGCTCGAGCACCCATTGACCCCAATTTGAACTATCTGACATACATTACACATAAATTGATGAGCACCTAAATATTACGCAGAAAGACTGATTGGCATAGTGGCCGAGGCCAGGGTGGTAATAGAAGAAGAAGGGTTGGTGTGGTGAGTTGGTCTGCCAAATGGGTGGAGTTAATGGAGGATGGACAAATTTGAGCATTTTTATAACACTAAGGTATATATGAACCGATAGTACAACATTAAAGGTATATGTGGACCAATAGTATACCGGATGACAATATTAAACCCTTTTCAATAGTAGAAGAACACATACGACCCTATTCTCTAAAATGAGCCGGAAGAAGTAATAAAATTTGCTATAATAACATTTTACCTTGGCAAAGACAGCTTCAGCAGGTGGGATAGCCTGAAACATGTCACCCCCAACATGAGAAACACCCTCATATTTTTGAGCTGTTGAAACAACATGAGGCAAATCAAAATTTGTCCCCTTGATATGAGGATATGCCTTGACAATTTCAGATATAGCAGCCCCTGTCCCTCCACCTACATCAACAAGTGATGTAATGGAATTAAACCCATCTTTATACCCCGTAAGTACTGCCTTCATTGTGCTTTTTGTAACTGAATTCATCCCCTTGTTGAAAATCTCATTCAACTCTGCATCTTTTGAAGCCATCTCAAAAATTTCAGACCCATGAGCTTTCTTGAATGCAATTCCACCTTCTTTCACGCAGCTGCTGAAATAATGCCATGGGGCCATGAGAATTGGGTTGTTTTGGAGCAGGAATATTGGTGCCATACTTAGCTCCGTGTCATGTAATAGCCATCTTGATATAGGGGTTAGTCCGTAGAGGGTATCTTCGCCCTGAGATCAATTCAGAAGCACTTATTTGTTACTCTACTTCGTTAACTTATTTAAACCTATTTAATTGAGTACAAAATTATTTTAAAAAAAAAACTTATCTTCTTTAACATGCTATATCATGTGTGGAGCTACAAAACTTTTGAAACTTAATGGGAGATAGTAATCCCTCTGTTTCTATTTATGCAACTCTCAAAATTAATATTTTCTGTAAACGATTAACATGACAATTAAATAGGAACAGGGGGAGTAAGATAAAAATACGCGCTCTAGGAAGTTTACCTGAGAGGTAGCAGCAGTGAAGATTTTTTGACGGACTAGGAGTCTCATGATACGAGAAAGACAACTGATATCCGGAGATGAAGAGTCAATATTAGTGGCTATTTGTGACAAAGTAATAGGGTGGCCATGAGAATGAATAATATCGGCAATACGAAGCTCCACAGCGCATTTGATGGTCATGGAATCCGCGAAAGCGAACATGTATTTATATAGTTGTGCTTGGCCTTGTAGCATGGCCGCTTCATTCATGGAATCAATATCACCCATTTTGCTTAATTCTTTACTCACTAAAAGTTTGTTGAGAGGATTGAAGCTGTTATAACATGATTTAGCACAGCAATGGTGTGGTGTCTTATAAATTATACTAGTGAGTCACAGGGTTAGACTCTATTATTGTGGTATGTCTTGTCTTGATGATCCTTAGGTAGGGTTGATTTCTATTATATATAAGTGTTCAAGATAGACTAACAAAGCAATGAATACTTATATCAAAATTATATAAACAATACACTTTAATATAACAATGAATACTTGTATCAAAAGTTATATAAATTGTCCACTTTAACTAACAATTTTGTTATCTCACGTGGATATATGTCATAGTACTGGACATTTATCCTCTTCTCATGTATACACATAAGCATTTCAATTTTAATTGTCCGACACATTTATTTCCTCCGTGCATTTTTACTTGTTCACTTTTGACTTTTCACGTTTTTTAAGAATTGATAAATGTAATAATCCCTCCGTCCCATATTACTTGGCCACATTACTAAAAATATATGTCCAAATTACTTCTTCATTTACAAAATCAAGATAAAATTTATTAAATCTTTCTCAACTTACCCTCTCCGTCCCATATTACTTGGCTACTGAATATTTATTCTCTTTCTCATGTATACACGTGTTCACTTCAATTGTAATTCTCCGACACATTTATTTTCTCCATGCACTTTTACTTGCTCACTTTTGACTTTTCACGTTCTTTAAGAATTAATAAATGAAGTACTCCCTCCGTCCCATTACTTGGCCACATTACTAAACTACTTTTTTATCCCACGTAGACATATGTCATGGTACTGAATATCTATTCTCTTCTCATGTATACACGTATACACTTCAATTTTAATTCTCCGACACATATTTATTTCCTCCGTGCACTTTTACTTGCTCACTTTTGACTTTTCACATTTTTTAAGAATTAATAAATGAAGTACTCCCTTCGTCCCATATTACTTGGCCACATCACTAAAAATATATGTCCAAATTACTTGTTCATTTACAAAACCAAGATAAAATTAATTAAATCTTAATTTTAATTTCTCCGTAACAATTCTTTTTATCTATAATTGTTAATATAAAAAATTATAATTTAACTAATTTATCCCTTATTAACATATTTTTTAATTAATTTAATAGAAACATTTTATTAGTTTTGCTTTTTAAAAATCCAATATATACAACAATGGTTCTTATGTTTGGATCTAAACATTTAGTTAATTGAGATGGATATCAACCTGTCGGTATACATATAAGATATTTAAGAATTTAAAAGAAAAAATCTAGAATCAAAATATTAATTTCCCCCCATATTCTTACTAATTTTTTTTTTTCACATCGATGAACAACTTTCATTGTGTCCGACTCTTTCCATCTCAAACACTTAATTCCATCATTTTTTAATTATAACTAAAGTGATGGTACATAAAATACATTTTGTATATGGTGCTATATAAAATAACAATTAGAATGTTTATAAAAGTTATCTACAAAATACAAACTTTAAAGACTGGCTAATTAAAGCGACGGAGTTTAAGAAATAAAGATAAACGTTTGAATCTTGTGGTTCTAAATTAAAAATGTATATAATATAATAAAATATCTTTGAATCTTGTGATTATAAACTTGACATGTAAGATATTTGAATTATCAACTTACTAAATATAAAAAGATGCGGACATAACCAAAATAAGACAAATTTTAACAACAATTGAGAAATTAAGGAAAAAAATAAGAGGAAAAAAAACAAAATATAGAGACTTACTAAGGAGAATTACGGTATCCTTTGCAAAATATACAAACCATAAAGACTAACTAAAATGAATAACCAAATTAATCATATTGGGTCCCGTGCATCTCACGGGCATAGTTTGCTAGTCCTACATAAAAGGCTTGAGCCTATTTTGCCAAAAGACTTGGCTGATAAATGATCTTAGGGAGGAAGAAAAAATTTGTGGAGGATAAATTTTGAATTATTTTCCCTTCTCCTCTTTTTGCCTTCGAGGCTACGATTAGCTTGTCAATCAATAAATAGAAAATCAATTCTTCATTCAGGTAAACACCAACAGATAGAGAAAGAATGAGAGATATCACGGACAGCCTAAGAAAATAGAGGTGGAAAAAATAAAAGAGGATTATTTCTTTTGAGTGTATAGTGATAATATTAGTTGCTCCTCTCGATTCGTGATTTTTTTCTTATTCAAAAGGGTTTTCACGTAAAAAATTTGGTGTCATTATCGCTCTTTTTATTGTTAATATATACCGTGAATATTATTTCCATATACTACTTTCTATTTTTCACAACAACTTATTGGGAAATGATTAAGCAATGGGGCTCACGTTGTGTAAATACATGCGGTTTTTGTCTCAATTTGACATTTTTTCCTTTTTAGTTAGTCCTAAAAATAATGATACATAACAATTTAGCTTTGAACTTTCTATTTTACTATTTATAATTTATTTTAGACCACAAATTTCAATATTCTTCCTTTCATCTTAAACTCCGTACTTAATCAAATATTAATCACATAAATTAGAACGTTAAGAGTAATTATGTTGGAAGGTGAACTTAGAGCCCGTTTGGATTGGCTTACAGCTTAAAGCTGTTTGCAGCTTATAAGCTGAAAAAAATAAGTTGAGGTAGTCCAACTTATTTTTTTTGGCTTATAAGTTGTTTTCAGCTTATAAGCTGCTTTAGATAAACTAAGTCAAATGGGTCCAATTATTTTTTTGAGCTTATTTTAAGCATAAAATGACTTTAAGCTGGCCAGCCAAACACTCAAAAAAGCTGAAAACAGCTTATAAGCTAACTTATAAGCCAATCCAAACGGGCTCTTAATCAGTCGAATAGTCCTCCCATCCAAATATGGTATCTTTGTCTTTCTACTGATTATCATTTATAGGATTTAACTGTGTGAAAAAAAAAAAAAAAAAAAAAAAAAACTGGTCATATAATTTTAAATGGAAAAGGGTCAAATATATCCCTGTACTATGAGAAAAAGTCTAAATATACTCTTTGTTATACTTTCGGTCCAAATATACTTCAGTTATTATACTATTCATTCACTTATGTCCCTCTCTATTAAAGTTGTGCAAGGTGGACATCCAATCCTAAGTGAGATTGACATCTGATAAGGGGATACCACGTGGCATGCCACCTCAACACCCCTAACCTATTTTATTACCCCTCTCTATTTGTTCTTCTACATTTAAAATTTCCTTTCCCTCCACACTGTTGCCAAGACACGCCTACAAAAATGGAATTTGCATAAATCAGCCGCTATCAATCAGTGCTTTGTGGAATTTTTGGCCGTGCAAAAGTAAGTTTTGATCATTTAAGGTGGAAGACAGGAATAAAGGAAAGATACCTAATCAGCAACCTTTTTCAACAGGAGTATAAATCAAAGAGGACCCAACTATTTGTTAGGAATTATTGTGAATTTTCTATTTGGATTCTATATCATAATTGTATTTTATTACAAAAAGATTTTCTTGAAGAAAAATATTTCCTTCGTGGAAAAGATTTTTGATCTTTCATATTTAAATAATCCTTTCTTAGAGGAAAAATTTTTGACTTATATAAATTGAAGATCCGTCTCTCACACAAAAAACACAGAAAACCATCCACAATGTAGTCATTAAAAGAGTTTCGTTTAGGAGAGATTATTCTCTCATTGTTTTAATGTTTTCTTTCTATATTAGTTTTTCCAATATGTAGGTCACTTGACCAAATCATATTATAATACTATGCCCTTTTAGATATTTTCGTTGTTGTCTGATTTATCGTCGTTCAAGATTTATAATTGTTAGCTTCCGCATGACGCCCTATTATTTCGATCCCAACAAGCGGTATCAGTGCCAATGGTTCGACGAGGTTGAAGACAAGTTCAAGATAAAATAGTTCAAGTTGCAACCAATTCAATGATAATGAAAGTTTTTGTCCAATTCAATTGATGATTTTTTTTTTTGGAGGTGGGCGTGGGGTGTGGGGGGGGGGGGGGGAAGGAGAGAATGGGATTTGGGTGATATTGGAAGATGAGAGTTGGTGTAGAAAATTGCTGCAAGGTTTTGAAGAATCGAAGAAATTTGGGCAAAGTAGAAGAAGATAGAAGGAAGTTTGTTGGTAGGAGGAAGAAGGCCTTTGGTGGGTTGCGGGTTGGTAATTTTAATTGAAATCGGGTAATTTAATAGGATTTGGGATTTTGCATCCAAGTAGGGGTACGGGCGTAAAGTTTGAAGACGACAAGGGTATATTTATCCACAATCACTAATGGAGGTTAAAGTTAGCCAATAAACAAAATAGAGGGGTATATTTGTTCCTTTTCCCTATAATAAAATTCTAAACAACAAAAAATCCTCTTGGTGGTTAGAGTATCCATCCAGTTTTCAACGGTGGAAGGCAGCATATACTTAGTAAATTTTAGACGTTGTTGGGTAGAGTAATTCATCTACTTTGCTATTAGTGGAAGATAACATATACTTGATGAATTCGTGCATGTGGGTTAGTTAGTTCAGACATTACTTTTTTAAAAAATTAGTATTAGTACCCGCGTGATGCGCGAATGATATTAAAAGATACTAATCATGTTTGAAATGTGATGTCGCTTGTTTTTGTACATTATATCATATTGTTTTAGCAAAATATCTAGTATTATCTAATTTTTCAATATAGTACACTCAAATTAATGATATTACTGTGAAATTAAAGGAAACAAATTAAATCTTTTTGAATATTATTTGAGTTAATCTTTAAATTTAATTCAAAATATGAATATTTATACATAATTTTAACCCCTTTTTCATTCAGATTTTTTCTACTATGATATTTTTACTATTGTTTTCCATTTAGTATCTAATGTTTAATCAAAATAATAACATATATGATATTAATCGTGATTTTGAATTCATCTAAAGTATAAATAGAAACTTTCTCTTGTTACTTTTCATAAGATATATTGATAAATTTAACAATTACAATTTAGCACTATTTTACATAAGCAATTAAATTTTCTTCTCTTTTGCTTCTAGTCCACCAAATTTTGAGTTTTAATTTTAATTATATATATATATATATATATATACGAAAAATCCAAAACTTGGACATATAGAAAAAAATATAGGTAAGATTTAACAAAGATTAAACCTCGTTTCAATAATGGCTAGTTTAGTGACCCGGATAATTAGTTAATAGTACATTAAATATAAATATGTTCTCACATACATATAAAGTAGTCGGAAGACTCTCCACTACTTATCTATCCAATGGATTAATCAACAAAAAACATAATTATTTGATCCTTATTAGAGTTAAGATGCTAGTTTATCGTCTCTTTAATCCCCAAACTCAACTCGCAAGATTTAACCATAATTATTTCTTGAAAATAGATTTAAATTAAAATTTTCAAATGAAGAAAGCGTGAAAGTGGCATCTGCCAGTTCAGAAATATTTCCAAGTGTTAACTATAATTAGTAGACTATAGATAAAACAAAAATATTTTATAAACTAACTACAGGAAATATTACTTAATGTTAATTATAAAAATAAAAACTTTCATAATAAACAAACCTCATCGATGCATAATACATATTTAATCTGGCTTGTTTCAACATATTAGATCATGTTGCTTTAATACATATTTAAGTATTATTTAATTTTTTAATGGAAGATACCAAATAACCAAAATTCTATGAAATTAAAGGAAATAAAATTTAAAGTCATGAGATAATTTAGGATGAAACTAAAATATCATAATTATATAGTTTAGGATCCAAACAACCTGGAAATACATAGCAAAGTTCAAAGCAAATAAAAATACATTGTAATCAAATGAATATATTATCCCATAAATTTAATTAGATTTTTTTTTCTAATATTACTGATTTCTATTTTAACTAAAATACTCTTAATTAATAGGGGCTTTGAAACTATAACAAGGAAAACTTTGTTAATGTGTCCAGGGGCGGCTCAACCATATCGGGGCCTAAGGCTAAACTCTAATGAGGGGCCTTAAATTTTAAAAAAAAAAATATATATATATTTATTTATCTAAAATTTATTATTCTAGCTTTTTGAGACGCAATTACTAATAATTTTTTTTATAATCAATATCTTCTAATAGTTCTTTTTCAATTGACAATATAACTAATCCATTCAATCTTTCTTGACAATATAGTTAATCCGTTCAATCTTTCTTGAGACATATACAGATAAAATATTAATATCAATAAAAAGTATGAAAACTAATAAAAGATAGAAAGAAGATGGATAAATTGATTTTAAAATAATTTTCGCTCTTCCAAAAATCCAAAACCCTTGAAACTTGAAAAAGAAATCCAAAATATATCTTCGACTCTTTTTTCCTCTCAAAATAGTGATTGATCAATTGATTTTGAGCATATGGAGAATAAAGATTGAATAGTTTAGTTGGAGATTGAAGAATAAAAAATCAAAGAGAACTTTTGTATTTGATAAGTGATGAGTATTGAGGAAAAAGTTAAAAATTGTTTAGAAAAGCTAAAAAGTTAAATATAAAGTACAATAATTTATTAGAGAAAAAAATGTATGAGCTATATTCTTGACATGAAATGACGTGTTCCTAAAATATTGTCTATATGAATGGTACTTTTCCTCTTTCTCTCACCAACTTTTCTTATTCTCTCCCAATCCACCACTTTTCTTCCCCTTTTTATGCTTTTTTTTTTTTTTTGCTGATTCCGTTTTTTATGCAACAATTCAGTACGTGGTAATTATTTTCTAAACTACTAGATGCTTTTTTTAAAAAATAGTACATATAAAATAATGTGGGCCCCCCATAATTATGGGGCCTTAGGCAATTGCCTATGTGGCCTTTAAGTTGAGCCGACATTGAATGTGTCGAGAGGAATTTTAAAAAAAGAATAAAATATCTTTTTGATTGACTAAAACATCAATTATTCTAGATCAACTTTTAGATGCGAAATCGTCAATTATTTTGAATAGAAGGGAGTAACATTTTACTTTGGCAAAGACATCATCAGCATGTGGGATAGCCCGAAACATGTCACCCCCAACATGAGAAACACCCTCATATTTTGGAGCTGTTGACACAACATGAGGCAAATCAAAATTTGTCCCCTTGATATGAGGATATGCCTTGACAATTTCAACATGGCAGCCCCTGTCCCTCCACCTACATCAATAAGTGATGTAATGGAATTAAACCCATCTTTATACCCTGTTATTACTGACTTCATTATGCTTTTTGTCACTGAATTCATCCCATTGTTGAAACTCTCATTCAATTATGTATCTTTTGAAGTCATCTCAAAAAATTCACACCCATGAGTTTTCTTGAATGCAATTCCACCTTCTTTCACGCAACTGCTGAAACAATGCCATGAGGCCATGAGAATTGGGTTGGTTTCGAGCAGGAACATTGGTGCCAGACTTAGCTCTGTGTCATGTATTAGCCATCTTGGGATAGGGGTTAGTCCATAGAGGGAATTTTCGCCCTGAGATCAATGCAGAAGCACTTATGACTACTCTGCTTCGTTTAATTTATATAAACCTATAACTATTGAAACGTATCGGCTTTTTTTTCTTTTCTTTTTTTCCAGATTTCGACAATGATCCTTCATGCTATATCATGTGTGTTGTTACATAACTTTTGAAACTTTATGGGAGATAAGTAAATATCACTTTAAAGGATGCAACTCTTAAAATTTATAATTTTCTGTAAACGATTAGCATGACAAGTTGTTAGAATATTTACTTTTGGATTGCAGTAATTTTGTTTTACTGCTTTTAAATAATTTTGTTTTACTGTTAGTAATTAGTTAGTTAGAGATTCTGCAGAGATATTATAGGCTAGGTTAGTTAGTAAAAGATATACTCTGCAGAGATATTCTAGGCAAGTTTTAATTATATTTTTACTCGTTTGTTCCTATAAATGTAGAGCTAAACATAGCTAAATAAAATAATGCTCTTTCACTGCATTGTACTATATATTTCTCTCAATATTTTTCTCTCTGTTATTTCCTATATTTCTTTGTTAAAAACCAACAATTGGTATCTAGAGTCATTTTCTTGAGGGACCTGTGAGAGATGGATTCTGAAAATAGTTTTTGTCAAATAGCTCATCCTGTCTTTGATGGTGAGAATTACCATCTTTGAGTAGTTAGAATGGAGACTTATCTTGAGGTTTTAGATATTTGGGAGGTTGTGGAAGAGGATTATGATGTTCTTCCACTGCCAAATAATTCCACCGTGGCCGAGATTAAAAGTCAAAAAGAAAAGAAAATCAGAAAATCAAAAGCGAAAGCAACTTTATTTGCCGGTGTGTCTGCAACAATATTCACAAGAGTTCTGACTCTCAAAACAGCAATAGAAATTTGAGATTATCTGAAGGAAGAATACACAGGAGATAAAAGAATATGAGGCATGAAGGTGTTGAAATTACTCACTTTGTTAGCATTGTGGCAAAAAAGGTCATCCTCCATTCAAATGTTGGAAGAGGCCAAATGCATAGAGCAAGATCTGCAACAAACTTGTTCATGAGCCAGTGATTTGCAAAAGCAAATCTCCAAAATATGAAGCAGATGCCCAAGTTGTCAATAAAGAAGAAGAAGACCACTTGTTTGTAGCAACATATTTTTCAACTAAGAAAATCTGGTTTTTAGATGATTCACAGTGGTTGTACAAACCACATGACATATGACAAAAAAAAAAAAAAATTAAAGAGTTCAGGTCTATGGGAAACAAGAATGTCAGAATCAGGAATGGTAATTATATTCCTGTAAAAGGAAAAGAGACAGTTGCAATCAAAACAGGTTCAGGTACAAAAATAATTTCAGATGTTCTTTACGTGCCTAATATTGATCAAAATATGTTAAGTGTTGGCTAGCTAATAGAAAAAAGATTTCAATTGTTTTTTTGAAGACAAGTACTACCGAATATTTGATGCCACTAAGCAGGAAATTTTATGAGTTAAAATGAGAGGTAAAAACTTCTCGTTTAATCCAGCTGAAGATGAACACAAGCTAGAATTTGTTGATAATCAAAAGTTGCAACTTAGAGACGTGGATAAAGCTAACTGCACGATCAAAAATGAGTTGGCAGAATTATTCACGAAGTCAATTCCATCCAAGTCTAGAATGTGCAGTTTCAAGACCAAGAAGGAGTGTTAGAATTGGACTGCAGTAATTTTGTCTTACTGCATTTGAATATCTTTGTTTTACTATTACTAATTAGTTAGTTAGAGATATTTTAGGTTAGGTTAGTTAATTAAAGATATACTCTGCAGACATATTTTACGCTAGTTTTGATTATCTTTTTACTTGTTTGTTCTTATAAATGCAGAGCTAAACATAGCTAAATAAAATAACTCTCTTTGACTGTATTTTTTCATAGTATTTCTTTCTTTGTTATTTCCTACATTTCTTTGTTAAAAACCAAGACAAATAAATAGGGACAGAGGGAGTAAGATAAAATACGCGCTCTAGGAAGTTTACTTGAGAGGTTGCAGCAGTGAAGATTTTTCGACGGACTAGGAGTCTCATGATACGAGAAAGATAACTGATATCCGGAGATGAAGAGTCAATATTAGTGGCTATTTGTGACAAAGTAATAGGGTGGCCATGAGAATGAATAATATCAACAATACGAAGCTCCACAGCGCATTTGATGGCCATGGAACATGTATTTATATAGTTGTGCTTGGGCTTGTAGCATGGCTGCTTCATTCATGGAATCAATATCACCCATTTTGCTTAATTCTTTACTCCTAAAAGTTTGTTGAGAGGATTGAAGCTGTTATAGCATGATTTAGCACAGCAATGGTGTGGTGTCTTATATACTATACTAGTGAGTAACAGGGTTAGACTCTATTATTGTGGTATGTCTTGTCATGATGATCCTTAGGTAGTGTTCATCCTACATAAAAGGCTTGAGCCTATTTTGCCAAAAGACTTGGCTGACAAATGATCTTAGGGAGGAAGAAAAAATTTGTGGAGGATAAATTTTGAATTATTTTCCCTTCTCTCTTTTTGCCTTCGAGGCTACGATTAGCTTGTCAATCAATAAATAGAAAATCAATTCTTCATTCAGGTAATCACCAACAGATAGAGAAAGAATGAGAGATATCAGGGACAGGCTAAGAAAATAGAGGTGGACAAAATAAAAGAGAATTATTTCTTTTGAGTAATAATATCAGTTGCTCCTCTTGACCCGTGATTCTTTCTTTATTCAAAAGTGTTTTCATATAAAAATTTAGTGTCATTATCGCTCTTTTTATTGTTAAATATGCCGTGAATATTATTTCCATATACTACTTTCTATTTTTCACAACTACTTATTGGGAAATGATTAAGCAATGGGGCTCACAATGTGTAAATACATGCGGCTTCTGTCTCAATTTATGTGATTTTTTTTAGTTAATCCTAAAAATAATGATACATAACAATTTAGCTTTGAACTTTCTATTTTACTATTATTAGACTCTATTATTGTGGTATGTCTTGTAATGATGGTCCTAATGTAGGGTTCATCCTACATACATGCTTGAGCCTATTTAGCCAAAAGACTTGGCTGATAAATGATCTTAGGGAGGAAGAAAAATTTTGTGGAGGATAAATTTTGAATTATTTTCCCTTCTCTCTTTTTGCCTTCGAGGCTACGATTAGCTTGTCAATCAATAAATAGAAAATCAATTCTTCATTCAGGTAATCACCAACAAATAGAGAAATAATGAGAGATATCAGGGACAGGCTAAGAAAATAGAGGTGGACAAAATAAAAGAGGATTATTTCTTTTGAGTGATAATATAGTTGCTCCTCTCGACCCGTGATTCTTTCCTTATTCAAAAGTGTTTTCATATAAAATTTAGTGTCATTATCGCTCTTTTTATTGTTAAATATGCCGTGAATATTATTTCCATATACTACTTTCTATTTTTCACAACTACTTATTGGGAAATGATTAAGCAATGGGGCTCACAATGTGTAAATACATGCGGCTTCTGTCTCAATTTATATTTCACTTTTTGTGATTCTATGCGAAGTTTAGTTTCTCTATCTATAGAGAAGCAATTCTTCATTCAAGGACATGCCAACAGATAGAAAAGAGAGTGAGATATAACAGATAGCTAGAAAATAGTGGTGGAAAAATGAAGAGAGGGTTTTTTTTTTTTTTTTTTTAGCATGTACTATGTCCATCTCATTTTATATGAAGGTTTTTTACGGGACACTGAGTTTAATAAAAATGAAAAGACTTTTAGAATTTGTGGTCTAAAACAAGTCTTGAGTCATACATACGGCCCGTATAAAATGTACGGGGTCGTATATTGGTCCGTATATCTGGTCGGGATCAGATTTGGTTCATTAAATAAGGGACCAAGTTCTACTTCATTTCATTTCCATATCACACTCCTTCTCTCTAAAACATCTCTCTACATTTATTCCACAAGAATTCAAGAGGTATTAGTGATCAACAACATAAATTAAGTGCATCAAGTGTAAGAAAACCCATTAAAAATCATTCAAGTCAAGAAATCTCATTGGAGATGAACTAGGGTTTTTGCTCAAGTGGAGTGTTACCAACCAAGGTTTGTTCCTACAACATCTAAGGTAAGATTTATGGTATTTCTATGTTGTTTAAGGTATTTGAGAGTTGAAATACTTAGATTGTAGAAGGATATAGAAAAATGGGTCATGAATGTGGAATAGTGCCATTTTGAGTAATAGTTTGAATTGAGTCATGATTCTTGATGTGTTGTGATATAAATATGTTACAAATGATGTTGAGGACATGGGATAGGCAATGTATGTGAATGAACGTAGTCGTGTGTTATGACCATGGATATGGGTGAATGGAAGCGAAGTGAGAAATATAGATAATGTGGATGAATAAAGATTATTGTTATGATATTGTGAATGAATTATCAATGTTTGGGAGTTGATATACGATATGGAGGAATGTCATATAAATAAAGGAGATGTTTTCTGATTTTCTCTAGTTTTAGTCGTGTATGATATTGTGAATGAATTATCAATGTTTGGGAGTTGAACTTCCCATTTTACTATTTATGATTTAATTTAGACCATAAATTTCAATACTTTTTTTTTTTTACTTAATCAAACATCATCACATAAATTAGAACGTTAGGAGTAATAATGTTGAAAGATGAACTTAATCAATCGATTAGTCCTCCCACCCAAAAATGTTACCTTGTCTTTCTACTGATCATCATTAATAGATTTCAACTGTGCAAAATAATTGAAATTTCAAAAACAAGTCATATTAATTTGTTACAACATATTTGATTATATTGATAAATGAACACTCTAGAGTCTAGTGACTGGCCACTAGTTATATATATATAAAAGGTATCGAGAGGACTATCACAGTCAGGTGTGAATTTCTTACCCGAATTTGTAAACTACCCCTTTTCCTATTTAGGGAGTTGAGGCGAAAAGTGGCTTGATGAATCGTTCGTCACGTACCTACGTAGAAAAACTTCAACAGATTTACAGTCTGCCGCTTTTGACCACTCGGCCACTCTCCCCTTCCCGGGATGTATGACGGTAAAGTCATAACCGGGAAGGAAGGCAATTAGAATTAATGGACACAAGCTAAGTCTTCTTCTTGCATAGAAGAATGCAACTGTTGCAAAAACTGGGATTTTAGTATTAGGCAGCATCCTCTCTTAGTTTTGAGTAGGTGGAACCATTCTGTTTTGGTTCTTCTCCACGGATGATCCAGGAATTTGCCTATTATTTTTTCAACTAAGATTTTGATATAGAAGGATCTCTTTATTTCTTCACCGCACAAGTCATGCTTTAACTCTATTTTGTGGTCCCACCATCAGAGGTGGATCCAAGATTTGAAGGTTATGGATGCCATATTGTTTTTAATACAGATGTGTTGATCAAATCGACAAAAAAATTGCCCTATTTTCGACCTTGAAAATAGTAACTTTGGACTTTGGGTCAATTATTTGTCTTTTCGATTTATAAAGATCGAACAAAAAATGAAAAAATTATGACAATTTGGTGCAAAGAAAAAAACTTCGAACAATATTAGTAATTGCATAATATATATATATATATATATATATATACATCATTCATTTATAATTGCACTCGACGAGTTATCATATTCTAAAAACACTTAATAATGGCATAATTACTAAAAGAGACCAAATAATTTCACATACCTAATTTCAATAACAGAGACGAAGTCTTATGCGAAAGTCTCTCACAACAATGGGAGATATAAAAAAAGTCAAAGAAATCAAATGAGATTTCAGTATAGTTTTCATGTTGTCCTTTGTTGCAACAAGCATTTTATTTTGTAAATTAAAATTTTCAACAGGATTTAATTATTATAGTCTAAACTATTTTTTAACATATACATCCAAATGATTTATATAATATTACAAAGAGAAAATTACTACCGAGTTTTTAATGTTTTGACGAAAAGAGAGGAGAAAATTTTGGAGAAAAAATTACTTGGAAGAAGGAAATTAGTAGTCCCTCTCTCTCTATTTATGAGATACCGTTTGACTAGGCACAAAGTTTAAGAAAGAAAGAAAGACTTTTGAAATTTGTGATCTAAAACAAACCTTAGACATTTATATGGTTATAGATCATTTCATTAATAATAAAGAAGAATTTAAAAGTTAAGTTATTTCTAATTATAGAAAAGTGATATTTTTTTTAGATAAACTAAAAAGAATAGTGCGTTATATAAATTGAGATGAAGAGACTAAAATTTAATGCTTAAAATAAAAAGGAAGAGAAAGAAAGTCAGCAAAATTAAAACGAAAAAAATGTCAACAAAATTCAAAGTTAAACTTCAGATTAGGTGTAGTGGTTAAATAAAATATAGTAATGTAAAAGGCCATTATGGAGCTCGTGGCCTAATGGATAAGGCGTTTGATGAGGCAAGTTGTGCGTTCGAGTCTGAGCCTCTTCTATTTTTTTGTAAAAAAAAATAAAAACACAGCATAAAAAAGTCAGTACAAAGCGTGCCAAAGAATTCGAACTCGTGTGACACAAAACTTGACCTTTACTAGTGGCACCATGCCCATGATTCTTACGGGGGCTGTCAAGTTTAGTATTTGTACAATAGCTTATACATGTTATACGTATCTACACAGAATTTCACCCCAGGTGTCCAAGTGTCGTGGCATCCCCACCATAGTACATAGATCCGCTCCAGCTCACCATGAACTTGGGCTTTGCTTAGCCTGTGGTTCTTTGGATGGTGATATCTCAGCTCACATTGCTAGGTCGGATGGTAGTTGAGACACCACGAAAATAGACCAAGTTCATCCAGCCGGGGTAACATCTCTTTCATGGGTACTATCAATGTCTCGCGGTTCTTTAGTAGGTTCGGGTATGATTGAGCCTGTTGAGAAGC
The DNA here is from genome assembly GCF_019175385.1 of Lycium barbarum. Taxonomy (NCBI): domain Eukaryota; kingdom Viridiplantae; phylum Streptophyta; class Magnoliopsida; order Solanales; family Solanaceae; genus Lycium; species Lycium barbarum. The sequence continues at coordinate 67,137,834 of NC_083348.1, read as the reverse complement.
TAGCATCCAGTGGTTGTGATAATTAGAGGTGTCGAATGGGCAGGTTGGGCTGAATTTGAGCGGATCAAAATATGTTGAGTTAATAAATGAGCTGATTATTGACCTGTCCAAAAGTTCTTGGGCTGAAATGAGCTAAAATGCGAGTTATAACGTAACCCGCTCAATTCTTACTATGCTATAATTGTGTTATTGTTCTTTTATAATACTCTTTCTGTCCCAATTTATGTGGCACTTTTCACTTCCAGAGATTCAAACTGTATGAACTTTGACCAACATTTTAATATGTATTTTTTTTTACCAAACTGATATAAGAAAAGTTGCAACTTATAGTACTTTTCATGTAGTTCTCGAATATATACATTTTAACGTTAAAAAATTGAGATAATCTAATTCCATTTAGCTTCAAAATTTAGTCAAATTGACTCTCAAAAAGCGAAAAGTGTTACATAAATTGGGACGGAGAGAGTATTTTAGTACCTTATAAATTATTATTTTTCTTTATTATGCTATATATAACATATCAAATAAAGAAAAAATTGTTTGAAACTATTTTGACAAGATTTCTCCTCAATCAATTTGGGCTACATATCAGCTCAACTTTTGATGAGCTGAAATAGATTGGACTGAGATAATAAATGAACGGGTCAATAACTCGCTCAAACTTGGCCGGGTTAGACAGTATATATTCTTATAGGTTGATTTTGCTACTTCTAGGTCATAATACTGTAAAGGTCTGGAAGTTATATAATGGCATATGGAAGATGAATTGCTTCCTGCACTTCAGATACATAGTAATTGGGTGAGAGATGTAACCTGGGCGCCAAAATTGGGGCTTCCAAAGTCAACAATTGCTAGTGCTTCAGAGGATGGTACGGTTGTCTTATGGACATCACAAAGTAGGGCCATCAGTAGGAGGGGAAGGTTCTTAAAGGCTTCAAAAGTCCTGTTTGGAGGGTTTCATGGTCGCTAACGGAAAATTTTGTTGGTAGTGGCTACTAGGGGTGTACAAAGCAAACAAACAAACCGCATCAAATCGATAAAAAAACTTGACTAGTGGTTTGGTGTTAAAAAAAAAAACCCGACCATAATTGGTTTTGTTTGGTTTTAGCTAAAAAAAGTCAAATCCAACCAAACCGACCCGACATTAGGTGTATTCAATTTTTTAAATATTTCACACATAAAAATATTTATTTGTAATGTAATTTGTAAATATTTCTTAAATGTTTTCATAGTTTTTTGTCTTTTATCATATTATTTTAAGCTTGAACTTAGAATTTTGAATACCAATAAGTTTTATATCCCATGGATGTTAGTAACTCAAATAAAGTTCAAATCAAAACCAACTCAACACTACTGCTGATAAAAGAAATTCAATTCTAACACTAGGAATGACAATAATGTTGGATATCTATTCTTTAATTTTGCATAATTGGTTTAAAGCGTAAAATTACATAGCTTATTTTTTTTTTGTCATGTAATTAATACTTATTAGCCGTACTTATTTTAGCATAACTTAGTATTTAGATTAAAGTCATTTTCTTTATGGCTTATTAATTAGCAATACTTATTTTAACCGATTTTATTATCTTTTTTGTTGAATATTTTAATACGATGTCATCACCCATCTCACATTTTATGTTATTTTCTTAAGACACATCTTAATTATATATAGTTGTATCTTACTAGGACTGAAGAAATATTTGAAATAAAAGTCATATGTTTTGTATGAAGACTTTTTCGGAAAAAAACTCGAAAAATCCAAAAAAATCGAATAACCCGAGAAAACTCGAAGTTGGAAAACCCGAATTTTATTGTTTTGGTTTGGTTTATAAATTTAAAAATCCAACGCAATTGATTTGGTTTAGTATTCGAAAAATTCGAACCAACCCGATCCATGTACACCCCTAGTGGCTACTGGTAATAACAATGTCACATTGTGGAAAAAAGTAGTTGATGGTGAGTAGGGATGTGCATGTTAACGGTTAAACCAATAACCCGAATCGATAATTGGGTTACTGGGTTAATGGTTCGGGTTAGTGGGCTAATGGTTCGGGTTAGTGGGCTAATGGTTCAGGTATCGGGTGGTGTTCTATAATTATTGGGGTATCGGTTCGGGTCTCGGGTTCATCACTTTTGTTAACGGGTGAACCGATAACCCGATAACCATTTATTTAATTACAATTATACCCTTTCATAAATAACGTCATATATAATTTATGGAGTCCAGCCCAGTGAATTCATTTCATTATTACCCTTCCATATATAATTATTTAGTAAATCCTAAGTCAATTTATTTCTCACTGGTGAAGTCAACTGCAAGGTTTTACAAGAACTTAGCCCGAATGTCAAAGCTTCTAATTGCTTCCAAAGGTGTGAAACAAACTTTACCAAGCATCAAGTACCAAATGCTTGTGGAAATAACTTGCAGGCAGCTAACAACTCCTCTCTACAATTTTGTGCCACTGATGCAACTGGTAAAGAGAGCAAAAATGAGGAGAGTTGTTGAGGACTCGGATGAAGAAGCATAAAAAAGACAACATTGTCAAATTGGAAAGCTGTCAGCAGTGGTCTGGGTACTAGGATTCATGTAAATATGAAGAAAAGGTTTCAAGTTTTTAACGTCTTGGAGATGCCAGCCAGCTTCCAGTTTCAAACTCCATTTATGGCTAACTGTTGCAGGCACTTTCTTTTGTAGCTACTTTATTCATTTTGCATATCGTTAATTTGTTTCTGATTCTGCTGTGAAGATGGGTTCTTTGTTCTTGAAAAAAATTCGTGTGATATCTTAACGGTTAAACCGATAACCGAACCGATAACGATAAAAAACCGATTAACCAATAACCTATTAGCCGATATCTTAATGGTTCTTTAATGGTTTAACATGTTTACAAACCGATAACCGATAATTTTAACCGATAACTTTCGGGTAACACTGTTGACCACTAGAATTGGAGTTCTCTGTTTTCTTTCCACCATCCAAACCTTTTTCCCTGGCTCGAGGGTTAGTTTTTTATGTTTCAGGACTCATTAATAGCTATCTTGATAAATCCTTTTCGTTGTAGTTGATAAATGTGATGACTCAGTGTACCAAAGCTAGGAAGTTGCAAAAAATTAGTAATTCGTGGAACACATTCTTTTTATGAGAAAATACATCGAAATCCTCTAAAAAAAAAAATTAATCCAAAAAGACAATAAAATACGATTAAAAAAATTAATTTTTGCAATATCTTTTTGTTAAATGTATTTTTTAACTTTTTTCGTTTTTTTTTAACTTTCTCTTCCCTTTTTCTCTTTATTTCTTCTTTCTTCTCCTTTGAAGAGAGCTTGCACTGACCGAAAAATGCGACTCACCGGAATCACCAATAATTCAAGCGAACACCCTCTTAAAACTAGAGTAGAAATCTATTTATGTGTGGATGAGTTTCACATGGCGGTTGAGGAGGTGGGTACGATTGAAACAGGGGTGGAGATCCGATGGAGTTAGCATAGTGGACAGAGGTGTTGCTGGGTTCTCCCATGGTGGTTTCTATTTGACATAGTGATTAGGATCGGAGCTCGTGAGGGGCGCCGTGAGCTCTGTTTTCTCTTCAAATTCCTCCGATTTCCGCTTCACCAAAGCCATATCACTGGAACTCTCATTCTGTGCCTCCACATCTAATTCAAAATACTCACGTCCATTCGAAGCCGCCATTTCAAAATATTAGTTCACTATGAGTTGATAATCATTTTTTTTTTCATCCGATCACATATTCAACTTCCTATCAACTTAATTAATTCAATGTTAAATATGCTGAAACGTATATCACATGAATTAAATTTTTTGATTTTGGACAAAAAATGGCAAAGGAGTCGAATGGCTGAAATTTGTTTTTTGGGGAAGGGACGCTGAAGAAGATGAAAGGGTGGGTATAATGGGGAAGAAAGAGAAAGAGCAAAAAGAAAAAGGGAAAAGGAAAAATAAAGAAAAGAAAAAATGTTTTTAAAGAAATTGACACGTGTCACATAATGATTGGTGCGTGACAACACATTTTTTTTCTTATAGTAATAATTGGGGTTGACAGTTCTATTATCTTTTTTTTAAAAAAGGTCATAGTTGAGAGGGGTTTCTGTGTATTTTCTTTCTTTTTACTCATTTCTGGGTTCCGAGCTGTATGGACATTCTTTATATTGCCTTTTTCAGTGCATTGTTCAAGTAATTTTCAATTTTATACCCCCAGTGTGTCGAATTAGCATTTAAATTAGCTAATGGACCATAATGACTTCATATGACGACCACCTCTTGCTACTTGAAGTTTTGATTATTCGTTCAATTTATGATCCCTAATCAGTCTTTCATATTGTTGTCTGCTCAATGAGCTTGTATGAGATTGCCAACCACAAAATGTATACATAATATAGTGTGTACCTCTGATCATTCAAGAAGCATAAGGTAGTGAATGTCAGGTGATTTTTACGTGCTGTGGAAATAGGACAAACTTGCACTCCTATGATCGAAAATAATGCTTTATTCAATTATGATTAGTGAATGAAAAATTGTAGAAAAACTGCAGCAGATATTTATATAATTGATGGCATTTAGTTTGAGATTATCTTTATATATCTGAATCAATTTTGAATGCAATCTAGAGAAGAAAACAACCATTTCAGTCTGTCTATCTCATTCCAATGTTAATAGCAAACAATAAATTTTAGGCTTAAATTTGGGCGTCACTTTGGGTCGCTGAAGAAGCCATTGATAGACGGCATAATCTCTGGAGACCTGTTACGAACGAACTTCCTAAGAGCATGCTCTGCATATTTTTCCCCTTCTGAAAAGTTCTCCAGCACTCCTGCTCCCCTGTTTTCCTTGGTCACCCTATGTTTTGCAAAACACAAAGACATCAGCGAAACTATAGAATATATTGCAATTTTCTACTTCCTACATTTCTCATTTCTTTATGCGCTCCAGGAAAAACATTTAGGAAAAGCACACATCAATCCAAAGAACAAAGAGCAACATCCATTACAAGTAGCAAGAAGCTGCAGCTCCGAGAAGTTGAAGGTCGGTCCTATTTATAACTTCCTTCTCCCTTTACATGGTTTTAAAAGAAAGCATCTAATACAACAATGATCCTCTTTCACACAGTTTTCCTTCTTCCCTTCCTATATCGATTAAAAAGGAAATGTCTGACATAGAAATGCCTCAACCACTGGAGATCTCTCCACAACAAGCCCCAAAAGCTCATTTTAGACGCTGAACAAAAGTTGCAGTTGAAATTGTTTATATCTCTCATGACCTTTAAGCTTCAGTGATGAGGTGATAAACAAAAATAAAGGAATAGCAGTTGATACAAGGGAGCAAACCAAGCTGTAGAAGCAACTTAGGGATCTGAAATCCTTATGCTTTTTTAAGTCATGGAAATAACTGTTTAGTCTTTTGATAAATTATTAAACAGAAAGAAAGCACAATGCCTCAAAAAGCTCCTTCCAACTATGGATGGCAAAGGGGCAGGGATAAACCACCCTGCCCCGCAAGAATTCACCCTTTTTGAAAATTGTTTGCCTTACTTTTGCGTTCTTTTTCCTCCTTGCAGTTTCATTTCTTCCTTTCATATTTCCATAAAATCGAAAAATTGCCCTAAATATTCACACATGTATAATCTCTGCATATGAAATGGTGTACAAAAAATCTACAAATTCAGTCTCCATTGATTAAAAATGTGTACCAAGATTTTTCACTGTCAATGAATTTAACCAAATTCACAAGCACAGGTATGAAATTAACAAGATGCATTGTGCTGACAGGGACACATCCAAAATCTAAATGCTGTGGTTGCACACTTGCACCTATATTATAATACATATACAAGTTTAAATTTTTAATCTTTGGCTTTCTATATACACATATGTATGTATTACTTATATGCTGGATCAACCTTCATGCATGCCTTTTCATTAATAAGTTTGCTGCTTAGGACATCTAAACATGACATAAAATATACAAATAAAAAAAAAGTAAAACAAATTCAAGCATTCATATTATAATACTTAAGAAATAAACCTAACAGCAAAAACAGAGAAGGGGTTACCTGACTTCAGGGTTGCCACAGATATTGCGAACCAACTGAAACCCACAAATCCCAACAGCTACTCCTTCTGCTGCAAATAGTGGATACACCTATAACACCACAAATATTACATCCTCAGTACCCAGATCTAATAAGTGAAACTATAGAGAACCCAAAAAAACTCATATGTAGAACTAGTAAATGCACTATCATATTATACATGCACCCGTTGCTTCTATACTAGATCTATGACCCAAACAATAAAATACTCCATCCTTTTTAATTTATTTGTCTGGTTTTGACTTAGACATACAGTTTAAGAAAAACAGAAAAGTTTTCGAAAACTAAAAATCGTTTGGACATGGTTTGAAATCATCAGATGAAACCCTGATTTGAAACCATGTTTGGACATGCAATTTGAATTTCTTAAATTCTATTTTTTCTTATAGACATAAAAACCTCACAAGTTGTGAAAACTATCAAAATATTATCAATTTTTATGCAATCTTACTAAATAAGCAAGTCATAGTTCATAACAAAATTAATACACTACTGAAAAGTCTTTTTACAAAATACAACATCAATTAATCAAATTTTATTTCAATAAAAAAAATTAACATAAATAGTAATGTAACAACTCCTTAATATAATCCTCCCATGTGGACATAAATAAAGGTTGGTAAATAATTAATGAGAATAATTGTTAAAAATATCTACCAACTTATAGGTTTATATTTTTATAAAATATAAATTTATGAGTCAAGTTTTATATTTAAAAATTTTAAAACCATGATTTAAAATTCTAAATCATGCCTTTTTGAATGATTTAAAATTTTATGAGATGAAATGCATGTCTAAACGCTGGTAAATCATGATTTCAAATCGCATGTCTAAACGCCTGATAAAGATACGTAGAATATACCAAAATGCTTTTTAATCTTATTGTGCTAATAAGACAAACAAATTAAAATGGAAATAGTAGCAAATTTGCTAGGGACAAAACTTGAAGAGATAGAGAGACAGACCTCGGGCCTTAGCCATCGGTTGATGGTGGATGAAGCCATGGGAAGATGGAGCAGCAGAAATTGGAAAGTGAAGTCACTTCAAACAATATAGCCTTTAGCTGGCGATTGCCTAAAATGTGATTGCCCATATTTATATTTACTCTCAAATGTTCTCATTGGCTGCAATTTGTTTTAGTTCAATCAATGTACGCAAAGGCCCATAGTTTTGAATAGTAATCCAAGTGGCTCTGTTTGCCCCGTAAAACATGTTTTTTATTTCTTCTGTCTCAATTTATGTGATATAATTTGAATGATCATGAAGTTTAAGAAATAAATGATGACTTTTGAATTTTATGATCTAAAATAAATTAAAGATATTTATATGGTTATAAATCATCTCGTTAAGCGTAAAAGATAAATGTTAGATTATATAAATATTTAGTCAAATATATTTTGTAATCTTCTATTTTAGGATAGCGTATGTTAGAATTATTTAGTCAAATTAGTTTCTAATTTGTAGCCTACAATTATGTTGTAAATGTTATATATCAACTCATTCAAGGGAACAAAATAATTAAGGAAAACATTCTTTTACATGGTATCAGACTAGGTTTCTCCTAAAAACCCTAGCATCCTAAACCCTAGCCCTTAGCCGCCGATCCCCCCCCCCCCCCCCCCCCCTCTTTCGTTTTCCTCCCCTTCGGCCATTCCCCCTCCTCTCCATGGTTGACGCGTCCAAGTTGCATCCTGCGACTACAGTCACCAATATCAAATCATGCATTCCTATTGTTCTTGACTATGAAGGAAGCCAATACAATAACTGGGCTACCCTCTTCAAGTTCCATTGTCGTGCAAACTTGGTGATCGACCACATCCTACCTCCTGCCTCCTCCACCGTGCCACCACCGGCAACTGCAGCCGAAAAACTTGCTACTAAGGCCCCATGGGAACGGCTAGATGACATTGTTCGGCAATGGATATATGGTATGATATCGAATGATCTTCTCAACACAATCATTCATCAAGAGGACACCACAGCCGAGGCTTGGAATCGCCTTGTTCATCTCTTTCAGGACAACAAATCGGCTAGGGTTCTTGCTCTTGATGCAAAATTCACCAACACCAAATTGGTGGATTTTTCGAATGTGAAAGCATACTGCACCAGGCTGAAAGTTCTTGCAGACAATCTCACTAATGTCGGTCACAAAGTTTCCGACGAACGACTTGTGCTTCGTCTTCTGCGAGGGTTGTCGGATGAATATAAAACTTTTCGAACAACGGTGCAGCACCGTACTCCTCTCCCATCTTTTGACGTTTTCCGGTAGGTGCTCGAGCTTGAGGAAGATAGCCATGCCGAGGATGCCATTCACGACTCCGGGTCGAATGTTTCTCTTATTTCCCACAATGTTAATCCTCATAATTTCTCCGGTAATGGACAGCCCAATAATTTTGAAAATGCCTTCAACAATCGAGGAAATTCGCACAATCGTGGAAAGAAGAACAACCGCGATCGCAGCGGCGGCAACCGCAAAAACCGCGGTGGCAGCGGGAATGGGCAAAGCAGCGGCGGGGGCAGCTGAAACAATGCCCAGGCATACCAGCCCGCCGCGTCGCAGCAGCAGGGAACTACTGCCCCATCGTGGTATTTTCCACCGTGGGCTGCTTGGGGCCACAATCGTGGGCCACCCCACCGTGCCCGTACCTCACAGCTGGGTGGCAGCAGCCCCGCGGCTGGCAGCAGTCACGCCCAGCTCCCTCGCAGCAGGGAGTTCTTAGTCCTCGTCCTCCACAGTCGTTCTACTCGTCAGCCCCGTCATCACATGGTGGGTATGCGCCCACGGATATTGATCAGGCTATGCACACAATGTCTTTGAATCCGCCCGATGACAACAATTAGTACATGGACACCGGAGCCACATCTCACATGACCAACTCACAAGGTACTCTCTCGTCTTATTATCAATTAAGCAAAAATAATGGCATTGTTGTTGGTAATGGTAACATGATTCCGATTCGTGGTTATGGTCATACATCCCTTCAAGTAAACCCCTCCCTAAACCTAAAAAATGTCTTACATGCACCTAAACTCATCAAAAACCTTATTTCCGTTCGTAAATTTACTATCGATAATATGGTTTCTGTTGAATTTGATCCTTTTGGTTTTTCTGTGAAGGATTTACGGACAGGGAGCAAACTCATAAGATGTGAGAGTTCGGGTGATCTTTATCCATTCTTCAAAAATTATCGAGCCATCTCGTCTTCCGCACCATCTGCTTTTACCGTTATCCTTTCTCATATTTGGCACTCCCGTTTAGGTCATCCGGGGATGTGATTCTTAGTTCTTTACGTAGTAGTAATTTGATTGAATGTAATAAGGCTCGAAACAATGTTTATCATTCTTGCCCTTTGGGGAAATTAATTAAAATGCTTTTTTATGACTCTCTTTCAACTACTACTATGCCCTTTGACATTGTTCACAGTGATTTATGGACTTCACCTGTTCTTAGCTCTTCTGGTCACAGATATTATGTTTTATTTCTTGACAATTACACTAATTTTCTTTGGACTTTTCCAATCAAAACAAAGTCCCAAGTTTATGATTGTTTCTTGTCTTTCCGGATTTTCATTCGCACTCAGTTTGAAAAAGAAATCAAAACTTTTCAATGTGACAACGGGCGTGAATTTGATAATGGTCCTTTTCATAAATTTTGTGAACAAAACGGGATGCTTTTCTGATTTTCTTGCCCGCACACCTCACCCCTAAATGGTAAGGCGGAACGGAAAATTAAATCCATAAATAATATTGTTCGTACACTCCTTGCCCATGCATCCATGCCCCCCTCCTATTGGCATCACGCCTTGACCATGGCAACGTACCTACATAATATTCTCCCTTCTAAAATCTTAGCATATAAGACACCCACTCAGATTCTTTATCAAAAGAATCCATCCTACTTTCATCTTCGAGTTTTTGGTTGTCTATGCTTTCCTCTTTTTCCGTCCACACAAATTCATAAGCTCCAATCTAGGTCCACTCCGTGTGTTTTCCTGGGGTATCCTTCTAATCATCGGGGATACAAATGCTATGATTTATCGAGCCGAAAAATAATCATTGCTCGGCATGTGTGGTTTGATGAAAACTCCTTTCCATTTTCGCAAATAAATAGTTCTATCTTCTACTTCCTATGAGTTTTTGGGTGATGATAATTCCCCATTGAGAATACATTTGTTGCATGACTAGGCCGCTGCTCCACCTCCTGCAACCCACCACCCGAGCTCAACCATCCCCTCTCCTCCCTCGTCGTTTGTCCAGCCGAACCCTCCCACCACCCCAGCTGACCGCCAGCTCCCCCCCCCCCCAATCCACTCGCGGTCCAGCTGGCAGTCCCGCCACTGCCAGCCCCCCGTCTCCCTCGCTGCCAGCCCCCCACCCGCTGTCAGCCCCCCACACCGTGAGCAGGCCCTTCCCTGCCAGCCCCCCGCCTGTTCCTCGCATGACTGTCAACATGGGATATTTAAGCCGAACTTGAAATACCATAATCAAGCTTTAGGTGCCACCACCAATTCCATCTCCCTTATTCCCCGGAATCCCGTCGGTGCACTTAATGACCCGAATTGGAAAAATGCTATGCAAGATGAATATAATGCTCTTATTGATGGTAAGACTTGAGAGTTGGTCCCTCGTCCTCCCAATGCTAATATTATTCGGTCTTTATGGATTTTTCGGCATAAAAAGAAATCTGATGGTTCTTTTGAGAGGCATAAAGCCCGTCTTTTAAGTGATGGCAGGTCTCAACGGGAAGGTGTTGATTGTGACGAGACTTTCAGTCCGGTGGTCAAGCCGGCGACTATCCGTGTGGTTCTTACTATTGCTTTATCTCATTCTTAGCCCATTCACCAACTTGATGTAAAGAATGCTTTCTTACATGGCAATTTGAATGAGACCGTCTATATGTATCAGCCTCTGGGATTCCGGGATCCGGCTCGTCCTGATCATGTTTGTCTCTTGCGTAAGTCTCTTTATGGCTTGAAACAGGCACCACGGGCATGGTATCAGCGTTTTGCTGAATATGTTGCAACCATTGGTTTCTCGCATAGTACATCTGACAACTCTCTCTTCAGTTATTGTCGTGGCAAAGATACTGCTTACATTTTGTTATATGTGGATGATATTATTCTAACTGCATCTTCAGAATCTCTCAGACTAGGTATTATGTCCAAGTTAGCTACGGAATTTGCAATGAAAGACTTGGGTCCGTTGAGCTATTTTTTGGGGATTGCCGTCTCCCGGGACAAAAATACCCTATTCATGTCTCAGAGTTCGTATGCAGAGGATATTCTTGACAGGGCAGGCATGTCACAATGTAAGTCTTGCCCCACTCCAGTTGATACAAAAGGCAAACTCAGCGCCACTTCGAGCGCCCCGTATGAAGATCCTACGAAGTATCGTCGTCTGGCAGGTGCTTTGCAATACTTGACATTTACTCGGCCAGACATATCATACGCGGTCCAGCAGGTTTGCTTGTTTATGCATGATCCCAAAGTCGAGCATATGGAAGCATTAAAACGCATTTTGCGTTACATTCGAGGTACGATTGACTTTGGTACACACTTATACAAAACCTCTCTCCAGTCACTACTTTCATATACAGATGCTGATTGGGGAGGATGTCGAGACACTCGACGCTCCACATCGGGTTATTGCGTATATTTTGGAGATAACTTGATTTCTTGGTCTTCCAAGCACCAACCTACTCTATCTAAGTCAAGTGCTGAAGCTGAATACCGAGGGGTTGCTAATGTTGTCTCTGAATCTTGTTGGATTCGTAATCTGTTGCTTGAACTCAATTATCCTATTCGTAAAGCAACTTTGGTCTATTGTGATAATGTGAGTGCCATTTACTTGTCTGGAAATCCGGCACAACATCAACGTACCAAGCATATTGAAATGGACATTCACTTTGTTCGTGAAAAGGTTAGACGTGGAGAGGTTCGTTTCCTACATGTTCCGTCCCGTTATCAGATTGCCGACATTTTCACCAAAGGTCTTCTGCGCGTACTATTTGATGATTTTCGGGACAGTCTAACCGTTCGTAAACCTCCCGCTTTGACTGCGGGGGTGTGTTAGATTATGTAAATATTTAGTCAAATATATTTGTAATCTTCTATTTTAGGATAGTGTATGTTAGAATTATTTAGTCAAATTAGTTCCTAATTTGTAGCCTACAATTATGTTGTAAATGTTGTATATCAACCCATTCAAGGGAACAGAAAATCAAGGAAAACATTCTCTTACAATAAACGTTAAAGTTAAATTATTGTCAAATAAGGAAATATATCATTTTTTTAACAGGCTAAAAAGGAAATTATATCACATAAATTGGGACAGAGAGAGTACTTTTTTCTTTCTTAAAAGAATGTTTTTATTTATTTACATAATTTGGTGGAAAAAAGAAAGACACTATGTGATTTTAATTGAGCACCAAATATTACTCCTCTTATTTTCTTTTTTAATCGTGCAAAAAAGTGATATATTTTTATATTTAGTATTAATTTAACTCCAAAACACCAATTTTATTCTTAATGAGATGATTTATATTCACACAAATTATATGACTTATTTTAGAGCATGAATTTCAAAAAAAAAAATCTTTTATTTATTAAACTCCGTATTTAATTGAAACACCACACATAAATTGAAATAGAAAGAGTTTTTTTTTTATCTGAAAAACGAATAATTTCATATTAGTATTTTCAGAACCTTAAAATATTAAAATACTGAATGGTGAAGCACTTTAAGTGAACGTATGATTCTATCCAAGGCTAAAAAGTTGTGTATTGTGCCAAGGTGAGAATCATTTTACCTTTTAAACTCTAAACAATCTTCTAAAACTCGTATAATCCTTCACTATTACGTTATCTTTAAAGAACTTTCTTGCTCACTCATAAAACTTTAATATTCAAATATCAAAATGCCATCAGTAATATAAAATTAGTATAAATACACGGGTGGATATCTATTTTACCACCCGCTTTGTTTTAAAAAATCAAACTCCCCCCTCAACTTTGAACAATAGTCATTCTCTCCCCTTTATCTTAATTGAATTTTTTAGGTTCCTATTTTATCCTTACTTTATCAACTTGTCTTTTTTATTTTTACTTCTTTAAAATCAAGGTTTTTTTATCTCTTTAATCTATGTAAAAAATTTCCTATAGAAAAATAAATATTACTTTCGAGACGAAAAAAGAAAAGTGAGAAATACAAGTTGAGTATATAACTTAATGTCGTTCTATAATGAAATAAATGAGAAGAAAAAGAATTTCTTTTTATTAATAATAATCAAAACTCTGATATTTATTTATACAAGTAAAAATAACAGGTAAAAATAACTTTATAAATATCTTTCAATCAAAACTCGTTTATATATTGACAATAGAGGATAAGAGAGAAGTGAAACTTAAATATACATATACATATATATGTAAAAATAACAGATAATATGCGCGCGCGCGCGCGCGTGTGTATTAAAATATCAATCACAAAAAGTAACATTAGATTTTGTGATAAATTCATAAAACAATTATTCTACGTATAATATGAACTTAAATAATAATCTATAAATACCTAGGTTAAAAAAATAAATCTTATATAATATAAAAATGTATTACATAGATGAAGGATTGAAAATGTCAAGGGTAAAATAGACATTGCGTAGAATAAAGGGAGGAGAATGACTATTGTTCATAGTTGAGGGGGGAGTTTGATTTTTAAAACAAAGTTGGAGGTGAAAATGATTTTATCAAGAATTCCATTTGGCTGACTGGTGCAACTTGCAAGAGCACTATCCAGTTCTAAAGATAAACATTTTGCTCACAAAAATATATAGAAACTAGGTAATTTACTTGCTCTTCGTGCAGTCGTGAATGACCTCATTTAGCTTATAAATGGTCCTTCGCTAAGATCCAAATAATAAAAATAACGTAAAGGTCATTACTTGTAAAAAGTAAAGACATTTATAGCAATATTTTCAAACATAAACGTGGAGATTCAATATTGTCACATATCTCAAGAAGCTATAATAAATGATAACAAATGTCAATACTTTTTGATCAATTTTATCTTCTAATAAGTGTTTCTGATTGTAACATTTGTTCCTTGATATAAAATTTTCTCTAGTTTTGTATACAATAAAAGTATTGAATATACAATTTCACAATGGACAATATACTTTATCATGATTAAAGACTTGTGGAGATCAAAGATTTGTCGAGCCTAGACTTTTACTGCTCTCTTTATAGTGCAGTTTTAGCAGCCTTTCAACACACTTTCAGCACAATTCACCAGCCCATTTCAGCACACTATACTTCATCAATAAAAACTGTAAATTTCAAGACATTTTCTGCGCATTTTAGGACTGTAAATGTCACATTTTAGCACATATTCTACCCATATTGGGACTCTAAAACTATAGCTAAAAAATCTCCACATTTCAGCATATTTTCTGCAAATCCAGCACTCTAAATTTCACAATAAAACTTCTGGTGTACTCATTCATTATTTTATGTCTATAAAAGGAAGAAGTTTCTAACATGTTATTTTCTTAGATGCCTAGATTAATGTCTTGGTAGTTACCTTCCGAATGACTCATTCAGTGTGTGAATTTTCAGGAACTAACTTCAGATCGCAAGTTAATATTTAAGGTGATAATGGTACAACTCTTGTTCTCTTTTTCCAAGAGGCATAACTGCTAGATTTTTATGATCACGGGATCGTTTGTCTTTTCTCCTCCTTAATTGCTTTTGGTTTCTTCTTCTTTCCTTCTTTATTCTCTTAAAGTCAAAATTATAGATACACAAAAGCAACAAATCTTTGACTATTAAGAATGAGAATGGAAAAAATAACTGAGAAGTTTGTGAAAAGAATTTAGAAATACAAAATTATATGCATAATTCTATAATATGGGGAAAACGAATATCAGATAGCTTGATACTATTAGTAGAAAATCACTAAATCAATGTTACTTTCACTTATAGAGCATGCATCCAAATATGATACCATAAAAAATCATTATAAGTTGTGTCATGTGTGATAGTACGATTGTGATCCTTGCCTCATTGTGAATTTGCAAAGAGTAGCAAATTTTGGAAGTTGTTGACCAGAACTTCTTCACAGATTAGATGCATTATTAAATGTAGTTACGTTTGGTGCATTTTTTCACAAATTAGATGTATGAAATAGCAATTACAGAACACAAATAATGCCGAGCATGACTCGTGAAATCAATACAGAGCATAAAAACACTCGCTCCAAAATAGTTATCAAAGAAAAAACTGAATTAATCACGTTATATCCAAGTTTTTACCACTAGGAAAACCTCATTGTATTTACGAATTAGTATTTTTCTAATATCCAAATAATAAAGAGTATTATCTCTTCAAATGAAAAGGAGACAACAACAACCTCACAAAGGAAGTTCCATTTATTTTTTAGGAGAACTATCCCATACTCTAAAGTTAAAGCGAAGGCATTGACGATCATCAATCCCAAGTGTGGTATTGATGTGATCAACACTAACCATGTTCAAAAGTATAGATGCCAACAAAAAATGATGAATAAAAATGACTTTCAATTTTAAAGTCGAACATATCAAAGCAACTATTTAATTGTGAAGAATCATATAGTAAGAAAGTCGAAGAAGAGATGAAAAAATAACAAAGAAAAAATGCTAAAATAAGCAACAAAGAATAAATTATAGGAGTATATATATTTGTAAATCATTCAAACTTAAAACTAACGGAATAGTATATTTATGCTTTCCAAAACTCATGTGACCATATCTGACGATGAAACTTCCGCCGCCATTGAACTTCCTTTTTCGTGTTGATGAATGTATGTTCGCCTATTATGACACAAGAAGAAATTCGGAAGGGTAGATTTCTGATCTGCACCAAAGTGATGGCCTTATTTGACACAACTCGACTATTCTAAGATTTTTTTATGCTCTTCTTGTATTCTTATTTCAAATTACTCTTCTTGGGATAATTTGGAACAGAACAGAAAGGCAACAGTCAACACATCTAACTTTCTGGTGTGGTGTGAGAAGGGAAGGAAGAAAAGAAGGAAAAGTTGATGTTTGAATGTTTTTTTGTTAATTAACTTTAATTGCCACCATTACCTAGCAACATTTAAAATTGGTACGTTATTTTAGGAAGTTGCAACCATTCCACTCTTTTAGGAAGGCAACAAATGCAACTCTTGATTCCTTTTTTCATAATAATTAGGAAGATAAATAGGGGAAAAGTAAAAAAAAAACAGGGAAAAAGATAAATAGCAATACTCATCTATGAGAGTGCCACTTCATCGGGCCTTTATCCCAGAATTATAATAGATATATCGGCAAAGGCTCAAATATGCCCCTGAACTATACGAAATTGCACATATTTGTCTGTCGTTAAAAGGTTGGTGCAAAGATGCCCCTAACGTTTTTTTCCGCTATATATGCCCTTGAGTTAACGGAAAATGTTGAAGGACATATTTGTTCAGTTTCGCATAGTATAGGAGCATATTTGATCCATTGAAATTCGTGAATATCATGACACAAAATATCATTGCATTCCAAAACATAAAAAAACATTTGTAATTACAATCCATCCACCATTGCATTACATCAAAATTATACAACTAAAAGAGCAAATGCAATTACAACTATCTTTTAAAGACTGTTTTCACAAACAAGAGCACCATTTCCCCTTTTCAAAAGATTTTTTTTACTAATGATAATACCATTTTTATTTTTCAATTTGTTGATGATCTGGATAGTTCTTTCTGGATATTTTTCGTCTTCTCAGTCCCAATATCTACACGATAATGGATGCAATAATTGCCGCAATAAAACATAAACATAAAATAGGAGATAACTTACATTAGACTTATGACACATGAAAAAATGTCTCCCGCAGTGCTAAATTTTTTGATAATAATAATAGAAAGAGTATCACATTTTAAGCATTTATACGATTTCTTACATAACATTCAATGTGGTTTGGCCCTTTCGCGAATTTCACGCATAATCGAAATTTATTAGAATTATTTGAAGTCCATAAGTGAGATGGAGTGCAGTAACTCCACGTCCACAAACCCTTCCACAACTCCATATCCACAAACCCTTCCACTACTATTTAAAGAACTCGAAGCTTCCGACATTTCATAAACAAGTGAAAGAATAAGAGAGAAAAGTGAGGGGTTGTACGATAAGTGTGGAGTTTCAAAATGCAGTTGCAATAAATCATTGGCTAGCATAAAGTGCACTACAAAAAAATCTGAAAACTATTTGTGCCATAATATTCACGAATTTCAATGGATCAAATATGCCCCTATACTATGCGAAACTGAACAAATATGCCCTCCAATATTTTCCGTTAACTCAAGGGCATATATAGCCAAAAAAAAAAAAAAAACGTTAGGGGCATCTTTGCACCAACCTTTTAACGACGGGCAAATATGTGCAATTTTGTATAGTTCAGGGACATATTTGAGCCTTTGCCGTAGATATATAGATGACACTAGGTGGCTGCTTGTAGCAGAGAAAATGATCAAAATGGTCCTTAATGTATTAGGTTGTTTCATTTTGGTCCTTTACAATCACATAGTCCTTAATGCATGTACAATGTAGGTCCTAAAACCAAAACTAACAGATCTTTCAAATTTTGCTGTTACCTTTAACAGTTTTATCCATGTACACCTCATATGAAATTGTAAAACAATCAGAAGTATTTTTCCCGATCGAAAACCTTATCTTCGAAACCAGATTGTGTGTGATTTGCTATAGGATTACTTCTTAAGATGTCTCTACACCACTTTATGTCTTTGGCTCCACATAAGGCATTACATTGGTATAAGCCAACTCATTTCCTTTAACAGAAGGATTATAAAACCACTCTCTGAGCTTAAGGTGACCTATAGATTTGTTGCGAGGAGTATAATTTTAACCTTACTGATGAGTATCCGATCGCAATTGATTCTAAGGACTTCGAGTTCTCATAAACAAGAAAGGACAGCAATTTGACCGCTAAATTTAATTAATTTTCCTCTTGCTTCCATGGATGTTATGCTAATGCCAGCTCTAAGGTTAAGGTGGTGGTAGTGTCATAAATATACTTAAACTGGAGAAACAATATCAAGAGGCAGTGTAGAACCATGTCAAAAACCACATTGCAAATGTATTTGGCAACAAATTTTTTTTTGTTGCCATGGATTGATTATTGTTACAAAAAGTACTTTTGGCAACAATTTTTTTTTTTGTTGCATGAACTTTTTCCAACGGCTGTTATTGCAACAACCTGCAACAACTTTTTTTTTTGTTGCCAAAAGTACTTTTTGCAACAATAATCAATACTATGACAACAAAATTAAATTCTTTGGCAACAAAAAATCATTTGCCAACAATAAAACTAAGTTATTGCCAAATATAAAATTTTTTGTTGCGATTTCTATACTTTCTTGCAGTGTTGATGAGCTTTTTTAGGAACCTATTTAACCAAGAAAAGATTTAATCAATATGATTGATGATTTACTTATTACAAATGAGATGCACTTTCTTTGTGATTTGCTTCCCGGTTATTATCCAAATTCATGCGAGGTTACTGCAAGTTGACCAATTTTCAATTGCTTTTTCTATGGCATCACTTATAACATTGAATATCGACTTCAAAGAATTGAGTATCTTTACTGCAATACCGAGACTATTAGTATCTTCAAAGACCCTCGTAATAAATCAGTCAATATAACCCCTCAGCAATTGGAGCACATGCATCTTCATATTGTTGGACTCATCAACTCCGGAATGGGGACTGAAGGAAAACTAGTTTGTATTCCCACCTCGAAATGAAACACATGTATTTCTCTTCTTCCATTAGGAATTCAAAACTCACTAGCCCGACTAATCCACATTTGCACAGAGAAACCTACTAAGGAGAGAGTAAAAAGCTCCCCACCAAGAGGTTCGCCGGTCCCTGAGCTCGAATTGAAGACCTCTGGTTAGGATGAAAACACACACTTCATATATAACTAGACAAATACATAAATGAATGATTGAAGGAAACACCTTGCCAAGAAGGGAACAAATCTCACTTATGTTTAGCATAGTTCAGGAATTGGAATATGTATTATGTACAAGATTAGGGACTAAAACCCACTATGTAATATTTTTAATACTTATAATATATAGTAATATCTTTTAACCCAAAAAAAAAAAGGTTATTAATTATTTTTTATTTTGGGTTTCATATATTAAAACCCTGTTATATGGTCTTATCCATAGTTTGAGTTTTTCTCATTATAATTAAAAGAAATCATTCTCATCTATAATTAATATAAGTCGTATTATTCTATTTTTAGCGCGGACTCTTTTTTGACCATTCTATTTTTAATGCTGAAAATTTTGATTTTTTTCATTTTTTGTGTTCCTTATTTTGTGATTGGTTTCTAACAAACTTTATATAGACCAATAAGATTTGATGGAGAAAAAAGAAAAGGCAGTGAATTTTGACACTATAAGAAAGTATAGAAATGACAATAAAAAATTTAATATTTGACAACAACTTACTTTTATTGTTGGCAAATGAACTTTTTTGTTGCCAAACAATTTAATTTTGTTGCCATAGTATTGATTATTGTTGCAAAAAATACTTTTGGCAACAACAAAAAAAGTTATTGCACGTCATTGCAATAACAACCGTTGGGAAAAGTTTATGGAGCAATTTTGTTTTCCAAATAGTTAAGTAAGCGTTTGGCCATGAAAACCAAATATTTCTCACTTTATTTGGAATTTTGAAGTTGGAGTTGAAGATGAAGTTGTGTTTAATTTGGTTATAGTTTTTGCAAAGAATATTTGATTGTTTAAATATATTGAAAGTGAAAACAGGATTTTAGGTGTTTTTCAAATTCCAGTTGTATTTGGAATTTTCATGACTAAACGTTGATTTCCAAATAAAGCGAAATAATAGGTGAAAAATTCTCATGGCGAAACAGGTAGTAAGTATCACAATCCATTCGTACTACAATTGTAAAAAATTCTTAACTATATTTTATTTCTTATGTGTATAAAATTTGGTATAGGGAAGATATATTCATGATTTTTATTTAGTTACCAAAAAATTTCAAACTCAATCTCCCATCTAATTAATTCCCTAATCTTCCTCATGTCTAATTAATTCCTCAATCTCTTATCTAATAAATCCCTAATCCTTATTAGATTTGTCTTAAATATATTTAGATTTTGTCTTAAAAGTGTCAATTGGCTTGTTCATATTACGCCACTTGGCTTAATATCAAACTAGATTACCCTCATTTTAATATAATATAGATTAGAAATAATATTTGGAATTACTCTAAACTTTAAAGATTATTTCTACTTATTCAGTCTACTGAGTAATACAACATGTTGAACTTTTTAAAATAGAATAAAATTCTTGCGTGACATCTTTCGATTAGAAATGCCAAAAATCATCACTTTGGGTAGGCCTCAATAATAGAGAGGCAAGAAGGAATTTCAATGATATTGTAACGCAGAAATCCAGCTTCTTTTAACAATTTATTCTACTCATCTTCACTCCTTTCTTTGCCACCACTGCCGTGTGCTATCATAACCAGATCATATAGGAATCCCATATCGTCAAACAATCCCTCACCCTCCGACTTCAACACTGCCTCAATTATGATCACTTTTCCAGTTTTCTCCGGTATCGCCTTTTGACAGTTTTTCAAGATCTTCACACAATTTTTGTCTCCCCAGTCATGCATTATCCACTGCGTATATTAAATTAAAACAATTAATAATAATCAAGAAAAGTGGGGAAAAGAGTTAAAGTTGAAAATAGAGACGGATTCAAAATCCTAAATTCACAATTAATAATAATCAAGAAAAGTGGGGAAAAGAGTTAAAGTTGAAAATAGATATTGTTACATCTATGCTTTTGTTATCATGGTACGAAATCAGCAAAAGTATATAAGAAGACTTTTAGTTAGATATACACAGATTTTGTTAAGGACAAATACTGGTTGATCAAGGTAGTAGTGGAAGAAATGACATATTCTCTGCATCGTATATTCAACCCATATAATTTCGGCGGGTCAGGCTAGTGGAGCAGACGGTTAAGATGGGTAGCTTTTTATTTTTAGAAGTTTGGCTTAAAAAAGTTCCACATCAGCAAATTCATGAATATATAACATGAATTGGTTGAGAGTGACTTTTCATTACAAAATAAAAAGTAACTTTTAAGATAATTACTATTAACTGAATGCCCGTTTGAGAAATCAACTCCTTTAGAGAAATGAATAATAGCCACATTACCCCCAGAACTCAAGTAACAAATATCACTCATGAATCTCAAGATAAAGCACCCTTTGCCGATGCTGTGGTAACGACTTCCATCTCTCCGGCTACTATTTTCAGACAAGCAAAGGAAGCTGTTAGAGCTAAAAAGACTTCTCACAACGGTAAGACGACTGTAATCTTTAAGACCAGACAATACCATGGAGTTATGGCAGCGGATAGTAGAAGAACCATTGTTGGAAGGTTCTTGAGCAATCGCCCTCAAATTGACAAAATTAGATCCAGATTCTCTGAACTGTTCTCCCTTAAAGGTACGGTTAGAATTGGTGCCTTTGATAATTTTAATGTCTTCTTGGATTTCACCAATAAAGAAGATTTTAATACTACTTGGTTTAGAAGATCTGTGGACATCAATGGGCTGCACATGTGGTTACAAAAATGGAGCCCTAATTTCGAACCAGAGGAAGATTTACCATAGCCCCAGTTTGGGCACTTCTTCCTAAATTACCTATTCACCTACACAATTGGCTCTATCTTAGACAAATTGCTAGTGTTATTAGTACCCCGCAAGAGTCTGATGCCGCTACCAAAAATAAGACTAGGCCAAGAATGGCTAAAGTGAGAGTAGAATTGGACCTTTTGAAACCACTGGTTGAAAGTATATGGATTGGGGATAAAGTTGAAGACTCCCCTTTGAAAGGTTTCGAGCAAAAGATTGAATACAAGTTTATGCCAAAGTACTGTAAACATTGCAAAAAACTGGTACACTCTGCCACTGAATGCAGAGTACTGGAAAGGATCAGGGCTAAGGCAAAGATGAACAATGAAGAAGGAAAGAAGGAATCCGAAAAGGAGGAGACAAAGAAACAAAGTGAAGAGAATAACAAGAATGAAGGAGGGCAAAAAGAAGAAACTGATGGCAGTGGTACAAAAAAGAGACAAGAAGGGAAAGGAGAAACTGCCCCTAATAACAAGGAGACTAAGAAGAAAGCCAACAAACAAAAAGAAAATACCAAAGAGAAATCCAGCCAAGTTAATGACAAGAGAGTCAACAATGAAGTGCAGGATATTAATGAGGTGCAGGAAGTAGATGACAAAAACAAAAAAGAGGAAAAAAAACAAGCAGACATTATCACACAACAAGGAAGGACAATTTGAAGTTATCTCTATCACACATCAATCTGATGTAATGGTGCAGGAGAAGACTGAGAACAAAATGAGCATAGCTTATGCAATGGAAAGAGCTAGAAAGAAAAAAAAATCAGAAAAAAAGGTAAGCCAGAAAGCTGAAAACTGTCAAGACTAACAAGATCAAGCATCTAAAAATGACTTTAGACAGGGATCAAGAAAAAAGTATGGTCAGAGATGCAGATGATGAAATTGAGCTTAAGGAATACAATGAGACCCCTAAAAAAGTTTGAAAGATGGCAACATTGATAACAACATTGAGGGGGAAAGTATATATAAGACTTCTGATCCCCCTAAAGAGAAAGAAGTAACACAATCTACTAATGAAGCAGATCCTATGGGAACCCCTGATAAGGGAGGAGCCATCTCGATCCATCTTAACTTTGCAGAGTCTCCTATAAAGAAAGATACCAAGGAACAAGATGATGGACTGGAAGTTTCAGACAAGGACTCAGACACACCAAATAAACTGATAGAGGCTTTTGATCCTGTCACAAAGCTGAGGTACAAGCTATTAGTATGGCTTTGGATGCAGTTACTCACAAACACAGTTTGTCTCCAAGAGGCAGATCCATAACTAGAAATATGAGAGCTACTAATGGAAATAGATCTAGAAGTAGGAGAAGACAAAGAAGCAGTGTTGCTTGATCTCCCCTTATCCCAATTGTGTTATTATGATTAATACAATATCATGGAATATTAGAGGGGGTTAAGTCCAAAAAGGCTTTTATAAGACTGATTAAAATTGTCGAAATGAACAAGGCTCAGTTTGTGACAGTTCAAGAACCTTTCATAGATGACTCCAATCTGGAAAAAATACAAGAAGAAAATGGGTTTTCAGAATGCAGTAGCCAATAGGAATGGAAAAATATGGTGTTTTTGGGAAGATAAACTAGATTGCTCTGTTACTTCCAACAACAATCAGCATATCACTATGAAGATCAAACAGTTGACCACTAATAGAAACTTTTGGTTCGTAGTTATTTATGCTAAGACCTCAGCCAGGAAAAGAAGAAAACTACTGGCACAAGCTTAGACAAAACTCTTCTCAAATAGATGGTCCTTGGGCTGTCCTCGGAGACTTCAATGTGATTTTGTCTCCCAGTGAAAAGAAAGGGGGTATACCTCATAGAATGAGCCAAAGTATGGATTTCATCACCTGCTTAGATGATTGTGGACTAGCAGATGCAGGTTACAGTGGAAATCCCTTCAATTGGACCAATGGTAGGCAAAAAGGCAACAGGATATGTAAAAGACTAGACAAAGTTCTATACAATGAGGACTGGAATGACAACGTGGGCATCAGCATGGTTAAGCACAAGGCTAGGACAAGTTCAGACCACAATCTAATTTTATTTAACTACAAAGAAGTTACTAACAATTCTGTGAGCTATTTTCGATTCTTGAATTTTTGGATAATGCAGCCAGATTTTCAACAAATTGTTCGGAACTCTTGGATGGAGGAGGTGCAAGGCAATGCTATGTGGATTCTATAAGAGAAGCTGAAAAGACTTACTAAAGTATTAAGTAAATGGTCCAAAGAAGTCATTGGAAATGTCTTTGAAAAGGTCAAGCAATATGAACAACTTATTCCTGACCTTGAAGACAAAATGTACAATGATGACTCTGAGAAAAATAGACAAGATCTAAATAGAATCAACGCTGAGTACATTAAATGGGCAGGCTCACAAGACAACATGCTACAACAGAAAGCTAATATCCAATGGAATGAAGAGGGAGATACTTGCACAAAGTATTTCTTCAGCTCTATTAAACACAAGAGAAGAAGGGCTACTCTGAATAGAATTAAAAACTCAGATGGAGCCTGGGTGGAAGGAAATTTGGCCATTGGAGATGCAACAGTGCAATATGTTGGCAATATATTCAC
Source organism: Lycium barbarum (assembly GCF_019175385.1). Lineage (NCBI taxonomy): Eukaryota > Viridiplantae > Streptophyta > Magnoliopsida > Solanales > Solanaceae > Lycium > Lycium barbarum. The sequence continues at coordinate 67,113,374 of NC_083348.1, read as the reverse complement.
TGAGACTGCACAAATTCCAGATTTTAGAGTTCTTCATCATATTGAAAAGCTAGTCAAGGAAGAGGATAGTCAGAGGCTGAACAGGTTTCCAGAAGAAGAAGAGATTAATAAAGCAATAATGGATCTCAGTCCTAATAGTGTTGCTGGTCCAAATAGCTTTAATGGTTTCTTTTTCTAGAAATGTTGGAGTATCATTAAAAATGACCTGATCAAATTTGTGCAGAGTTTCTATTGTGGTAAAAGGTTAACAAAGTATTTTACTCGTACTTGTTTAATTTTAATACCTAAAGTAGATGAACCTACTAGTTTTTCTCAATTGAGGCCTATCAGTCTGACTAATTTCTCTAATAAAATTATTTCTAAAATCATGGCTTCGAGATTAAATATTTTGTTACCTAAATTAGTATATGAAAATCAGACTGGATTTATAAGTGAAAGACTCATTACAGAGAATATTCTACTTACCCAGGAGATAGTTCATGATATTAATAAAGGAAATAGCAATAATATAAATTGGATATGGAAAAAGCTTATGGTAGAATTTCTTGGCTTTGTATTAAGGCTACATATCGGTTTGTTCGGTTCGGTTTCAAAGTTATTGGTTCAACCTATTGGTTACCGGTTTGTAGACATGTTAAATTAATGGGTTATCGGTTTGACCGTTAAGATTTCACAGAAAAAGTTTTCAAGAACAAAAAACCCATGCACGGTTTTGAACGAAAGAGAAATATAAAAAATAGAAACAAGAGCGAGAATTGAAAGCAATGTAGAGAGGTAAAAGAGACCCACTTCTTTTATTTCGAAGGTAAAGCAAAAGACCATCAAAACTTGGAAGTTTTAACATTAAAGCTATATTTTGAAAATAAACTTTATAAGTTAGTAGAACCTGTTTGCGGTTGTCAAAGAAGAGGCAAGAAAAGCACTCAAGCAGAACCAGAAAGTGATGAAATGCAAAACATAAAACCCCAATTATAATTTAGTACCCTTTTTTCTCACAAGCAATGTTTACGAGTCAAGTGAAATCGCCACTTGAGACTTGAGAGACTGTTTATGAAGTGGAAATCAAGTAATAACCCTAAATCTGGTCAAGTGACTTTGTATATAAAAGCTAGAATTAAAATTAAATAAATGGTTATCGAGTTATCGGTTCACCCGTTAATAAAAATTGCCAAACCGCGACCTGACCCAATAAGCTAATAACCACAGGGCACCACCCGATATCCGAACCAGTAATCCATTAACTTGAACCATTAACCCGATATCCCAATAATCGATTTGGGTTATTGGTTTAGCCGTCAATATGCATATCCCTACTTTGTATCATATTTATGCTTAGAAGGTTTGGTTTCTCTGAATTCTTTATTGACTTAGTTTGGAGACTGCTCTCAGATGTCTGGTATTCTATCATCATCAACGTTGAAAGTAGAGGCTTTTTTCACTCCGCTAGGGGTCTTAAGCAAGGGGATCCTCTATCCCCATCTCTTTTTATTCTAACTACTGAACTTCTTACTAAGTTTCTTAACAAGATTCATGAAAAATAAAGATACATTGGTTACAATATGAATGCTAAAGGTCTAAGGATCAATCACTTGGCTTATGCTGATGATGTTATCCTCTTCACATCAAGGGATAACTACTTTCGCAAGAAAATTCTGAGACAACTCAAGAAATATTAAGAGGTCTCACGGCAAAAGATTAACAAAGAGAAGAGTATGTTTTTAACTGCCTCTCATGCCTCTGATGGTACTTTAAGAAGAATCAAGAGAATGACAGGTTTCGAATCAGGTACCTTTCCTTTCACATACCTTGGGTGCCCCATTTCCATAGGTAGGAAGAAAATTGCCTACTTCTTTGATATTATCTCTAAAGTTTTTAAAAGAATTGGGGGTTAGCAAGGAAAACTAGTGTCACATAGAGGAAAGGCAGTGATCATACAATAGGTATTGCAATCCCAAACTCTTCAATTGTTGGCTGCCTTAATCCCCCATCCCCCCACCCCAAACTATTTTAAAACAAGTTGAAAAATACTATGCCAACTTTTTCTGGGGTCATATTGATGGAAAAAACAAGTACCATTGAGTGCTTGGAAAAATCTATGTTACCCTAAAGAAGAAGAAGGCCTAGGTTTTAAATCCCTTGTTGATATTCAAAGCTCTTTCATTCTGAAAAGGTGGTGGAGATTTAGAACTCAAAATAGTCTATAGGTTGAGTTTCTTAGATCCAGTATTGTAGTAAAGTCAACTCAGTGGCTAGAGCCTGGAGCTCTGGTCAATCTCAAAGTTGGGAAGAGCTCCTAAACTGTAGAAGCATAGCTGAGCCTTATATGCTTTGGAAGATCAATTCTGGATCCTCTCTATTCTAGTGGGACAACTGGACCGATTCAGGTCCTCTTGCCTTGATGCTTGAACCTGGTCCAAAACTTGATAACACCTTGGTCAAGGAGTTCATCAGGGATGGTAAATGGATTTCTAGCAAGCTAATAGGCACAATTCCCCCTAACCTTCAGCACAACATTGAAAATATCAAGATTGCTAATAAAAGTATCCTTGATTCCTACATTTGGACCCACAATAGTGATGGTAACTTCACTTGCTCTTTTGCCAGAGAGATAACTAGACAAAAGAAAAACAACAATGATACTTACAAAAATTGCTGGCATAAAGGCATCCCTTTTAAAGTGTCCTTTTTGAACTGGAGAATTCTTAAAATAATGCTCCCCTTTGATGACATTGTTTCCAAGTTTGGTCAATAGGTTATCTCTAGATGCAACTGTTGTGTCTATCCTCAAGTTGAAAACATGACCCACGTTTTAGTTGAAGATGGCATTGCAAGGAGAGCATGTAATTTCTTTACTAACCACTTGGTTATTAGGCTTCAACAGGGCAGTGTTAGACAAGTGATGTGGAGTTGTGGGCTCATGATAGCTCAAATGCTTTACACAGAACTCTCTGCAAAATCCTCCCTATGTATATCAACTGGGAGCTTTGGAAAAGGAGATGGACTAGTAGGTATGGACAAAAGTATATTCTGTACATCGAATTATTCATAATATTAACTGTCATATTAAGATTTTACTATATAGGCACTTTACACAGATTAGCCTTCACTTGTCTTGGAAAGATATTTGTGTCGTTGCAAATGAATATTTAACTCCAATCATCACCTTCTCAGTATATTGGGAGAAACCTCATCCAAACCAGTACAAAATCAACACAAATGAAAGCTCTTTATGTGAGCTGAGGAAATCAGGAGCAGGAGGAACCATGAAGGAAAAATGATCCTTGGATTTTCTGAGTCATTAGAGTTCTGTACCAACAATATGGCAGAGATCAAAGCAGCACTCTTAGGACTGCAGTACAACTCTAATTTAGGACTGCACAACATCGTCCTTGAGATGGACTCAAAGCTAATGGTGGAAATGATTAAAGGCAGCAGCAAACCTTCATGGAGATTTCAGAACTTGATTGAAGACATACAAGATTAGCTGTACAAGCTAGGAGGAACTGTGCAACACTGTTATAGAGAGGCCAACATTGTTGCTGATATTATGTCAAAGCATGGTTATATAAAAGCTAGGAATTGCTTTTCAGAATCCTCAAAACTTACCTAAGGAAGCTATTGGGCCATATAGACTTGATAAGAGTGGAATGGCCAACTTCAAAATTAGGAAAATGAAGGCTGGAATAGGCTAAGTAGATAGGAACAAATGATGAATCTGGAAATCCTCACAGATTCAACATTTGTTCTAATATCTTTTTGTAAGCATATTAGAATAGGAGGAATCCCCTTTTGAGCTAGAATGGCCTGTCATTCTTGCTGGGTAGTTACTATGTAATTGTCCCCCTTTGAAATAATAAAAGCAGACTTTATAAAAATAAAAAAAAACAATAATAACCACATTTAGATAACAAGTTTCAAAAATCATTTTTTCTTAAATTTTGTATCCTATATTATCGTCACATAAAATGAAACGAAATGAAAGAAGTAGTAAAATTTGCTATAATACTCCCTCCGGTCCAAAATAATTGATGTTTTAGACTTGGGCACATGGATTAATGAATTCACTTACTCCTAAAAAGTAAGAGGTGTATTGACTAAAATACCCTTAATTAATAGGAGCTTTGAATCCAGTACCTATGCGTAGAACATAATTTTATGCGTAAAAATTACTTAATAATAGATATGAACCATAATTTTAAAAATATAAAATAACAGGTTAATGCTAAGAATATTAAAAATTGAACCTACAATATTTAAATCTTGAATCCGTCTTCATCTCTCTCCATATCATATACCACTTACTTTCACCACTAACAAAAGTTCTGAAACTCCGGAAGCACGACCTGTAAAACTGTTACTCACTGTTTCAACTGATCACTCTCCAATAACAAATCCACTCGCTCACTATTTTGTTTTCAATCCCATTGAAATTTCTTCCTGAACACATGTCTTCGTTAACACCAAACAAAGATAGCAACTACAATACCCATTACAGATTCCCAAAGGCCCATTGAGTTGTTGAGTGTAAATTAGCAAGTAACGTATTTTAATTTACTTACAATAATGATAATGATAAATAATTTAATTAATGAGCAAAACTGTATATTTTTGTTATTCTGCACTATCTTTTTAGGGAGAAAATAACCACACAAAAAAAGGCAAAAAATTGAGAAAAAACATAAATACCAATGTTGGCCATAGAAGGGCGTCAAATCACCTTGTCTATGCCTAGCTTTATCTATCTACATATATTAAAAACACGAATAATTTTCGCTAAATGTTGAACGACGAAAATATCCTTTAAATGTTGATCGACTTTTATGCCCCTAAAATTTACTTGCTCTTACATTATTAATGTACAAAAAGGTAAAGTCGTCATTAAGAAATTAGAATTTGTAACGACCCGACCTTATGTGGCTTTTGACCATTTTAACCCTATTGATCAATTTCTGAGATTATTAAGCGTTTCTAGTGAAAACTGAAGGATTTAGAATCCTTAAGTGAAAGTGTTTGACCAACAGTTGATTTTTGGTAAACGGAACTTTTTCTGATTTCCGTTGATTATGTGAGGTCCGGAGGGTCGATTATGATTTGGTGGGATGGATGGTTCGGTTCCCGATGCGTTTGGTTGCGTTTTGGGTACTTGGTTGGAAACTTAATTTTATCCATTTAGGGTTGACTTGGTAAATAAGATCTCCATTGGGAATTCCGAGGGCATGGGTGAGTTCGTAGCAGGTTTTTGAGTATGTCGGCATGTTGGTTTGCATCTGGAAGGTCTCGGATAAATGTCGGGTTTTGGGAAGAATTGGTGGAAAAACCAAAAAATGTTCGAGTGTCTGCTACTCGCTGCAGCGAGGACCAATGCGCCACAGCGGACCCGCCACAGCGTGTCCTGGTCCGCTGGCGGGGGTTTTGAGGGAAATTGGGAGTCCTCTCCAACGGATGGATTTTCGCTAGTGCGGGACTTGGGAACTTTTGGGGCATCCGCTACAGCGGTAGTCTTCCAGTTGTAGCGAGGTCGCCATAGCGGACCACCACCGCGATAGCGGGTCCGCTGCAACGAAACTTGGACCGCTGTGGCAGACTACGCGCACCAAAATCATTTAATTAAGTCTAATTTTCGAGTCTTAAGTCCCATTCACCAAAAACCTAATTCTAAGAGCCAGGGGAGGCGAATATTGAAGAAACTTGGTGGAATCATCTTTGAGGGTAAGTTCCAACCCATTATCTTGCTTATCTACCTTTCTTATCTAAGATTCCATAGTGGTTTAACGTCCTAGAATGGTGGGTGATTAGACCTAGGCTTCTAATCATAAACCCTTTTTATAAATTGATTAAGTGTTGCTTCAATTACTGTTTGTATCATCTAGAAGTGTAGGTTGACACCTTCTAGGAATAAATTGCTCTATAGTTCAAGAATTTAATCATGAGACTTAGGGTTTCACCCAAATTGGGGGTGTTTCCAAATATGTTTTTTCTTGTAGTGCGTGAAGAGCCATATGATGATGCAAAATAAAATGTAACGATGTGCAATGCAATGTACTGGCCAAATACCTCAACCTGTACACACATGCTAAAGGCATTGGTTGCACAATAGTCATGACACGCAGGGGACCCATGGAGTCCATGTACCACTCGCTCCAGAACTGACCTCAGATCACGAGTCCACTCACTCTGGAATAGACCTCGGATCACGAGTTCTCAAATAGGCCACATCCTTACCCCCGGTCAGATGTGCCTTATATACATATATTGTATGCAAAATGAGTATTCAAAATATGGTTCAAGTCTAGAACCCCAATATGAAACACCAACTCAAAAGTAAGCATGATAAATCAATGAAATCAAATTCCAATGAAAGTACATGTCACAATGCCATATCAGGACTTAGATAAATTAGCTCAACCATGGAATGAATCATACAAACCATCTCAATCAACATAAAGAGTCGATGACACCCTTTACTTCCAAATATGACAAGTGCACCTCACAACTAAGTCTTCTGTCACCAAAGTGCTCCATTTTCTCATGTATCATCCTCAGTACCAAGTCATAATTTGATATCAGTAGACATGTGAAATGAGAATGTATGCCATGCATGATATCATCATAATTATACAACATGATTCAAGCCTAATCTCATTATCCTTCCTTTCTCCGAGATAAATGACACAACAAAAGGGAAATGAGTGTAACACGTATCACAACACAACAATTAAGGTAACCAGCCTAATCAACAACAACCAACCTAATAGAATTCCATCTCAAATCACCACAGTACAAATACAAATACACCATCACAATGCGTAAATAACAGTGACAATCCCACATATTCAGAAGTCATACCAACCTAGGTAATATCCGACCAGAAATTATGTCCGAAGACCTAATCGTGCTTTCTCCCGTCAATTCTACACAATATATATGTTTCCCTAATCAAAGTCTAACTAAGGTAAGCCGTAACCTACTTCGAATACAGAACAGGAGCCACGAACTACTCCACACGAGCCTTCTGTTTTCAAAGCGCCTCAGAACTATGGTAGTCTAATAAATAACATCGCAAGTAAGTAAATGACCATGACAACCAAATAATCGAACGAGGGATCAATTCGAGAAAGGTTACTCAAAATACCCCTAATGAGTCACCAGGGCAAAACAGGAAATTAAGGGTGAAATTACTTTACCCGTAGTCCCAATAGCCATAAACCTTAATTACGTAGGTTTCTAATCACATTAGACCTTTCAATTTCATCAATATTTCAAAACCCCCAATTTAGGTGAAACCCTAAGTCTCATGATTAGATTCTTGAACTATAGAGCAATTTAATCCTAGAAGGTGTTAATCTACACTTCTAGATGATACAAATAACAATTTAAGCAACACCTAATCAATTTATAAAAAGGGTTTATGATTAAAAGCCTAGGTCTCAGCACCCACCATTCTAGGACGTTAAACCTCGATGGAATCTTAGAGAAGAAAGGTAGATAAGCAAGATAATGGGTTGGAACTTACTCTTAAAGATGATTCCACCAAGTTTCTTCAATATTCGCTTCTCTTGGCTCTTAGAATTAGGTTTTTGGTGAATGAGACTTAAGACTCAAAAATTAGACTTAAGTAAATGATTTTGGTCCGCGTAATCCGCCACAGCGGTCCAAGTTTCGTTGTAGCGGACCCGCTATCGCAGTGGTGGTCCGCTATGGCAACCTCGCTACAACTGGAAGACTACCGCTGTAGCGGATGCCCCAAAACTTCCCAAGTCCTGCATTAGCGAAAATCCATCCGTTGGAGTGGACTCCCCATTTCCCTCAGAACCCGCGCCAGCGGTCCAGGACACGCCGTGGCGGGTCCACTGTGGTGCACTGGTCCTCGCCGCAGCAAGTAGCAGACACCAGAACATTTTCTTAGTTTTCCACCAATTCTTCCCAAAACCCGACATTCATCCGAGACCTTCTAGATGCAAATCAACATGCCGACATACTCAAAAACCTGCTACGAAGTCACCCGTGCCCACGGAATTCCCAGCGGAGGTCTTATTTACCAACTCAACCCCTAAACGGATAAAATCAAGTTTCCAACCAAGTACCCAAAACGTAACCAAATGCCTCGGGAACCGAACCATCCATCCCACCAAATCATAATCGACCCTCCGGACCTCACGTAATCAATGAAAATAAGAAAAAGGTCCGTTTACCAAAAGTCAGCTATTGGTCAAACACTTTCATTAAGGATTCTAAATCCTTCAGTTTTCACTAGAAACGCTTTATAATCTCGGGAATTGATCAACAAGGGTAAAATGGTCAAAAGCCACATAAGGTCGGGTCGTTACAAATTCTAATTTCTTAATGACGATTTTAACTTTTTGTACATTAATAATGTAAGAACAAATAACTTTTAGGGGCATAAAAGTCGATCAACATTTAAAGGATATTTCGTCGTTCAATATTTAGCGAAATTTTTTTGTGTTTTTAATATATGTAGATAGATAAAGTTAGGCATAGACAAGGTGATGTGGCGCCCTTCTATGGCCAATATTGGTATTTATCTTTTTTCTCAATTTTTTGCCTTTTTTTGTGTGGTTATTTTCTCCCTAAAAAGATAGTGCAGAATAACAAAAATATACAGTTTTGCTCATTAATTAAATTATTTATCATTTTCATTATTGTAAGTAAATTAAAAGACGTTACTTGCTAATTTATACTCAGTAACTCGATGGGACTTTGGGAATCTGTAATGGGTATTGTAGGTTCTATCTTTGTTGGCTTGTTAACGAAGTCATGTGTTCAGGAAGAAATTTCAATGGGATTGAAAACAAAATAGTAAGTGAGTGGATTTGTTATTGGAGAGTGATCGATTGAAACAGTGAGCAACCGTTTTACAGGTCGTGCTTCCGGAGTTTCAGAACTTTTTGTTGGTGGTAAAAGTAAGTGGTATATGATATGGAGAGAGATGAAGATGGATTCAAGATTTAAATATTGTCGGTTCAATTTTTTATATTCTTAGAATTAACCCTTTATTTTATATTTTTAAAGTTATGGTTCATATCTATTATTAAGTAATTTTAGTGTATTTTTACGCATAAAATTATGTTCTGCGCATAGGTACTGGATTCAGAGCTGCTATTAATTAGGGGTATTTTAGTCAATACACCTCTTACTTTTTAGGAGTAAGTGAATTCCTTAATCCATGTGCCCAAATCTAAAACCTTAATTATTTTAGACCAGAGGGAGTATTATAGCAAATTTTATTACTTCTTTCATTTCGTTTCATTTTATGTGACAACAATATAGGATACAAAATTTAAGAAAAAATGATTTTTTTAAACTTGTTATCTAAAACTGGTTATGGACGTTAATGTGGTTATTATTATTTTTTTTTTGTATAAATTCTGCTTTTATTATTCAAAGGGGGACAATTACATAGTAACTACCCAGCAAGAATGACAGGCCATTCTAGCTCAAGAGGGGATTCCTCCTATTCTGATAAGCTCACAAAAAGATATTAGAACAAATGTTGAATCTGTGAGGATTTCCAGATTCATCATTTGTTCCTATCAACTTAGCCTATTCCAGCCTTCATTTTCCTAATTCTGAGGTTGGCCATTCCACTCTTATCAAGTCTATATGGTCCGATAGCTTCCTTAGGTAAGTTTTGAGGATTCTGAAAAAGCACAATTCCTAGATTTTATATAACCATGCTTTGATATAATATCAGCAACAATGTTGGCCTCTCTATAACAGTGCTGCACAGTTCCTCCTAGCTTGTACAACCAATCTTGTATGTCTTCAATCAAGTTCTGAAATCTCCATGAAGGTTTGCTGCTGCCTTTAATCATTTCCACCATTAGCTTTGAGTCCATCTCAAGGATGATGTTATGAAGTCCTAAATTAGAGCTGTACTGCAGTCCTAAGAGTGCTGCTTTAATCTCTTCCATATTGTTGGTACAGAGCTCTCATGACTCAGAAAATCCAAGGATCATTTTTCCTTCATGGTTCCTCCTGCTCCTGATTTCCTCAGCTCACATAAAGAGCTCCCCTCTGTGTTGATTTTGTACTGGTTTGGATGAGGTTTCTCCCAACATATTGGGAAGGTGATGATTGGAGTTGAATACTCATCTGCAATGACACAAATATCTTTCCAAGGCAAGTGAAGGCTAATCTGTGTAAAGTGCCTATATAGTAAAATCTTAATATGACAATTAATATTATGAATAATTCTATGTATAAAATATACTTTTTGTCCATACCTACTAGTCCCTCTCCTTTTCCAAAGCTCCCAGTTGATATACATTGGGAGGATTTTGCAGAGAGTTATGTGTAAAGCATTTGAGGTATCATGAGCCCCTAACTCCACATCACCTGTCTAACACTGCCCTGTTGAAGCCTAATAGCCAAGGGGTTAGTAAAGAAATTGCATGCTCTCCTTGCAATGTCATCTTCAATAAAAATGTGGGTCATGTTTTTAACTTGAGGATAGACACAATAGTTGCATCTAGAGACAATCTGTAGACCAAACCAAAAAGGGGAGCTTTCGTTTAAGAATTTTCCAGTTCAAAAAAGAAACTTTAAAAGGGATGCCTTTATGCCAGAGATTTTTGTAAGTATCATTGCTATTTTTCTTTTGTCTAGTAATCTCTCTGGCAGAAGAGCAAGTGAAGTTACCATCACTATTGTGGGTCCAAATGCAGGAATCAGGGATACTTTTATTAGCAATCTTGATATTTTCAATGTTGTGCTGAAGGTTAGGGGGAACCGTGCCTATTAGCTTGCTAGAAATCCATTTACAATCTCTGATGAACTCCTTGACCAAGGTGTTACCAGGTTTTGGACCAGGTTCAAGCATCAAGGCAAGAAGACCTAAACCAGTCCAGTTGTCCCACTAGAATAGAGAGGATCCATAATTGATCTTCCAAAGCATATAAGGCTCAGCTATGCTTCTACAATTTACAAGCTCTTTCCAACTTTGAGTTTGACCAGAGCTTCAGGCTCTAGCCACTCAATACTTGGATCTAAGAAATTCAGCCTATAGACTATTTTGAGTTCTAAGTCTCCACTACCTTTTCAGAATGAAAGAGCTTTGAATATCAACAAGAGATTTAAAACCTAGGCCTTCTTCTTCTTTAGGGTAACATAGATTTTTCCAAGCACTCCAATGGTACTTGTTTTTTCCATCACTATGACCCGCGAAAAAGTTGGCAATGTATTTTTCAACTTGCTGTAAAATAGTTTGGGGTGTTGGGGGGGGGGGGGATAAGGCAACTGTTGACACCCAATTTTGTCCCGCCTCTCCTCCGAAATACCTATTTACGCTTCTAATATTTTTTGGAAAATTAAAATATATTTATATTTTACTATAATTATTAGCCTCTTATCAATACCAGCGTTTCATTATTCTATTACAGTTACTAGCTATTATTATTATTATTATTATTATTATTATTATTATTATTATTATTATTATTATTATTATTATTATTATTATTTAATTCACAATTTTTATCTATTTTTGGCATTTTACCAGCTTATGCACACACATCACATTTATCTTCGCGTAATTTAATAATAACATTTACTTACTGTTGAATTTCAAATATATTATCGCCCGGCTATTACAGCGTCATTTTATTTTCATCTAAATATTAATAAACACATACTTCATATTAGAGGGGTATTTTAGCACACTCAGTATATGATTAATTTAAAATGGGTCTCTTATTTAAATTTGGAAGTCAAACTATTTCTTCCATACAACCCAATATTTTAAAACAACCAGCCCATACTTTAATACCCAGCCCACATTTTAGCCAATTCAGCCCACTCCATTACCCGACCAAATCCAAACCCAATCAACATAAACATTTTAATCAACCCAGTCCAAAAAAGGACCCGACCCGTTTTTTTTAATTAAATGGAAACAGGTAGGGTTTCCTTACATATTTTTTTTTCCGCCGCATCCCCCCCCCCCCCCCCCCTTTTCCTCTCCTTCATCATCTCATTCTCCCCACCATTACCGCCGCTCCCTCTCTCTACCCTACTTTCTCCATTTTTCATCCACCACCGCCGTTCGCCCCCCGCTCCTCTCCCGCTCCCCTCTCTCTTCTTCACAAATGAAACCCTAGCCCAAATCATAATCGATCGATATAAATAATCGATTTTCCATTCAAAAAAGGGGAGAGTTTTTTAGGAAAGCCGAAAGAAAATTCCCTTGTAAAAAAGAGGATCATCAAAAGACACTGAAATCCGATCTAAGAAAAAAAACACCCGTTTATTCTTTGAGAAAATAAGTTCTTCAGTAGCAGAAATTCCCTCTTAGAAAATATCAGTTCTTTTAGTAGTGTTGTTGATATCAAGTCAAAATCTAAATCGTTTTCTTTTGTTCTGTTTTTGCCCTTGGCATCCGTTTGGATTCGAGTGTAAACAAATTCGGGATTTTGTGTTATTTCGAGGTAGTTCGGAGACCCGAAGCCTCACTTCGCTGCACCCGAAGAAGGTCAGCAATTTCCCCTCTTCTTTGAAGTTCATTTTTACTTTCGATGCGATGTTTTGTATGAGTTAGTTTCCTATGTCGACATGTAGTTGTTTCGGTTTCAGTATTAGTTAAGGAGTAAGCATCGTCAGGTGTTTGATTTGGGCATGTTGAAGTTTGTTAGTATAATTATGTTGTTCAGTAGTTTAAACTAGGATTGCATATATGAAAGTTGGATGTGTTTAGTTGTGTTCTTCTTATTTGCTAAGTTTAATCATGCTTGAGAGTATTTAATTCCTGCTTATTTGGTAGCTTAGGTCCTGTTTAGTCGAGATTCAGTATGTTGAGTAATCAGTTTGATCGACGTTGTGCATATTTCAGCCTCTGTTTTGTATTATCTGCTTTCATATGCTTTACATTTTCATTGGTTTAGGTAATGTGATGATACTGATAGATATTATTCCAGTTCTGCTTAGATTAGTTTGGTTTAGTTTTGTTTAGTTTGAGTTTAGTATGTTTCACTCTCTGGTGGGTAATTTGATCTTCAGTATATCGTTTGAACATTATTAGCAGTCTTAAGGCTGTGTGTGGCCATTACCTTCTGTGTTTCAAGCTGGTTTATATTCTTAATGTGTTTGTGGTTTATTCACATATGTGTAATGTACTCTATTAATTATTGAAATCATGTTTTAGCAAGATCAAATATCAGTTTTAATTTGGACAAAGGCAGATGTTAATATGCATTTTGATTGAACATCTAATATTGGGATTAGACAAAGTATGTTTCTTTGTCTTGTATTTGCCTGTTGATAAAAAAAAATGAAGCTGCCCATGTGTGTGTTTGCCTAAGATAGCTGATAAGAAATGTTGGCTGTGAGGTTAAATATTTATTTGGAAGATCCCAAGATAGCTCAGTGTGTTCGAAGTACGCTGCCTGAATTCGTATATTAGATTGAAAATGGGTAGTGATGAAAACAGGCCTTTTCACCTTTTAAAACCGCTTTAGGAGTATGACAACTGTTGACACCCAATTTTGTCCCTCCTTTATTTCAATTTATTTATTGGAACTTCTAAATTCATTGACGAGCTAAACACTTTATTTTCACTATTATTAATTTTCACTATTTTTACTATCTAACATTACTAGTATTACTTTATCACAAATTTTAAATGGTTTGTCATCATTTTATTTTCGGATTTTTGTATTCGTTAAATTAATTATACTTTATCAAGTCTTTTATTTTTCTACATATTAATCATTAATTAACACAATATAAGTGTACTAGTTATTAAACTAGAAGCCCAAGAATAATTAAGATCGAGGAGGGATGATCAACAATTTTCAGCCAAACTATTAGCCCATATTCTAATTAATTCAACCAGTCCATTACCCTTTAAACTACCCAAACGGACCAGCCCATTACCACTATTTTTAACCAGCCCACGTTACCTTTCACCCGATCCAGCCCAAAAAATACCCGACCCGGCCCATTTTGCTTTTCTTCCCCTAAACCTATTCTCTCTCTTTCTCTTATTCTTTTCCGCCTCCTTCATCATCATTCCCTTTCCCTCATTCCCTCTCCTCCTTTTTCTTTTCCTCTTCTCACCGCCGCCCCCCCACCTCACTCCTCTCTCTACCCTACCACTACGCTCCCTCCACTCACCGCCACACGCTCCACCTCTACCCTACCTCACTTTCTTTTTATCCTTTTTATCATCACCGCCGCTACCCCACTCCTCCACTCACCGCCGCACTCCGCTCCCCTTCATCATTTCTTCACCCCACCACCTACGCTCCTCCCTCTCTCTCTCTCTCTCTCTCTCTTTCTTAAACCAAACGAAACCCTATAAAGGGGGTGCGAATTGAATCTTAAAAGGGAGGGGATTCAGTGTTTTGAGAGATACCCACCATCTTCCAAATTTGATTTTCTTTCCGGTGAACTTTAGCCGGGAATTACTCAACGTTTTCAGAGATTTTTTTGATCAGTAGCCTACTCCAAACTTCATACCATTTGATAAATCATTTTTTACCCGTTCTTAAACATGTTCTCACATGAAAACTTTCGGGGGTTTAGTTTAGTAATGGGTAGTTAACTCCACAAATTACATTCACTTCTATTTTCTAAACTATTTATAGTATCTATAATGTTTATTTGAGTAATTAATTTTCAAATAGTATGCCGACATACTTTTGGGTTAAAGGAATCATTTCTCATTATTACCATCTTAGGAATTTCAAAATGTCACTAACACACAAAATATGAATCCAATTGTATTTTATAAACATTTTCAAGATTTACTCAATTATACATATTTTAGTCGAAATTGGTTAAATAAAGAGTAATAAATAATAAAAAAAAATTCATAGCCTTTTCATCATATTCAAGAACATAAGTCCAAGCAATTTTCATACCATCATACTCATATAATATCATTTTTTCTTAAAGATCACATTTTGTCACATTATCTTTTAAAAGACTATTATTCATAGGCGAATCATCCTATTTTCTACAAATCTTTTTTTTTTTTAATAACATTACTATATTTTTTCATTTAAGGTCTTAGCAATATTTTAAGTCTCATTTAACATTTAGAATCTTCTTTTACGCAAATTATTATGTTTTCTACAAGTATTATTTTAAACAAACTATTATACTTTCTTTTAAAACCTTAAAAAATTTACAAGTCGTATTTCAAAAAATAGTATTAAAAGTACTTTTTATACAAATTATTATTTTTTACAAGTTCTATTTTAATAGCATTCTTACATATCTATCTATAATTTTAATCATACTTACAAAGCTACTTTCTTTTTCTATAATACTATATTTACACTTAGCCTAATTAATTATAAGTCCGGTCGGTCAACCATTATTAATGGGTCTTAAAGGGTGCCTAATACCTTCCCTTTAGACTAATTGAATCCTTATCCAGAATCATAAGTTTCGCAGACCTTAAACAGAGTTAACTTTAAATATAACTTTCATAAACTTTAGGTGTCCTAATTCACCGTAAATAATTAGGTGGCGACTCCTTAAAAACAACAAAAACAGGAATCTCCAATATGTCGTACTTCTAATTTAACCCGATTAAAATGGGGTATGACAACAACTACTTATTTGGTTTATTCTCTTTTGAGTATAGAATCGATTTTATATCTTTTGAATTAAGGACAGATTCTGTGTTTCTTTTTTTTCTCTCCTTCGAAACCAGTTGAATTTGCATCTCATGTCAATAGCCTGTTTTCTTTAAAAGAATAGGGTAGTTTCCAGTTTTTAATTCCCTACTGTAGCTGTGGTTTCAGACCTTAATTATTAATTTGTGGAGGCTTTTAATGATCTGTAGAATGGAAAAGTGTGAAAGGGTATTTCGAGTCCAGTTTAGCTTCTGCTTGTTGTCATGTTATGGTTTAGTTTGTTAGTTGACATTAGCAGTGCAAGCACGATTAGGGTTGCCTTTAGGTATTGTTTGGTGGTTAAGTTAAGTTAGTATGCTTAACTCGTACTGTTTAGTTAAAATTATTGTGGAATGTCTATCCAGATAAGTTTGTTTATTGGTAGTGACTTAAATATGGTAAACAAACATTTAGTGGCCATATTAGTTAATTTCCTGATTGATGGTTGCTTAAGCATGGTCAAATGTGCATAAGTTTGTTTGGATGCCATTATTTAATCCGTGATAACTCCGAAAAGTCTTGTTTGTTTGCCTAAGGCCAAATGTCTATTTATGTGATATTCTTCATGTCTGAGCAGATCTTTTCCTCTTCTTACATTTTGAATCTGCTCATGTGGGCTTGTCCCTTCCTTACCCTTTTGTTGATCAATAAGCATGTTCATATGGTTATGTGTTTAAATCCACACATAGGCTTTAACATTAAAGTGTTTGATTTTATGCCTGTTGAGCCATTTTGCTAAGTTCAGCGGAGATTGTTAGTCTAACTGAATTTCTGTGTCGATTAATCATATTCCAAGTCAATTCCTCTATGTGGTCTGAATCTTGTCTATGGGGATAGTTGCTGGTGTGTTACTGTGATTAGAGATTTTCACTTAATTTTGTTTAGTTACAGTTCTGAAAATACACCATCCTTTCCCCTTCTATTTCATTTTCTTTTTTTCTTTCCTCTCTTCACCCCATACATTTTAGCTTCTTAGTCGTTATGTATTAGTATTAGTATATTGTCTTCATGATTTAGCACATTCTTATATTAATTCAGTTTATGGGTTATGAAGCATGTGATATGCTGCTGGGATTTGATAAAATGCTTATGTCTTAATCTTGCTTAGTAGTTAACAGTGGCTATATGCTTATGTGTTGATTCAGTTTAGTTTTATTTCAGTCTTTTTCTAGTTCCCCTGTGGCTGATTGTACTGATTCCCCACTCGTTTAATTGATATATATGATCAAATAAGCTAGCTATGGTTACATTATATTTTAATGTTCGTTATGTAGTTTTCAGCCCCTGTTTCTGTTTGTTCAAAATTAGTATCAGCAATACGATAACAACAATAACGACAGTTGAATGTTTGAATTAGCATATGGTCAGTTAATTAAATTTCATAGATGTTTAAGTTTTGCATCGGCTATGGTATGGGTATGAAATATGGAAGGTCTTCTACCAGCCAATCAAATCTTTGTTTATTTTTTTTTTGTAGCTTTTAAGCAAATGTGTGTACTGTGTTTAATTATGTATATATATGTATATGACCAGCATATCTCAGTTAATACATTTAAGGGAGGACGGGGGCGAAAGCTTTCCAATATTAACCTTCTATACATCCTTATGAATGGGTATACATGAGATATACCTAAATATACACAGTATATACATAATCTGTTGATTTGTTTTTTTTTAGTTATATTTACATGTCTGACCTCATTCGTTGACTATATGCTAATCCTTTTCCTTTTCTTTTTTTTTATGCATGACATCTCGCATACGAGTCCAAGCGACTCGTCATCTCCTCCCGCATTTGGCGTTGGGCTAAAAGCCCAATATGAAATTATCTCCAGCCCCCTGTCCGCAGCACATGCCCAAAAGGAAAGAAATAAAATTCTGGGCCAAAGCCCAATAGACAGGAATACAGGCAGCAGCCATAGCAGTCTATAAAAAATAGCTGGGCCAAAGCCCAACAGCGGCCTGTTCACAGCAGCCCAAAAATGGGTTAAGCCCATCTCATTATATTTTACACCTCTATTTTATGTTGTTGCATTTAACTTGTATTATGTGACTAACTTTTATTTTGTTTTTATTTTCTTAATTTAGGTGAACTTTAGCGAATTTAGTGGGTTAGCTTTAGTGAAAGGGTAGTTAAACTTAAGAAAGATCAATTAATTCCATTAGCTTCATTTTCTTTCCCTTTTATGTCAAAACTGTTTGCGACATCTAGTATTTATTTTTTAGAGTAATTGATTTGCAAAATAGCATGACTATATATTTTCGTGTTAAGAGAATCATATTTTATGCTCACTATCCCAGAAATTTCAAAACGTCACTAATATGCAAATATAAGTTCAAATACATTCTATGAATAATTTTTCAAAGTTTATCCAATAATACACTTCTTTTAGCCAAGTATAGTTAATATAAAAGAAATTAAACTCATACCCTATCCATCACATTTTAAAGAAAATAAGTTTGGATATTTTTACATCACCATATTGATATAACACAAAATTTTGTCTAAAGTTCACATTTGGTAAAAGGTTATAGGCGAGTTGTTATATTTTTGCAAGTCTTATTTTCAAGAATATTATTACATTTTCATTCAAGGCTTTAGCATGTCCAAGTTTTATTTTAAATAACCTTTAAAATCTTCTTTTATGCAATACATCATATTTTCTACAAGTATTATTTCAAATGACATCATTATTACTTTCATTTAAAGTCTTAGCAACATTTATAAGTCCTACTTAAAAAAAATAGCATTACTCTTCTCATTCAAAGTTTTAACAGCAGTCATAAGTCTAAGCGTTTCCTTTATGAAATTACTATATTTTTCTACAAGTTAATTCAAACGACATTATTATATTTTCCTTTGAAACCTTAGTAATATGTACAAGCTATTTTCTTAAAATTTAAACATTATATTTAACCTTAATTAATTAACCTAAGTTTGGCCGGATAACCGTAGTTAACGGATTCTAAAGGATGCCTAGCCCCTTCCCTTTAGGATAATGAAGAACCCTTACCTAGAATCACATTGGTTAAGCAGACTATTAATGGAGGTTTAGTTTTAACTTTACATTAGTTAATAATTAGGTGCCCTAATTCACCTTAAAATCAATTAGGTGGCGACTCCTTAAATAAAACAAAATAAATAGGAATCACCAATATGTTGTACTCCTAATTTAACCCTGGTTAAAAAGGGGTGCGACAGCTTGGCGACTCTGCTGGGGAACTTTAGGTTCTTAACCATAACAACTTAGGTTAATAATTAATTAATTGGATGATTTGGGTGTTTTGCCTTTATTTTTGCTTTATTATTTTCTTATGTGCTTTTAAATGGCTGCTTTATTATGACAAGTTTTCTATGTTACTGCTTTCCTTAAACTGGCATTCCGTTCATATTTCCTCCATTTCTGGAAAACTCACACTATCACACGTACACGCGAGGTGTGCTTAGCGCACCTGCAAATTTCTTCATAGAATCCAAATTTTAGGAGAGTTGGCGTATGCGCGGGGTGCCCGAATAATGGGGACCGCATAGCTTTCTCACTCGAGCAGTCTGCTCGGGAACCTTGTGTCTAGTAAACCCACTCTTAGTCTACCTAGGGTAGAGCGAAAACCAAAACCTTGTAAGGACATGGATCATTTTAAACCTAGGAGGCTTAATACCCTTGGTGTATTGAGTTCATTAGTCAACCTTACCAAATGTCCAAATGAGTCCATGACTCTAAGTGACACTATTCACTATTTATGTGCGTTATTTGAAGGACAGATGTGTGGAATATGTGGACCTAGTACTCTATAGATAAATATTTCAGAAAAACTGACATTTTGTTGCAGGTTGTCGAGGAGCATCCAATTAATGCCGAAGGGTTGAAGACAACTAAAAGAAATTGGTGGAGATGAAGTGTTAGATATCTTAGATTAACTTTGAATTGTATTATTAAACTGGCATGTAATAAATTTTTATTATTCTTGTAAATTAGTTTTAGGAAGAGTTATGGAATGATACATAAAAAACATGTTTGTCCTTCAAATGTTCGTTAGGCCTACCTCTGGCAATAAAGAGGTCCCTTTGCATTATAGAACGCGATGTATTATGTGCAATAATGTGTTTATGTGCAATAACATGTCCTTACCGTATACTGACTCGTTTTTATTTTTCTTTCTTGTTTTATCTTTTTTCTTTCAAACTATTTTTCAAAACAAAAAGGTTGACTTGTGCTAAAGGGGAACTGGCGGAGCATCCATATTTCACACGGTCTAGAGCCAAGAAATCAGAGTCAGACTCATCACTAATCACCTGGTTAACTAAAAAGACTCGTTCTAAAATGGAGCAAAGTTTGATCAATGCAACCACTTCATCTGAGCCATCTCTTAGTTTACCGATCACGAGTGATCCCACATCCTCTAATGAACCAGAAACATATTTGGAGATCATTGCTCGTCTGGAGCAACGAGTTGCTGAACTAAGTCACATGGTACTTCAAAATCGGTCATTTTTTCAAACTCCACCACATATGACTCCATCTCATGGGGTTCGTCAGACTTTGACTATGCCACCTCCATTCCCAGACTTGGATGAACTTAACCAAGCAAACTATTTTACCACTTCTCAACCAGCTCATTCCGAACCCCTTGCCCACCTAGTTACTCAAAATGCTCCTCTTTTGTTTACAGCCGCTTCTTCAAAGGCTCAGTTCATACCGCCGACACATGATGTTACCAATGCACATCAAGTTCCGCCGGTATATACTTATACCACAGCTCCACACATAACACAAACCCAAGGATAATGTCACGCAGATGTTGATCATTATGTCGAAGTCGAGAAGGAGGCAAGGGCAGTTAATGAGGAAATGATAAATAGAAAGTTCAAAAGTTTGGAAGATGCCATGAGAAGTTTGTGCGGACTCGGAAGTAATCAAAGCGTGAGATATGAAGAATTATGTGCATTTCCTGAGGTTGAATTGCCACCAGGTTACAAGATTCCAAAATTTGAGAAGTTTGATGGGTCGGGAAATCCTTTCTTCCATTTGAAGGTCTATTGTGAAAAGTTGATTGGTGTGGGGAAGAATGAAGGGATAAGAGTCAAACTATTTAATCAGAGTTTGAGTGGAAAAGCTTTGGAATGGTATTCCAAGCAAGATACAACCAAATGGCGTACTTGGGATGACTTGGCAAATGCTTTTGTGGATCATTACAAGTTTCATGTTGAGATCGCTCCTGACAGAATCTCAATTACAAAGTTAAAGAAGAAGTTAATCGAATCATTCCGAGAATATGCTATACGGTGGAGGGAGGAAGCATCTAGGGTACACCCGCCCATGGAGGAAACAGAAATGGTTACTTTCTTCATTCAGGCACTAGAACCAGAGTACTATGAACGTTTGGTGACAATGGGCGGAAAAACTTTTGCAGAAGTGATCAAAGCTGGGGACATGATTGAAGATGGCATTAAGACAGGGAGAATAACAAGTCTAGCAGCATTGCAGTCTACTAGTAAGGCCATACAAACTGGTGCTCTTGGAAATGGAAAGAAAAAAGAAAAGGACGCGGCAGCGGTAATGGCTCTAGGAAGCACCTCATACCACCACCAACAACCTCCGCGATACAAGTCTAACGCTCTCCACTCACAATATTTCCAATATTCGTCACATCCATACAACCAAGCTTTGTCATCTTACCCGCCTCAATCACCACAAATTTCCTACCCCGTCTACAACACACAGCCAACATACCGAGCTCCACGACCACCAACATACCCAGCTCCACCATCACAATCTCATCATCCAAACAATGCATCCGTACCTCGCCCAAATAGACCTTTCCGCAATTTTACACCATTGGGAAAGCCATTGAGCGTTGTTTTTGAAAGACTGCAAGCTTCAGGCTTAATATATCCTGTGGAAGGAAGAATTCCAGATCCATTACCTAGAAGCTTTGATCCCACTAAAACGTGTGCATATCATTCGGGGGTAAAAGGCCATTCCACTGATCGTTGTTACGCATTGAAACACAAGGTTGAAGATCTTATTGAAGCAAAACAGATCATGGTTAAACAACCGGCACCAAACGTGGTTAACAATCCACTCCCGACCCATGATGGGGCCACGATAAATATGATTGGAATAGATGAAAATGATGACGATCCAGCCAAATTCATAGTGCCTGTGAATAGCGTGGAAGATCATGGTCTTATAGCCGTTGCTTCTCCGGCTATAGTGATAAGAGGTTTTGTGCCTGTCGAGATATTAGGAGCTTCATCAACACCTGTGGAGGTAGTTCAAGCGCCAAATCAGTTACCAGTACTTGATACCAAAGCGGTACCATGGAATTATCAACAAGCCGTGATGGAGTGTCGAGGAAAGGAAACAATCACTGACAAGACTAAGACGTCAGGAATGACAAGGCCCGGAAGGTGCTATACCCCTGAAGAGCTAGCTAGATTGAGACAAACTAAAGAAAGCAATGTGCCTCCCAAAAGGGTCGTGACAGAAGCCGAGGCAGAAGAATTTTTGAGGAAGATTAAGGCCAGTGAATATTCAGTTGTGGATCAGTTGAAAAAGACCAATGCCCAGATTCCTATCCTTTGCTTTTAAGTTCAGATGTACACAGGAATGCACTCTTGAAAATTATGAGTGAAGCATATGTTCCAACCGAAACAACTAGTGAGACGTTAGCTGGAATAGTTAGGCGTGTGCTTGACAGTCATCGAATCAGCTTCGATAATGAAGAATTGCCACCAGAGGGATGCAGTCACAACAAAGCACTCCATATAACTGTCAAGTGTCGTAACATGTTTGTGTCTAAAATGTTGATTGATGGGGGCTCTGGACTTAACATTTGTCCACTAACAAGTCTGAAGAAGATCGGATATAATATTAGCGAGCTCAAGACAAGTGATATGAATATTCGAGCATTTGATGGGGCTCAAAGACGTCCTATTGGAGAAATAGAGCTGAATGTGCTGATTGGACCTGTTGATTTCGTTATGGATTTTCAAGTACTTGATATCTCCACGACATACAATATGCTGTTAGGAAGACCGTGGATCCATCTGGCTGGAGCTGTACCATCTACTTTGCACCAAACTGTCAAATTTGAGTGGGATCAACAACAAATATGCATACATGGAGAAGGTGACACGTCTATCTATCGAGAGCAATCCATCCCATTCATCGAGGCAACAGGAGGGTTCGATGGAACAACTTACCATGCTTGGGAGGTTGTGAATGTTACGAAACTGGGTGACGTGTGTCAAACTGAAGAATCAAAAAGGTCATGCGCCGCAATTATGGTTGCACAGGAAATGCTAAAAAATGGGTACCAACCTGGACTTGGTTTGGGATATGAACCAACTGAGGAAGAAGCAAAGAAAGCACGAAAGAATAAAGGAAAGGATATTTTCTTGCCAAAACCCATTCCTACCATTGATCAAACTTTCTCAAAACCTACCATCTCCAAAACTTCAGATCTGACTGTTGAAGTTGCCTATGATGATATTGTGGAAGGGATCAAGAACTTGTTCGTGGAAGATGAAGATGATCATGTTGTGGTAATCGAAAACATTGCTGCAACATCGACCTTATGGGCTGCCGATCCGGGACCTGAGTTGAAGAATTGGATTTGCATCTCAGCCCCGGTTCGCCGGGAGTTTCAGTAATTTAAGTTTAAACTTCCTTTTGTAATAGGCCGTAGGCATAAGCTAGAACCTTTATTTTTTGTCATGTCGCCTCTATGCTTTGTTACGGCCTTTCCAAATTAAGACTTTGTCAGTTTTTAATGAACTACGTTTAGCCTGACTTCCTTTTGGATACGTAGGCAGCCCATATCGGGTTCGGCCACTCTTTCAAAATATTTCGGTGTCTTTGTTTTGTGGGTAATGAACTACGCTTGACCTGACTTCCTTTTGGACACGTAGGCAGCCCACATCGGGTTCGGCCACTCTTTTCAAAGTATTTCGGTGTCTTTGTTTTGTGGGTAATGAACTACGTTTGGCCTGAATTCCTTTTGGATACGTAGGCAGCCCATATCGGGTTCGGCCGCTCTTTTCAAAATATTTCTATGTCTTTGTTTTGTGGGTTGGAACTACGTGTGGCCTGATTTCCTTTTGGATATGTAGGCAACCCACATCGGGTTCGGCCCCCCTTTTTAAATAAATAAATAAAAAAACCTCAAAAGTTCTTATTTTTACTCACGAACTACGTCTGGCCTGATTCCTTTGGGATACGTAGGCAACCCAAGGCGGGTTCGGCCCTTCTATTTTAAAATTTCAAAGTCTTTGGTTTGTCCAACCATGTTAGTCCCTATAAGATACATAAGGGTTTTTGTATAAATTTTTGGTCTCCCCGTTGTTTAAATTTATGTGTCCCAGAAACTTAAAACTGGGACAATTTTTTTGAAATCGGTCAAATCGCTTCCAAAAACTTTCATTATAAGTTCTCATTTTCAATTGTTTAGAACCAAACGCCTCCAGGACTGGAAACTGGGACAATATTTGTTTTTAGAAGTAGCACAAAAGTGGTCTTAAACGAAGTTCGTTCATGTCTTTCTAAAATGTTGATAAGTTTGAATTCGAATCTTCATAATCATTTTATCTATTAGAGCCACTAAGTATCCTCTTTCGAAGTCATCTAAATCTCATTACTCTTAATTTCAAAAGACGTTCTTTATTACTTATTACTGAAACTCTTTGGCAAGGCAAAATATCTGGTAGGGCCTCGAAGAACGTGGACGCAACTGAAATCAATTCAAGGACCAAGTTCCCCAACAAGCACAAGTCAACCAATTTTATTTTAAACTCATAATTTTTCTTTGATGAGACAGGTTTCAAGTAACATGGATGTGGCGCATATTGGACTCTTCTACAGATTTTAATTATGGACGTGAACAAAGAGTTAGCTTTCTGCAAAAGACAAATATTCTTCAATGTGGATGTAAATTTAGCTTGCGCTAAACGGTGGACGTTGTTCCACTCTTCATGAAAGTTTGATTGCGACAGTGGACATGAATTTATCTTCTCAACCAAGGGATCTCGTGGCACTTCTCGAGGGACCAAGGGCACATGATCGTGGATTTAACCTTCTTCAAAGTGGATACGGACACGGTCACCTATTATCGGTTTAAATTCTTCAATTTTGTTCATCACTTCATACACATTTATTTATTTCAAGTTTCTAACAAGTTCTTTTTAGAATGTGGTATTTGATGAGATGACAGGATCAAAATCTTGCATCATATGTTAAATCGTGGGGACAATTGTAGATTTAACTTACGTCACAACGGGACGTGAATTAGGATGTTGGAATTATGTCTCTTCACGAATGGTTTTGTGAATGTGGACATAAACGTGGATATACATTTCTACATTACAAATTGTGAGAGTGGACGTGGATTTATATCGTAGATTGTGTGGTCGTGGATTTATTTTCTGCATAGTGGATATTGTGGACGTGGAAGTGGATTTATCTTTTTACATTATAAATGTTGTGGATGTGGACGTGGAGGTGGATTTATCTTTCTCGCATTATACAATTTGTGAAAATGGACGGGGATATAAATTTACATGCTACGCATCTTGTGGATATGGACATGAAATTCTACATTATAAAATTTGTAGAAGTGGATGTGGATTTATATTTTTACCGTGGATGTGGACGTGGAAGTGGATTTATATTTTTACATTATAAAATTTGTGGAAGTGGACGTGGATTTATTTTCTGCAATGTGGATATTGTGGACGTGGAAGTGGACTCATCTTTTTACATTATAAACATTGTGGACGTGGACGTGGACGTGGACGTGGATTTATCTTTCTTGCATTACAAAATTTGTGGAAGTGGATGTGGATTTACATTTTGTACCGTGGAAGTGGATGTGGATTTATATTTTTTGTACAGTGGAAGTGGATGTGGATTTATATTTTTGTACCACGAAAGTGGACGTGGATTTACATTTTGTACCGTGGAAGTGGATGTGGATTTATATTTTTTTGTACAGTGGAAGTGGATGTGGATTTATATTTTTGTACCATGAAAGTGGACGTGGATTTATATTTTTGTACCACGAAAGTGGACGTGGATTTATATTTTTGTACCACGAAAGTGGACGTGGATTTACATTTGTACCGTGGAAGTGGTCGTGGATTTATATTTTTATACCGTGGAAGTGGATGTGGATTTATATTTTTTTTGCACAGTGGAAGTGGATGTGGATTTATATTTTTGTACAGTGGAAGTGGATGTGGATTTATATTTTGTACAGTGGA
Source organism: Lycium barbarum (assembly GCF_019175385.1). Taxonomy (NCBI): domain Eukaryota; kingdom Viridiplantae; phylum Streptophyta; class Magnoliopsida; order Solanales; family Solanaceae; genus Lycium; species Lycium barbarum. The sequence continues at coordinate 67,087,475 of NC_083348.1, read as the reverse complement.
AGTGGAAGTGGATTTATATTTTGTACAGTGGAAGTGGATGTGGAATTATATTATTGTACAGCGGAAGAGGACGTGGATTTATATTTTTGTACCGTGGAAGTGGATGTGGATTTATATTTTTACACCGCGGAAGTGGATGTGGATTTATATTTTTTGTACAGTGGAAGTGGATGTGGATTTATATTTTAGATTTCCTTAAAATAAACGTGGATGTGGATTTAGATTTCGTTAAAGTGGATATCAATGTCGACTTAATTCTTCTCCAAGTGGAAGCCATAAATTTAATCTCCAAAGTTTGTTGCGGATTGAACTTTCAAACAGGGGTTACAAGTGTAAACTTCTCCAACCCTGTCTTATTTACACATATATTTATTTATTGCTAACAATTGTTTTTAGCTTGTGGCTTTTGACAATATTAAAGTTGGCGTCACACATCAACTCGTGGAACTATTTCTTCGGCAGCGAACTGAGGCAATTTGGTTGGGAAGGATAATTAGACTTCCCGACAAGGGTCAAGGATCTACCTCGAACACTCATCTCCCACCCCCAAATATTCCTCTTGCATTCCAGCAATTCAGTTTTCAGAATTCCCAAGTTCTATCATAATACCCAGTGTCATCATAATTCGACACTGGGACAACTTTGCAAAGATTCGCGCCAATTGGGATTCGTTAGTCATAAGGTGTTGTAGTTATCCCAGAACTACACTCGGCCTGATTCTCGTGCAGCCCGAGATACGTAGGCAACTCGGAGACCGGAGTTCGGCCATAATCCTCTCAAATTTTCTTTAGCCGGGACAAAATAGGCTACTGAGTCAACGTCTTTGCCCGACAATTCTTTGCATCATTACCGGGCAAAGAGGGACAAGTTGTTGACACCCAATTTTTTCCCGCCTCTCCTCCGAAATACCTATTTACGCTTCTAATATTTTTTGCAAAAATTAAAATATATTTATATTTTACTATAATTATTAGCCTCTTATCAATACCAGCGTTTCATTATTCTATTACAGTTACTAGCTATTATTATTATTATTATTATTATTATTATTATTATTATTTAATTCACAATTTTTATCTATTTTTGGCATTTTACCAGCTTATGCACACACATCACATTTATCTTCGCGTAATTTAATAATAACATTTACTTACTGTTGAATTTCAAATATATTATCGCCCGGCTATTACGGCGTCATTTTATTTTCATCTAAATATTAATAAACACATACTTCATATTAGAGGGGTATTTTAGCACACTCAGTATATGATTAATTTAAAATGGGTCTCTTATTTAAATTTGGAAGTCAAACTATTTCTTCCATACAACCCAATATTTTAAAACAACCAGCCCATACTTTAATACCCAGCCCACATTTTAGCCAATTCAGCCCACTCCATTACCCGACCAAATCCAAACCCAATCAACATAAACATTTTAATCAACCCAGTCCAAAAAAGGACCCGACCCGTTTTTTTTAATTAAATGGAAACAGGTAGGGTTTCCTTACATATTTTTTTTTCCGCCGCATCCCCCCCCCCCCCTTTTCCTCTCCTTCATCATCTCATTCTCCCCACCATTACCGCCGCTCCCTCTCTCTACCCTACTTTCTCCATTTTTCATCCACCACCGCCGTTCGCCCCCCGCTCCTCTCTACCCCACTCTCCCCCGCTCCTCTCCCGCTCCCCTCTCTCTTCTTCACAAATGAAACCCTAGCCCAAATCATAATCGATCGATATAAATAATCGATTTTCCATTCAAAAAAGGGGAGAGTTTTTTAGGAAAGCCGAAAGAAAATTCCCTTGTAAAAAAGAGGATCATCAAAAGACACTGAAATCCCATCTAAGAAAAAAAACACCCGTTTATTCTTTGAGAAAATAAGTTCTTCAGTAGCAGAAATTCCCTCTTAGAAAATATCAGTTCTTTTAGTAGTGTTGTTGATATCAAGTCAAAATCTAAATCGTTTTCTTTTGTTCTGTTTTTGCCCTTGGCATCCGTTTGGATTCGAGTGTAAACAAATTCGGGATTTTGTGTTATTTCGAGGTAGTTCGGAGACTCGAAGCCTCACTTCGCTGCACCCGAAGAAGGTCAGCAATTTCCCCTCTTCTTTGAAGTTCATTTTTACTTTCGATGCGATGTTTTGTATGAGTTAGTTTCCTATGTCGACATGTAGTTGTTTCGGTTTCAGTATTAGTTAAGGAGTAAGCATCGTCAGGTGTTTGATTTGGGCATGTTGAAGTTTGTTAGTATAATTATGTTGTTCAGTAGTTTAAACTAGGATTGCATATATGAAAGTTGGATGTGTTTAGTTGTGTTCTTCTTATTTGCTAAGTTTAATCATGCTTGAGAGTATTTAATTCCTGCTTATTTGGTAGCTTAGGTCCTGTTTAGTCGAGATTCAGTATGTTGAGTAATCAGTTTGATCGACGTTGTGCATATTTCAGCCTCTGTTTTGTATTATCTGCTTTCATATGCTTTACATTTTCATTGGTTTAGGTAATGTGATGATACTGATAGATATTATTCCAGTTCTGCTTAGATTAGTTTGGTTTAGTTTTGTTTAGTTTGAGTTTATTATGTTTCACTCTCTGGTGTGTAATTTGATCTTCAGTATATCGTTTGAACATTATTAGCAGTCTTAAGGCTGTGTGTGGCCATTACCTTCTGTGTTTCAAGCTGGTTTATATTCTTAATGTGTTTGTGGTTTATTCACATATGTGTAATGTACTCTATTAATTATTGAAATCATGTTTTAGCAAGATCAAATATCAGTTTTAATTTGGACGAAGGCAGATGTTAATATGCATTTTGATTGAACATCTAATATTGGGATTAGACGAAGTATGTTTCTTTGTCTTGTATTTGCCTATTGATAAAAAACAAAATGAAGCTGCCCATGTGTGTGTTTGCCTAAGATAGCTGATAAGAAATGTTGGCTGTGAGGTTAAATATTTATTTAGAAGATCCCAAGATAGCTCAGTGTGTTCGAAGTACGCTGCCTGAATTCGTATATTAGATTGAAAATGGGTAGTGATGAAAACAGGCCTTTTCACCTTTTAAAACCGCTTTAGGAGTATGACAACTACTTATTTGGTTTATTCTCTTTTGAGTATAGAATCGATTTTATATCTTTTGAATTAAGGACAGATTCTGTGTTTCTTTTTTTTCTCTCCTTCGAAACCAGTTGAATTTGCATCTCATGTCAATAGCCTGTTTTCTTTAAAAGAATAGGGTAGTTTCCAGTTTTTAATTCCCTACTGTAGCTGTGGTTTCAGACCTTAATTATTAATTTGTGGAGGCTTTTAATGATCTGTAGAATGGAAAAGTGTGAAAGGGTATTTCGAGTCCAGTTTAGCTTCTGCTTGTTGTCATGTTATGGTTTAGTTTGTTAGTTGACATTAGCAGTGCAAGCACGATTAGGGTTGCCTTTAGGTATTGTTTGGTGGTTAAGTTAAGTTAGTATGCTTAACTCGTACTGTTTAGTTAAAATTATTGTGGAATGTCTATCCAGATAAGTTTGTTTATTGGTAGTGACTTAAATATGGTAAACAAACATTTAGTGGCCATATTAGTTAATTTCCTGATTGATGGTTGCTTAAGCATGGTCAAATGTGCATAAGTTTGTTTGGATGCCATTATTTAATCCGTGATAACTCCGAAAAGTCTTGTTTGTTTGCCTAAGGCCAAATGTCTATTTATGTGATATTCTTCATGTCTGAGCAGATCTTTTCCTCTTCTTACATTTTGAATCTGCTCATGTGGGCTTGTCCCTTCCTTACCCTTTTGTTGATCAATAAGCATGTTCATATGGTTATGTGTTTAAATCCACACATAGGCTTTAACATTAAAGTGTTTGATTTTATGCCTGTTGAGCCATTTTGCTAAGTTCAGCGGAGATTGTTAGTCTAACTGAATTTCTGTGTCGATTAATCATATTCCAAGTCAATTCCTCTATGTGGTCTGAATCTTGTCTATGGGGATAGTTGCTGGTGTGTTACTGTGATTAGAGATTTTCACTTAATTTTGTTTAGTTACAGTTCTGAAAATACACCATCCTTTCCCCTTCTATTTCATTTTCTTTTTTTCTTTCCTCTCTTCACCCCATACATTTTAGCTTCTTAGTCGTTATGTATTAGTATTAGTATATTGTCTTCATGATTTAGCACATTCTTATATTAATTCAGTTTATGGGTTATGAAGCATGTGATATGCTGCTGGGATTTGATAAAATGCTTATGTCTTAATCTTGCTTAGTAGTTAACAGTGGCTATATGCTTATGTGTTGATTCAGTTTAGTTTTATTTCAGTCTTTTTCTAGTTCCCCTGTGGCTGATTGTACTGATTCCCCACTCGTTTAATTGATATATATGATCAAATAAGCTAGCTATGGTTACATTATATTTTAATGTTCGTTATGTAGTTTTCAGCCCCTGTTTCTGTTTGTTCAAAATTAGTATCAGCAATACGATAACAACAATAACGACAGTTGAATGTTTGAATTAGCATATGGTCAGTTAATTAAATTTCATAGATGTTTAAGTTTTGCATCGGCTATGGTATGGGTATGAAATATGGAAGGTCTTCTACCAGCCAATCAAATCTTTGTTTATTTTTTTTTTGTAGCTTTTAAGCAAATGTGTGTACTGTGTTTAATTATGTATATATATGTATATGACCAGCATATCTCAGTTAATACATTTAAGGGAGGACGGGGGCGAAAGCTTTCCAATATTAACCTTCTATACATCCTTATGAATGGGTATACATGAGATATACCTAAATATACACAGTATATACATAATCTGTTGATTTGTTTTTTTTTTTAGTTATATTTACATGTCTGACCTCATTCGTTGACTATATGCTAATCCTTTTCCTTTTCTTTTTTTTATGCATGACATCTCGCATACGAGTCCAAGCGACTCGTCATCTCCTCCCGCATTTGGCGTTGGGCTAAAAGCCCAATATGAAATTCTCTCCAGCCCCCTGTCCGCAGCACATGCCCAAAAGGAAAGAAATAAAATTCTGGGCCAAAGCCCAATAGACAGGAATACAGGCAGCAGCCATAGCAGTCTATAAAAAATAGCTGGGCCAAAGCCCAACAACGGCCTGTTCACAGCGGCCCAAAAATGGGTTAAGCCCATCTCATTATATTTTACACCTCTATTTTATGTTGTTGCATTTAACTTGTATTATGTGACTAACTTTTATTTTGTTTTTATTTTCTTAATTTAGGTGAACTTTAGCGAATTTAGTGGGTTAGCTTTAGTGAAAGGGTAGTTAAACTTAAGAAAGATCAATTAATTCCATTAGCTTCATTTTCTTTCCCTTTTATGTCAAAACTGTTTGCGACATCTAGTATTTATTTTTTAGAGTAATTGATTTTCAAAATAGCATGACTATATATTTTCGTGTTAAGAGAATCATATTTTATGCTCATTATCCCAGAAATTTCAAAACGTCACTAATATGCAAATATAAGTTCAAATACATTCTATGAATAATTTTTCAAAGTTTATCCAATAATACACTTCTTTTAGCCAAGTATAGTTAATATAAAAGAAATTAAACTCATACCCTATCCATCACATTTTAAAGAAAATAAGTTTGGGTATTTTTACATCACCATATTGATATAACACAAAATTTTGTCAGAAGTTCACATTTGGTAAAAGGTTATAGGCGAGTTGTTATATTTTTGCAAGTCTTATTTTCAAGAATATTATTACATTTTCATTCAAGGCTTTAGCATGTCCAAGTTTTATTTTAAATAGCCTTTAAAATCTTCTTTTATGCAATACATCATATTTTCTACAAGTATTATTTCAAATGACATCATTATTACTTTCATTTAAAGTCTTAGCAACATTCATAAGTCCTACTTAAAAAAAAATAGCATTACTCTTCTCATTCAAAGTTTTAACAGCAGTCATAAGTCTAAGCGTTTCCTTTATGAAATTACTATATTTTTCTACAAGTTAATTCAAACGACATTATTATATTTTCCTTTGAAACCTTAGTAATATGTACAAGCTATTTTCTTAAAATTTAAACATTATATTTAACCTTAATTAATTAACCTAAGTTTGGCCGGATAACCGTAGTTAACAGATTCTAAAGGATGCCTAACCCCTTCCCTTTAGGATAATAAAGAACCCTTACCTAGAATCACATTGGTTAAGCAGACTATTAACGGAGGTTTAGTTTTAACTTTACCTTAGTTAATAATTAGGTGCCCTAATTCACCTTAAAATCAATTAGGTGGCGACTCCTTAAATAAAACAAAATAAATAGGAATCACCAATATGTTGTACTCCTAATTTAACCCCGGTTAAAAGGGGGTGCGACAGCAACCAACAAATGAAGATTTTGGGATTGCAATACCTGTTGTATGATCACTGCCTTTCCACCATGTGATAATAGTTTTCCTTGCCAGCCCCCAATTCTTTTAAAAACTTTAAAGGTAATATCATAGAAGTAGGCAATTTTCTTCCTACCTGTGTAAATGGGGCACCCAAGGTATGTGAAAGGAAAGGTACCTAATTTGAAACCTGTCATTCTCTTGATTCTTCTTAAAGTACCATCAGAGGCATGAAAGGCAGTTAAAAACATACTTATTTCTTTGTTAATCTTTTGCCCTGAGACCTCTTCATATTTCTTGAGTTGTCTCAAAATTTTCTTGAGAGAGTAGTTATCCCATGATGTAAAGAGAATAACATCATCATCATCATTAGCATTCATATTGTAACCAATGTATCTTTTTTTTTTCATGAATCTTGCTAAGCAATTTAGTAAGAAGCTCAATAGTTAGAATAAAAAGAGATGGGGATAGAGGATCCCCTTGCTTAAGACCCCTAGTGGAGTGAAAAAAGCATCTCCTTTCACCATTGATGATGATAGAATACCAGACATCTGAGAGCAGTCTCCAAACTAAGTCAATAAAGAATTCAGAGAAACCAAACCTTCTAAGCATAAATATGATACAAAGTAGGGCTATGCATATTAACGGTTAAACCAATAACCCGAATCGATTATGGGGTTATCGGGTTAATGGTTCAAGTTAATGGATTACTGGTTCGGATATCGGGTGGTGCCCTGTGGTTATTAGCTTATTTGGTCGGGTCACGGTTTGGCCATTTTTATTAACGGGTGAACCGATAACCTGATAACCATTTATTTAATTACAATTCCAACTTTAATATACAAAGTCACTTGACCGGATTTAGGGTTACTTGATTTCCACTTCATAAATAGTCTCTCAAGTCTCAATCAGCGATTTCACTTGACTAGTAAACATTGCTTGTGAGAAAAAGGGTACTAAATTAGAATCGGGGTTTTATGTTTTACATTTCATCACTTTCTGGTTCTGCTTGTGTGATTTTCTTGCCTCTTCTTTGACAACCGCAAATAGGTACTACTAACTTATAAAGTTTATTTTCAAAATTTAGCTTTAATGTTAAAACTTCCAAGTTTTCTTGGTCTTTTACTTTACCTTGGCAAGAAAAGCAGTGGGTCTCTTTTACCTCTTCTACATTGCTTTCAATTCTCGCTCTTGTTTCTATTTCTTATATTTCTCTTTCGTTCAAAATCGTGCATGGGTTCTTTGTTCTTGAAAACTTTTTGTGTGAAATCTTAATGGTTAAACCGATAACCAAACCAATAACAAATAACAACCGATTAACCGATAACCCATTAATGTAACATGTCTACAAACCGGTAACCAATAAGTTGAACCGATAACTTTGAAACCCAAACCGAACAGATCGATATGCAGCCCTAATACAAAGCTAGGAAATTCTATCATAAGCTTTTTCCATATCCAATTTGAAAATCAGATTATTGTTTCTTCCTTTATTAATATCATGAACTATCTCCTCGGTAAGTAGAATATTCTCTATAATGGGTCTTCCACTTATAAATCCAGTCTGATTTTCAGATACTAATTTAGGTAACAAAATATTTAATCTCGAAGCCATGATTTTAGAAATAATTTTATTAGAGAAATTAGTCAGACTGATAGGCCTCAATTGAGAAAAACTAGCAGGTTCATCTACTTTAGGAATTAAAATTAAACAAGTATGAGTAAATTACTTTGTTAACCTTTTACCACAATAGAAACTCTGCACAAAGTTGATCAGGTAATTTTTAATGATACTCCAACATTTTTGGAAAAATAAACCATTAATGCCATCTGGACCAGCAGCACCATTAGGACTGAGATCCATTATTGCTTTTTTAATCTCTCCTTCTTTTGGAAACCTGTTCAGCCTCTGATTATCCTCTTCCTTGACCAGCTTTTCAATATGATGAAGAACTCCAAAATCTGGAATTTGTGCAGTCTTAGTGAACATATTGCCAAAATATTGGACTGCTGCATCTCTAATGGTCTCATTTTTTTCCACCCAGGCTCCAACTAAGTTTTTGATTCTATTCAGAGTAGCCCTTCTTCTCTTGTGTTTAATAGAGCTGAAGAAATACTTTGTGCAAGCATCTCCCTCTTCATTCCGTTGGATATTAGCTTTCTGTTGTAGCATGTTGTCTTGTGAGCCTGCCCATTTAATGTACTCAACATTGATTCTATTCAGATCTTGTCTGTTTTCCTCAGAGTCATCATTGTCCATTTTGTCTTCAAGGTCAGGAATAAGTTGTTCATATTGCTTGACCTTTTCAAAGACATTTCCAATGACTTCTTTGGACCATTTACTTAATACTTTAGTAAGTCTTTTCAGCTTCTCTTGTAGAATCCACATAGCATTGCCTTGTACCTCCTCCATCCAAGAGTTCTGAACAATTTATTGAAAATCTGGCTGCATTGTCCAAAAATTCAAGAACCTAAAATAGCTCACAGAATTGTTACTAACTTTTTTGCAGTTAAATAAAATTAGATTGTTGTCTGAACCTGTCGTGCTTGACCATGCTGATGCCCATGTTGTCATTCCACTCCTCATTGTATAGAACTCTCATGTTGGCTTTTTGCCTACCATTGGTCCAAGAGAAGGGATTTCCACTGTAACCTGTATCTGCTAGTCCACAATCGTCCAAGCAGGTGATGAAATCCTTACTTTGGCTCATTCTATGAGGTATACCCCCTTTCTTTTCACTGGGAGACAAAATCACATTGAAGTCTCCTAGGACAGCCCAAGGACCATCTATTTGAGAAGAGTTCTGTCTAAGCTTGTGCCATAGTTTTTTCCTTTTCCTGGTTGAGGTCTTAGCATAAATAACTGTGAACCAAAAGGTTATATTAGTGGTCAACTGCTTGATATTCATAGTGATTTGTTGATTGCTATTGGAAGTAACAGAGCAATCTAGTGTATCTTCCCAAAAACACCATATTTTTCCATACCTATTGACTATTGCATTCTGAAAAGCCATTTTTTTTTTTCTAGACTAGAGTCATTTATGAAAGGTTCTTGAACTGTCACAAACTGAGTCTTGTTCATTTTGACAATTTTAATCAGTCTTATAAAAGCCTTTTTGGAATTAACCCCCATAATATTCCATGATATTGTATTAATCATAATAACACAATTCGGATAAGGGGAGATCAAGCAACACTGCTTCTTTGTCTTCTCCTATTTATGGATCTATTTCCATTAGTAGCTCTCATATTTCTAGTTATGGATCTGCCTCTTAGAGACAAACTGTGTCTGTGAGTAACTGCATCTAAAGCCATACTAACAGCTTGTACCTCAGCTTTTGTGACAGGATCAAAAGCCTCTATCCGTTTATTTGGTGTGTCTGAGTCCTTGTCTGAAACTTCCAGTCCATCATCTTGTTCCTTGGTATCTTTCTTTATAGAAGACTCTACAAATTTAAGATACATTGAGATGGTTCCTCCCTTATCAGGGGTTCCCATATGATCTACTTCATTTGTAGAGTGCATTACTTCTTTCTCTTTAGGGGGATCAGAAGTCTTATATATACTTTCCCCCTCAATGTTGTTATCAATGTTGCCATCTTTCAAACTTCTTTGAGGGGTCTCATTGTATTCCTTAAGCTCCATTTCATCATCTGCACCTCTGACCATACGTGTTCCCTGATCCCTGTCTAAAGTCCTTTTTAGATGCTTGATCTTATTAGTCTTGACAGTTTTCAACTTTCTGGCTTCCCTTCTTTTCTGATTTTTATTTTTCCTTTCTAGCTCTTTCCATTAAGCTATGCTCATTTTGTTCTCAGTCTTTTCCTGCACCATTACATTAGATTGATTTGTGATAGAGATAACTTCAAATTGTCCTTCCTTGCTGTGTGATAATGTCTGCTTGTTTTTTTTCCTCTTTTTCATTTTTTTCATCTACTTCCTGCACCTCATTGATATCCTGCACTTCACTGTTGTCTCTCTTGTCATTAACTTGGCTGGATTTCTTTTTGGTATTTTCTTTTTGTTTGTTGGCTTTCTTCTTAGTCTCCTTGTTATTAGGGGCAGTTTCTCCTTTCCCTTCTTGTCTCTTTTTTGTACTGCTGCCATCAACTTCTTCTTTTTGCCCTCCTTCATTCTTGTTATTCTCTTCACTTAGTTTCTTTGTCTCCTCCTTTTCAGATTCCTTCTTTCCTTCTTCATTGTTCATCTTTGCCTTAGCCTTGATTCTTTCCAGTACTCTGCATTCAGCGGCAGAGTGTCCCAATTTTTTTGCAATGTTTACAGTACTTTGGCACAAACTCATAGTCAATCTTTTTCTCGAAACCTTTCAAAGGGGAATCTTCATCTTCATCCCCAATCCATAAACTTTCAAGCAGTGGTTTCAAAAGATCCCTTGGATGAATCCTTTGTCTTCTTGATATAAACCCTTGGATTATTTCTCCCTTGTTCATTATCCCAACTTGGTTCTTAATCTAATCCTTATCTCCCCATTGAAAACACAAATAAGTCTCTACTTTGGATCTTGAAAATGAGTTTCTTGAAAATAAGCCTAAAATGGCAAATTGACCAAACTAGTGACTTGGATATGGTCATGATTGTCCTAAATAAAGGTTAATTAATCAACTAGCGTAGTGAAAGTGAATCTAAAGGCAAAATAGATTCCATATCTAACTTATCAATGTCGGGTCCTCGATACACGCACTAAATGGTGAATACTACTCTTGGGTCTCGTCGGTGTCTCCAAAATTCTTGTGTGGTTACACTATGGTGGCAAAGTTGCAGAATCAACAGATGTTCGTGGCACCCGCTCGACCATGAGGTAGGTTATGGCTTCCTTTCGGTAGACTCCGGTTAGTTTTCCATATTGTTGTGTTACAAGAAACGGAGAATCCATGTTTAGGAAATCGGGGATTTGGGATATAATTCTAGGATGGTATTGTTGTGTGTGACTTGTTTGTTCGGAATTTTGGCCTGTAGACTCCTTAGGTATTGATGTGGGATTTCTCGATTATCGGTGAATTTATGTAACTTGGGAGTAGCGGACGGAATCTAATTGTGCCTAACGATGAAAACTTCCTGTAATATGTGATTATTTGTAATAAATCTAAATGCTAGATGAGAGGATAAAATGCATCATGGTAGTGATTGAGTTCTAGCTAAACTGTGACGAATGACTCAAGTGTAGGGTGAGATTCCTGTCCTAAACTAATAGGTTGATTTAGGGAAATAGTAATATTACATATCAATTGATGGATCTGTTGGGTGTTGAGACTAGCTACCCCGTTATATGTACCTTGATTGTTCCATTGTGATGGTTTGATGCCGTGAGTAGTTGGTGTGAATTAGAATCTATGTTATCGTTTTGATTTGAGATAGAAATGACATGCCGTTGTTGGTATTTGAACTATGATACATTTCTGGCGTACCCGTTGTCGGTACTTGTGATATTGATATATTGTTGGCATACCATTGTTGGTATTGTGATATGACACATTGTTGGCGTACCCTGTTGTTGGTACTTGTGATGTTGAACTTGATTGTTGATGATTGACATATGCATTGCACGCATTCTCACATATTTATGATGCATGGCCGATACCCGGTGATGATCTGATATCGTTGATTGAGCGGAACTGATAATTGATAAACTCTTTACTTGAATGATTGTGAAAAGGTCGATGTCCGAAGATCTATTCTGGAATCGTTGATTATATGAAACAGATGCTTGATAAACTCTTTTACTTGAGTGATCATGAGGAGACCGATGTCCGAGGTTCAATTTCGGAATCGTTGACATATGCATTGCATACATTCTCTCATATTCATGATGCATGGCCGATACCCGGTGATGATCTGGTATTATTGATTCAGCGAAACTGATATTTGGCAGACTCTTTTACTTGAGTGATTGTGAGATGGCCGATGACCGATGATCTATTCCGGCATCGTTGTTGCATTGCCGATTCTGATGATATCCCGGAATTGTTGTTAGTGCATGGACTCCGCGGGCCCCCATGGTGGTGCCGTTGAGACTCCCCTTGTGAGCAATTATCCAGGGTCCCGTCTTTCTGTTGGGCAAAGATCCGGGACGGGTGACACTTAGACTTTGCGAGTCACGCTGGGTTGTGCTTCCGAGACGTCGATACTTCCATCCGGAGTACATGTGTACACCTCATTTTCCTGGCATGGCATCACATTCATACCATTATCGCACTGCATTGCATCATGACATGACTTAGATTGTGATAATTGGAATGTGATGATTAAATTGGATTGGATATATTCGGGCTTGACGTATTTGGTTTTTGATGGTTTACATAGGCAATGACGAACATTTGGATTCGATTATATGTAAATTATATTATTGACTTGTGCCTATTAAATTAACCTAAAATTAGTCATAAATTGTTTCTAAGTGAGGAAGGATAAAAGGCGTTGAAATGATGAGCTCTCCCTTAAACATAAATGAACGACTTGGGAGTTACATATATTTTGAGAATCTGTGTAGGTGATTGGTTAACTTATAATTCATTAGAGAGTAGTCGTGGCCTAAAGTATACTGACGTTGTGATGTACGGTATATGGATATGTGATTTGATTTAGTGATTGCCATCATTATTCGTGAATTCTTTACTAATATGTATTACTAACCATTGTCGGCCTATGATACTTACTCAGTGCGCGTGTTTGTACTGATATTGCACTTGCTACACTCCTTTTGGGGTGTAGATTGTTTCAGGTATTTGATTGATATGAAGCGGAACGTACGATGTCTATCTGGAAGGCCTCTTCCCACTTTATTTCGGGACGGAGGATGCGTCGTAGAATGTAATGGTAATCTGAGTCAATAGTCGCTCTTGTACTAGTCTAGACCAGGTCATGGGAAGTCATATCGAGTCTGTAAATTAGTGTTGTTGTAAACACATAAACCTGGTGTTATTGAATATTTATAAATGGAATTCCGCTGTATATCTTAATTAACAAATTCTTTAATTGGAATGTTGGGTGATTGAAACATTTTATAAATGAGTTCGCCTACCAAGGTGGGAAGGTAGGTGCCCGCACGAGCCCAAATTGGGTCGTGACAATAAAATTATCAAAGGCTCCAATTCTAACCATACCTTTAAGGGAGAATAGTTTAGAGAATCTGGATCTAATTTTGTCAATTTGAGGGCGATTGCTCAAGAACCTTCCAACAATGGTTCTTCTACTATCCGCCGCGATAACTCCATGGTATTCTCTGGTCTTAAAGATTACAACTGCCTTACCATTGTGAGAAGTCTTTTAAGCTCTAACAGCTTCCTGTGCTTGTTTGAAAATAGTAGCCGGAGAGATGGAAGTCGTTACCACAACATCGGCAAAGGATGTTTTATCTTGAGATTCATGAGTGATATTTGTTACTTGAGTTTTGAGGGGTGAATTCCGACTGGGATCTGCCGGAACTAGGCTTCCCGGCGGTTCCATCGCAGTAGAAGTCATCAGAAGAGCGTAGTAGGAGTTAGAAAAGAGATGTTGGAGGTGGTCGTTGTAGTCAGAAGAGTAAAGTAGGAGAGAGAAAAGTTAGAGAGAAGGGGGAGCTTCTCTCTCATCAATATAAAGTTGAAAAGAAGGGGTAGTGTGGTTATTATTTATTTCTCTAAAGGAGTTGATTTCTCAAACAGGCATTCAGTTAATAGTAATTATCTTAAAAAGTTACTTTTTATTTTGTAACGAAAAGTCACTCTCAACCAATTCATGTGATATAATCATGGATTTTGCTGATGTGGAACTTTTTTAAGCCAAACATCTAAAAATAAAGCTACCCATCTTAACCGTCTGCTCCACTGGCCCGACCCGCCGAAATTATATGGGTTGAATATACGATGCAGAGAATATGTCATTTCTTCCACTACTACCTTGATCAACCAGTATTTATCCTTAACAAAATCTGTGTATATCTAACTAAAAGTCTTCTTAAGATATACTTTTGCTGATTTCGTACCATGATAACAAAAGCATAGATGTAACAATATCTATTACTTGTAAATTTAGAATTTTGAATCCGTCTCTATTTTCAACTTTAACTCTTTTCCCCACTTTTCTTGATTATTATTAATTGCTTTAATTTAATATACGCAGTGGATAATGCATGATTGGGGAGACGAAAATTGTGTGAAGATCTTGAAAAAACTGTCAAAAGGCGATACCGGAGAAAACTGAAAAAGTGATCATAATTGAGGCAATGTTGAAGTCGGAGGGTGAGGGATTATTTGACGATATGGGATTCATATATGATCTGGTTATGATAGCACACAACAGTGGTGGCAAAGAAAGGAGTGAAGATGAGTAGAATAAATTGTTAAAAGAAGCTGGATTTCCGTGTTACAATATCATTGAAATTCCTTCTTGCCTCTCTATTATTGAGGCCTACCCAAAGTGATGATTTTTGGCATTTCTAATCGAAAGATGTCACGCAAGAATTTTATTCTATTTAAAAAAGTTCAACATATTGTATTATTCAGTAGACTGAATAAGTAGAAATAATCTTTAAAGCTTCGAGTAATTCCAAATATTATTTTTAATCTATATTATATTAAAATGAGGGTAGTCTAGTTTGATATTAAGCCAAGTGACGTAATATGAACAAGCCAATTGACACTTTTAAGACAAAATCTAAATATATTTAAGACAAATCTAATAAGGATTAGGGATTTATTAGATAAAAGATTGAGGAATTAATTAGACATGAGGAAGATTAGGGAATTAAGTAAATGGGAGATTGAGTTTGAATTATTTTTTGGTAACTAAATAAAAATCATGAATATATCTTCCCTACACCAAATTTTATACACATAAGAAATAAAATACAGTTAAGAAGTTTTTACAATTGTAATACGAATGGATTGTGATACTTAGTACCCGTTTCGCCATGAGAATGTTTCACTTACTATTTCGCTTTATTTGGAAATCAACGTTTAGCCATGAAAATTTCAAATACAACTTGAAATTGTATTTGAAATTTGAAAAACACCTAAAATCCTGTTTTCACTTTCAATACATTTAAACAACCAAATATTCTTTGCAAAAACTATAACCAAATTAAACACAACTCCATCTTCAACTCCAATTTCAAAATTCCAAATAAAGTGAAAAATATATGGTTTTCATGGCCAAACGCCTACTTAACTATTTGGAAAACAAAATTGTTTCATAAAATTTTCCCAACGGCTGTTATTGCAATGACGTGCAACAACTTTTTTTGTTGTTGCCAAAAGTATTTTTTTGCAACAATAATCAATACTATGACAACAAAATTAAATTGTTTGGCAACCAAAAAGTTCATTTGCCAACAATAAAACTAAGTTATTGCCAAATATTAAATTTTTTGTTGCCATTTTTATACTTTCTTGTAGTATCAAAATTCACTGCCTTTTCTTTTTTCTCCATCAAATCTTGTTGGTCTATATAAAGTTTGTTAGAAACCAATCACAAAATAAGGAACACAGAAAATGAAAAAAATCAATTTTTTTAGCATTAAAAATAGGATCCTGTTTGGATGGGCTTAAAAAAAGCTGCTTATAAGCTGATATAGATAAGCTAAGCCAAACAGGCTGGCCCCAACAAATTTCACTATCTGTGACGAATTATTTTGTGACTTAAAAGTCATATTTCGTCACAAAAAACTTTTTGTGATGAAATTTTTTTTGTCAATCTTTCGTCCCTAAACCATCAGTACTAAAAAAACGGGAAAAATCGATGACGAAAACCGACGGACCGCGTCGGTTTTTTTAATGAAACCGACGGGAAAACGACCCTTTACGGTCCGTCGGTTTACATAGCCTCACTTTTTGGAAACCGACGGACAACGTCAGTTTTTTTCCGACGGACAACGTCAGTTTTTTTCCGACGGACTGCGTCGGTTACGTGGTCCGCCGGGTTTTATCCAATAATTTTGAAAAATAAAAAAACCGACGGACTGAGTTGTTTTTTTTTTAATTTTTGATTTTTGATCTTATATTAAAGCAATATATATTTTATGAAAAAATCGACGCACTGCGTTGGTTTTTTATTTAAATTTTTTTATTTTAAATAAAAAACCGACACAGTGCGTCGGTTTTTTCATAAAATTTAAGAATTAATTTCCAGAAAACCGATGGACTGAGTCGGTTTTCTGGAAAATTTCCAAAATTAATTTCCAGAAAATCGACGGACTGCGTCAGTTTTCTGGAAAATTTCCTGCATGCAATTTATGCATTTTTTGCAGCCACACCTGCACAGAAACCTGTACAAAAAGCTGCTCAAAACTAGCATTAAAATGCTCCAAATCAATTCTAAAAGAACTACAACACATAAAATCACCCTAAGTAACAATCAAACACATCAAACATTATCTAAACACATTAAATACGATCTAAATAGATGGCACGCCCCGAACCATGGCCTGGGCGAAACACGGCACTCGGTGCCTTATTGCATGTGACCGAGCGAACCACATGGCTTGCTGAATCATCATGAGGCATAACATGAGAGGAATATAACGTGAATGCATGATGAGCCTTTATAAAACATAGTAAGTCATAATACTTAATAAAAATACTTGTTTAAACATGAGTGCGGAAATAACATGAATGAGCCAAAATGGTTATATGACTCCGAATGTCTGATATAACATAACTAACTTGTCTAGTCTATGAAACCTCTATCATGAGTCTGATTGGAAAACATACTTACTGGGACAAGGCCCCCAGCATACCTTAGATGCATAACTGACATAAATAGAAGTAAAGACACAACCCCGAATGAGATGGGTCTCACCAAAATCTGATACAAGCAATGTCCTAACGAGCAAATCTGTTGTCCTGTCAATCAATACCTGCATCGTGAAATGCAGGCCCTCGGGCAATAGAAAGGGGACGTCAGCACATTGAATGTACTGGTATGTAAAGCAACTAAAAGAAATAACTTGGGACATGAAATAATAATGATAGGAACTGAAACCTGGTCATGAACATGAATACATACATACATACATACATATATAATATATATATATATATATATATATATATATATATATATAGATATAGATATATATGTATATAAAACATGGTAAAAATATCATAAGTAGGGAGAGCAATAACTTATAACCGATCCATGGTCTGGTGCTTGCGTTCGCCAGCAGAACACTCAGTCCTTTCCAGGAAACATGAGATTTAATAAAATATGAAAGGATCCAGTCATTATGAGAGATCGCCCGGGACATAGGTGGAGCGATCCTCATCCTACGGTGGCTACGTAGTTTCAGGCTATCTGAAGCCTTCCTCGGTAATTAAAGCAACTCCCAAAATCAGGAACATGTAAAATAAGTGGCACTTGCTGCCCATGGTTTTCATGAATATAATTTGCTTGTACATGAATATCATAAATTATAGCTTGCTTGCATGAACTTGCAAAACATGTATAGTATTTTCTTGAATAGAGCATAATATATCATAAACTAGCATGAACCCATGGGATGAGATATATGGGTTTTTCATAGATTATGGACAGATTCTTAATAATCATAAAGAAATATTAAGAACTAAATGATGGAATTATAACAATTCATACATAATATAATCATGGACATGGACCTAGGGTTATCATGAACATGGTATAGAAACCCTAGTTTTCGTAAAGAATCATAATTTATGGATTATGAGGTGTGGGGAAGAACAATGATGTTCCCACACGTAGATAGTAACTCTACATACCTTAGTCGCTCCAAAACTTGAATTAAAGACTTGAGCTTTGACGAAGATTTCCAAAGTCTTGAATTCTTGAACCTTGGGATGGGTTTTTCATGAAAACCCTAGTTTAGGAAAAATGATTTCTTGCTTAGATTATTAGAGTATATATATTAGAATTGAGTTGGAAGAGTTTACTCAAGTTAGAAAGGGATTAGGAACTTGAATTCAACCTAGAATCATGATAAAACTTACCTTGTAGGGTTCTTGAGGCTTGGGACTTGTTCTTCCTGACTTTAGGGTAATTTTTCGTGAATGGGGTGTTGGGGAAATAAACCCCAAATCTTAAATATAACTTAAAACGCGTAAACCCGACTTTTGACCCGAAACCCGACCTTTTATGCGTTGGGTCCGCGACGCACGCACATCGCGCGACCCCCTGCAGGTCGATATTCAGAGAGGGTGTTTTTGTGCGATTGGCCCGCGACGCGGGGCCATTGCACGCGCCCTCACAAGCGGCATGTGTCTGTTCTGCACAGTGTTCGGTAAAATAGGTATAACTTCTTGTACATAGCTCTGTTCAAGACTCATAATATACCGTTGGAAAGCTATTTCGAAGGGCTACAACTTTATGTTTTATGTTTTCTCAAATTCCCAACAGAATTTCACGAAATATGACTGGAAGGCAGACGTATCGAAAACTTAGCCGATTCTATAGAATTTTAAGTGCCTTACTATTAGCCATATTAAGACGATCATATCTCCTTGCTCCAATCTTTGATTGGCCTGGTCCTTATATCGTTAGAAAGGTATTTCTACATACTACAACTTTCATTACGGTTACTTTCCTAAATTCCCAACTAATCAAGGATTTATGGCTGCCCGAAGTAGGTCTATCAACCATTTTCGCAAAACGTTCAAACCTTCGGTTTTTCCACTAAAACTCTAATGATATGAGTCTAAACTTAGTTGTAAGATACGGGGTGTTACAATATATCCCCCTTGGGATCTTTCGTCCTCGAATGATGGGTCTTGGTTAGGTATGGGATTGGACATGGCATGAATACATGAACGTGATGAAAATGACATGAAACATAAGAGCTTGACATGATTACATGAAAACATGGTCATGGATCATGAGAACTGAATACGTGATTACATGGAAAGTTGTACATGGGGAACATGAAACTGAGTAGCACCTACATGACTGAGAATTATGAAACATTTGTCCTCGATTTATGACTAGTGGTAAGAATCGCTACTAACTCTGGAATCTACAAAATTTAGTGTAGGACTTCCTTCATAATTCGGACCCTCACGACATTTCTCAAACGCCTGCCAGCTAACTAAAGTACCAACACAAAACTCACATGGTATCTTAATAGGCATGATGTGACATAACATGATTACTGAATCTTGAATGTAGCTAACATAAATACTGAGCTGGCTTGAACACATGGATATTGGATGAATGATTACATGATTACTATACATGGGTTTTGGAAGAAAGTCCGTAGGCACGAATGACATGAGTACTGGAAATAGGCACGGACATGACATGATTACCTGGACGTGAGGAGCATGAAGTGGGACATAAATACATGAAGACTGGATGACATGAATACATGAGTGCTAAACTGTCATAAGATACGAATACGTGTGAAAATGGATATCGTAACATGGGATCTGAATGTCGAAAACATGATTGTTACAACATGAGGGTTGAATGCTAAGCGCGTGTAGGATTTGGATACTTAGAGACTTAATCATAGACGTTCTTATGTCACCATGGTAATATGAGATAGGAGTATGACTTAGGCTTGGAATGTAAACGCAACTCGATGTGAATGCGACAGACTTGAGTCGTATAACAAGAATATGATCCTAACATAGGTGTTCATAAATCTCTAGCATAGGCATGACATAAATATGTCGAATCTGAGTAGAATACTCCCAAGATAAGTACCATAGGTTACATGAAAAGATATCTATTTGAATATAGGAATGCACCTTACTTCTGATTATCTTGTTAGCTGTTAATCATGATTATGAATACCTTAGCTCACCTTGCTCATTCTCGTGAGCGTATTATAGAGGACTGAGAGAAAAGGAATTATTGGTACTATTCACATGAGATACTTTGCTTTAGGGAACAAACACGACATGGTGCATTGTCCATGGAGGACGTAACGGGAAACATGCGTACATGGGAACGTGATTCATATAGAATGAAACTTGAATAGCATGACATGGGGCATAGGACCATGAAAAATATGGCGCTTATATGAGTACCTACATACCATGGCGTATGGACTTGAGTTCATGAGTATTGAAGTAAGACTAAGGCATTAGTTTGACTTGCATAGAGCACAAGTTGCAGGCTAACTCTTGGGTACTCAGAGACGTAAGGCATGGATGAAACATTACCTTTAGAATTTAGATATATCGAAAGGATAGGACATGGTTCAACATAGCTTACTCTTATCACCGTGAGTAAACATCCTTGTTATAAATAAGACACATGAAAGAATGGATTGTAGGCATGTATAACTCGTTCCTCGAGCATCTAAGACATGGGTAGAAAGTCACCTTGAACATAACGAGGCCTAGATACTTAGAGAAAGTAAAAAAGGAATCATTTCATCATGATCGTAAAACATTAGCTAAAGGAACACACGAATTACATAGAATTATGGGTAGGACATCCATCTTGATTCACCTTCATTACTATCTCACAAAATCATTGTTACGATACCGCTATAAGTGGAAGGCATAGCATAATGAATTGGGGCACGAGTATGTGGTAACATGGATAACATAATCATAGGGGTCAAGATCATCATTAGATTTGAAAAGCACTTAGATGCTAGAACATGGACATGAGTATGAAAGCACGATAGATACGTGAGACATGAGTGTGGTAACTTTAGACATGAGCATAACTTGATGTGCAAAGCATGAAAGAATATTTCTTTTGCATGGATTACTATCATTATGGAGTCTTGGTTCTTGAATTATAAGCATGGAGTGTAAAACGCTAATTTGGGCATGAAATAGGTACGAAAGGCATGAGTAGAGTACGTCTGGGCATTAGTACCACATAGTACATGAATTACTCTGGAATTGGAACCGTTATACCCTTAAAACCCGCTATTCGCTCTAGAACCTTATCTTATAACCTAATTACCTAGTACTTGATCTCAACAGCATGACAAAGATCACGTTCTACGCACCTTATCTTGGCTACATGAAACTGTGATCCTCTGACATCTATCAACTTATGAAACATAACATCTATATCGACATCTTATCATATTATCTCCCCCTTAGTTCAAAAGCTGACGTTTAAAGCCTATGGATCCCTCGAGTTAGCGATAAGTGATAATCTAGTGGTTCCACTAATTTCCTCTAAAATACTGAAAACTCATTTCTTTGGCTTACTTCAAGCAATACTAGGAACACTGGATTACTTAAATGAATGGGTTTCTAATGTTACATGACTAGCACACTAGCTTTGTCAGCCTTGGGGAGAACTCTTTTCTGATAGCACTTACAGGCTCTTTTTCTGTAGCTTACTCTCTTACTACTTAGATGGTTTTCTTCTTTCACTAACTTCTATACCTCGAATTTAACTTATATCCTTTGGGTTATAATACACCTTCGGTGTATTCAGACAGTTACCTTAGTAGTGTTAGCTTGACTAAGTAACTCAAATCGTACTTCTACTAACTCTGCTGAAAATTTCTAATTCACTGTATCTATTCAAACTTACTCACTATACTTCTGTTAACCACTTGCTAGCATCATATTCTCTAATTCTTCTCTGAGTACTAAAGTGAAGCATAAGGTTATTTCTAACTTTTCCTCCTTATCTGACTCTATTCTGGGGTTGTATACTATCTTTCTAAACTATAGACATGAATCACACTTAGGAAACTCCATCTGTCTCAAACAAGGAATTGGAACAACTAACCCCAAACTCCCTATACACTTTTAAAATTATATCGTAGTATACACATCAGGGATAAATACTTAATCACATAACCTAAGAGGGAATTGTCATATCTTTTATCTCATAGTAATATCTGCTTCTTGTAGTAACTCACTAACATCATACTCTCTAGGTCTGATCTGAATAAGCTTAAATAAATTAAAACTAACCCTATAAAAAAAATTCAATATTGTCTGCTCATGGTTTTCTTATCGCAGCAGTCCCTTCCTAGCCATGTACATAGATCATATGGCAAAAATATATATATATCCTTGAAAAAATCGAGACTTTCTAGTATTACAGGTGGTTGGCTCTTAGGCTATTTCCTGCTTAAAACTACCATGGATAATTTATGTCTGCTGCAGTGAACTTCCTAACATATTACTTTGTAGGGTCTTAAATCTGAACTATCAACTACACAATAACCACATAAGACATAATAGATCTAGGGCATAATATCTCATATGTGACAAGGAGGGAAAATTATTGGCATACCTATGATACATGTGACGACACATCGGAGTCCTGGCGATCTACCATATCATGGTAACGTGCTTGATCCCCACTTAATCTTAATACTTCATCCCTATCAGTGCCTTGGTCTGCTAGTGCCCGAGTACTACGGGCTACGAACAGTGTTGTTGAATTGGCTATGCCTAGTCTGGGGGAACGAATTACACCACCACCCTTAGTGTTACTATTGTACTTGACTGAAGGGCATTCTCTTTACATGTGGCCTTGGAGACCACAATTATAACACACATCCGAACCCATCCTACACACTCCTGCATGTCTTTTTCCACACCTATTGCAAATGGGGTGCGAAAAACCTTTGTTATCCTGTTTCACTTGTGGGCAATCTTTCAGATAGTGACCCTGCCAGCCACACCCAAAACATCTATGGGTGCCATAACGGCATACCCCTTGATGTCTCTTATTACACTTGCAGCAAATAGGATTATGAAAACCCCTCTTCCTCACATTGGTCTGAGTTGGGACATTAGTGGTACTTGAAGCAGGTTCTGATGACCTACAGTCGCAGAATTTAAAAATTTGAACTCTCGGAGTGTGAGAGTTCGTCTCTGGGGTCGCATCAATGGTAGCTCTCTGGCCCGAAGTTGCCTTTCTCTTAGTAGACATTTTCTGAAAGAATGCAATGCGCACGGGTCAGAATAACTCCTAATAACTCTATCTGAAAGCAACACATCGATAATGATTAGTTTCACATCTTCCTCATCCACTGAGATAAGGCGTATTTGGTAGAATGGAGAACAACACACGAGTCTGAGTGATTTCTAAGAACATAGCTCTATTGCACGATCTAGAGTTGAAATAAGTGAGACAATCCTAGATGTCTTGGTAGTCAACTAGTTATATGTATGGCGCGCACACACATATAAAAGTGATCCCAATGGACACGGTTTCAAGGACTCCCTAAGACACTTGAACCTAGGCTCTGATACCAAGCTTTGTCACGCCCCAAACCATGGCCTGGGCGAAACACGGCACTCGGTGCCTTACTGCATGTGACCGAGTGAACCACATGGCTTGCTGAATCATCATGAGGCATAACATGAGCGGAATATAACGTGAATGTATGATGAGCCTTTATAAAACGTAGTAAGTCATAATACTTAATAAAAATACTTGTTTAAACATGAGTGCGAAAATAACATGAATGAGCCAAAATGGCTATACGACTCCGAATGTCTGACATAACAAAACTAAATTGTCTAGTCTATGAAACCTCTATCATGAGTCTGATTGGAAAACATACTTACTGCGACAAGGCCCCCAGTATACCTTAGATGCATAACTGACATAAATAGAAGTAAAGACACAACCCCGAATGAGATGGGGCTCACCAAAAGCTGATACGAGCAATGCCCTAACGAGCAAATCTGTTGTCCTGTCAATCAATACCTGCATCGTGAAATGCAGGCCCCCGGGCAATAGAAAGGGGACGTCAGCACATTGAATGTACTGGTATGTAAAGCAACTGAAAGAAATAACTTGGGACATGAAATAATAATGATAGGAACTGAAACCTGGTCATGAACATGAATATATATATATATATATATATATATATATATATATATATATATATATATATATATATATATATATAAAACATGGTAAAAATATTATAAGCAGGGAGAGCAATAACTTATAACCGATCCATGGTCTGGTGCTTACGTCCCGCCAGCAGAACACTCAGTCCTTGCCAGGAAACATGAGATTTAATAAAATATGAAAGGATCCAGTCATTATGAGAGATTGCCCGAGACATGGGTGGAGCGATCCTCATCCTACGGTGGCTACGTAGTTTCAGGCTATCTGAAGCCTTCCTCGTTAATTAAAGCAACTCCCAAAATCAGGAACATGTAAAATAAGTGGCACTTGCTGCCCATGGTTTTCATGAATATAATTTGCTTGTACATGAATATCATAAATTATAGCTTGCTTGCATGAACTTGCAAAACATGTATAGTATTTTCTTGAAAATAGCATAATATATCATAAACTAGCATGCATGAACCCATGAAATGAAATATATGGGATTTTCATAGATTACGGACAGATTCTTAATAATCATAAAGAAATATTAAGAACTAAATGATGGAATTATAACAATTCATACATAATATAATCATGGACATGGACCTAGGGTTATCATGAACATGGTATAGAAACCCTAGTTTTCGTAAAGAATCATAATTTATGGATTATGAGGCGTGGGGAAGAACAATGATGTTCCCACACGTAGATAGTAACTCTACATACCTTAGTCGCTCCAAAACTTGAATTAAAGACTTGAGCTTTGAAGAGGATTTCCAAAGTCTTGAATTCTTGAACCTTGGGATGAGTTTTCTTGAAAACCCTAGTTTAGGAACAATGATTTCTTGCTTAGATTATTAGAGTATATTAGAATTGAGTTGGAAGGGTTTACTCAAGTTAGAAAGGGATTAGGAACTTGAATTCAACCTAGAATCATGACAAAACTTACCTTGTAGGGTTCTTGAGGCTTGGGACTTGTTCTTCCTGACTTTAGGGTAATTTTTCGTGAATGGGGTGTTGGGGAAATAAACCCCAAATCTTAAATATAACTTAAAACGCGTAAACCCAACTTTTGACCCGAAACCCGGCCTTTTTAGCGTTGGGTCCGCGACACACGCGCATCGCGCGACCCCCTGCAGGTTGATATTCAGAGAGGGTGTTTTCGTGCGATTGGCCCGCGACGCGGGGCCATTGCACGCGCCCTCACAAGCGGCATGTGTCGGTTCTGCACATTGTTCGGTAAATTAGGTATAACTTCTTGTCTCTGTTCAAGACCCATAATATACCGTTGGAAAGATATTTCGAAGGGCTACAACTTTTATGTTTTACGTTTTCTCAAATTCTCAACAGATTGTCACGAAATTTGACTGGAAGGAAGACGTATCGAAAACTTAGCCGATTCTATAGAATTTTATGTGCCTTACTATTAGCCATATTAAGACGATCATATCTCCTTGCTCCGATCTCTGATTGGTCTGGTCCTTATATCGTTAGAAAGGTATTTCTACATACTACAACCTTCATTAAGGGTACTTTCCCAAATTCCCAACTAATCAAGGATTTATGGCTGCCCGAAGTAGGCTTATCAACCATTTTCGCAAAACGTTCAAACCTTCGGTTTTTCCACTAAAACTCTAATGATATGAGTCTAAACTTAGTTCCAAGATACGGGGTGTTACAATAGACCTTCAAAGTTCAAAAATATTTAAATGTCCAACCAAAAGTACCATTAACTAGTTCCATAAAGCATAAAACCTAAGTCCATTATGAAATCCAAACTAAAACATAAGCCCCACGACTATATAAATGAACCCTAACCGCTTCCGGTTTCAAATACTTCTTACACCGGCAACGAGAACAAGCACACCTAATTACCCCTTCATTTTGAAAAGGGTGAAGTGACATTGCATGTGTGTAAACTTGTCAACAAATTCATCGTGTACACCAACACGATCACTATTATTTATATATACATCCACATACGATCCATCTACAAAAATATGCCCACAAATTATTGAGGTTATAGAAATATATTTTAACTTAAGAATTCTAACTTAAAATATAACTTAAGAAAACACAATCCCAACCAATTCTAACTTTGAATTCTCAATAACAATTCTAACTTTAATAACTTATGGATTCTAACTTTAATATATCTTTTAAAAGCACAATCCCAACCAATTCTAACTTTGAATTCTCAATAACAAATCTAACTTTAATAACTTATGGATTCTAACTTTAATATAACTTTTAAAAGCACAATCCCAACCAGTTCTAACTTTCAATTCTGAATAACAATTCTAACTTTAATAACTTGTGGATTCTAACTTTAACAACTTATGGATGATAACTTCAATATAACTTTGAAAAGCACAATTCCAACCAATTCTAAAAATTGAAAAGTAAATCTAGCCAAACAAAGTCTACATTTTAGTTTTGAGGTTATAGAAATATTATAACTTAACATTCTAACTTTGAAAAGCACAATCACAGCCAATTCTAACTTTGAATTCACAATAACAATTCTAACTTTAATAACTTATAGATTCTAACTTTAATATAACTTGGAAAAGCACAATTCCAACCAATTTTAACTAAGCTAACACAAATACATTGACAATGAACATAAAAATTAGCA
Organism: Lycium barbarum; assembly: GCF_019175385.1. NCBI lineage: Eukaryota > Viridiplantae > Streptophyta > Magnoliopsida > Solanales > Solanaceae > Lycium > Lycium barbarum. Next base: position 67,060,719 of record NC_083348.1, on the reverse strand, counting down.
CAATCTCAAGCAAATATATATATATATATATATATATATATATATATATGTATGTATGAAAAGTAAACTAGTCAAATAAAGTTTACATTTTTTCACAAATTTAACAATAATTTAAGAAAGCACAACACCAACCAATTCTAACTTTCAATTCTCAATAACAATTCTAACTTTAATAACTTATGAATTCTAACTTTAACAACTTATGGATTATAACTTCAATATAACTTTGAAAAGCACAATCTCAACCAATTCTAAAAATTGAAAAGTAAATCTAGCCAAATAAAGTCTACATTTTAGTTTTGAGGTTATAGAAATATTATAACTTAACATTCTAACCTTGAAAAGCACAATCCTAACCAATTCTAACTTTGAATTCTCAATAACAATTCTAACTTTAATAATACACTTTAGTTTTGAGGTTATAGAAATACTATAAGTTAACAATTCTACTTTGAAAAGCACAATCTCAATCAATTCTAATTTTGAATGCTCAATAAAAATTCTACTAACTTATGGATTCTAACAAAAAACACAATCCGAAAAAAAAAAACTAGTCAAATAAAGTATACATTTTTGCACGAATTCAACATCAATAATATTACAAACAATGATAACTAAGCTAACACAAATACATTGACAATGAACATAAAATATAGCACAATCTCAAGCAAAAAAAAAAAAAATGAAAAGTAAACTAGTCAAATAAAGTTTACATTTTTTCACAAATTCAACATTAATAGCATTACAAATGATGCTTAACAAAGCTAAATAGACTAACATTAGGCCTAAAATCTACAAATAAAACTAAAATTGAAAGAATTTTAAAAGCCCTAATTTAAAAGAAACTACCTCAAATTACAAGTTAAAAACGGGGCTGGGGTAGGTGGGGTTGGGCTGCGTAGGTAGCGGGTGGGTGGCGGGTTAGGGTTTTTTATTTTAGAGAGAAGTGGGTTTTTTTTTTTGGGGGGGGGGGGGGGGGGGGGGGAGATAGCAAATGATATGCCAAACCCGTTTCTATCATATTGTTAAAAACAAAAACCGACGGAAAAACTGACGCGGTCCGTCGTTTTTTTTTAAATGTTGACCAGCCTTTGACCAAAAAAAAAAAATTAAAACCGACGTAGTACATCGGTTTCTTTTAAAAAAAATCGTTTATTAATATTTTACAAAACAAAATGAATTATAAATTATTTAATATATTTTTAAAAAATTAATTAATTATTTTTTAATAAAACTGACGTGGGACGTCGGTTTTTGTAAAAAAACAAATTGGCGGAAACATAATTTCAAAATTTTGCTGAAAAAATCGACATTGTCCGTCGGTTTTTTAAAAAATGACGCACTGAGTCGATTTTCCGTCGGTTTTTCAAAGCGACGCAGTCGGTTTTTTGTCCGTCGAATTTTGTCAGTTTTTTAGTAGTGCATGGGTCACTAAAAGTATACAGAAACAATTTAGTGATTCATCGCTAAATAACGTTATATTAACTACAAAATAAAATTTCGTCCCTAAATAAGTAATATTTATGACGAACTTATTTGTCATAAATAGCGTAAAGTTTTTGTAGCTAAAAATATTATTACGTCGCTAAAAAGATGTTTATTACCGACAAATCTAATTTGTCACTAATTATAATTTTAATTAGTGACGACGTTGATTGTCTTTAAAGCTATACATAATTTGTAGTTAAAAGGTATGTGCTTTGTGTACGAACGGAAATTTTCGTTTCTAAATGTATAAATTAGCGACAAATTTGTTTGTCGAGGAAAGTCAACAATTTCGTCGTTGAAAATTATTTGTGCATCGAAAATGGTGCTATTACTGACAAGACTAATTCGTCACTATATGTTATCTTAATTAATGATAATTTCAATGTCATCAAATTTTAAGTTAATTTGTAGTTAAAAATATAATTATGTTATTAATATAAAGGCCATTTTGGGATAAAAAAAAATTCACTTAATGTAATCAAGTTGAGACGAATTTAGTAATACAATTTACTTTCTATAGTTAAATATTTTTTGTTAGTAATTACATGTACATTTCAACATTTAAAAGTAGCTTATGTAAATAAAAAGAATACAAAAATAAAAGAGACGTGTAATATCAAAAATACATACGAAATCATATACTAATCACATCTATATTACTCTGAGATAGCATCTGATTACAAATTCATTGAGTAAATAAAGTACAATCTAAATAAACTAATTACATCTAAATAAAGTAAAATCACTCAAACATAAAAAGTCTAATTGAGATACATGAACAATGATAAATTAACAAAAGTATGTTGCTTCCTCATGTGCCAATATAGCGTCCTTTATCTAAAAACTTCACTCCTTTTGCACCTTCATGTACTTGTGTGAAAAGAAAGAATATATAATTTTAGTATACTTTTTTATGTCAAAATATATCTTCAACTGTAATAATGAAACTAACATTAATTAGTGAAGCAAGTAATAGAAAGAGAAAGAAATAGTAACTTCTCTACAAAATCGTTAACTATTTGATTATCACAATCAATAAAAACTTACATCCTTATTAAAAAGATGGCAAGAATTCCTCCATTAAGATGAACTCTTTGTAGGAGTCGAATAATTACCGTAAACTAATTGCTCCTTGTGCTAAAAACAAATATTCAACTCCTCATAGAGCATTGGCAAATGTTGTCAGGAACTTTCATTAGGTAGAGATATTGATGAATTATAATCAAACAAGAGAGAGGCAGAGTTAATGTAACTGTATGGTGGATAACCATCATTTGGGAAAAGAAGTAAATATACACGAGGAATTCTCTTCTGATTTGGAGTATAAGTATTTGCATTCGAGTGGGATACTTAAAACTTTATATGAGTAGGTAAACTGATCGTGGTTTACAGGGAGGAAAAATAGGGAATGGTTGGGAGAGGGAATTTTGCACGAAAATATTGGAGGGAAATAAAATAATTGAAAGTCAAGTTTTGTTATTTTACCCTCCCTCCAATATTTTAGTGTAAAATTTCCATACTTATGACTTGTTTTTACTTCATGACTTACCATTAAATATTAAAATTATATTTCTATCTTTAATTTTTGTATTATGGATGATTTCAACACTTTTTACTTCACAATTTTTATTTGGACAAAACGTGAAACACTTTAACAATAATTTTGTATATGATCGATATTATGTATGTACATGAGCAGGCTTAGCATTAGGATAATTGTACATAGGGTGTCAATGGTTTTTAGAAAATCAATTTAACCGACCGAACCGAACCAATTTTTAGGCTTCTTTTAATAAAATCAATGGCTTTTATATAAATTTATAACTGTATCGAAGAATTAGGAAGGTTTTTAATTTTATTAAAATAAACCGAAAAAATTCCGACCGTACTGAATAAATTTATATGTGTAAAATATATTTTATATATTAAGTTTAAGAATAATAATATATTAAAAAATTTCACCTTGGACCTGGATGATGAAAACAATTACGAGCCGACTCAAAGCCCCAAGTTTGAAACTTATTATACTACTTCTATTGAAATTAAATTAGTTATAGCATCTCGAGTAGTAACTTGTAAGCTACAACGTATTCCGACGATCTTGGGTAGCAACCTACAAGATATGAGATATCTTTCATCTTGTGTTATTTAATTTTCCCTTAATGGATACTTAATCTTATAGTAGACTCAGTTCTTGGGTCTCATCTTGATTGATTTCTTCTCGCTCACGCCATCTAAATTGTATTTTTGTTTTTTGCTTAACATTATTTTTCACTACTATAAAATAGTGGGAAGAATCTTTATTCTTGTCGTCTTTTATGGTTTCTTGATTTATCACCTTTTTAAATAGTAAAACTGTCTAACCGTACCTTTTTAAATACAAAATTATGCATGGTATTGTGTCCTAAATTCTGCTAGTGATTCTTACATGATATTTTTTCCAAAAAAAAAGTAGGTAAAATAACCTAACCGTACCGATACTGAAGAGAAACCGAGACGATGGGACTGTTTGGAAAAATCTAATTTTGGTTATATGAAATGAAATTACTGAAAACTAAATATGTTATAAATTTTAAAAAATAACCGCCTGAACCGCACCATTGACACCCCTAATTGTAAGGTCCCGCAGATTTTTATATTTAAACTAGACTAATTACAAGTTTAATGATGTAATTAAAGTAATATCCGTTGTGTGAAACCCACACACGACAAAATATAATTGGAATATGATACCACGAATATGGGGAAAGTTTAAGGTATTGAGTGTGGTCGCCACTAGGGATGTTCACAGTTTGGTTAGAAACCGATCCAAGTCGAAGATCTAACCAAATCGATTAAATAAGATGATATTTGTTTGGGTTTGGGTCTAGTTTGGTTTAAAATTTTAAAAAATTGATAAGTTTGTTTGATTTGGTTTCTAGTATAAATAAACCGAAGAAAAGTTCGAACCAAACCGTCAAATTATATACACAATTTTTATAATTGTATATATCAATATATTAATTTTTATAAGTAATTTTAATTACTTTGTATATTTTTCATCAAAATATAATTCATCTCTAGTAGGTTAATGAATTTACACCTTAAAGCACATTTCTTAAAAGAAGGCCATGAATTCAATTATTTAAAGAAACAACTATAAGATTGGCTTATATTTTTATTTTGTATTTCTTCTAAACTTTATTCACTTGATTAAAGCTTATACATTTTAAAACATTTTCTCCATATTCCAAATAAATTATAGCTGTCACAATAAAAAAGTAATAACGGGTTATAAGTTGTAAAATAATGAAAAAGAGAAAACATTAGGTTTCTTAAAAATCGATAAATCGAACCAAATAGAAAACAAACTGACAACAACAAACTGATTGATATGTATTATATTTGATTTGGTTTGATTTTAATAATTACAAAATGGAATAAATTGATTTGGCTTTAATTTTAGTCAAGAACCAACCCAAACCGTACTATGAATACTGTTGACACCCAATTTTGTCCCTCCTTTATTTAATTTACTCGGGTTTCTAAATTCATTGACGAGCTAAATATTCTATTTTCACAATATTTTTGTTGCTACTAATATTAATATCACTACTTATATTTTTGACATTATGAGCATTACTTTATCATAAATCTTGAATAGCTAGTCATCGTTTTCATTTTTGGGTCTGGACTCGCTAAATTAAGTCAAATTTGATCAACGCTAGACACTAGTAGCTCGTCTAGTTAGTCGTAGTTTCCTCTAGTCAATTCATGACTGTTTGTTGAAGTGAAATCTGATCAATGTTAAAAGGTTGGTTTGAGGTTCATGCTAGTTCATATTGTCATAATTGACTGTCTTGGGTTGAACATGATTAGTATTGAACTAAAATCTTGCAATTTTGCTAGCTTACACTGATATAGTTGTTTGTTTAAGTCTGGATGTGATTGATGCCACATGAACATACTAAATGCATACTTTCTCTCAGATGTCTTATTCAAAACTTAAGGCTTTGGCATTGGTTAGTATACTAGTCGAAATCATTTCCCTTTGTTTATGATTTCTAGAATATGCTCTGTGTTCTAAATGAGACAATGCTGTCCAATCATTTCCCTTCATTTATTTCTTTTGCTTCAGTCATTGTCTGATTCTGTGATTGTGTATTGATTTTGAATCGATTAATTCAGAATATGTAGTTTAATACCAAATGGTTTGGTCTTTTCAGAAAATGTTGACACTCTAAAGTTTTGGAATAATAAGGGGCTAATTTAGACACTGTTGGTTAATTGATAATCACATTAGACTAAACTGACACTCTCAGTTGAGGGTAAATGAGATGCAAACTGATCTGACCTTGACCCGTCTCAACTGTTAACCAAATTATGAATTTGCATAATCTGAATTATTGCAAATATGTCATGAAAACATCCCCAAAACATTCCTTTGAAAATAAGGAGAGGCTTCCCTAAGTTTGTTTTCCCCACCTTGCCATACTTTGTTTGAACTCTAATTCTGATTTGCTTGTTGATAATTTATTAAAGTTTAGCATGATTGAGTCTTCTTTTTAGAAAGAGAGCTAACAATTAATTCATAGGCTTCATTTCTCTTTTTTCATGTTAAATTATTTATAGTATCTATACTATTTATTTTTATTAGAATAGTTGATTTTAAATATCATGACTACATATTTTGAGAATCAAGATTCATTCTTACTATCTTCGAAATTTAACACGTTACTAATTTTACACTAACGTTAACTTATTTTTGAGAAATAAAAAGACAAATTAGTTTCAACGGATAACTTTCCACTTTAATTCCCTCCAACACTTGAAATACATTTGTCTAAGATAACCTTTAAAACTTTATTAAATAACTCTTTTAAATTTTAGTCATTTTCTCCACATATAAACATTATATGTCCCGCTCTCTTTTAGTTTATTTTTTAACTAAACTCTTTTATGCAATTGCTATTTTCTACAAGTATTATTTTAAACAACGCTATTATTACTTTCGTCTCAAAACCTTAACAACATTTATAAGTATTTCAAAATAGCATTAAAAGTACCCTTTTATACAAATCATTATTTTCTACAATTTCTATTTTAAGTAGCATTCTTACATATCTATCTATAACTTTAAGCATACTTACAAAGCTACTTTCTTTTTTCTATAATACTATATTTACACTTAACCTAATTAATTATAAGTCCGGTCGGTTAACCATTGTTAATGGGTCTTAAAGGATGCCTAATACCTTCCCTTTAGACTAATTGAACCCTTACCTAGAATCTTAAGTTTCGCGGATCTTAAACAGAGTTAACTTTAAACATAACTTTAATGAACTTTAGGTGTCCTAATTCACCATAAATAATTAGGTGGCGACTCCTTAACACAAACAAAGAACAGGAATCTTCAATATGTTGTACTTCTAATTTAACCCGGTTAAAATGGGGTATGACAGCTTGGCGACTCTGCTGGGGAACTACTTAGGTTCTAACCATAACAGACTTAGTTCAAATAGGTTTTGTGTGCTTATTTTAATTACTTTATTTATTTGTTAACTGTTTTTACATGCTATTAATTGTGTGTTTGATATAAACTGTATGTTTGATATAAACTGTTTATGTGTTATTTGCTTTGATAATAAAACTGTCATTCCGTTCATATTTCTTCCACTCCTGGAAAACTCACACATATTCACACACTTAAAACGGCTTCGCGGTTCGCGCCCGTGCACTACTAAATTACCCCTTTAGTTGGATTGATCTTGTGGATTTAGTCGATCGGCGGTGCAGTCGATGGCCACGGACTTTCCACTCCCAAGTTGTCCACTTGGGGGAACCTTGTGTCATAGGAAGCCAACTCTTAGTCAGCCTAAGATAGAGCTAAACCAACACACTTTATTAAGAGCATACATTTCATGACCTAGGAGGTTTAATACCCTTGGTGTATTAAATCCATTAAATGACTTTACCCAAACGTCCAAGCGGGTTCACAACCCCAAGTGACAATAATCATACTTTATATGCATGTTTTGAAGGATAACTGTGCCTAAATATTGACTATTTGCTCTAATTAATTAAACTTTAGGAGGGAGGGAATGACTAACGTTTCTATGACGGGTATGGATTTACATTGGAGTACAATGAATGACGAAGATCAATGACATCACAAAACGGAGCTTAAATTTAGACATAGGAAGTTGTATTTACTTTACTTAGATTAGGAAACACTCCATGTTATACTCATTTGACATGTAATAAATATTACTTTTTTTTTTGTACTTTATTTTTGGGAAATAGAATTTGTCTAATTAATCAAAAGCAATGGGATGACGTATTATGGCACACTTTACCCTTCAAACAAACGTTAGGCCTACCTCGGGCACAAAGAGGTCACCTGCATATTAGGACACGTTATTATTTGATATACTCGTTTACATTTGTTTGACTTTATTTTATGAATTATTTGCTATATGACTTACTTGACTTTACGTGATCATGACTTTACCTAGACACGTTAATGAGACTGACATTATTTCCACTTTATGTTTCTTTTTATTCCCAAAGAGAGAGAGAGTTGATTCGTGTTGACACCCAATGGCCGACCATCCTTACATCACAAGGTCAAAGACGTCATCGTTACCTGAACGTAGTTGGGTTGTCCAAGGAAATGAAATTACTATGTCTGATCCGGCCGTATCTATTCCAACTGGTGTAGAAAACATCGTGACCTCTAGCGATCCGCCCGAGACTTCCGAACACGGAACTACTATTCAACGGGATGAACATATCGCCCGCCTGACTCAAGAAATTGAGAATCTACGTGGAGAACTAAATCGGGTTAGGGACTTGACCAATTTATCCATCACACTCCAAAATTCACCTTCTGAACCTAGCAATACTGCACCAGAACCACTTCGTTTCCCATCACTCGAATCCCCAGTTCCTGAGCATTTTCCTCCCCAAAACAATGCACCTACCAACAACAACTTACCTCTGATCGCCCCCGCAAATCCACCAAATCCATCATCCGCCTATACTCCCCCGTAAAATCAACCACCCACTTACACTAACTATACTCCTCCACAAAATCAACTACCCACCTACACTACCTACACTACTCCTAATCCACCACTCGTCAACCCACCAAATCAACCGCTAGTTCACACTCCCTATGTTCCTTTACCCACCAACACTAATCCACTACCCACAACCACTCCTCTAAACCCCCCAAATCAACCACCTATAAACACCAATTATAACGCACCACCTCTTGTCCAAAACACCCCCATCGTCCAAACCTATCCGACCCAGCATATACACGGGGCACACTTTGTCACCCCTAATGCACAATATGTTCCTCCGGTATATGCCGCAGAAACACAAGCCTTTACCAATCCAATAACGGTCAGGTTCCAACCCGAGGTAGATCAATACGAGGAAATGGAAAAGGATGCAAAGGCAGGGGCAGATAACATATTGCTAAAAGAGATCCACAGTCTCAAAGAAGCAATGAGAAACATTCAAGTTGCTAGGGGAACCAAGAGTGTAGAATACGAAGATCTCTGTGTTCAACCTGACGTCGATTTACCCGTAGGCTACAAACCGCCGAAATTTGATACATTCAATGGAACAGGCGACCCTCATACACACTTAAGGGCTTATTGTGACAAACTGGTTGGAGTGGGCAGAGACCAGAACATAAGAATGAAGCTCTTCATAAGAAGCTTATCCGGCGAAGCACTTACTTGGTATACACAACAGGACGTCCGTAAATGGCGGGGTTGGAGTGACATGGCACAAGATTTTATGGACAGGTTTAGTTCTAACACCGATATCACGCCAGATAGAGTCTACATGACTAAGTTGACCATGAAAGTAGCTGAGACATTCCGCGAGTATGCGTTACGTTGGAGATCAGAAGCGGCCAGGGTTCAACCTCCGATGAATGATAGAGAAATGACTGCTACCTTCATTGAATGCCAGGCTGGCATATTTTACGAGAAAATGATAGGTATGATGGGACAAAAATTCACAGAAGTTGTCCGAATGGGAGAAGCCTTAGAAGAAGGAATCAAATCGGGGAAAATTCAGGATCTTATTGCTTTACAAGCAATAACAAAGCTATTCAATCTGGTTCTATCAACGGGGTTAAAAAGAAGAAAGAAGATGTCACTGCAGTCATGAACATCCAAAGGCATGAGCCGAGCCAAGCCATTCCATACTTTAGCCACCCACAACAACCTTTCTACCCTTACCACTACCCTGAATCCTACCAAGCTCCACTATCTCCTTACCCTGTCTACAACACCCAAGCTAACTACTACCAACCCCGAGCACCTCCACATCAAAACCCACGTCCGTATAAACCCAACCAAGCTCCAGCTTACCAAAATCGACCACATACTATACCTAGAGCCCGTCCAAAACCCGACATCAAAAACACCCGTAATTACACTCAGATCGCTGAACCCTCGGCTCAATTGTTCGAAAGAATCAAAGCAGCAGGCATAATACAACCGATTGAGGGAAAAATTCCCGAGCCTATCCCGAAATGGTTTGATGGTTCCAAACGCTGTGCATACCACTCTGGAGTTGTTGGGCACGCCACTGAAGATTGCTATGGGATTAAAAACAAAATCGAAGCCCTGATTAAGGAAGGAGTAATCCAGCTCGCTGAAGCTAAGCCCAATGTGGTCAACAATCCTTTGCCTGCTCACGGAGATGCCAAGATTTAAAGGAGTCCATTGCGGAAAGGGACATGTCATCAACTTTTGTCGTCCCCGTGAACAATCCAAAGACGGACACGCATGAAGATTACTGCTACAGCTACTCACAACCTCGAGATACCTATCACACGAGGTGCCGAACCAGGGGAAATTCTGAAGAATTGGACTTGTACTCTGTCCCCGATCCGTCGGGAGCCTTGGTAGCAGGAACATGTAGTGAACTTGTCTTCTTTTATTGATGCTTGAACCGTACCCAAAATTTTGTTTGTTTTGCTTCACCTTATGGAAGCTTGAATTGCAAAAACTATGAATGCATTTTCTGATTTTCCTTAATCATCTATTTTATACTATAATTATCAAATCTGCCAACTCTACGATTGTGACATGAAATAAACGAATAGACAAATCCCGAGAGAGTAACAAAGAAACTAGAGGACAAGACAAGATTCCACTCAAAAGAAATTGAAATAGCCGATAGATGATGACATAAGCCTGAAAGCTATCAATCCAAGAAGAAATCAAAGGACGACATTAAGTAAGACAACCTAGTTTGCAACCTTTCCTTTAATAACCACGTACGAACTACGCTTGACCTGATTCCTCGGTGGATACGTAGGCAGCACACATAAGGACTCGGTCATACTAGGTTAGATTTTTCCCATTTTGCATGCATACGAACTACGTTCTAACCTGATTCTCATGGTGAGATACGTAGGCAGCCCACATAGGGTTCGGTTGCGCTATAACAGAGAAATCTAAAAAAACATTACATAAAGAAAACCACACAGGGCCTGAGTCCTTCGCGGGATTCGTAGACTATCAACATACAGATCCGTCGCACCTAGATAAAAATCCAACAAACCTTTTACCGTTTATATAACAGAACTACGCTGACCTGATTCCCTTGATGGGATACGTAGGCAATCCACATCGGGTTCGATCCCTTTATTAGAAAACTTCAGACCATTTTTTTGTTTCACGAACTACGTTCTGACCTGATTCCTTGGCGGATACGTAGGCAACCTATACAAGGTTCGGTCACACCATAGCATAGGTTTAGTATACCCCTCGGAATCAAAACTGGGGCATATTTTGAAAGATTAGACAAGAGAAAGTTGGACATCGACAATATTAAGGCTACTAGACAAGAAATAGTACAAACAAATGAACTTTCAAAGTTTTTGGAAGTGTCGCAATCGGAAGTTAGCAGGAATATTTTACAACTTGCATACATATATTTTCATGTATATCTTTCCTTACATACATACACTTACGTATATATTTTTCAAATGGAAAACTTTATTTCAATTGTTTCACTACTGTTCATCTACCGAGGCTTAAACGGAGGCCACAAGATCCAAACAAACAGGATGAATGGAGCGCCAACAAAGTCAAGCTTCGAGTCAACACGAATCAACTCCCCCCTCCCAAACTAAAATTTTTCTTTGAGTGCAGGAACTTAAAACTGCGAGATCAACAGTCAAGCCTATCGTCAGGACCAAAAAGCATCATTTAGCTCATTATGGCCTCGCCTCGAAAAGCCATACGACTTTACTTCCAACCTTATCTTGTAATCTTTTTTTTTTATCAAAATAATTTTATGACTTTATATACCTGTTTTGTAGGTGGACAAGATTGAAGGCGAATTAAATCAAGATTACGTGTCCTGAATTTGGCCTGTCACGATACCATCAACATCATAAGCCAAACGGCTATTCTACCGCCTTACTCCATACTTTATCGATTATTTTATCATATACTTTACCAGCTTTAACCATTTTACTCTGAATTTTGCAGGAATTATTATCAAGTCCCCGAAGACAACCGGAGACACAGCATCAAGTCCCCGAAGACAACCGGAGACACAACATCAAGTCCCCGAAGACAACCGGAGACACATCATCAAATCCCGAAGACAACCGGGGCATCACTTGGCTATACGGCCTCATATGCATAAGCCAGACGGCTACACTATGACTCTACTCTCTACTTTATCATTCACTTACCAACTCTAACGATTTTACCTTGAACTTTACAGGAATATCATCAAGTCCCCGAAGACAACCGGAGACATAGCATCCAGTCCCCGAAGACAACCGGAGACATAGCATCAAGTCCCCGAAGACAACCGGAGGCATAGCATCCAGTCCCCGAAGACAACCGGAGACATAGCATCCAGTCCCCGAAGACAACCGGAGGCATAGCATCAAGTCCCCGAAGACAACCGGAGACATATCATCAAGTCCCCGAAGACAACCGGAGACATAGCATCAAGTCCCCGAAGACAACCGGAGGCATATCATCAAGTCCCCGAAGACAACCGGAGACATATCATCAAGTCCCCGAAGACAACCGGAGACATAGCATCAGGTCCCCGAAGACAACCGGAGACGCATCATCAAGTCCCCGAAGACAATCGGAGACATCGCATGGCTATACGGCCTCACTCGCATAAGCCAAACGGCTATACACTTACTTTACTCCTTACTTCATTTCTTTATTTCATCATCTACTTTACCTACTTTAACGAATTTACCTTAAATTTCGCAGATATCATTTGTCATCGAGTCCCAGAAGACAGCCGGAGGCCTTATCACTATCATCTTCAACTGCAACTAGAGACCTTATTACATCCTCGGCATATGCATCACATATTCATTCAAGTCCCTGAAGACAACCAGAGACAACATTTGGCCACACTGCATCATTATAAGCCGCACGGCTTCGTCCTCACTCTCACACTCATATTTACTATCATTTTACACTCTTTATAATTTTACAATTTCAACTTTATTACTAATTTGACATGAATTTCAGTTTTGGCAGAAGGTACAACCTGCAGAGACGCAACACAACGTGGAACTTTATCTTACGCAGTGAACTGGGGCAAATATGCTGAAGAGGAATATCAAACTCATAAGCAAAGGTCACGGATCTACTCTCGAACTCGATTCCGCCTATGTCCACAAACACGTGATACGTAGGTTAATTTCTCTTTCACATCCTCAGCTAAAATTCTATTAAATCTACTCTTTTCACAATCTCATATTCCTTTCTACATCCCCAGCGTCTCCATAACTCAACACTGGGGCATTTTTGGAGAATTTACATCGTGCCTAGTAGAGTCCTACTTAAAGATGTGTTGCGCGCCACATTTATAATTAGGAGGCTATAAGCATGTGTTCCATTCTTGAACGTTCTCGTCACCTGTCTACAACCCCCGCAAGATTATGAATCCACAAAAACTTTCGAACTACACATGGCCTGATTCTCGTGCAGCCCGAGATATGTAGGCAACTCGAAACTGAGATTCGGCCATAATTTTCCATAATTCCTTCGGACCTCATAATGTTTTCCATCAATTTTCCTAAACCGTACTTTCTTACAAATTCATATTCGTTGGTCCAAACAAAATTGGCTACTACGTCAACTTCTTCGCCCGAAGATTCTTACATCATCTCCGGTCGAAGAGGGGCATCTGTTGACACCCAATTTTGTCCCTCCTTTATTTAATTTACTCGGGTTTCTAAATTCATTGACGAGCTAAATATTCTATTTTCACAATATTTTTATTGCTACTAATATTAATATCACTACTTATATTTTTGACATTATGAGCATTACTTTATCATAAATCTTGAATAGCTAGTCATCGTTTTCATTTTCGGGTCTGGACTCGCTAAATTAATTACAAGACAACACTTTACAAAATATTTTTTTTTACATTATTAATTATTTATTATCTTTACATAATATATATTATACCAGTTATTAAATTAGAAGCCCAAAAAATAATTAAATAGCAGAGGAATGGTCAACAATTTTCAGACAATTAATAGCCCAAAAATACAAATACAATATCATTTTCATACCCAAATAATTAGCCCACATCTTTAATAATAAACCCACATTATCAGCCCATATTTAAATTAATAGGCCAGCCCAAACAGACCAGCCCATTACCCGACCCGATCCGGCCCAATTCCCTTTCTTTACCCTAAACCCTCACTTTCCTCTTTTTTTTTTTCCCTCATTCTCTCCGCCTCCCCCCCCCCCCCCCCCATCTTCTTCAGCTTTTTCTCCTTCTCTTCCCATCTCTTTCTCGTTCCTCTCTTCTCACCTCACCCGCTCCCTTTTCTCTTCTTTCTCCTCTTCCCTCTGTTCTCCCCACGTTCCCTCCACCTCTCCTTGTCCCCCCACGCTTCACCTCTGCCACCTCCACTACTGTCTCCCACGCTTCACCTCCACACATGCTTGTCCCCCACGCCGTTGTCGCTTCTGTCGTCTCTGTCCCCCCACACTCCCTTTCCCTTTATTAAACCCTAATCATAATCTTATAAAAGGGGGGAAAAAGAGGGGATTGTCGACGAAGAGAAAACCCGATCAACTGAGACAAAACAAGGACTCAGCGTTTTTGTTGGAAAGAACCGAGGGCATTCAACATTTTGGGGGGAATTCCATTACTTTAGAGTTCGAATCTGCTTCACTTTGAGTTTGTTTCGAGCCATTTTTTGTTTACGTTTTAGGATTACTAAAAAATAAACCAAATCCCCCCTACAAAATACCAGTTCTAATCGCTTCAAATTTCCTCAGAAATCCTTAGATTTACTTGATTATCATTCAAACTTTAAGACTATCAAACATCCATTTCTGTCTTGGTGGACTTTGGCCACGACAGAAATCTTCGAACATATTCGAGCGAGGTTCTGTCTATTCATAACGAGAGAGTAGATTCGACACCGTCGACACCCACTTCACTGCACACAAAAGAGGTAAACCTCGATACATTTATTGCTCATAATCTTTAGTTTTCTGTTTTAGTTAAGATTTTTGCCTGTGCTGCTATATGTCTAATGATTATATAGTTTATTTGTCGTCGCGTTATTTGTTTGATGTTTGGGGGCTGTTAGGATAGAACGTTAATCGCCAAAAAAATGAATTTGAAAGATGCATACCGTAATTTGGATGTTTAGACTGAATTCCCAGAACTTAGAACCCATTTAGAGCCGAATATACATGGGTATACAATGAGCTATCAAGATAAGGCGAAGGCATACATTCGATATATGTCTGCTATACACACTATGGTGTGTATATCTTAGGTATATCATGTATATGATTAAAACAGGCCAGCACTGTCCCTCTTTTGCTCTATTTGTTCGAGATAATGTATACTGTTATGAATGTAATCTGCCTGGGTTTAGATGTGACGCAATGATTATACGACATATCGATATTGGTTGTTGATTTTATTTGGTCTGCAAGGTCGTGGCTGTTTGTTTAAACTGTTAAGATTAATGGAAAATGGTTAGTTTGAGACTTAGGCCAGTTTACCTTGTCATCGCTGTGTGGTTTAAGTCAAATTTGATCAACGCTAGACACTAGTAGCTCGTCTAGTTAGTCGTAGTTTCCTCTAGTTTACATTGTCATGACTGTTTGTTGAAGTGAAATCTGATCAATGTTAAAAGGTTGGTTTGAGGTTCATGCTAGTTCATATTGTCATAATTGACTGTCTTGGGTTGAACATGATTAGTATTGAACTAAAATCTTACAATTTTGCTAGCTTACACTGATATAGTTGTCTGTTTAAGTCTGGATGTGATTGATGCCACATGAACATACTAAATGCATACTTTCTCTCAGATGTCTTATTCAAAACTTAAGGCTTTGGCATTGGTTAGTATACTAGTCGAAATAATTTCCCTTTGTTTATGATTTCTAGAATATGCTCTGTGTTCTAAATGAGACAATGCTGTCCAATCATTTCCCTTCATTTATTTCTTTTGCTTCAGTCATTGTCTGATTCTGTGATTGTGTATTGATTTTGAATCGATTAATTCAGAATATGTAGTTTAATACCAAATGGTTTGGTCTTTTCAGAAAATGTTGACACTCTAAAGTTTTGGATTAATAAGGGGCTAATTTAGACACTGTTGGTTAATTGATAATCCTATTAGACTAAACTGACACTCTCAGTTGAGGGTAAATGAGATGCAAACTGATCTGACCCTGACCCGTCTCAACTGTTAACCAAATTATGAATTTGCATAATCTGAATTATTGCAAATATGTCATGAAAACAGCCCCAAAACATTCCTTTGAAAATAAGGAGAGGCTTCCCTAAGTTTGTTTTCCCCACCTTGCCATACTTTGTTTGAACTCTAATTCTGATTTGCTTGTTGATAATTTATTAAAGTTTAGCATGATTGAGTCTTCTTTTAGAAGTCCATGAGTTAATTTCACCTATTAAGTGAAACATATATATGAAGCAAGAATCTGTTTTCTCTCATTGATTTTCATGCTCCAATGCATCAAGCTTCTAGACTTTCCTGTTGGATTCAATATCAGTTGTCCTCTATCTATGATCATTATTAGGCTTAGTTCATTTTTCTATCTTGGTTTGGTAATACTGAAGCAGCAAATTGGAAGCCTTGTTTGGCCGAGATTACTAGAATATGTCTTAACATTTTAACAAAGGTTATTGATAGTTCGGTTAGGTAAATCCATAGTTCACATCTGTTCTAATGTCTCTCGTTTAGTTGTTCCCTTTAGAGTTTAAATTGTGGGGAAATGCTAGTTTTAAATAATCTTTAGTATGAGTCACTGTTATGTTCTATTTTATTAACTGTATTTATTTTATCTCCTGAAATATGCTTCTCTCAGATAAGCATTTCTGAACAAGGAAAGTTTGATATTGAAAACCTTATGCTGTTATGCTGTCCTAGAGTGTTTTCCCTGCAATTTAAATCTTCATAAAAGTCAGGGGCTAATTCAGTCTTCAATATGATGTGATTTAGTATATTTTCCTGCTGGTGTGAGTCTTTATAGTAATCGTGTTGTTGATTAACGCAAAGATATAGCTTTGCAACTTCAGTGGTTTAATATAGGGAGACTATAGACTCTTAATAAAGAAATAGAGGAAGATCACAAATTGTTGTTTCCAGATTGACTGAAAAACAAAGTAGAGATTTCAATTATTACGAAGACAAGTATATATATGATTTGTTTCATGTATTTCTTATCATATTAAAGTCTGCTTCTTGTTTTCTAATCTTTTTCTTTCTTATTTTCTTTTGCATGACACACCGGAGCCGAAGAGTCTCATTTCGAGACTCAACGACACCGCTACCGCATGGAATCCGCAGCCATATACCAAATTCGCTGGGCCAAAACCCAACAGCAAACAGTCGCAGCAGTTCTATAAAATGGGTTGAACCCATTTGATTCTATTTGCTCTTTATTTCGTACATTTAAGTTATATTGTACAGCTAGTACTTTACTTGGTTTGTCTTCTTAGCTAGAATAAACCTTAGTGAAATTAGTGAGTTGATACGATGGGTAGTTAATTTAAAAGAGAGCTAACAATTAATTCATAGGCTTCATTTCTCTTTTTTCATGTTAAATTATTTATAGTATCTATACTATTTATTTTTATTAGAATAGTTGATTTTAAATATCATGACTACATATTTTGAGAATCAAGATTCATTCTTACTATCTTCGAAATTTAACACGTTACTAATTTTACACTAACGTTAACTTATTTTTGAGAAATAAAAAGACAAATTAGTTTCAACGGATAACTTTCCACTTTAATTCCCTCCAACACTTGAAATACATTTGTCTAAGATAACCTTTAAAACTTTATTAAATAACTCTTTTAAATTTTAGTCATTTTCTCCACATATAAACATTATATGTCCCGCTCTCTTTTAGTTTATTTTTTAACTAAACTCTTTTATGCAATTGCTATTTTCTACAAGTATTATTTTAAACAACGCTATTATTACTTTCGTCTCAAAACCTTAACAACATTTATAAGTATTTCAAAATAGCATTAAAAGTACCCTTTTATACAAATCATTATTTTCTACAAGTTCTATTTTAAGTAGCATTCTTACATATCTATCTATAACTTTAAGCATACTTACAAAGCTACTTTCTTTTTTCTATAATACTATATTTACACTTAACCTAATTAATTATAAGTCCGGTCGGTTAACCATTGTTAATGGGTCTTAAAGGATGCCTAATACCTTCCCTTTAGACTAATTGAACCCTTACCTAGAATCTTAAGTTTCGCGGATCTTAAACAGAGTTAACTTTAAACATAACTTTAATGAACTTTAGGTGTCTTAATTCACCATAAATAATTAGGTGGCGACTCCTTAACACAAACAAAGAACAGGAATCTCCAATATGTTGTACTTCTAATTTAACCCGGTTAAAATGGGGTATGACAAATACCCCTAGCCGCGGACATTAATAGTGAAGAATCTCAAATTTATAACAATAAAAAATGATTGAGATAAATTGTTTGTTGCAATAATTCTTACCAAATACCGTGCCAAAATTATGGCTAAATTCTTTGAAAAAATAATACTACAAAATTCTGTGATAGAGTTACGGCAAAAAACCATTGTAAAAGCTTTTCATAAAATAATTATATTAACTATTGCAATGAATTAGTGATAGATTTTCCGTTACTAATATAACTAGTCACTAAAGATGTGTAGTGCGCTATCATTACAAAAATTGTATTTAAATATTACAAATTCTTACTGATTTCTTATGAAGTAGAAATTAAAAAATATAAAACATCTATGACATACAACATTTTTTAAAATATTTTACTGTATCTAATATTGATTATGCATGCATATTATATTTCTATATACAACAACAACAAGCTCAGTATAATCTCACCATATGGGTCTGGGGAGGGTAGAGTGTACGCAGACCTAACCCCCACTGAATATTATAAAATTAATGAAGATAAAATAACGAGAGAGATATGCCATATCTTTAAAAATACATATTGTTTTAAAAAAAAAAAAAGTAATTATATTGTTATCTATGAATCTTTGCGCTCTTCGTATGTTAGACGGCCTATCATTTTTAATGAACCAGAAAGATGTTCTTCTTCATTGAGCCATCCGCAGGTTTGTTTCTTCTGTCATAGAAAATATCTTTTGCTTCATTGCTACTTGTGATTTTATACCGTATGATTGGTTGCGTTTAAGTCCTCTGTGGCAGGCCTGTTATCGATTCAGTCTTATCTGGGATTCCACGTGAGAAAATGATAATGTCCAAATTCACTCCTCAAAGAGATAGTGTACACGGTCGTATGTAATATAATTACCCAACTATGAGTCGGGGTCGAATCCCACAAGGAACAATATACTAGGCGATCAAGAAAGTAAGGAATTTTCACTTTCTACACTAAACCAAACACTTAATAATATTTTGGTTTTGAGAAAACTATAACTAATGCAAAAATGTAAACTAACCTAGAAAGCAAGTAAAATGATCAATGGCCACAAATATGGATACAAGGGAAATTACTCTCAAGTAACGATTCAATGTATTTTACAATTTTACAACTAAGAGCGGGTTTATGTTAATAGATAATTAATGGTTTCTAAAATCTCATTGAAAGTCTTCCAACCAAATCAATGAATTTCACTCTAAGCTTTTTCAAGCTTTAGAGTGTGATATCAAGCACAACCAATTGAATCTCAAGTAACTTTCCTATTCCTAGCTCAAGTTATTAGATGAGGGTTATGCCCCAAATTCTTGCTATTAACTCTTTTCCTAACCTCTACTTTCTTTTCCAAGCAAATTATGGGTATTTAGGCACAAATAATGTTGTACACCATTAAAGGACATTAAAGCTTGAAGAGTTAATAGAGAAACAATAAACCCACTTAATTGGAAATAAAAATCATTCAATACATAAGAATAACAAGAGTTTCATCCAACACTTGATAATGAATAATATCATAAACAAGATTCAAGTGAAAGAAGAAAATACTACACACTTAAATATTCAATACAAAACAAGGAATTGAAGAAAGGTTTAAGAAATATCTCATCAAGGTGCTTCAATCTTCTCCTCCAATGGTGTAGATGAAACCCTAGCCTCCAAGCTTGTATGAAAATGGCCAAAGATAATGTTTTACAAACCCTAAAAGAGTATTTATAACATTCCAAAACGGGAACAAATTGTGGACAAAAATGTCCTGCGTGCAGCACATGCTGCAGCAAGTGTTACTAGCAGGCACAACATGCTGCAGCAAGTGCTGCTAGCATGTGCTGCCAGAAAGTGTTGTTTGTTCTATTTTTTTCTCTATTTTGCTCCGTTTTGCTCCGTTATGCTCTCCGGGCATCTTATCCTACAAAACGACATAAATACACAAAAAGTAACAACAAAAGTGCTTGAAGAGTTATAAAATCTTAAGAAATTAGCATCGAATATCCCGTAATTTCACCGCACATCAGAAAACACCAGAATCCTTGATGAATAGTTTGTCAACACTGCTGAGAAATGCTTGGCTGAATATGGAGCAGATTCACCGACTATGCGGAGAATTTTTGTGGAGCTTGGAATATGCATTTAAACTTCAAGAAAAAGACAAAAAAACAACACAAGAGAACAAGATCCTGGAGAATCAGTTGGATAACAGTGTGTTAAGTACAAAAAACAGCTGGGGAAGTATGGTTGATCTTGCTGGTGTTTCAACTTTCAATGAGTAAAGTTTTTTGTCAAATGGTGAAATATGAAAATAAAGACTTATGTGACATATGTTAGACTCTACCTTTGGGTTGTATATTTGTTTTCTCTTTTCTTTAGATTATGTAACTTAACGGAGACTTTTTTGCACGATAGAGCACAGTATAAACGCGGCTGGTTGAGAGGGCTAATGATATGTCCATTCATCAGCACAAATTCACAATTCAACATCATAATGCTATTGAATTTATCATTTTTGGCCGGTTTATGATATTTTTCAACTATATTTTGACAAAACTCTGCAAGGTTATATAAGACATTTACTATGTCTATGCACATGTGAGATGAACACACTCCATCAATATTAAAACGGCAAAGGCTTAAATATGCCCCTGAACTATATGAAATTGCACATATTTGCCCGTCGTTAAAAGGTTGGTGCAAAGATGCCCCTAACGTTTTTTTTTGCTATATATGCCCTTGAGTTAACGGAAAATATTGGAGGGAATATTTGTTCAGTTTCGCATAGTATAGGGGCATATTTGATCCATTGAAATTCGTGAATATTATGGCACAAATAGTTCTCAGATTTTTTTGTAGTGCACTTTATGCTAGCCAATGATTTATTGCAACTGCATTTTGAAACTCCACACTTATCGTACAACCCCTCACTTTTCTCTTTTATTCTTTCACTTGTTTATGAAATGTCGGAAGTTTCGAGTTCTTTAAATAGTTGTGGAAGGGTTTGTGGATATGGAGTTGTGGAAGGGTTTGCGGACGTGGAGTTACTGCACTCCATCTCACTTATGGACTTCAAATAATTCTACTAAATTTCGATTATGCGTGAAATTCGCGAAAGGGCCAAACCACATTGAATGTTATGTAAGAAATCGTATAAATGCTTAAAATGTGATACTCTTTCTATTATTATTATCAAAAAATTTAGCACTGTGGGAGACATTTTTTCATGTGTCATTAGTCTAATGTAAGTTATCTCCTATGCTATGTTTATGTTTTATTGCGGCAATTGTTGCATCCATTATCATGTAGATATTGGGACTGAGAAGACGAAAAATATCCAGAAAGAACTATCCAGATCATCAACAAATTGAAAAATAAAAATGGTATTATCATTAGTAAAAAAAATCTTTTGAAAAGGGGAAATGGTGCTCTTGTTTGTGAAAACAGTCTTTAAAAGATGGTTGTAATTGCATCTGCTCTTTTAGTTGCATAATTTTGATGTAATGCAATGGTGGATGGATTGTAATTACAAATGTTTTTTTATGTTTTGGAATGCAATGATATTTTGTGCCATGATATTCACGAATTTCAATGGATCAAATATGCCCTATACTATGCAAAACTGAACAAATATGCCCTCCAATATTTTCCGTTAACTCAAGGGCATATATAGCAAAAAAAAAAAAAAAACGTTAGGGGCATCTTTGCACCAACCTTTTAATGACGGGCAAATATGTGCAATTTCGTATAGTTCAGGGACATATTTGAGCCTTTGCCGATATTAAAATATATCTTGCTGATACATTAATTCCTGTTGTCATCTAAGTTCAAGAGGGTTCTGCTACAAACTCAAGTATGGTGAGTCAATAATGCATATTGAAGATCATCCTTTTTTTCAAGTGAACTGTATATTGTGATTGATAATTGTTTTCCATGATATGAAGTTAAAAGTTTCATCCGTTTTTTAACGTCTCATGGAGTATTTTATGTGTACATTTTTCGTACACAAAAATAGGAAAACGATGCTTGATTATTCCATAAAAAATCGATTAATATTCAGAAGGCAATTATATCAAGGGACAAATGTTGCAATCCGAAAATTTATAGAAGATACGTAAGACTTTTGCAAATTTCCATAAGAAGTTCTTGAGATATATAAACAATGTCAAATTTTTTAATATCTTTCGTGTTTTTCCTTATTTTTAACATTTAAATTTGTAAGTTTAATAAAGTCATCTATGACCGCGCGAAGTGCAGACCAATTACCTAGTTATACTATATTTGTGATGCGGACTATTAAAGCCTATATATACTCATGCTCTTTTTCTTTCCTTCAATTTTCGCTTCTTCTTTGATATTACATGTGATTTTATTGCGTTTTTAGAATTTAATCTCGCACGTTAAATTTTATTATCTAAAGTCATTCGAAACTATGTCATTATCAATTGATTCTTCAATATGTTTTTGCAGGCGAAAGAAGATTTGAGTATGTGATTAAGACTTCATGCCGATTAAACTCGGATTTAAAGGCATGTTTCTTTTTGATTTTTTTTTTCTCATTCATATTATAGGTTTGTGTCGTCACTCTTAGATGATATCTCCAGGTTGCAAGTCGGTTAAATCTTTTGCAAATTGACACATTAATTGCAAGTCGACTACTTTGCTCACTTTGGTGATATTTGATTAGAACTAAACCAAGTTGGTAGGAGTTTACGGTCTATGCTGCATATTTGATTCATATTATAATTAGCACGAAAGCTGTAGTTTAAGTCGGTAAAAAATTCTGTCCATTGAGTAATATTTTAAATATGACAACTATATCCACCATAGAATTGCTTCATTTAAGAAGTATTTTAGTTTTTTAAAGGGCATAAAAGTCTATCAACATTTCGAGAATATTTTCGTCGTTCAACATTTAGTGAAAATTATTCATGCTTTTAATATATGTAGATAGATTAAACGATTAACTTTATTTCGCAGAGAACAGTTGAACATTGTTGCGTATGTTGTTATATTTTTTTATCAATCAAAATTGATTGATAGTGTTTTTGGATGTTTAGTTCAAAGTTTTTGGTTTCGTAGTTGTATTTTAAAGTTGTTTATAATTGTAGTAAATTTGTATTTTATCAAACTTTTCCATGAAGAAAAGTTTGATCCTCTTCCCTCTTTTTGTTTGTGGATTTTAGTTTTTTTGTTTTGTTGTGGGGTTTTTGGTTTGAACTTTTTGCCTCTTTTAGTTTGTGGGATTTAAGGCTTTCTTGAAAATTTTGTTTGGTTAGTTGTGTGTGGTTGTTTGTAAACCCACATATTAAGGATATGAAATTCAATGTACGAATTTTTATTTGACAACAAATCTGAAATTAGAACCCCAAAACTAATAGAATAAGCACGTACCCACCACGTTCATAACTATTGTTAGTGGTCATGCTTCTTGGAAAAAATTGTCCAATATGGATTATTTGGCAGAAGGAATATATGACCTCTGAAGTGCTTAAATAAGATTTGTCTGCTCAGTCTTTGTGCTCAACATTGTTGTTTGGTGGCTTTTATTCCATCTATTTCTTCCACACCAAATCCCGATTGTGGCTGCTTGGGAGAAGATAAGATGAAGAATATGTTAGATCTAATTCAATAAAGTAAACTTTTTTTATTGAATATTTACTCTAACTTCTTTTTAGAGTATTTTTTTCATGCTCCAAAAATTGATTGGAGAAAGATGATGTTTGTTGAGCTTTGGTTTGTCGAGAAATAGTGGGAGGATTCATTCGAAATAGTTGTTGAGGTTAACTTTCAACTTTCAAAGTAGTTTTATTGTTTTTGTTAAACACTTAATGATCACAATGTATAACCTTCAATAAGTAAATATTTCTTTCGCGTATATAATATTATGTTTGATTAAATTATAAGATTTAATATTTTGCCTGAATTTAGGAGTTTAAAAATAAACTAAGATTTTGCTTATATAATTTAATTTGACAGTGGATAAACTTTGTGTTTGATCATTACCTCTTCCTTTCCATAAATCGTCTTTTTCGTTACAGATTATTTCAAAGAGGTGGGGGTAATAAACCTGATGGAGACAACTACCAGGTTCAAGCAATTTGAGTTTAATTGTCGCCAGTATAGGATTTAAATTCAGATTGCCCTTCAATTTCATGTAAGATAACTTTCTCTTTTTTCTTTACTCGATCTTTCTCTATCTCTGAATATTAATATCATAGATTAAACATATTATTAAAAGACTTGAGCTTTTGTTGAACCTTTGCCAAGTTTCATCTACCAAATTATAATTTGCACTACATTCAATTGCCCTGTTGTGCGACACCAACACAAATTATTTTTGATTTGTATAAATTATTGCTTAATGTTCTCATGCTTTCATGCCGCCGCCGCCTCCTCCTCTTGTATTTTTTAGTCTTTAGAGTCGATATATCCAAGCATACTTTAAGTAATTAAGTGAATAATTTTTCAAGAAAGGACCAATTATCCTCTTTCATGGATAAATAAATGGGTGATATCACGGATAAATCTTTTATTTTAATATTAATTATCACAATAATTTCATAAATAATGTGAAATATATAGACTATTTTTGCAAATGAATAAAATTAGACTACTAAATAAGCTGAACCTTTGGATTTTCATTCCTGAATAACGGCCGCTGCAATTAATTTGTTATGGAGTTGCTTACATCAATTACTACATTAATTACAACTCTAATTAAATTGTCTACTTATATTCTCTCGTTAATATTACCAAAAATCATACATGAATTACTACTCTAATTAAGTTAGTTATTTTGTTACTTATCTCTCCCCCCCCCCCCCCCCCCCCCCCAAAAAAATGGTGACTTATACCCTAATCCATTTTTTATTAAGTAGAAAGTCTGTAAAATACTTAGAAAAAGAATAGAAAATCATAGATCATGGTAACCGTAAGAGTTCTCCCATGGCATGCTACTTCATTCTACTCCTTCAATTTGCTTCTTCGAAGTTCGTTATTTTTCAAAAGCGTCTCTGCAGTCCTCGCTGTATTTTTTTTTTTTTTAAATAGATGTTACAACCTTTTATTTTTATGTTAACCAAGGTTTTTTTTTTCTCTTTTCCAGCTAGAAAGTAAACTGTACATAAATCAATCCGAGGGGCTCATGATTCCTGCCAAATTGCTGAAATTTTGAAGGTTCAGGCTTGAGTTAGCTTTACAATTGTAAAGCTTGATCGCTCTCTATTTGACTGAAGATTGGATTTGGAAACGCATACGCCTCGAGCAATTTGCTTGGATTATTGACGACATATGCAGCAAATTGTGCCAATATCGCTAACAAGCATGTATCTATTTGAAGAATTTAATTTTCGCCTCCCACAAAATGAAGGAATAAGGATATTCTCTTAAATGTATTTGAAACTAAGTACACTTGTCTTTTTGAAATGAAAATAAATTAAAAACATGTTCAATTATTCCCAAATGCTGTACTGTATTAGTGGTGAGAGGCGGATTCAGGATTTAAATTTTATGGGCTTAACATTTAAGGTTCTTAGCATTGAACCCATTATATCTTTAAAATTATAGGTTCATATGAGCTATTTGTTGCACTTTTAGTAGATTTTTACACATGTATTTATGCACCGCGCTAAAAGAACTGGGTTCACATTAACCCGTTATCGGAAGGTTGTAGATCTGCTTATGCTAGCGGTGATAATTTTCTCACACGGACAACTTTATGTTGCAATTGTAAGGGGGATATCAATGTAGAACATAGTTACAAACATGACAAAGCAACCAAAGCGATAGAACATCTAATAACTTAATTAAATTGATCATTTTTTCAGATTCAGACGATATCTAATCATTTAAATATTATGTTGACTAAAATTCTATGTGTAGAAGGTAGCGGATTAGTAATGAATTATCCAAAAAAAAAAAATTAGCTACGAACATTGTAGCAATGGATTAGTATTTGTCATATTTGTTGTCGAATGAGTTACGTGCTTTGTTCACGTGATAAGTTGGTATTTTTCCAACTTAGCTTTTCTTTAATCTTAGACTTTTGACTTGTTTGATTGAGAGAATAGTGAATTTAACGTCGTCTACTTCCATTTTATAGGTTTATATGATTGAGAAGTGATCATGACGAAATCAAGTGAAAAACAAGTCAAAAAGAGATCAAAGTGATGAAAATGAGAAAAGTGGCTAAAAACGCAAAAAGAGGCTCAAAACACAAATCTGGAAATCTGAAATTTGAAGGTTATTTTCGTCACTTTTTATTGGGAAAAATTAGGAAGCTACAAAAAAGAAGACATGGGCAAATATCTCTCATCTTTGGCCATTCACACAAGTTTGGGAGTTAGGGTTCTAACACCACACTTTGGGGTTGAAGATTTAACTGAGTACTTTCTTGAACCTTTACTTCATTTCTTAAATTTCTTGCTTTGTATTGAACATCGAAAAAGGGACTAAAATACCCTTCAACTATTGGAAAAGGGCCTAAAATACCCTCCATCCACCTTTCAGCTCAAAAATACCCTCCACGTTAATGTTTGGGCTCTAAAATACCCCTACTCCTCACGGACCCATGTCATTAAACACGTGGCAGCTTGTTATTGGTTATCAATATAATTAACTTAAATTAATTAATCCACCCCCATTTAACCCGATCCAATAAAAAACACCCGACCCGCCCCAAATCCCACTCCACCATATCAAAACACAACAGATGAACCCATTTCATGAACCTTATACTCCATTTCATTTCAAATCAGCCTCCTTCTTCCTCTTCTTATTAGGGTTCTTAGAAAATGCAACTTTCTTCTTAGTTTTCCTCCAAAAACTGTTGTTTGTTTCATTCTCTTTGTTAAAATGTCGACATTGTCTTCC
This sequence comes from Lycium barbarum, assembly GCF_019175385.1. NCBI lineage: Eukaryota > Viridiplantae > Streptophyta > Magnoliopsida > Solanales > Solanaceae > Lycium > Lycium barbarum. The sequence continues at coordinate 67,033,392 of NC_083348.1, read as the reverse complement.
GTTTCTTCTCCTCAACAAGTTCAGTCCCGTACTTGTAAGTGCGGATTGATTGCAAGACATTTTACTGCTACGACTCTTGAGAATGGTGGACGTTGATTCTACAAATGTCGTCTTCCTGGGTCAAACTCTTGTGGTTATTGGGATTGGATCGATGCTAAACTTCCACCTCATGTGTCAACGATGATCCACAATCAAAAAGTTGAATTGGATTCAATTCGGAAGGAAAGAAACCATTTGAAGAAGATCGTGGAGGGTATGAGTGGTATTGAAAGCCAAGAACTCAACGAAGTGTCCAACGTCGATTTAGAGTTGAAGGATAAGAATACTACTGAAATTTCTAATTTGAAGAAAGTTTCTACCTTGGAGGATAAAGTGTCAATCTTGGAGTTAAAGAGTGGTATTGAAAGTTCAAATTTGAAGAAAGTGGAAACCTTGGAGTTGAAAGTTCACCGATTGATAAGCTTGCTTTTAATGTCTTGGGCTATTATTGTTGGTTTTGTAATTGCCAAGATGATGTAGTGTAGTGCTATTGTTTGTGTTAAGTTAGTATCATGGGTAACCATGTTTGTGACATCCGACCAATGATTAGCTTTCATTAATCTATAAAACGAGTTGTAAGGGGTTCTTGTTTTTAATGTACTGTAGTATGAAGTAACATAACACACCAGAGTTGATTTGTATGGAGTAACTGCGATTGAAAACAAATCTCTTGCTTTCTTGAATTCAGTTGCTCAATATATGTCTCCTGAAAACGAAGAATGCAGCACTCATATACTCATGTTAATATAACACAATCAAGATACAGCTGGTTCTTTGTACATTGAATAATCATATGCTAGATTTCCTAAAACAGAACCAGTCAGTTGCGCAAGTATCCTAAAAGAGCAGAAACAATATGCAAAGAACCAGTGATTATTATAATTCCAGTAGCCTAAAAGAGCAGAAACAATATGTAAAAAACCAGTTGTGCAAGGAGCTAAAATGTTCAACCACAACATTACATTGTAATTTAAATCAACAACACATTTAAACTAGCAATGGCATTGTCATATATTTGCAAAGTGTTCAACAACCACTACACAACTTCATTGCCATTGACATACATGGCAACCCATAAAAGATAAGCTCCCAAAATATTTTTGGAGTGAATCAAATCAGCCACTTCCAAGACTAATTCACTCCAAAAAATAGCAAAATATGAAGTGTAATTATCCATTACATAACATTGTAAAAATAGAAAGAAAAAAAAACTACTACAAATCTGCCCTAATGCTTACCCCTCTTTTCCTTCAATTTGCCAATCTTTTTTTTCCGTTTCAGCAGCCAACTGATTTGAGGTCACACATGGTTGCCCTCTCCAAGCCAGCTTTCTTGGTGAGTATGGCAGATTTGTAGGCATAATAACACCATTTTCATCTCCCTTGAAGCCAATCTTCCTTGCACGAGTTGGTTGTTAATGCAACTTCTTGAGTTTAAGCCTAGTCTTAGCTTTAGAAATCACCTTAGGCCTTAGAATTGGCTGGTCATCCTCATCATCATGTTCACCTTCATCATCATCTTCATCAACAAGTGCTCTTGAAGGTACAAATGGTTGGTTAATTGAACTAGAAAGTTCAATATATTGTTTTTTGGCAGATCTCTTTAAAGGTGCAACAACTTTATCCTTAACTTTTCTCTTTGATTTTGAAGGTCCATCAGCTTCAGAAATTGGTTGGCTAGAAGAGGCAAAGCCAGGATTAGGCATGAACACAAAATCAGAATCTTGACTAGCTTGGGGTGCTGAAAGTGACACATCTTAGATTGTTTCTGCTACTGCTTGAAGCTAAAAAATTTGTCAACTTAGTTTACATTTAAATAGGATAGCGTTAACATTGAATAAGTAGAAAAAAAAATTACTTTCCATAGGACATCTTCTTCTATTGTAACCAGGAGTACCACAGTGTCCATATGTCATTTTAAGACCTTTTCTTGAAGCTGACCACAACCCCTCCCTCTTCTTTGACTCATTCTTTTCCCTTGTTCTCTTAATCTTTGGTCTACCAACCATTTTATGTACTTCTGGGGGCTCCATAGCATAAAAAGGATCAACTTTCCAGAATTTGTCACCTCTAACAGGCTGTATCTTATGCATGTACACCAACACGTAAGCCTCTTTTGAATACCACCAATGTAACTCATCTAATGGTTCTTTTTTATCATGAAGTAAGGCTTTAATAGCATGAGGACATGGTATTCCTGTTAAGTCCCATGTCCTACATGTATACCTCTTCCTAACAAGATCCACAACATGCCTATCTACACCCTCAACCACCTCATACCCTAGGTCTCCATTAGCTTGAACTTGACAACCTTGAGCAATGATTTCTAAAATCATTGTCAATTCCATAGCGTATGGGCTGAAATTAGAACTCCAATTTCTTCCTCTACTTCAAGATCTTTCAGCCTATTCATAACCTTTTCATAACAGACCAAAAAATAGTACCAAAAAATATAAGCATGTTTTTTTCACAATACTATTAAGAGAAACATTTTAATAGAAACCAGTACCAAAAACCAGTAAACAGACCAAAACATAAAACATATTAATAGAAACCAGTACCAAAAAACAAATAAACAGACCAAAACATAAACAAAAAATTTTGAATTACAGTTCTAACAAAAACCAGTACCAGTACCAAAAACTTTGAAACCAGTACCAAAAACCAGTAACCAGTTCTAATACAGAAACTGTAGCTAAACCTAAAATTCATCTAATACTCATATTCATCTCAACAATAGAATATCACACAAATTAAATGTATTGTTGGTGATTACATACAATTTTAAAAACAAAATTTTATTACTTTTGAAGCAAAACTACAAAGTTATTACTTCATCTCACTTCAAATGGTCATATGATCCTTCATATTTCCGTAATTATTAGTAGTACCCATGTTCAGTTCTCATCTCAATAAGCTGGCAATTAACATGGACAATTAACATTGCCTCTAGTTTCACTTGAATCATTACCTTTCTCCCAAATATCATGATTATTGACGCGAACATAGCCAACTTCGAAAACAAATACATAGTCCAGAAAATCTTGAAATTTTCCAACAGCAATGCCAAGTTTATGACATTTATCTAATTTAAAGGACTCTATCAATATGGTGAATAGTGCTACAGTCTACAATATATTATGTTCTAATAATATAATATAGCATTGCTTCAGTTCTAACAAAAACCAGTACCAGTATCAAATCAAGATTATCCTTCAACTCTTAAAGCTTCAACCTTGACCATCCTTCACCATCCTTCAGCTTTAAGGAATTTTTCAGCAACTCAATGAACCATTTCAGGTTCTGGATGTTTCTGTATCCACTATTGCCCAAGCAAGAGGATAGAAGTGCTTCATTGAATCTTGTCCAAGGGCAACCAATAAAATTCCCCTACACTTCCCTTTCAAAAAAGTGCCATCAACATTAAAAAAAACGCTTAAATTGCGGCGGTTTAATAGTAAGGGTCAGCTACAACCCCCACAAATTTCATTAAATAGTGGGGGTTTACATGACCGACACAAATAAAAGAAACTAGCGGCAGTTTGGAACCTCCAGCATCTGGGGAAAAAAATAGTGCGCAGCTTTTCCCTCACTTTTTTTTCGCTTGGCTCTTTTTTCTCTGAAACCAAAGTTAAGAAGTTCCGCTTCTTTTCTCAAAACCCTTTGTGTCTCAAACCTCCCTCTCTCACTATTTTTTATTCCACCCCTCAAAGGTAAATTATTGCTCAAAATTTCTCTAAATTCTCAACATTCTACAAACAAAAAAGCACGCAAATTTTAGCTCAAATTTCTCAAAATTGATTTTTTTGTCTGAATTTATCTGATGTTTTCCTCACTTCTTTTCCTACATAATTTGCAGATCTTTTCCTTGAAGAGCCCAGTTCTTTAGCAAGGAAAGAATTTCTTGAGAACCCAAAATCCTCTTCCTCAATCAACAGGTATCTCTTCAATTATTTCTACAATTGGGTCTTTCATCTTTCCCATTTTTGGGTTTGTGTAATTTGTAATTATTTCTACAAATGGGTCCCCTTGAAAGTGTTTGATTATTTGTGTCAGTGAGTTGAATTTTCGTACTACAGTCTTAGTGTGTTGATTTTGAAATGTAAGTTTAATTATTTCAAGCAAAAATTCAGTTTTTTGGGTTACTTTATGTTTGAATGAGTGAAAATTTTATTAGTGTGCTGATTTTGAAGTGTAAGTTGGATTACTCTAGTAAGTTAATATTGATAAAATGAATGAAAGCATTATTAATACAAGAAACAACGCAGTTGTTTTTGCTTCATGTATGAATGACTTTGGTAAATGGTTGTGGTTCATCCTTCTTGCTATCTTTTTTATTAAATATTTCTTGCTCTTTAGTATAATTCAAAAAGTAAATTTAGTTTTAAACTGCAATTAATCCATATGAAAATGCGATTGGTTAATGAATCTGATGATGAAATTAATGACGATTAGGAAGTTGGATGATGGTTTTGATAGAGTTGCTAAGAGGAGTGGGAGAAATAGAGAGATTGTGGTTGAGGATGTAAATAAGGTGAAAAACTAAAGTGGTGTGAAGTAGTAAGAAGAAGAAACGTGACACCGAGTGTGGCAAGGACTTCGCTGAGATTGAAGAAACGTGTGTCGTCTTGAACATGGTTGATTGTTTGTGCCAATGAAGGAAATCTCTAGTACAAGATTAATGTGATGAATTTGCAATGTTAGTTGGTTATCTTGATAAAATGATTGAAAGTTCTATCGTAATAAGAAGCAATCCAGATTTGCTTTTATGTTTGATGTTTTGGTGCCTGGTCCTTTGTGCAAATTCAATCATAGTATATTATTGGCAAATTGTTGTTAATCCTGCAACAACAATTGTATATTGACTCCTTTTCTTAACCTAAAATCCTCTAAAAAATTATAACAGATAATGTTTATGTGTCACTAACTAATTCTAGGCCATGTCAATTTCGCCCTAGTGCAAACAAGAACATTCTTTTAACTTAATTTGGAAATGACGGAGAATAGCTACTACATATACTGAAAATAAGTTTGTTTCTACGTTCTATCACTATTTTATTCTTAGATTAGTTTCTCAATCATGTCATTAAAGTACTGTATATGAATTTGAATAGAATACTACTAGTATTTGACTAGTTGATAGTGTGTCCTTTTTTTTTTTTTTTGGCACTTCCTGAGGGTCATATTGATTTGCAGTAAAAGTCTCAGGAGTTATATATAAATGCCTAGGTTTACTAATAATGCTTCATCTGTTATTTTGTAGGTAAAAAGTATCTGGATTCCCTTTAAGTTGTAGCAACTTCTTCATTTCTTTAGTAGACAAAAAAAGTGCATTTATTCACTAATCTTGTGTGTTATTTGGAATGATTCTAGTCTTCTTCATTGTGAAGATTTCGTGACAACAGTCTGCCATTCTATCCCTGGTATATATCCATCAAGTTGAATGAAAATATATCTTTTTTTTAAGTTTAAAGTAGCAAAGTTGGAGGCGTTGAGCTTTTAAAGCCACATGAAATATTTTAGTGCTTTGTTAGAGGATTTTTATCTAGATCTAGTCCAGATCTTCTGTTTATTTGAAGTTGTGTTCGTAAATAAATATATGATATTATTCATTCGTTGAAATAGTTTTAGTTGTTAGTAGAATCTTGTGTTTAGCGGTTTGATGATGTTGGTTAGGATTTACACATTAGGAGAATAAAGATAGATTAAAATAGGTAGAATAATTGCAAGTATTTATTTACTTTGCTTATTTGTCTCAAATCTGTCAGTACTTCATGAAAATCCAGTAATTTTTTCTTAAGGTATTTGGTTATGTATGTTCTCTATTAGAATTCATTATTTTTTCATTTTCTATTTTGTTCACTTATGCTAATAGACAACTCATTTTCTTTCTCATGAATTCTTATTGGTGATATTATTGCACACTAATCTAATTTTTAATGGATAAATCTTGAATTGGAATGCCAAGGAACACACCAGAGTATGTGATTGGTTTGAATCAATTTCTGAATTTTGCATTTAACAATGCAGCTATAGGAGATAAAATAAAATTTCCATGTCCTAAATGTGGTTCTAGGAAGTGGCAGACCAGAAAAATAGTGTTTAATCATTTGATTGACAAGCCGTTTCCTAAAAGTTATGTCACTTGGTTTATGCACGGGGAAATGAATGTATTTGCATAATTCCAGAAACAGACAGGCCACTCAAGATGCACCACCCATTGAAAATGCTGCAGAATTATTGATTAATGAAGCATTCGGGGGCTTAAGCATGAGGGTGTTGATGTAGGTTGTTGGACAATAATTTATTTTAAGTACTCGGAGTCCTTGGACAATAAATAAAATAAGTTGCTCATCTTAGAGGGGCTGAATAATTTTTATAAGAAAATTATTTGGGATAATATTTCACCCCTTTAAATTGATGAAGAGATTTTCAGGATATTATGAATTGTGTGAAAATTAATTGAGGTTTTATGACATTTAGGGAATATTTTATTGGAATTAATCAAAGGCAAAACAATTTTGAATAATTACTTACTTAATTGATTAAATCAAGAAAAATCAGATTAATGAGTAATTTATTCTATTTATTGTCCAAGGTAATTTGAGTAATTAAAAGAATTGACCATTTTACCCCTCAAACTCTGATTCTGTGTGTTTGCATAGTTGTTTAATTAATAAATTTTCTCGATAATTAATTTGGTAAATTATTGGGGCCATGTCTGCAAAATGATTTTAACAAGTCGTGTTTTATATTAATTGAGTCATAATGGGCTAATAATTGGTTTTTTTTTATTTAGGACATTTATCCTCGACCCTCCATACATATATATATATATATATATATATGTCAAAGGCCCATCATTTTTTTAAAGGACCAGGCCCAGTCCATAATGGACCAGACCTGGTCCATTAAACATTTTAAAGGCAGGGAATACATATATCCCCTCCCCCCATTTTATTTTCAGACCCTAGGGTCTCGTATGCAAAGAGGGAAAAGGGGAGGCGGCTAGGGGCAAAACCCTAGCGCCGCCTCCGCTGCTACACCCCACCCTGCCTGTCTTCATCAGGTCCCATCGCGTTATTAATGGCTTCATCCTTTTCTCCGTGAAATCCGGCCAAACTACCCCTTAAGGTACAAACTTGCTCATTTTTTATGATTTCCTTTGGTTATAGTGGTATAGGAGTGAAATGAACCGTTGATTTTGTTTTTTCTTTTAATCTGGGCCGTGTACAGATGGTTTCAAGTGAAGACTTGTGGAAATCCACAAGTCCCACATTGTTATTTTTAGCTTTGAGATAAGTTCTGGGGTTCTATAGATAGAACCTCATCTTCACTGAAAAAATAGGAGTTTGGAACACTTTTAAAAGCTTGAACTTCGATTTTGTTCAAGATTTAAGTTCCATCAGTTGTTATTAAGCTTTGACTGAAAGGTTTAAGTTTCCCCTGTTTAAGTTTCCCCTAGTTCTAAAAATTTCAATTTTTATTTTTTCTCTTGGTATTTTGGTGGCTGAGTTTGGTGTTGGAAGCAAGAAGGCATCCAAGTCCATTTCTTTCCCCCAGTTACACTTAAAAAAGGTAATCACTCATTAGTTTATTGCTTTCATTTAAATTCCTGTCCATTTTAGTGATAGTTTGATGTGATTAAGTGCCCTATGTGTGGTTTAGAATGTAGTTCAGTACTGGTATGCTCATTTGATGTGTGAGCAATGATTTTGTGCTTAAATTATGATTAAAGGTCTATTATTCATTATGCTTCGTTTAATTCTGTTTGTTTCATTTAATAGTACTTGGTTTAGAGGATGCTCTAAATGTTACAGGTTTATTAAGAAAGGTGTTTGGCTCAATTCTTGTTTGTTCTATTTAATAGTATGTTTGGTTTAAAGGCTAAGGTCAGGATTAATAGTTTATCAGGTAATATGTTTGGTTCAATTCCTGATTGTTCTATTTAGTAGCATGCCTGGTTTAAAGTTTGGTTTAAAGGTTGAAGGTTTGTTAGGTGTTGTGTTTAGTTTGATTTTGCTTGTTCTACTTTGTCAGGTGCTTGGTTTAAAGGATGTTTAAAGTTTACAGATTTGTTAAGTAAGATGTTTGATCTAATTCTGTGTATTCCATTTAGTAGTATACTTGGTTGAAAGGCTAGTTTGAAGGGTTAAAACTTGGTATTTTATTCCACACTAGTAAAGTGCTGAGTTGGATGCTTAAACAATGGTTCTAGGGAGGGGGTTTGAACTTGATCAAGATGTTCATTAATTCTGCACTTGTCTGATTGCTCTTGATTGTACCAAATATTGGGACCTGTCTGAATTAACCTCTGAGTGGGATTTGTGGAATAGAAATTTGCTTGGGATGGTTTGAAGGGTCTTTGACATTGTTAAAATAAATTGAACTCAGGGCAGCCCTGAGATGGTCCTTACCTGGTCCAAAATGGTCAACAAATTAGTTAAATAGGTTTATTAAGTGGTGATGAATGTTATACTTGTTTTAATTTAGTAATGAGAAGCCCAAATCCTGGAAAATGGTATTAAGAGAGAACTTTAAAGATTAGCAGGTATGTTAAGTCTATTTTTGTTTCATCATGTGTGGAAATGTCTATGTATGTGCTATGTGTGGAGAAATCTTTTCTTTTAAGACTGATCACATAACCTCTAATAATTATAAAAATAAGAGAAAAGGAGGCAATGGGAAACCTTGACACAAGTCTGTCTAATTTGTCTTTGTGAAGCTGTTTTGGATACTTTTTTTTTATATGTTATGGTGTCACGCCCCGAACCATGGCCTGGGCGAAACACGGCACTTAGTGCCTTACTGCATGTGACCGAACGAACCACATGGCTTGCTGAATCATCATGAGGTATAACATGAGCGGAATATAACGTGAATGCATGATGAGCCTTTATAAAACGTAGTAAGTCATAATACTTAATAAAAATACTTGTTTAAACATGAGTGCGGAAATAACACGAATGAGCCAAAATGGATATACGACTCCGAATGTCTGACATAACATAACTGAATTGTCTAGTCTATGAAACCTCTATCATGAGTCTGACTGGAAAACATACTTATTGGGACAAGGCCCCCAGCATACCTTAGATGCATAACTAATCATAAAACAAAAGTTGACTAAACCCCGAATGAGGTGGGGCTCACCAATAAGCTGATACGAATGCTGTCCTACCGAGCAGATGTGCCGTCCTGTATATCAGTACCTGCATCGTGAAATGCAGGCCCCCGGGCAATAAAAGGGGATGTCAGCATATTGAATGTACTGGTATATGAAGCAACTGAAAGAAATAACGTGGGACATGGAATAACATGATAAGAACTGAAACTGAAAACCTGGATACATAAGTAAAACATGATAAGTAGGGAGAGCATTTCATAAACCGACATGTGATATCACCACGTGGGTACGTGGAGTCTGGTACCTCGCCGGACTAGCAGAGCCCCCATACCTTGCCAGGGTATGAGGTGGTATCATGCCTGATGGATCCATTCAGTTTAAAATTAAGGTATCGTCCTAACTGGGCGGAGCGATCCTTGTCCTACGATGGCTACATAGTTTCAGGCTATCTGAGCCTTCTCGGTAATTCGTGCAACTCCTAAAAACATGAACATAAAATAATTGGCTAAGAAGCCCATGATTTTCGTGAATTAACTTGTACTTGTCTTGTAATCATGATTTCACGAAATAACTTGTAAACATGGTTTCATGAAATAACTTGTAAACATGGTTTCATGAAATAACGTGTAAGCATGGTTTCATGAAATAACTTGTAAATATGGTTTCATGAAATAACTTGTATTTAATATATATGTAATTATATAATACATTTGCATGAAAACTTGTAGACATGTAGGATATTCATGAAACAATCATTCTTAGTCAAAAACATGCATGCAAGAACCCATGGAATACAAGATATGGGTTTTCATAGATTACAGACGGATTCTCAATAATAATAAAGAAATATTAAGAACTCAATGATGGAATTATAACAATTCATACATAATATAATCATGGACATGGACCTAGGGTTATCATGAGTATGGTATTGAAACCCTAGTTTTAGTAGAGAATCATAATTTTATGGATTATGAGGCGTGGGGAAGAACAATGATGTTCCCACACGTAGATAGTAACTCTACATACCTTAGTCGCTCCAAAACTTGAATTAAAGACTTGAGCTTTAAAGAAGATTTTCAAAATCTTGAATTCTTGAACCTTGAAATGGGTTTTCTTGAAAACCCTAGTTTTAGAATGATAATTTCTTGTTTAGATTACAAGGATAGGTGTTAGAATTGAGTTGGAATAATTAGAGTAGGCTTACCTTGGTGTTCTTAATGATGGAAGAGGGTAGGAAGTCGTTCTAGGGCTTGAAGGAATGAAAAATAATGATTTGAATTGATATGGACGCATATATACTGTTCTGGAAAAATTAATTTTTCGACCCAGTTAAATACTGGCCGTATTTTGAAATACGGACAACACTGCCTCTCTTCAGTAAAATGGTCATAACGCTTTGCACAGATTTCTGTTTGACCCCCATAATATACCGTTGGAAAGGTATTTCAAAGCTCTACAACTTTCATGAAGGAAGTTTTCCCAAATTCCAAATACGTTTTTAAATACGGGCCTTATTTTGAAATACGATCCGTATTTAACCATTTGACATCAAATTTCCAAATTCCAGAATGCTCAGAAATCCTTGGTTTCAGTTTACGATTTGAAATACGATCCGTATTTAACCATATGACATTCAACTACCAAATTCCAGAATGCTCAGAAATCCTTGGTACCAGTTTACGATTTGATTTACGGCCCGTCAACTGAAATACGATCACTGTTCATGGGCGTAAACCACCATCTTACAACTGAAGAGGAAATTTCCAATTTCCACATTCTTTATCTGGTTTTCTAAGTCTAGGATCATGGTCAAAGCTTAGGTTAAAGGTACGGGGTGTTACAATATGGATTGAGTTTCTTTAAAGGAATAAGTAACTAGGGCCAAGAAGAGGGTTAAAGGTAATGTTCAGGACTTGCTAAAGCTAGAGTAATTGAGAGTTGAGTCTGTTTGCTTCATCATGTGTGAATTGGTCCTAATAGAAGAACATGTATATTTTTGGAGGCAGTGTGGTATTGAAAAGCAAAAATCATTTCATAATTAGAACCTTGGTTTGAAGTTGCCTTTGAACATTAATCTATTGTTACTTCAAATGCTTATGTTGGGTTTGTCTTAGTGCTCATGATTGAAAGCTTGGCCACAGAAATCTTTAAAGTGTGGATAGAGTTTCATGAGTCAACTGTGGAGTTTTGTGATAAGGTTAGGTTGTTCTAAACTTTCCTATAGTCCTTAGTATTGTAACTGGGTATGAGGATGAGGCCATGGGATGGGGAAAAGTCTTGGGAGAGTAAACGCTGAGCCTGAGCATGAACTGGAGGTAATGACCGTGGAACCCAGGATCCTTTTTTACTGAAAGAAGACTCAGGAAAAGGAGATGGGGAGGTGATGACCCCAACCTGTCCTGTTTCCCTTTCAGGACCCTGAGACTATTTTCTCATCCTTTTGACTTTCTCCTTATAGCCCTGGGACACACAAGGGTCTCAGGTGGGTTAGGAGAACTTAACTATATCTAAATGGGGTACACCTAGAGTTAAATGATTTGTTGTCAGTATTTGTAAAATCTAAGTCTTGTTTGATTTTTCACTATGTCTCATGAAAGGTTTCAAAATCTGGGGAATTTATCTGTCTGAATTTTGTTGCTTGGATTAGGTGTTTGTAAGGAGGTATGATTGATAAATGTATTGGTAGTGGTTTGAGCCTATATCACAGGAAACTGAATACCAACCTTGTTGCTTCTCATTTGCTTCTGTTTGTGATCATGTATCCTTTTTTCTGATTTCCTTCTTTTTAGTTTGTTCATCCATGAGTTGCACTTGGGAATCTGTCCCCCTTTGTTTGTTGTTTGCTGTTGTAACCTGACTCCTTTGTGATGATGATTGAATGTTTTTGCTTACCAGAACCTGATCATGTTACAAACCCTCTTTTCTTTCTTCTTGTTCCCTGTAAAAGGTTCTGATTGGATTAAGTAGTTGAAGGACCATTATTAAGGAGTAAAATTGTTTTAGGGCTGTTTGACTAACTGCTCACATAACATGCTCCCTGAAATCCCTTTCCTTTACTAAAAATTTTAAGGGTGCATCTAGGTGTGAACTAGAATAACCCTAATTAGCTAACATGTTTGCTATGTGCTTGGGCTTGTAAAAGGGGATGTAAGTTTAAAAGTCTCAGGTTTAAATGTGCTCTAAGTCCCAGGCTCTGCCAAGGTTTTTCTTTATCTGAAATAAGTAAATACACTGTCTAAGGTCTCAATTGCTTACTGTGTCTTCCCTAGGCCCTTTTGTACCTCTGATCTGGGGTCCTAGTGACTTGTTTATATGGTTAGTGTCATTCCTTGCTTGTCTTGGGCATCAGGCCTCTATGAGAATGCTTTGTCTGCTTGCTAAACTATCATTTGTTTACTAATTTGGTTGTGTGTTCCCTTGGGGTTGGTTTGAATGAGGCTTATGTCATGGCTTGATCTATGAGGAATATAGACCCACCTGCGGTGAGGCTGGGAAGCCAAGGGAACCGGAATAGCTTGTAATGGTTGAACCTGATCCATGCCATGACTTGAATTAGTTTAGTTATCCTTGAGGATTTTAGGAAATAGTCCTGATCTTAGTACAAATGGACAGGTCTGCTTAGTTGAACATGTGCACTTGGAACCCTTTTTTGATTGTATTCTAGGCTAAATAACTTTAAAGATGCAAACCTCCATGTGATCATAAAGGTGGCTGGAAATGAACCAAGGACACATGACCTAAGAAAAGCCTTTTAAAGGGGCCTTGGGGAAAGGATAAAAAGAAGACTAGGCCTAGCCTGGCTCATGACATTTTCCTTCAGATAAGAGGTCCCATGGCACTTCTATGGCCTGTAGGGTTTGGGTGTTTGATACGCTCAAATTACACCTATAAATGATATAACGCGGACGTTGTCAAATATAGTAACCCACCGAGGTTGGGGTCGAATCCCACAGAGAATATGGTGTGAAAAGTTTACTAAACAAGTATTATACTAATCTTGCGGTCCTGGTGTATTCCAGAAAAGGGTTTTATAGTTGATTTGGTTTGTGGACTAATTTAAAGTGACTGGAAATTTAAAGTTGTAAATATATGGGTAAAAAGAACCAAGGTTGTGTCCCCGTCAGATAAAGTGTATGATCATGGGTATCGATCTTCATATACTTCTAATGGACTGTTTATATGGATGCACTTAACCTTTATGTGAATCTGAACTATTTCCCAATAAGAAAAGATTATTTCTTTCTATGCTTTTTCCAAAGATAAGAAAGTATGCATGAAGAACGGTTAATTATGCCAAGTAAATTCCTCTTATTCCTAAGTAAATTTATTAAACAAGGTTTAAAGCCCTGAGTTCTTTTTATTTGTTCTTACCTAACCCTACCTATTTTTCCAAATAAACTAAAGTTTATGGCGTTAGCTAATGTTTGCAACCACTAACTATATGATGAATACGAAGAACAAATAAACCCTAACAATCTATCATGCGTATATCTTTCACGATCCCCAATCACAACACACCCATCCTTAGGTTCACAACCTTAGTAAAGGTGTTTAGCTACTCATGTCAACAAGAAAACAATAAAATATTGAAGATTGCATAATTGAATTATTGTATTGAACTTACGAATAAAACTTGAAAGTAATGAATGTAATTGTCTGGAAATATTCAAAAGAAATAACAACTCAAAAGTAATTACTACAAGTCTAAAACTCCAGATGTTTGAAAAATAAAACCTAAACAGGTATTTATACAAGTCAAACTCAGAATAATCAATCCTATTCCTGTTCCAGCTCGATTTGCATTTTGACGGGTCGTCTTTGCACTTCGACGGTCGTCGACATGCTCGACAAGACCGTCTTTGTACAAAGACAGTCCGTCGACCTGTCGACGGTGCCGTCGATATGTTTACGGCCCTGCAGCAGCAGCCAACAGTTAACAGACATCAAAATATTTGTTTCGGCTTTGCGTTTTCCACTTCAACCAATCAGAGAACCAATTTTTCGTTATTAAGAACATTTTCGGTTTTGAGGCTTCGGGTTACTCAGACTTCACCCTTATTTTTTACCGTTTCAACCCTTGGTACTTGTCTGGGTTTTGTTTGGTGGGTATAACAATATCAAACCGAGATTTTTAATCGAAATACCCTCCAACCCATTGGAGTTACTCAGACTTCACTCCTCAAGCATCTTGTTTCAACAAAATTTCTCTTCTTTTTTTTCAGACTATTGGCGGGCATACTGAATCAACAGGTCGATCAAAATGCCCGCCCACTTAATGGGGGCACGATATCTCGTCCCCACGAGTCCACCTAACAACAATCATACCAAATTCCCTTCCCCCAACCACAATTTCATAATTTTGCAGTTTCAAGCATAGAATTCATTCACAAATACAAACCCTAAGTCATGATCTCTACCCTTAGCATTAAACGTCACAGATGTCACCCATGTATCCTAGTTAAAAACACACCAAACTTATTTCAATACCATCAAATACAACCTAGGTCCCATAATCAAAATTAATTAATTTAGGAACCCTAGGCCTTTTCTTTACCAATTTTCGAACAAATACCAACATTCAAACCAAGAAAGGGCCGAAATTTATGCAACATACCTGATTATGTGGAGAAGTAGAAGATTACTTGACTAAAAATCCAAAAAAAAAAAATAGAGCAACTAGGGCAGAGGGGAGAAAATCAGTGAATAATCACTTTTTAGAGTAGGGAATTGTAGTGGGTGGTGATTTATGTTGATTAATGGAGGAAAATATGGGGAGTTCTGGAAGGAGTTATGGAGGGAGTTATGGATTTGAAGAGGTTAAGTGGGAAATAAAATAAATACTCTGCCCGTTATCACTCTTTAAAAACGCGACTGTTCGCCATATTATTTTTTTTCGAAGTTTTTGGACGAGTCGTCGACATGTCGACGACTCGTCAAAGCGTATTTACAACCAAAAAATTAAAGACGAGAGTAGACCTGTTGACGAGAACTTCGACGGCGTTGTCGAACGTGTCGACGGTCCGTTGATTTACTTACCTGCAGATGAGCAGTTGCTAATCCTCAAAAGTTCAGCTCTGCATACCGTCTTTGTGCTCTGGTGTAACTTTGCTGGTTTTTCGAGTTTCAGTTCCTACGCACTTGATACCTGTAAAAAAAAACTAAAACCTACAAAAACAAAATTACAGAATTTTAAACTTGGGTTGCCTCCCAAGAAGTTCTTGATTTAACTTTGCAGCACGACGGTGTTATCAGTTTACTCTCGGTCAGGACTTGCTGCTTCAGCATTCGTCCCTAGGTGCTTCAACCGATATCGGTCCACAATTTTATCTCCAACAATCATACCATGGTAGTGCTTCACCCTCTGCCCGTTCACCTTAAATGTCCGAGTTCCGTCTTCGGACTTCAATTCGATAGCTCCATGGGGTGAGACACTTACCGTTTCAAAGGGACCTGACCACCGTGATTTTAATTTTCCCGGAAGCAGCTTTAATCTAGAATTAAACAGCAAGACGGGGTCACCCTTGTAGAATTCCCGCTTCAGAATTTTCTTGTTATGATATTGCTTCATCCTTTCTTTGTATAGCGCTATACTTTCATATGCATGATAGCGGAACTCATCCATCTAGTTGAGCTGAAACAACCTGAGTTTGGTCGCTTCTTCCCAATTCATGTTCAATTTCTTCAAGGCCCACATGGCCTTATGTTCAAGTTCAACTGGCAGGTCGTATGCTTTACCAAAAACTAGCTTGAATGGCGAAGTCCCAATCGGAGTTTTGAACCCAGTCCGGTAAGCCCATAGAGCATCATCGAGCTTGCGGGCCCAGTCAGTTCTATTCGCATTCACCATTTTTGCTAAAATACTCTTTATCTCTTGATTAAAGACTTCAACTTACCCGTTTGTCTAAGGATGATACGGGGTTGCCACCCTATGCTTGACTCCATACTTGTCCATCAATCCCGCAAAGGCTTTATTGTAAAAGTGAGAACCACCATCACTGATTATTGCCCTTGGGGTACCAAAACGAGTGAATATGTTCTTTTTCAAGAATCCCATGACACTCTTGGCTTCATTATTAGGTAAAGTCGTCGCTTCTACCCATTTGGAGACATAATCAACAGCCACCAAGATGTATTTCATGCCACAAAAGCTTACAAAGGGACCCATAAAATCAATTCCCCAAACATCGAATACTTCAACTTCCATTACAAAGTTCATAAGAATCTCTTGCCTCCTACTAATATTCCCCTGCCTTTGGCATTGATCACAAGAACGCACCATCAGATTAGCATCATGAAAGAGAGTAGTGGCAAGCCTTCAGAATCTCCAATACCTCACTCTATGGGACACAACGCCGAATAATGTTATCAGCGCAAGTTCTAAATAAGTATAGTTCATCCCAATAGTACTGACGAACATCCCGCAAAAACATTTTTTTCTGATACGATTTTATCTCGTCGGGAATGCTACCAGTTACCAAGTAGTTAGCAAAATCGGCAAACCAAGGTGCCACCTGCATAGACACTGCCAAAACTTGCTCATCTGGAAACGCATCTTCAATGTCAAGTTCTTCTATTGGCACCCCAGTTTCTTCAAGCCTAGAGAGATGATCTGCGACCTGATTTTCGAATCCCTTTCGATCTTTTATTTCGAAATCAAACTCTTGTAACAAAAGGACCCAACGTATCAGTTGCGGCTTAGCTTCCTTCTTTGCCATCAAATACCTCAGTGCAGCATGGTCAATGTACACCACAACCTTGGACCCTAGCAAATAGGACCGAAACTTCTTGCTCGGTCACCGTGTAGTTCATCTGCGCCGCATTAAGTGTCCTACTAGCATAGTAGATTGGGTGCATAATTTTACCGTGCCTCTGGCCAAGCACAGCACCTATCGCAAAACCACTAGCATCACACATCAGCTCAAAAGGTAAGGACCAATCCGGAGTAACAATAACAGGAGCAGTAGTGAGACGCTCCTTTAATTCATCAAATGCCTTTCAGCACTTGTCATCAAATACAAACTTAGCCTCTTTTTCAAGAAGCTTACACATCGGGTTAGCAATCTTGGAGAAATCTTTGATGAAGCGCGTGTAGAACCTAGCATGTCCTAAGAAACTTCGAACACCTTTGACTGAGATGGGTGGAAGACGTTTTGCAATCACATCTATCTTCGCTTGATCGACCTCAATTCCCTTTTCAGAGCTTTTGTGACCGAGGACGATCCCTTCCTTCACTATAAAGTGGTACTTCTCCCAATTAAGCACTAGATTTGTCTCCTCACATCTTTTCAACACTTGACCCAGATGGTCAAGACAATCATCAAACGAATCACCAATAACAGAGAAATCATCCATAAATACCTCCAAGAAGTCCTCTACCATGTCAGAAAAGATCGACATCACGCACCTCTGAAAAGTGGCTGGTGCATTACACAACCCAAAGGCATTCGGCTGAACGTAAACGTCCCATAAGGACAAGTAAAAGTCGTTTTCTCTTGATCTTCCAAGGCAATGTTGATCTGATTATAGCCCAGTATCCATCTAGGAAAGAATAGTAAGACCTCCCAGCTAGCCTATCCAGCATTTGATCAATGAAAGGCATGGGAAAATGGTCTTACAAGTGGATGTATTCAACTTCCTATAGTCCATGCAAACACGCCATCCAGTAACTGTACGAGTGGGAATCAGCTCATTCTTTGCATTAGGCACCACAACGATACCTCCTTTCTTTGGTACACATTGAACAGGACTTACCCACTTGTTGTCTGCAACTGGATACACTACCCCATCGGCTAACCACTTTATGATCTCCTTTTCACGACCTCTTGCATGTTCTGGTTCAATTTTTGTTGATGCTCAACACTCGGCTTGCTGTCCTCTTCTAGCTGAATTTTATGCTCACAGATGCTAGAAGGAATGCCCCGAATGTCTGCTATGGTCCAACCAATAGCACGTCTGTACTCACGCAAAATCTCCACTAAACTCTTCATCTGTTCCTCAGTCAATAATGCTGAAATAATAACTGGCAATGTCTTGTTCGGACCAAGGAACTCATACCTCAAGTGTGATGGAAGCTGCTTGAGCTCAAGCTTTGAAGGCTCAACAATAGAAGGCTCAGCTGGTGGAGTAGTTCTGTTTGCAAGATCAAGATCAAGCTTTCTTGGGTGGTAAGTGTAGGAACCTAGACCCTCAAGCTCGTTAATAGTCTCTACGTAGCCCTCCATATCACAAGCATCAAAGTTTATCAGAACCGCAACGAGAGCTTCTTTCAGACTTTCTTCTTCCATTTTATGTTCAACAGCATCATCAATCCCATCAAACGAATCAATAACCGAGATACTCTCATAAGCGCTTGGCAACTTCATCCCCTTGCTTGCTTGGAAAGTTAGTTCTTCATCATTCACACGGAACTTAATTTCACTCTTTTCGGAGTCCATAAGCGCTCTTCCCGTAGCAAGGAATGGTCTTCCCAAGATAATGGCAATGTCTCTATCCACCGCGCAATCCAGAATTACGAAATCAGCAGGCAACATGAACTTGTCCACTTGCACCAACACATCATCTATAACCCTAATTGGCTTCTAGATAGATCTGTCTGCCATCTATAATCGCATAGAAGTCGGTCTAGGAGTCCTCAATTCATATTGTTTGAAAATATCAAGGGGCATCAAGATAATACTCGCCCCATTATCACACAGAGCACGAGCGAATGCATGAAGCCCAATATTGCATGGAATGGTAAACGCCTCTCGGTCTCCCTTCTTCTAAATTGTGGTGGAAGAAATAATTGAACTCACACGATGAGTTAAATTCACTGTCTCATGTTGAACAGACCTTTTCTTTGTAAGCAGGTCTTTCACAAACTTAGCAAATCCGGGCATCTCTTTGACAACATCTAAGAATGAAAAATTCACTGTTAAGTGCTTCAACTGATCATAGAACTTCTGACACTTAGCATCATCATTCTTCTTTGCCAACCTCTGAGGAAAGGGAGGCTTTTCTTTGTACATCTGAGTCAAAGGGAGAAGAGTCCTTTTTATCGTGTGTTTCCCTATATCAGCAGCAACTTCTGGAATATCAGCAACTTTTCCTTCACCACGGACTTCGTCATCAATAATAGGAACATCAGAATGCACATCTTCTTCCTCAATAATCGAATCTAGATTAACCACCTTCTTATCAACACCTTGAAGTATTTTACCACTCCTCGTGCTAATAGAAAAAGTGCATTCCACTCCCCCACCATTCTTCAGGTTTGGAATAGTATCACTAGGAAGCCCTCCTTTTCTAGCAGGATGTTGTTCTCTAAAAAGATCACGCATCTGCTGTTCAAGATTCTGAATAGCTGCTGAATGAGAGACCACCGTCTCTAATAGCCCAGATAATGTCTTTTCAGTGTTTGTCTGACTTGCCAACACTTTTTCAAGCATTGATTCCAACCTCGAACTGCCTTGATCATTAGATTTCCCTGTTGGTGGAATATAAGGGTTGGAACTTCTGTTCCCAAGATTTTCGTTATTTTTGTTATATCTCCCTTGGTTCGGTCCACTATAGTTATTGTTGTAGTTTCCTTCGTTGTTGTTATAGTTCCCTTAATTGTATGACCTCTGCCCTTGTTGGGGTCGCTAGTATCTCTGAATTGGCCCAGGAATATCCCCCTTCGCTATGTAATCTTCATACTGAACATTCTCAACTTGCCGAGGGGGGCCCTCTTGATACGGACCCTCTAGGACTTGGTACATTCTAGGCGGCATGCCTGAGATATCTTCGCAAACGTTCACCTTCTTCACTTCTCTCTCATCAAGCCTCTTTGTCAGTAAAGAGAGACTAGTGGCCAATTGTACCAATGTCTACTGCGTTTCCTGGCTATCTTTCACAATATTTTGAATCAATGGTGTTCCAAGTGGTAGCCCATAAGAATTACTTGAATGCCATGCTTGGCTATGTGTAGTCAATCGATCAAGTATATCAGTAATAGTAGCATAGGACTTATTCATGAAACAACCGCTGGCAGCATTATTGGCTATCGCTTGGGTCATCCAACCCTCTATAGAACTTCTCCTTCAAAATCTGATCTGGAAAGACATGGTTTGGACTCCTATCCAAATATTCTTTGTACCTCTCCCAAGCTTCAAAAAGTTGTTCCCCATTACGTTGTTTGAACTCGTAAATCTGATCACGAATTTCAGCTCTTTTACTTAAAGGATACCACTTCCTGAGAAACACTCTGACCATCTCTTCCCATGTAGCAATAGATTTTCGGGGCAGCTTTGTGAACTATTTTCTCGCTTCTCTGGCTAACGAATATTTGAAGAGTTTCAGCCAAACTGCTTCTTGAATCACACCCCGCTGGATATGCTGAGAGCACACATCCAGAAAGTTTGTTATGTGTTGGTGAGGGTCATCATCGACTACATTCCGAAAGTATCCCTCTTGTTTGAGCATATGATAGAGGGAATTATCAAACTTGATAGTAGTAGCAGTCAACCTCAGATGAATGATTGCAGATGCAAAGTCTTCATCTGCTTCTTGTTCATCAGCAAAAACATTCTCGATCGGAAGTTCGTTGTTAGCCATGATCACCTGGTTTACAAGGTAGCAAACAAGGTGTGTTGGAATATGATAAAGACTTTAAGAAGAGTAAACACTATTTAGTAATTTCAAAACCGTATTCCCCGGCAGCGGCCCCAAAATTTGATACGCTCAAATTACACCTATTAATGATATAACGCGGACGTTGTCAAATATAGTAACCCAACGAGGTTGCGGTCGAATCCCACAGAGAATATGGTGCGAAAAGTTTACTAAACAAGTATTATACTAATCTTGCGGTCCTGGTGTATTCCAGAAAATAGTTTTATAGTTGATTTGGTTTGTGGACTAATTTAAAGTGACTGAAAATTTAAAGTTGTAAATATATGGGTAAAAAGAACCAAGATTGTGTCCCGCCAGATAAAGTGTATGATCATGGGTATCGATCTTGATATACTTCTAATGGACTGTTTATATGGATGCACTTAACCTCTATGAGAATCTGAATTATTTCCCAATAAGAAAAGATTATTTCTTTCTATGCTTTTTCCAAAGATAAGAAAGTATGCATGAAGAACGGTTAATTATGCCAAGTAAATTCCTCTTATTCCTAAGTGAATTTAATAAACAAGGTTTAAAGTCCTGAGTTCTTGTTATTTGTTCTTACCTAACCCTAGCTATTTTCCCAAATAAACTAAAGTTTATGGCGTTAGCTAATGTTTGCAACCACTAACTATATGATGAATACAAAGAACAAATAAACCCTAACAATCCATTATGCGTATATCTTTCACGATCCCCAATCACAACACACCCATCCTTGGGTTCACAGCCTTAGTAAAGGTGTTTAGCTACTCATGGCAACAAGAAAACAATAAAAGATTGAAGATCGCATAATTGAATTATTGTATTGAACTTACGAATAAAACTTGAAAGTAATGAATGTAATTGTCTGGAAATCTGCAAAAGCAATAACAACTCAAAAGTAATTACTACAAGTCTAAAACTCCATATGTCTGAAAAATAAAACCTAAATAGGTATTTATATAAGTCAAACTCGGAATAATCAATCCCATTCCTGTTCTAGCTCGGTTTGCATTTTGACAGGTCGTCTTTGTACTTCGACGGTCGTCGACATGATCGACGACCATATCGATGATCTGAGTATGCCTTTTTCACTCTACAGGAACTCCATCGTTGAAGCACTTCGACGGACCGTCGATCATGTCGACGGTGCACGTCGAAGATCTGATGATGCTGTGATGATATGTTACTTCGCAGGAACTTATTGACGAGGCGATTTGACGGACCGTCGAGCATGTTGATGGTTCGTCCTTATGCTTATCAGAAAAGATTGCCTATTTTCCTCATTTTTTCACTTTCCGAGCATTCTAACTTCAGAATACCTGCACAACACATAAAAAACATCTCAAACTAACACAAACTTGCTCGAAAATAAGTAAAACTTAGAGTTAAAGAGCATTAGATGTGCCAAAAATCCTGGCACATTAGTGTTCATTGCCAAGAACAGTGGAACCACATGGATTCTGCTCCTAGACTTAATGAGTTAGGTTAGAGTTAGGTGTCCTGGCAAGATTGATTATGACTTTGACCAAAATGAAGAATAAGTGTGCATGTGTGGTTAAGTTGGAAACAAAGAGAAAGGATTGGTAGAAGTGTAGAACTAGGTTGCCAATTTTCCTTGACCTGGTTTTGTTTACTTGTTCCTAAGAGTGCATTAACTACCTCTAGTTGACACTAAGTTTGGTACCTAAAACTCAGACACAGGACGGCCTCAGTCTTGCCCTCTTTCCTGCCATGTCCACATCACCTGATTGGTTCTGTATGCCTTCTCACTGGCAAGATGTAAAATTCTTTGGTTCATTTCATAATGGTATGTTTTAGTGCTGATCTGCCTCCCTTGTGTGTCACAGCTTGTGTGTGTCTTCCCATGGTTATGTGTCTTTGATTTCCTATCCCTACTCATCCCATATTTGTATACTGCAGTTCATGTTATCTCTCCATGATCATGCTGCTTTACTTCCTTATCCCATTTATGGTCCACTGGTAGGCTACAGTTGTGTTGATCCCCTATGACTAAGTGTCTTATTCTTTGCCTATTTAGTTCCTTTCAATTTGCTTTGGGCCTCTTTTATGAGTGTGTGTTTGGCCATACTATTTGCTACTACAAGTCCACAAATTTTATTACTCTGGTTCTTGATTTGCATTGTGTTATGAACCTGGACAATTTTTTAGTGTTTTATCCTGGACTCTGCCTATGTTTTTGTGGCTAAATTGGTGTAGGACAAGGTAATTTAAGTTAGGGTCTAGTCTTAGCCTGCCCGGTGACCAGCCATGGCTGGGGTTCATGAAACCCCTTGGAACATGTGCGACATCGGGAATACGGGGGCGACAACTCTCCTTTCCTCTTTGTTACCAAAGACCTGCCAATAGGCCTTGTGGTATACATGTTTAAGCATTGGCATAGCTGCCTTACTTCATTGACTTGTAGAATCTGTTCGATACATATGTACATATTTGATATATATCGTCTTCTACTTTTTTTTTTTTGTAAGTATAATCGTGATAAGTTCAGAAAATTATAAACTAACCGGTTTTCGTTTTCCTTTTCTCCCTCACCACATGACCACTTGGGTCGGTTCAGCTTGCCTATTGGGCCTCAAGCCCAATAAGGAAAATTCTTTCTCTGAAGATATTTATTCCGTGAAGATGAATTAAATAGCTTGGCGCAGAAGGTCCAGCCATGGGTGAAAATGGTCGGCTAGGGGCTTGGTACGCCCCTAGTCTTTCCATTTCCTTTACTTGTTCTTGTTTTCCTTTTATGTTGAGCTTTTATGTATTTGTAAACTTGTAAAAAACTCATGTCGTAGTGGAATGCTTATCGTATGAACTAGTAGTCTTAGGATAACGGTACTTATGCCGTTTAGATTGATTCTAAGTCCCCAAAGTCATTTTTTCAAAACCCGGATTTAGCGTAACGATTTTGACAAACTTAAACAGAGGATTAGCTAAACTATTTGACACAGTTTTAATTTTAAGCAAGAACAAAAAGAATATTTCAAAACCACAAATGTTGTAACATTGTTAAAGTAAAACAGACTGGTTTTCAAAGCTGAAGCATAATTTATTTGTAAAGAATAAATCAAGTTTTGTTTTCAAACTAAGGCTAAAATAAATAAGTGTTTTGGACCAAATTAAATGACAAAATCTGGTATATATATTTGGCCAAAAACCCCACTGATTTTAGCAAAAAATAATAATAAGGCCAAAAACTGGCCAGATTAGACACAAAACAAAAAAGGGATTTTTTGGGCCAAAGCCTATTCACGGATAAAAAGGGATGATATGGACATCTCAAAATCTTTAAACCCAAAGCTCATTTCGGCCAAAAATGAACAGACCTCTTCAAAAAAATATAGTGTTGGCTACAAAACCTAAATACGGGACAAATATCATAACTTATCATAAAATGACGTGTTTCCTATAAACATTCGTACGTATGAGTTCTCCGATAAAGCGTTCCAAATGTATTATACAGATCAAACCAAATAAAGTATGAGTTAAGCATGGAAAAAATTAGATAGTCAAAACATAATAATTGCATATTCTCAAATAAAATGTATAAAGATGACAACTTTATACTGATTTTCCAAATGAAATACATCATCCCTATATACAAAGAGGGGAATTATTTTATCCGAATATTATAAATCCGAATCTATGTACCCTATATATAAAGGGATGTATTCAAGTTCTTTTTCTCAAAAATGATGTGCCAATGACAAGATTTTTTGCGAGAATAAACACTAAATAGACAGTTCATGCAAATACTCATACATTGGAATTCAAAGGTCAACCGTATAGTATGGATCCTTAAAATTTTGGTGCCTAACACCTTCCCCGGAGGAGCATATGAACCCTTACCTAGAACTCTGGATTACGAAGGATTTTTCACTGTATTTAAATAACCTTCACCTCCGGTTTTCCTAATTTCCTAAAAATTAGGTGGCGACTCTTTCAAAAAAACAAAGCCCGAAAGAGCACCAACGAGTTCGTAGTAGCTTTTATGCCTTAGCCCGCATATAAAGCGAACCGTTACATAGGTCCATCACAAGTGGTGGGAGAATAAGAAATGTTACATGATATGCTTGCTTCAACTAACAAAGATTTGTTTGAGTTGCTTGGAGATGGACGTCAAGAATTGTATGAAGGGTCTAAGTACTCAAAGTTGGAATTTTTATTAAAGCTTTATCACATAAAGTGTTTGTCTGGATTAAGTGAAAAGGGAATGACTATGATACTAGATCTACTCAGAGATGCATTTAAATTTGCAAAGATTCCTAATTCTTTTTATGAGGCCAAGAAAAACATCAAGAAGTTGTGTCTTGATTATATCAAGATAGATGCTTGTCCAAATGATTGCATGTTGTACTGCGAAGATGATGTTAATGTAGAAACAAGCAAGTATTGTCACACTTCTAGATGGAAGCCCGAGAAGAAGAGAAATAAAGATCATGCGCCTACTACAAGTAAAAAAAAACAAAAGAAGAAAAGGAAATATCCTGCAAAATTTTGCGCTACTTCACATTAAAACCAAGATTACAAAGATTGTTCATGTGCTCTAAGATTTCAGAGCATATGAACTGGCATGTGGAGGATGGTAACAAAGATGGAACCATAAGACATCCTAGAGATGGTGAGGCATGGAAAAGGTTTGATACAACTTTTCCTGAATTTGCTTCTGATCCTCGAAATGTTCGATCAGGCCTAGCTAGTGATGGTTTCAATCCTTTTGGGACAATGAGTACTAATTATAGCATATGGCCTATGGTTTTGGTTCCATATAACCTTACTCCTTGGTTGTGTATGAAGCAACCAAATTTCATCATCTCAATGATCATTCCAGGTCCACGTACGGCAGGGAATAACATAGATGTATACCTACAACCCCTTATTAAGGAGTTGAATGAGTTGTGGAGTGAAGGTGTGGACACTTTTGATTCATCAAAGGATGAAATGTTTATAATGTGAGCAGCTCTTAAGTGGACAGTTAGTGATTTTCCTGGACTAGATATCTTATCTGGTTGGAACACACATACTGGTCTTACATGCCCCTCTTGTAATTTTGACGCAGAACCTTGTTGACTTCGTCATAGTAGAAAGTGGTGTTTTATCGACCATCGTCGATTTTTGTGAAGAAATCATAAATTTGGAATGATGAGGCATCGTTTTGATGGGAATGTTGAAGAGAGGAACCCTCCGAAGAAGTTATCAGGGTCAGACATTTTGCAACAAGTGAAAAATATCAATGTCATATTTGGAAGACAAGTAGAATTGAATGGTAAAAGGAAACAAAATGGGAAAGGGAGTGTTGGGGAAAGTGCAACTCAACAACGGATAAAAAAGAACATATTTTTCGATCTTCCATATTGGGAGTTTAACTCATTGCTCCATAATTTAGACATTATGCATATTGAAAAGAATGTGTTTAACAATATTATATACTCTTTGCTAAATGATAAAGAAAAATCAAAGGATCATGTTAAGGCTCGAAGAGATCTACAAGATATGGGTATAAGGCGTGATCTTTGTCCGGATGAGAATGATAAATGTCGGCTTGGTGCATTTACAATTCCAAAGGAGAAGAAAGTGACCTTCCTCAAGACTTTACAGAATATCTCAGTGCCGGATGGTTATTCAAGTACTATATCTCGTTGTGTTTATTTGGATCAGAAAAGGATCTTTGGACTAAAAAGTCATGATTGTCACATCCTTATGGAAAAATTGTTACCGATAGCAATACACAATGTGCTTCTAAACCAGGTTGTTGCAACTTTGGTCGAGCTTTCCTCCTTTTTTAGGCATCTTTGTTTGAAAAGCTTAACCCCTGCAGACGTTGAAAAGCTACCAAATTGGATTGTGGAAACTCTTTGCCATCTAGAGATGTTGTTCCCTCCATCATTTTTTACTGTAATGGTTCATCTAACTGTTCATCTAGTGGATGAAATAATACAAGGTGGCCCCATGCATTATCGATGGATGTATTTTGTTGAAAGGTAAAATATTTCTTATTCAAAATTATTTTAATCGATCTTGTGATAGAATTTCAATGTAAATGATTCTTCTAACACCTTATTATTTTGGTTATAAATTGCTAGGTCATTTAAAGTCCCTTGCAGGGAACATATCACAACCAGAAGGTTCCATAGCTGAAGGCTACATAGTTGAAGAAGCTCTAACTCTTTATTCTCGTTATTTTGAGGGAATTGAGTCAAGGTTAAATCGACCTAAACGTGTAAACGATGAACCAAATTGTAATGAAGCTTCTGAAAATTCATCTATGTTCCCCTAACAAGGTAAACCTATTGGAGGCTCCACAACATAACCATTGACTCTTTTGGAGAAAACGCAAGCTCATCGATGTGTTAATTAATGGCGCAACAGCGAAGCCATTTGTTGAGTAAGAAATTAAAATTTATTTGATTTAAAATAAACATTTAGAGTAATTGGATTTAAATTGATTCATATAACACCTTTGTAGTGAATTTAGACATCGCATCAGAAGAAGTAGAGGCCGAAAACGTTCACCAACAGAGGTAGAGAGGAGAGCTAGTAAAGAGTTCCCTGATTAGTTTCCTAAGAGAGTGAGTGAATATTATTAGAATGTTTCCTAATTGGTTTCATAAGTTTTCTTGTATCAATTGATAATTTCTAACAGAAATGTGTTGTCTATTTAGATAATGAATCCGGATATAGCAGACACTATCTCTGATGATATGAAGTTCTTAGCACAAGGTCCGGCACAAGATGCAAGAAGATTCAGTGCTTATAACATTAATGGATTCAAATTTCGGACTTTGTCTGGAGAACAAGGATCAAAAACTCAAAATAGCAGAGTTTTTCTTGTCTCTGACACTTCTAGTGTTTCATCTAGTACAGATAGTTATACAAGACAAGAACACCTGCCATATTACGAGAGGTTGGATGATATTGTTGAGCTTAATTACTATGGTCGATTCAGGGTTGTTCTCTTCAAATGTCAGTGGGCTAACACTACTCAAAACAGAGGGTTCAAATCGGATGTTTGGAAGTTTAATTGTGTCAACTTATCTAAATTGATTCACACTGGTGATCGTGAGGATGACGATCCATATATTGAAGTATCACAAGAAAATATAGTATACTATGCTGATGATGAAACTGATAAAGGATGAAGTGTGGTTGTACATCTAAAGCCAAGAGATTTTTTTGACATGGGAGAGGTTGATGAAGAGGAAATATACGAGAATGAACCATATCGACAACAAGAATTTGGACAATTTTTTTATGTTGATTTTGAGAATATCCAAATTTCAATAGAGGAGCATATAACTGAATAGATATATCATTACTTTTTTAGTTCTCTTCATCACCGTTTTTTCCCCGCTTGATTAGGAAAGTTTCATTAGTGTTTTTTCCAGAACTTACTAGCTTTTGGTTAAGAAAGTTATCTTTATTCTTTATGGAATTTTTGAGTTGCTTGTTACTTGGGTTCTGCACAGGATTTAGAAAGTTTTTAACGAGCTGTTATAGTGTGGATCTTAATATGTTCAAACATTTTTTTGAAAGTTCACTTTTGAACCATATTGGTTTCTTATTTTGATCTAGATCAATTGTTATGGTGCACCCTTTTGATATAATTCTTGATCTTTCTCATTTACTACTGTTTTTAGCAGCTATATTCAATCTTGACGTTTTACTGTGGATCTGCTTATTAACTTCATTACTTCCTACTGCAGGATTCATTATTGAATTGTAGATATGCCAAGGTTCAAGCTTTTGCAGAAGAAGAAAAATTCAGTTCAGTCAGTATCCCAGCCAATTGCTGAATCAGGACCTTCTTTTCTTCAATCAATGCCATGCCTGCCAACACATCCGACCACGTCATTTCGGGCCACAACACATCTGGCCCCAGCATTTCAGCCTACATCGCAGGCGACTCTAACATTTCAGCTGGCATCACAACCGTCTCAATCAATTCACTCAATATCCCATCCAGCTCCGATAGATCAGGCCTTACCACAGTCGGCTCCAGAAGTTCACCCAGCATCACAGCCATCTCGGTCAGTTCACTTGACATCACATTTGGCTTCGACAGATCAGGACTCACCACAACCATCTCGGTCAGTTCACTCAACATCACATTTGGCTTCGACAGATCAGGACTCACCATAGCCAGCTCCAACAGTTTAGGCCGCATCCAAAAAGTTAATGAACTGAAAAACTTTAACGTGTGAAGAACGTATAGTGGATGATTTTGATTACCATTTGGAGATGGACGCGACCTTCTTTCACGCTTTTGTGGAATTTTGGCGTGTGACAGCGCTTTATTTCCAATCAACTTTGAGAAATGGTTGAGTTTACCTATTTCATATTTCAACCGCATCTTCGATCAAATTATAAAGGTATAAGCTCTATATTCTTACAACTATATCACTGTTTCTTTTTTGGTGAGAAGGACAACTATATCAAATTATAAAGGTATAAGCTAACTAAAGTTTTATTCTTGAAGGCCAAGTTCTTCTTTAGGACAACCGAGTCAGTTGCAATGGGACATGTCTATAAATCTATTGGAAAGAAGTGGGCTGCAAATAAAAATAATTTGTGGAAGATACATGAAGACCTACTTAAAAGTAAAATTGAGATTATTGAAAATGTGTCGGATGGTATTCCTCCACATGATCGATGAATTTCTTTTGTTGATTACCAATATAAAGATTCAACAAAAGTACTTATGTAACTGCTTATACTAGTCTTTCTAATTATATAATTATTTATTTTTATAATTGAGTTTCAAGTATATTTTTATAAGGCAATCCATTTAAGAAATGCTGAAAATTGAAAGAAACAGACTATTTCACACACAGGCGGCTCCAAAGCCAATGCTACGAGAAGGGCTGAAATGGTGAGTAAATTAACGTACTATGTAATTATTTCTGAGTAGTAAATAATTCTGATTTGATTTTTATTTATAGATAGCTCAGACTGGACAAAGGCCTGGACGAGCACAAATATACCTTGCTACTCATAAGAACCAAGATGGAGTATATGTTAATGAAGCAACAAAAGAAATATGCGTAAGTTTCTGTGAATTCTCAGCTTATCTCAAGAAGCAAATCATGAGGATTGGGGAGTAGGACAGATAATTGCAGCGAGCTAATGCTGGTTTTTGTATCTGAAAAACTGATCGGTTGTCATCTGACTGAAGTTTTTTGTTCAAGGTCTTTAAACATAAGCCATAGACATGAATATTAATATACTGGAGTAGTATTAATATAGCAATATGATCTAATTCCATGCTCTCTGTTTCATTTGAAGTTATTTTTTCAAATTTGTCCTTAGAATCCCATCTCTTTGCTTTGTATCCTATATCCAAGGAATCAAGTTAAAGTTTGTCCATCTTATGGGTTAAAAATTAATGTGCTCACGTATTCTCCTTCATGTTTAAAATCCATGTCTCTTAAGTTCTTTCTTCTTTAATTTGATGCATTCCGATTGGTTTATTTGTGACAATGAGTTTTGTATGTGTGGGAAAAAATTGAGTTAGCTTTAAGCCAAAGCACGATAGACGAGTCTCAAATTTGGCGAAATGATGCCATCAGCAAGGTACTAGGAGAAGAGCACTCTGGAAGGGTGAGGTGCTTGGGATTAGGATTTGTCCCCAGTAAAGTTTTTAAACAAGTAAGACCACGTTTTGGTGGTACAAGTGCTTCAAGCAGTGAAGGTTCATGTTCATCCCAATGTCAACAGAACCATAAGCAAATGATGAATTCTCAGGAAAAAATGATGAATGCTTTCAAGGCATATATGATAATGAAAGAAGGGATGATACCAGAACAATTTGCGGTGTTCTTTGCTGCTCCTTCGGTGGTTTATCCTACAACAGTAAGTAAAGTTCTTCATTTCTTTTTCATTTAATTGGTCTGTTTACAAAGATAGAGTGGCTTTAGGTTATTACTATTCTTGTAGAACCTAGAATTAATGCAATGTCTAATTCTGGGATGATTTTTATAAAATTTAGGAGCATAATGCAATTTTAAATTATATTGTTTACTTGTCATGTTTCTTAGTTGCTAGTGATTATTGGCTTCACTGACTTGTATACGTTACCAATATTGTTCGACTGCTCCAACAAAGTATATATGCATCTGTTCTAGGACTTGCAGAGTTCTATGTAGTACATTATGCTCGAAGTTCAATCATAAATGATTTGAAAAGAATTCTGAAATTTTTTGGATTTGATTTCTCTTTGAAAAGGGAGACTTCTCTTTGTGTCTGTGAAGTCTGGTTTGTTGTGTAATAAATTGAAGCTGCATAAGAAACAAGCAAACGGAAAGTAAAAACAGAGTAGTACATTCCGGTTTGTTGTGTACTAAAATAATAGATAAGAGTTCCTAGTCCTGAGATCAGTCACTAGAAGTTAGATGTTAGCAATTTTTTAGGCAACTTTGTGTAGACGTTGCTTGTAATTATCCAGGGACTAGAAGTGTTTTTTAGAAAGTTTAAAACTTCATTTTTTGGGACTAACTAAAAAGGAAAGAGTGTCGTATAAATTTGGACAGAGGGAGTAGTATTTATATGAAATTGATTGTAGCAAGTGTGTGAGATGAAAAAGAGGTTTAGTTACTTTTGATTGTGATTGATGCTTAATTTTCTACTATGTTTTATTTTCTACTGTATGAGTAGTTGGATTCCTAATCAAACTTGAATAAAGAGTTGTGGTGTAGGATAGAAGTGGGTTCTGATTGATTTTTGAGGTAGTGTGATATTTAACAATAGATGACTAGTTGATGAGAAAGATTCTAAGTGAGGAGCATGTGAAACATTTTGGATTGAAAATGTTTGAGCGAGTTTTCAAGAAACTGCTCGAGTTTTAGCAAAAATGACTCTTCAGGGTCGTATTGATTGGTTGAAAGGCCTAAACACCATTTTGGGGAAAACCTCAGTAGACTATAGAAGTATAAGGTTATCTTTTTGGGACAACGGGAGCATCAGAAAAGGTTGTCTTGGGAAATTTGGACATGATTTGGCCTTTTGTTGCTTGATAGAGTTTTCAGGCTTTACTACACTTACCTCCTGGTAGCCTAGTAGTTAAGATGTAGAAGACTTACTCCTGGTAGCCTAGTAGTTAAGATGCAGAAGAGTTATACAACGAGGAGGCAAAATAGTTGGATTACTAGTGAACACTAACTAATTACCACTAAGAATGATGATAAGGTACTTGAAGTGAAGAATGAGGAAGCTAGTAATTTAGTTGGCAGCTAGTTATATTATGAATAATAATAATGGGATTGTATTGGGAATGGTTCCAGAATAAACAATCATATACATGATTTGTTACGTAAGAATTGCCTAATTTAAGATTATTTACACTTAAAAAATTACTCTTATCCATTGATAACACACATTTGTCGTATTATAATGTGTATAAAATAAAATACCGTTACTAAGTGAGGGACCAAAAGTGCAAAATTTAATAATCATTGGTTAAATGCACTAAGAAGAGTTACAAGGAGTTGTTTATCATGTACATATATTAGACCTAACTGTCAAAGCTAAATGTTGCAAATAAAACAGAAGTCTGGTTTATTACAGGGAGACTTCTCTATAATAAATTTTTTGGTCTACTATGTTTTTACCCTCTGTTTGCTTGTTCTTATGCAGCTTCAATTTTTTTGTACAATTTTGTGTTGTAGTATTATTTGATTTGCATTGAGTTCGTTATCTCTATGTTTTGGTTTGCTGCTTTATAGTGCGCTTTAAACAAAGCTAGGTTTGGACCTAGTTGCATTTGGAGCTGAAATTTAAGAACGTGATAAGCTATTTGTTCAATCCTACTCTATTTTTGTGTTTTTATGCACGTTCAAATTATGTAAGATTTTGTGTAGCTGTATTATTTTAGTTGCATTGAGTTTGTTATCGCTATTTTTTGGTTTTCTGTGTGGTTAATTGTGCGCTTTGAACAAAGCTAGGTGTTCTCCTTAGTTCGAAGTTCGAACTAAGGATCTAGTGAGATTTAAATGAATTAGTGGATTAGAGTCTCAGAATTTAATCATATGGATTTTGATCAGCTAATTATTTAATTCTAATAGCTAACACTGTTTCTATGTTTTTCATTATGCAGCCAAGTGATGCGGCTAGTGGATCCCTTTCACCCATGGACGTAAGAAGATCATGCGATGATAGTAATCTTAGTGACAACCGTTGATTTCATTGTATTGTGTGGTAAGAACGGATGTTAGAACGTTGGAGTGAATGTATTGTGTTTAAATTTAGTTTTTGAGTCTGATGATGCTACTTAAATTTTTAGTTTCAAAAACTAAGGATACTTTATGATAACATTTGTGATTTTACGATATGTTATCGATATCTCTTAAAGTTTTAAAATATATTTTGCTTTGATTAATATTTATAGCTTAATTAGTGATTTTGTGATCAATAATATATAAATTGTAAAATTCAATGAATTGTTGGGGGTTATGTGACTGCCAAGACCTTTAAATATAAGCTAATTTGAAGAAAAAAAAGTAAAAATTATATTGTGGAGGTTCTAAACCGCCGCAATTCGTAATTGTGAATTATTTTAAAAAGATTAAATTTTAGAATTACGGGGGTCAACCGCCGTAAAATAACCTCCGCTACTTAGTTCTGGCCTTCAGCAAAAAACCGCCGCAATTGATTGCGACAACTGTTATTGTGGGGGTTTTCTCAACCGCCGCAACAACACATTGCGGGGGTTTCGAACCGCCGCAAACCTTAAAAATAACCCCTGCAAATTTAAGCATTTTTTTGTAGTGAGCAAGCCCTATAAATGGCCTCAAACCTCCTCTCCAACCACTTTTCAAAGCTTGAAAGCACACATACATTCTTAGAAATCTTCTTTTACCTTGTTCAAGAGCCTATTTAGATATGTTTATAGTCACACCCCTTTTTCCGTTCCCCATGCGATAAACGCGCACACAGGTTGTTATTATTAAAGGTTTTTTCCAATTGAAGTGATATTTTGAGAAGGATTAATTATTTATATAGAGTTGCCACTTGGAATTGAGTTTTGGTGTTCCAAGTCACCTTATGAATCCCTAATCAAAAGAAAATGACTCTTTTATTATTGGTCCGCGAAAACAAAAATTCAGGTAAGGAATTCTGTTGACCGAGAAAAAGGTGTTAGACATTCCCCGAATCCCGTGGTTTCAACACGGTTGCTTTTATTGACTAATATCCGGCTTAACTAATTTTTGGATAAATTATGCTTGTGAGCCTTGAAATGCTTATGGCCCACCTTTTGTTCGCTTTAATGCTTATTTTATTTTTATTAATGTATGGTGCATTGGTAGCAGCGCTTTCCAGTCTTACCACAAATTTGATTTGTGTCTCTCGCGCCTTTACAAACGTTTTTACCACTCTTTTCTTTTAATTTTAGAATGGGATTTGAAATAAATGCGCCCTCCATCTCGCTCTCTCACAATTATTAATTAGTTGGACCTTAAATTTTATCTAGGCCCATTATTATACGGCCTAATTTTCTCACACCGAACAAGTAAACTACTGTAATAAGAGAATATCTCAAATATACTAAAAATAACTCGTTGAATGTTTCTCCAAAATGACAAAGAAGTGATCTGGATATCAAAGCAGCATAATGAAACTTCCCATGTTGATTAACTTTTCAAAACTTTCAAACCTTAAACCAATATTTTTACCATTATATTATTAAAATCTAGATAAACTTAACTCCTAGGTTGGCTCATTAACACCCTTGATCAGCCCCCAAATTGATAAACATGAAAAGACACGTCATAAGAGGATCTAGAAGCATACTTAAACAAAGACTATTATGGCAAGGATTTAAACATGGAGGTAAGAAACCCATTCAACATTTAACATTGTAAAATAGATTTGGAGCATGAAATTCATCTTCTCAAGGAAAACAAAGGAGAATTTAATTAAGCAAGTTCATTCAAATAACTTATAAAATAGAAAAATACAAGTAAAGAATGGACCTTTGTATCAGAGACCTCGACTGCGACCGGAGCTTTGACCCTCGACCTCACCTCGACCAAGAATAAACCCAAAGAGCTGCTATTTCGCCTGATATTTTCGTGGTTTTGTGGTGGTGAAACTCGACTAAGAACTGGTTTTCACGATAACCTTACCCGTCCCTTCATTCCCCTGGATTATTATGTGTATGAATATTATCTATGCTATATGTGAATGAGAGGGTTGTTTATACGGCTTAGCTGCTAGGATTTTTTTTTCTTAACCGATTAGATCTTGCTGCTTATTAATGTGTGTAAGCTCTCATGTCTTTAGCTATTTAGAGTATGCTTAGGAGTACGGTTTTGAGTGTGTTCATTCTTTTCTTTTTTTCCAAAATGCTCATGTATAAAAAATATCTTGGAACGAACAATAGAATATTCCTTCCCAAAATAGAATGTGTTTTTTACCAAGTGACAATACACTATTGGTTCTCCTTTTTTTTTAATTGATAAAAATACTACTCCTAATTAAAAAAGCAAGATTAAAAATACTCAGTTACTCGATACTTATTTATTACAATCTTTAACTTTAAAATTAACTAAAATAAATAAATCGTATCTATTGGGAAATATAAATCGTATCTGTTGGGAAATTTTCTTTCTTTTGTTGCAAATTAAAACAAAACTTATATTCTAAAAATGAGACTCTTTTTACGGCTTTCAAATTCTCTAATAAAAACCTACTAAAAAAGAAAAGAAATAAAAGTAAAAAATGTGTTAGACTAAAAGGGAAAATTAGTCAATAAGACAATGAAAATGTCCCAGGAGGGTCAAAAACCACGTGTCTACATCTATCACCATATCAGTACCAGGATTGATATCCCTCAATTCCTGAGCATAAGCCTCCAACCTATTGAAATCATCAATGTAGCTACCCTCCAATTTCTCTAAAACAAGCCTCTTAACCCTCTTTATCTTTGAAGCACTAATATTAAGTTTAAATTGATCATCCAAATCCCGCCTCATGTCTTTCACCTTGTACTTAGGATTATTCTGCACTTTGTTCTTGAAGTAGTGTGCTAAAGCTTGTTGAGTAGCTCTTCTATTTTTAAATGTTGGCTGACAATTATGTTTTAATTCCAAGGTCTTAACCTTAAATCCCTGATCTTTGTTATCTACATAAATCAAACACACAAAAGGGCAGCCAATATCACACTTATTGTCACGACCCAATCGGAGGGCCATGACGGGCACCCGGAACTAACCTACTGAGCACCACATGCATGCATCTCTTAGTCATACCTAAGTGCGCCATAATGCTAACTTGTAGATACCATAAGTTGTATGGGACACAAGCCCAAAACATAATATACATACGGCATCAAGCTAATCCCAAGTACATATGCCGGCAAGGCTATTCATAGTAGTGATACAACAGATTATAAACAAAGATGACCATAAGACATCTAACTATGCATATCTATCTACCAGCCTCTAGTGGAGTGCAGAACATAATAAGGATGGGACAAGACCCCACCATACCCTTCTGTACACAAAAAGATCATACCAACTGGACTGCAACTCCGGAACAAGTGGAGTGCTCCTATACAACTGTTGAGATGGCAGCCTAAGAGTCTGAACCATCTCCCTGTCCACCTGCAGGCATGAACGCAGCGTCCACAAACAAAATAACGTCAGTACGAATAATGTACTGTGTATTTAAGGCATGAATAACAACATAATGAAAATATAGAGGTAACATAGGATAAGAGAGATCAACATATACCTCGGAATGCCTCTTAAGGCGGATGTCATGCATGCTTGCCTTTTTAAAAAAATATATTCTCATATATATATATATATATATATATATATATATATATATATATATATATATATAAAAAAAAAAATACGTACCCGGTATATATATATATAATACCGTACCCGGCCATATAGGCTTGGTGTTATCATCATCATAACGTACCCGGCCTTTTTAGGACTCGCTGTTTAACATCTTACGGGACTCTGTGTGAAAACCCAACTGATCAGTGGCTGCACAATAGGTGTCGTACCCCACCGACTATGGCGCGGCTCGGTGTGAGAAAATAGCTACCTATATATATAGGCATGCATGAGAGCCCAAATAAAAGCTATGACTCTATCAGAGTGATATAAGGTCGGTAAACCTCCGATTATCGTTATGGAACTATTATCATGGACATATCTCACCTTGAAGGAACAATAATCATAAGATGAGATCAATAACAATAATAAGATCAATAACCAACAATCATGAGATCAATAACCAACAATCATGAGATAAGGATCAACAATATCATAAGAACATACGCTTCTAATATTTCTAAGAGAGGAATCATTATGGACATACTTTGTGTAAGCTCAAAACAATGGAATCATGCCTTAGAAAAGAAACAGCCTCAACATACCATGTTGCTTACTTAGCCACTCAAAGTCTACCTTCTAAGCCTATAAATATACATCCAAGATGATTCATACAACAATCAAGCCATAGGAACACTTTCACACTCAAACTTAGCTGGTTAATAAGTTAACGGAATTCGGACAGCATTTTCCCTATATTATCCACTCCAACCAATTCTAAAACAGCTCTCAAACATCAATAACAACGTCAACAATAACATAATCAAGATACTGCATGACAAACACATACAAATCTATCCAAGACTTCCTTTGAAAATCAGCTCATAATCCAACAACATCAACATATCAAACTACGACCTTTATACTATGTTTTCCTTCACTTTAAACCGTTAAAATCCTCCAAAACAACTCAATGTCAAATTCAAAATGAAGAACATACTTTATACTTGAAGAACTTCAACTCACATAACTTTCTTCAAGACCAAACTCACCACAATATCAAGTAGAAGCAAGAACAATCACTTTTCATGAACTAGTTTAGTGTAATCTTGTTGAATTCTTGATCTAAGGGGCTATAAGTGTTTAAGAAAAGTTTATGGAGGTTTATAGAGCTCAAGGGAATGTAGAATGATGATAGAATGAGGGGAATGAGGTATTTATACCCCTTGAAGGTTGGTTCCACCGCCTTTCAAATGGGGCCCGTGGAGAAGCTGTCACGCCCCAAAACCCACCCTAGACGTGACCGGCATCCGACGTCATGAACAACATCGGAAGAACCTAAACTATGCACTATTAACACTTGAACCCGCCAAGTTCAATATCACCTCCGACAGTTTAAAAAAAATCAAATGAGTCATGATATATGAATTAAATCAGTGGAAGTATTTAATGTCATAAAACTTAATCAAAATGTATCACATGCCCAAGAGTTAAACAACTCGACAACTACCCACAAGAATGTATACTGTAGAGCTTCTAAGATAAAGAATGATTGTCTAACACATCGAGAAGCAGCCCGCTAAAATGCTAAAATAATGAATAAATATAATTAGGGTGTTCCACGAATGAACATGTGGGCTCACCAAGTCAGCAGCAACAGCAAGTCCTTCCTAAGCGCCTGAAGTATCAACAACCTGCTCTTCTCTGTTACCTAACATATCATCAAAAACAAC
Organism: Lycium barbarum; assembly: GCF_019175385.1. Taxonomy (NCBI): domain Eukaryota; kingdom Viridiplantae; phylum Streptophyta; class Magnoliopsida; order Solanales; family Solanaceae; genus Lycium; species Lycium barbarum. The sequence goes on along the minus strand of NC_083348.1, from coordinate 66,995,084 downwards.
AATGATATGCATGAGTACTTCGTACTCAGTGAGTGCCTCGGGGACAACAAGTAATACGAAAATAGAGTACAATAATACTTAAAGAAATCAGTTCTGAAAACCATGTGAAATCAATGTAAAACAGTTATTCAACTTGTGTATCTCAGTAAGCATTATCAAACCAATTAAGGAGCCTTTTTTCAAGTCATAACTTTCAAATAGGCCTTTCAAATTGATCATGATTATCAACAACAGTTCCATGAAAGAGTAAGAATATCACACATGCCAATACAGGCCCAAAAATCAATCACATCGAAGGGATGACCGTAGAGGTTCCCTAATCACAGCGCACCATAACGGAATATGCAATTCTCGGTGGCTATCCTTCCTCCCGAATAGCTAGGCATAAACCGTACTCCAGGTAGGGAACCTGGCAGTGACCACTCTTCCTCCTGAATGGCTAGGCAATTACCACACTAGGATCCATAGTGGCTACCCTTTCTCCCGAGTAGCTAGGCCAAACACAACAATAAAGTTCATAGCATAGAAGTCGATTCACAATTTGTCTCAAAGTAGTCACACCATCAATTAGCATTAAAGTTCATTATGCCATATCGTAAAGATAAATCATTTCAAAGAACGTCTTGAAAACGTTTACACTTCTTTAACCAAGCTTTCAATGTCATAGTTCAATATGAAAAACATTATTACCAACCCTTAGCCATCCTTATTGACCATCTCTTATAGAAGAAAATGATTGTGATTTCATATACGTATATAGAGGACAATACAATCAAGGTTTAATGTGGGCTTGTCCCCTCACGCACACCAACCACAATCAAAACATGAATTAGGGTTTTTAAAGTAAGAAAGGTTCACCGCTCTATTCAATAAAGAACTTTTGAAAAGAAGACATACATCCAAAATAAGGTTTTTAAAAGAGAGACATACCTTAATTAAGCCTTACGTATCCTAACAATTCACCTTCTTAGCGAAGAACACTCAAAACCCTAGCTTGAGTTACTTTGAGAAAGATTACTTTGCAAACACTAGGCTTTTCATTCAAGAATCATGTTAAGAATCACGGGTTTAATGCTAGGATTAATTAATAATGTTAAAGATGTTCTTACCTTAATGTTTGGAGACTTAGAGAAAATATTTTCGTCCTTAGGGTTTATGAGAATGTGAATAAGTGATAAAATTAGCTGAACTCGCTATATATATACACAACTGGCGGCGGACGAAATACGATTAGAAATACGGATCGTATTTCAAAATACGGGCCGTATTCTATAGCCGTATTTAACGTTAACAAAACAGTGAGCAGTCTAGAGAACGGTTGAAATACACCCAGAAATACAGACCGTATTTCAAAATACAGGTTGTATTCTCTGGCCGTATTTTATGATAGCAAAACAGTGAGCAACCTAGGAAGGTGGTGAAATACGCCTAAGGAATACGGGCCATATTTAAAAATGCGGGTCGTATTCTTTGGCCGTATTTTACATTAACCAAAAGCAGTGGAGTTCGATTCTCCAAGAGACTTTCACACTTTAACTCAGATTTACGGAGTGTTACAGAAGCCATCTGGTAGCCTATCTTGAAACGCCTATAACTTTCTACTCCGATATCGTATCGACGAACGGTTTGTAGAATTGGAAACTAGACTCAATGAACTTCTACTTACATATGTTATTCATTCCATAACTCATCATATTCTAGTAGATACATTTCCCTCAAGTTGGGCCAGAATTTCCAGTCATTATGGGAAATTAGATTTGCTTGATCCCGAACCTCTAGACACTTGCTTAGCACCTGTTAAAAGTATTCCTGTAACAACTTTTCCGGTCGTTATGGGAAATTAGAACTCCGTTGGAAATTACGAGGCCACGGTTGTATTCGTAGGGCGTCGTTTTGTATATGTGCATGTTTGTTTTGAATTTTTGAGGCCTTAGATGAAATGTGGAGTGATAGGGGGAAAACTAGACAAAAGTCGAGTTCACTGCCAAAAATATACCGCTGTGTCGGTGGGAGTACCGTTGCGGCGGTACCGTTATGGCGGTTATCCATTTTACTTGGTGGTCGCTGTGGCGGGCACGGTACCGCTATGGCGGCACGCTATAGCGGTGGATGGACCGCCATAGCGGTCACAGCGATTTCGGGGTGGGCCGCTATAGCGGTACCGCTGCAGCGGCGTGATGACCGTTGTAACGGTCGACATAAAACAATAGCCCAAATTTTATATACTCAGTTTTATTTTCTCTTTTCACAAAACACCAGCACACTTCCGAACAAGCACCTAGGGTGAATTTTCAAGCTAGGGCAAGATACTTTGAGAGGTAAGTTCCTTTGATTCCATTCTATCATTCCATTCTCCTTCATTATTGTAATCCTCTTCATGGGTCTTTAATGGTTAAATTGAAATAGAAACCCTAGAATGTTAATAAACCTTCTAAACTTGATGGGTTATGGTTATTATCGCTTAGTTATCATCCAAATGCATTTGTTAGTTGCTCATGATCATAAATTGAACAATTAGAGACATAAACTAAGTGATTGGAGACGTAGGGTTCTATAAAAAAAGGTATCTTTACCATAAAAGCTGCTTGTAATGGGAATGTGGATAGAATATTGTTATGAATTAATGATTAATGATTAATGATTTCTAAGGGTCTTGATAGGTTGTTTATCACCTAGAAGATCATCCACCCCTTGGAATGGGGTAAGGGAAGGGTATTCTTGCTTTGGTACCTGTAAATTGAGTATTGTGACTCATTGAGCCTTCTATTGCTAGACTGTGAGCATACTGAGGCTTTAAGGAAAGGAAAGGTTGTAGCAGAGTGACCTGTATTGTTCCAGCTCTGCTTTGAGGTAGGTTACGGTCCACTTGAGTTAGACTTTGGTTAGTTGATTGTATGTTTTGTGATTTCCTCAGGAGAAAGCATGTCTAGTTTTTACGCATGTTATTGTGTGGTTAAACTCCTATGTGAATGTGAATTGAGTGTTTGTGTAGGCTTCATGCTATTTTTCCTGTGTGATTGAAATTGCAGTGGATGTATTGTGATGAGAAGCTAATATAATCTTCTCGAAGGTATTGTGACATGAAATGACGAGTTGAGTAGTGATACTGAAAGGTAAGAAGCATTGTTCTGTAAGAGGTATGGAAAGGCACATATGTGACATAGATTATGGGCTTGCGGTCCAAGGATAGTTCCAAAAAAGAGAGGTACTTTGATATATCCCACGTCCGAGGTTCGTTCCGAAGCGGAGGTGTGTGCTCGGGTCTGAGAAGTATTCCGAAACGAGTGGTAGATAGACACCATGGGTCCCCTGCAGGTCATGACTACTGAGCAATGACATCAGTTAGCATGTGTGTATAGTGAGTGAGGTTATTATGGTAAATTTATTTCCGTTGTGGCTTACGTGATTGTGATTCTTGACATCTTGGTGATTTGATTTTGATTATCCTTGGTTGATTTGCTGTGATCTATTGATATTCATGTATGTTGACTGGCTTGTTTATTCTATTGATTTGATGAAATATGCATGATACTAATCTTATTCGGCCTATTTATCTACCGGTACATAGTGTTTGTACTGATACTACCTTGCTGCATTCTTTTGAGTGCAGATTGTGATACAGAGACCGCTACTCGCCCTAACATTTAGCTTGGAGGACGTTTGCTGACAGATTTTAGAATGAGCTCTTTCCCATGCCAGGCCGCCCGAAGATCTTCCTTCTATGATATCTTTTCGTATTCTGGACATTATGGCTATTTATTAGTCAGATTGCATTTCGTAGACATATTTTAGATTAAAATCTTGTACGATGACTTTCGGATTTTGGGGAATTTTTAATAGTTAGACTTCCGCACTCGTTTCAGTATTTTATGGCATGACTTACTTAGTTTATTTTGATGCGTGAATGAGTATAATCGTTGGACTTGTTTAATATAAAATCAGACTTGAATGAATAGAGATCTTATGTGTTGGTTAGCCCACTGGGATTTAGTTGGGTGTCAGTCATAGCGGGTTGGGTCGTGACAAAGTTGGTATCAGAGCTTTAGGTTCGTCGATCTCATTGTACATGGACATCTCTAGCAGAGTCTTGCGGATCGGTACGGAGACGTCTGTACTTATCTTCGAGAGGCTGCCGGACATTAGGAAAACTCCCTTTTCATTCTTTCTTTTGTGCTACTTGATTACAATTGGTATCTGCTGATTCAAATAGGTATCTGACTATCCTTCATTCTCTCGCAGATGGCAAGAACACGCGCGGCAACAGCTAGAGGTAGAGGTGGAGGCAGAGGAGCTGGCAGAGGGGTGGCCCCAGCTGGGGGCGGCGTCCTCGTGGTTGACCCCGTGCCTCCAGTGGTTCCTAACGAGGCAACAAGAGATGCAGTCGCACCAGCCCAGCCAGTAGCAGTGCCAGTTCCACCCAGAGCTGCAGCTGCTCATGGTATACCAGATGCTATGGCACAGGTGCTAAATTGGTTGCATGGGTTAGCACAGGCCGAAACTATACCAGCCGGTCCAGCAGGTCGGGGCACAGGAGTAGCAGACCCAGGTCCGGACAGCGCACAGGCTCCGGGGGTTCAGCATGCAGCAGTAGCACCTCGCTTGGAGGAAGTTTCGGGTTTTGAGGCCTTTCCGAGGCCAGTTTCAGGGCCGGTGATGACTGGCGAGGAAAATGATCTATTTTGGAGGTTTACTAAAATGAAGCCTCCTGTGTTCTATGGTATTGAGTCAGAAGATGCATATGAGTTCATCATCGACTGTCACGAGAGGCTTCATAAGATAAGGGTCGTGGATAAGTACGGGATAGAGTTTGTGCCCTTCCAGTTCTTGGGTGATGCCAAGCTTTGGTGGAGGGCTTATGTGGAGTGTAGGCCAGCTGGGTCTCCTTCGTTGACTTGGATTCAGTTTTACTCTATCACGACCCATTTTATCCTAGGTTATGCAGGCACCTACCATTCCCACCTCGGTAGGCGAACCCTTAACTCAACGTTCACAATCAATAAATATAATAAATAGCGAAAAAAGTAAATAACGTAAGTCTCACAATATAGCATAATATAGATAAGTGCGGAAGTAAATGAATCCATCCTAGTATCTGGTCTAGTCATATAAGAGCATCTAAATCCGAATAACTCTGGTCTGAATAATAATACATAAAATGTCTCAAATCATGTCTTGAAAGAAAAGTAAGATATAAACAATAGAAGAGTCTTCGAGGTTAGAGGACGCCATGCTCGCCCTGGAAAACTCAAGTAGAAGCTAAGGAGTCGATCAGCCACGAGTCAGAGAAGTAGATCCGGCCTGTTACTCTGCATTCATGAAAGAATGCAGCAAGTGCAGGTCAGTACAAACAACAGTACTGGTAGGCATCATAGGCCGACTAAGCATAGTTAACACAATTCAGAAAATAACGCAGATAAATAAGTAAAACAATCACACATGAAGCAATATAATTGTAACTGAGTATCCATCAACACCTATGTAAGTATCTAACCCCAATATAATAAGTCTGAGTATATCAAATCATGGAACCATCAACACCATAAAATCAACCACACAATCCACCACAATACAGTCATCACGACATCTCACTCAAGTCATAATGCAATGCAATAATGGTATGAATGTGATGACATGCCATGCTATGCAAATGAGATGTACACATCTACTCCGGACAGAAATATCGACGCTGGCAGTACAACCTAGTGTGACTCGCAAAGTCTGAGTGCCACCCGTCCCGGATCTTTGCCAAGCAGACAGACGGGACTCTGGCTAATTGCTCATAGGGGGAGTCTTACCGGCACCACTCTGAGGGACTCGCAGAGCTCATGCACTACAATCGAATCCGGGATAACATCGGAAACGGCCATGCACAACGATGTCCGAATATAACCATCGGACATCGGCCTCCGCAAAATCACTCTAAAGAGTTGTCAATATTAGTTTCACAAATCAACGATTCCGGAATTGAACCTCGGACATCGGCCTCCTCACAATCACTCAAGTAAAAAAGTTTAGCAAGTATCAGTTTCATATAAATAACGATTCCAGAATGGATCTTAGGACATCGGCCTATTTCACAATCACTCAAGTAAAAAAGTTTATCAAATATCAGTTTCGCTCAATAAACGATACCGGATCATCACCGGATATCGGCCATGCATGATAATATGAGAGAATGTGTGCAATGCATATGTCAATCATCAACAAGTAAGCTCAATATCACAAGTACCTCAACGAGGTACGCCAACAATGTATCATAGTACAAATACCAACAATAGGTATGCCAGTCCTATCCCAAATCATGACAACAAGCGACATTCGATATCTAATAACTACACATGGCATCAAGCCAACACAATCAAACACATATAACGGGGTGGCTAGTCCCAACACACATCAGGGCCCAACCTAAGGTAATATTCATCCTAAATTCACACCCGACGATTCACATGCTGTCTCCGACATCATAATCTAAATATGTGATTCACTATACTAAGTCTCACCAAAGGCAAACCATAACCTACCTGAACTGCCGAACTGCAACATTAACAAGTCACTTTATCGCCTTGCCCTTCCTCTGAAGCTCAGAACCAAAGCAGTCTAAGCATAATCAAATTCTAAATTATAAATCATGAATAATGATACTACTATTGCTATGATATCAATTAGGTCCAATTTAACCCTAGAAATTGGGGAAACGGGTCCACAAGGGAGAAACGGGAAATTCACGGGTAAAATACCAAATTGAATCCTAGGTAATCATAACCCAATCATTAATTGTTCATTTAGCTCAAGAACTATCCCCAAATTTGATTTCTAGTAAAACCCCCAAATTGGGTATGAACCATAATTCCCCAAATCTGAAATTCAACGTTAAAAGTAGAAGATATGGGGTTACTAAGCTTAGATTAGTCACATTTTAGTGTTAACATCATTAATTTTATCAATTATAACCCTAGGGAGAAGTCTCCCAAAAATCCTTTTTCAAATTCTATTTCTAAGGGATTGAAAAGGAAAGAGATGATTCTAAGATGATAATGATTAAACAGAAGTAAGTGATTTCACAAAGCTTTACCTCCAAGAAATTCCTCAATTTATCCCCAAGAACAGCCTTCCCCAGCTCCAATATCGAGTTATGACATAATGAGGGTCTAGGTCTTATTTTAAGACACATTTAATGAAATTCCCCTGCTCGTGACTGCCACAGCGAAAGAAGGACCGCTACAGCGACGCCGCTACGGCTTCTGGGGCGCCGCTGTAGGGGTAAGACCCATTTTACTCATGGTCACCCCAGCGGTCACTACACTACCACGGCGGTACCACCGAGGCGGCTCTGGTGCCGCCGTTGCCAGCACAAGACACAAGAAATCCCTAAATTCTCTGAGTCTTCCATCGAATTTCCGGGTTATTTCCGAGGCCATATGCTTTTAATATGACCACCTAAACCCATACAAAAATAATCTAAGAACACACTCGTGGTCTCAAATTTCTAACGGATGTCTCGTTAACCGAGTCAACCACCGATGCCTACTTCCTATTTCCCATCTAAAGTCTCGAAATGCACCAAAATGTATTGGGAACCGAACCAATCATACATACAAGTTCTAAACAATCATCCGGACCTCTCGGAATTGACGAAACTCCGGAAAAGGTCTGTTTTCCCAGAAGTCAACCTCGAGTGAAAATGAGTCAATAAACCCTCGGAAGTGGAGAAAGTGCCAAAAGGACTATAACGACCAAACAGGTCGTTACATACTCTGTGTTTCTAGATAAGTATGTTCCGCGTAATCTAAGGGACCGAAGGAAGGATGAGTTCGCTACTATTGATCAGGGGAACTCGTCGGTTGCTGTGTATGAGTCCCGTTTCCACTCCATTTCCCGTTATGCTCTTCAGTTGCGTCCCACTAAGAGGGAGAGGATACAATGGTTCATAAAGTGGTTGAACACTGGGCTTCAGTTATCGGCTCTTCAGTTTGTAGCCAATGGAGCTTCATTTCAGGAGATAGTGGCGCATGTTCGTATTATTGAAGGTATTAGGCAGGAGAGTCAAGCGAAGCAGGTAGAGAAGAAGGCCCGTAGGGATGGAATATTCAGTAACTCTTTCTCGAGGGGTCAAAGTTCATAGGTATACTCAAGGCGTCCGGTTCAGTCCGCGATGCAAGTGTCAGTAGGGGGCCCATCAGGGGCAAATTATCAGGCTTCAGGTCAACATGGAGGCTACACTGCTTTATCATCTTCTGTTCAACGGCCTACGCTGGACCGTGCTTTCTTCGAGTCTGGTGAGATAGGGCATATCAATAGGTATTTCCCCAGACGTAGACAGAGTAGGCAGGGTACTCAGTATAAGGCTCCCCGAGCTCCATTAGCACCAGATCGTGGAGCTAAGGATCGCGCACTGGCAAGGCGGGCGGCCACATCACTGGTAGTGGTGGTTCCCAGCCTAACCGAGGCGGTCCCCGGGTAGGTAGAGGTGGACAGCAGCCAGGAAAGAGCGGGCCTTATATTAGTAATAGTAAACGCGGTGGTTCACAGGCGACGGGAGGGAGCTGTCATTTGTACGCCTTTCTAGGTAGACCGAGGTTGAGGCCTCCGATGCAATTATCACAGGTAATATCTTATTCTATGACCGTATGGCTTTTGTTTTGTTTGATCCAGGCTCCACTTTTTCCTATGTATCTACCTATGTTGCTATGGGTCTGGATACGATGTGTGATACCCTTGACACCCCCATTTATGTATCTACTCCTGGTGGGGACTCTGTGGTGGTGGATAACGTTTACCTGTGTGCAATTACTTTTATGGGGTATAGTACTTGGTCAGATTTGATGATCTTAGACACCGTAGACTTCGATGTTATTTTGGGTATGATTTGGTTGTCCCCGCATTATGCTATACTTGATTATCAATCTAAGAATGTTACACTATCCATGCCCGGGGCACCTAGACTCGAGTGGCAGGGTAACCTTAGTCCCCTCTCTAAGAAAGTAATATCCTTTGTTCGTGCTAGGAAGCTAGTAGAGAAGGGTTACCTAGCTTATCTGGCACCTATCCATTATAACAGTGCAGATACTCCATCTCTTGATTCTGTTCCAGTGGTACACGAGTTTACGGATGTATTCCCCGCGGACTTGCCTGGTACGCTACCGGATCGTGCCATTGACTTCAGGATCGATTTAGACCTAGAGACTCATCCTATCTCTATCCCACTTTATAGAATGGCGCCAGCAGAACTTAGGGAGTTAAAAGAGCAGTTGCAAGATCTTCTGAGTAAGGGGTTTATTCACCCGAGTACCTCTCTGTGGGGTGCTCCTGTGTTGTTTGTTACCATCAACTGAATAACGTAACTGTCCGAAACAAGTATCCCATTCCCCGTATTAATGACTTGTTTGATCAGTTATAGGGAGATTCTATGCTCTCTAAAATTGATTTAAGGTAGGGTAGCATCAGTTGAAGATTCTGGCAGAGGATGTTCCTAAAATTGCTTTTCGGACCAGGTATGGGCACTATGAGTTCTTGGTTATATCTTTTGGGCTTACAAATGCCCCAACTGCGTTCATGGATTTGATGAACAATGTGTTTAAGCCCTATTTAGACTCATTCATAATAGTGTTCATTGATGATATCCTTGTGTACTCTAGGAGTAAGGAAGAGCATGAGAAACATTTGAGAATTGCTCTTGGGGTGTTGCGAGAAGAGGAGTTGTATGCTAAATTCTCAAAGTGTGAATTTTGGTTATCTTCTGTGTCTTTCTTGGGGCATGTTATTTCGAAAAAGGGTATTATGGTGGATCCTCAGAAAATTCAGGTAGTCAGGGAATGGGCTAGGCCCATATCAGTGATCGAGATGCGTAGTTTTGTGGGCCTGTCTAGCTACTATCATCGGTTTGTGAAAGGGTTTTCCTCTATTGCTTCTCATTTGACCCGTTTGACTCAAAAAGAGGTACCATTTTAATTGTCCGACGAGTGTGAGGAGAGCTTTCAAAAGCTCAAAACATTGTTGACCACAGCACCGATTCTGGCATTGCCCGTGGAGGACAAGGATTTTGTTATTTATTATGATACTTCACGTTCTGGTTTGGGTGCTGTTTTGATGTAGGAAAGGAAGGTGATTGCTTATGCTTCTCGACAGTTGAAGGTGCATGAAAAGAACTATCCTACGCATGATCTAGAGTTGGCAGCGGTGGTGTTTGCATTGAAAATCTGGAGGCACTACTTGTATGGTGTCCATTATGAGGTGTACATAAACAATCATAGTTTGCAGCATGTGTTCACTCTGAAGGTTCTGAACTCTAGACAGCGGAGATGGTTGGAGCTGCTGAAGGATTATGACATCACCATCTTATATCACCTTGGTAAGGCAAATGTGGTAGCTGATGCATTGAGCAGAAAGTCGGCTAGTATGGGAAGTCTGACTCGTTTGATTTCTTCTTAGCGTCCGTTGGCTAGAGAGGTTCAGACTCTAGCTAACAGTTTTATGAGACTGGATATTTCTAACACAGGCAAGGTGTTGGCTTATGTTGAGGCTCAATTGTCATTTTTAGAGCAGATTCAGGCTAAGCAGTTTGAGGATGCTAAGTTGTGTAAGATACGTGATAAAGTATTGTGTGGTAAGGCCAAAGAGGTCGTGATTGATGGGAAGGCATGTTGTGAATCAAAGGGAGAGTGTGTGTGCCATGGGTGGGTGACTTGATCAAGACCATTCTGACAGAGGCTCATAGTTCGAGGTATTCTATCCATCCTGGTGCTACTAAGATGTATTGTGATTTGAGGCAACATTACTGGTGGACGGGTATGAAGCGTGATATAGTAGGGTTCGTTGCTCAGTGCCTGAATTGCCAACAGGTGAAGTATGAACATCAGCAACCTAGGGGTACATTGCAGAGGATGCCCATTCCTGGGTGGAAGTGGGAAAGAATAGCCATGGATTTCGTGCTGAGTCTTAAGAAGGTGTTAGGGAAGTTTGACTCTATCTGGGTTAGTTTTGATAGGTTGACTAAGTCTGCCCACTTTATTCGGGTAAAGATAACTTATGATGTGGAGAAATTGGCTAAAGTCTATATTCGTGAGGTGCTTAGACTCCACGGGGTTCCTATCTCCATCGTGTCCGACAGGGGTACCACGTTCACATTCAGGTTTTGGGAGTATTTGCACGAAGAGTTAGGTACGAAGTTACATCTTAGCACATCCTTCCACCCTCAGACTGACGGGCAGTCTGAACGGACTATTCAGGTTCTTAAGGATATGCTTCGTGCGTGTGTGATAGATTTCGGTGGGCATTGGGATCAATTCTTGCCTTTGGCCGAATTTGCCTATAATAATAGCTATCACTCAAGCATTTATATGGCCCCATTTGAGGCGTTATATAGAACGAGGTGTAGGTCTCCGATTAGATGATTTGATGAGTTCGAGGTGAGGCCTTGGGGTACCGATCATTTGAGAGAGTCCCTAGAGAAGGTGAAGGTGATTCAAGCCAAACTTCTAGCAGCGCAGAGTAGGCAGAAGGAGTATGCAGACCGCAAGGTCCGAGATCTTGAGTTTGAGAAAGGAGAGCAAATGTTGTTGAAGGTCTCACCCATGAAGGGTGTGATGAGGTTTGGGAAGAAGGGCAAGCTTAGACCGAGGTACATTGGTCCGTTAGAGATTCTCAAACGTATGAGACAAGTGTCTTACCAGTTGACTTTACCTCCGGGTCTATTAAGCGTTCATCCGGTGTTCCATGTATCGATGTTGAAGAGGTACCATGGCGATAGATCCTACATAATCCGTTAGGATTCGATTTTGTTAGATGAGAATTTGTTGTATGAGAAAGAGCCTGTTGCTATCTTAGACAGGGATGTTCGCAAATTGAGGTCTAAGGAAATAGCTTCTGTGAAAGCTCAGTGGAAGAATCGCCCAGTAGAAGAAGCTACTTGGGAAACAGAATCTGATATGCGTAGAAAATACCCTCAGTTTTTCGCCGAGTCACTTCCCTCAAGTTGGGCCAGAATTTCCAGTCATTATGGGAAATTAGATTTGCTTGATCCCGAACCTCTAGACACTTTCTTAGCACCTGTTAAAAGTATTCCTGTAACAACTTTTCCGGTCGTTATGAGAAATTAGAACTCCGTTGGGAATTTCGAGGCCACGGTTGTATTCGTAGGGCGTCTTTTTGTATATGTGCATGTTTGTTTTGTGTTTTTGAGGCCTTGGATGAAATGTGGGGTGATAGGGGGGAAAAAAAAGACAAAAGTCGAGCTCACTGCCAAAAATATACTGCTGTGGCAGTGGGAGTACCGCTACCAGCAGCCATCCATTTTACTTGGTGGCCGCTGTGGCGGCCACAGTACTGCTATGGCGGCACTGCTATAGCGGTGGATGAATCGTCATAGCGGTGACAACAATTTTGGGGTGGGTCGCTATAGCAGTCACTTGACCGCTATAGCGGTACCGCTGCAGCAGCGTGATGACCGCTGTAGCGTTCGGCGTAAAATAGTAGCCCAAATTTTATATACTCAGTTTTATTTTCTCTTTTCACAAAACACCAGCACACTTCCCAACAAACACCTAGGGTGAATTTTCAAGCTAGGGCAAGATACTTTGAGAGGTAAGTTACTTTGATTCCCATTCTATCATTTCATTCTCCTTCATTATTGTAATCCTCTTCATGGGTCTTTAATGGTTAAATTGAAATAGAAACCCTAGAATGTTAATAAACCTTCTAAACTAGATGGGTTACGGTTATTATCGCTTAGTTATCATCTAAATGCATTGGTTAGTTTCTCTTGATCATAAATTGAACATTTAGAAACATAAACTAAGTGATTGGAGATGTAGGGTTCTATAAAAATGGTATCTTTATCATAAAAACTGCTTATAATGGGAATGTTGATAGAATATTGTTATGAATTAATGATTAATGATTGCTAAGGGCCTTGATAGGTTGTTTATCACCTAGAAAATCAGCCACCCCTTGGAATGGGGTAAGGGAAGCGTATTCTTGCTTTGGTACTTGTAAATTAAGTATTGTGACTCATTAAGCCTTCTATTTCTAGACCGTGAGCATACTGAGGCTGTCACACCCTAATCTCCCTAGGGTGTGATGGGCACCCAACCCCATATCTGGAGCCGAGCGAACCCACAGACTCTTATTACATACATAATCTCTTCGGACTCTGAAATCGAATAAAAGTGAAATACATAGTAAGCTTTCAAAAATCTTCTTTCATCATTTGATTCTGTTAATCAGTGAAAATGACAAACATTATAAATGCTTTTGGAAACTTTCAGAAACAAGTCAAATCTGTAATCACACAGAATTTGTAACATAACATAAAATGACACATCGGCTGATGGAGCCGCTTACAAAACTGACATCCTATACCCACGACTCTGTCTGCAAAGTCTCTAACTTCGAACAAAATATCATAGCACATATACTCTGACTCGGCAACACTCCAGGAGCAAATGGAGTTGCCAATCCAGCTGAAGCATCTTCTAACAATGTGCATTACTCATCTGGGTGTACCAGCGTGGCATGAAACGCAGCCCCCGAAGGAAAGGGGGTCACTACGGAATATGTACTGAGTATGTAAAGCATGGAATACAGAAAACAGAACCATAATCGAAACAAACAGTACAAAAGTGAGTACATTTTCAGAATACCAAAATACTTAGTTTTCAGAATGCAAATCGTGTACACCGATGTCATGTGTCAGCAGAAGTACAGAAAATAAGTAGATCATCCAGAGTGCCAAAATGCGTATTTTCCAAACACAGACCGTACGTGCCAACATCGTATATCATCATATACATACACACATAACTGATTCATATGTAACATAATAGTGCCGAGGAACGTACGGCCGGATCCATATATATATATAACATATTAGTGCCGAGGAACGTTCGGCCCGATCCACAAATGTATTTGCTGCGGAACGTGCAGCCCGATCCATATATACATATTATATTGCTGTGGCACGTACAAAAGGTTAGTACATTCAATAAGCACGATATGCAGAATAATGAAAACAACTTACTGGAAACACGAATCATGAATGTCAGGAACGGTATCCGGCCCCTTACGGGACCCGGGGAACGTGGCGCCACCCTGCCTTTGGCGCCACACACATCATACTCCAGAAGTTTTGCTCCGTAATCTCCGTCACACATCATAATATCACATCATAGGATCAGAATATACATATACACATATATGGTTCGGCGAACCATGAACACATCATAACACCGTAACACACCATACTCCGGAATTCATATATGGCACCCGGCCCTCAAGCAAGGGACCCGGCGAACCATGCGCACGATGTATACCGGCCCGGGACTCGGCGAACGATATAATATTAGTATGCACGAACAGAGTAGTGAGAAACCATATGCACATAAATCAAGACTCAATGAATAAGTATACTTACCGACCCCTGAGGGCTCAGAAACAAGTTTCGGATCAATCCGAATTAGTATAAGAAAGTTATGACCGTTTGAAGTACAGAACGTTCTACAAGCGTTTCGGAAGCCATTTTTGGAAAATCAAAGCCATAATCATGTCAAGTACCTTTCGGATATCGTTATGGATCAAATCAAATAGAGCTTTTGGGACCATATACCCATATCAAAATGTATCAAAGACTCGATGGAATAATCGTACGTGCTAGCATTTGAAAATCAAAACTTTAGTCATATCAATTATCTTTCGAATGCCCTTTGGAACATATCAACAAAATTCGGACATCATAGATATGCAACAAAACCATATGAAACAACTTATGGAAGTCAAGAATATTAGCCATCCTAGTGGCTCTAAGAATAGGAAATTTCTTTGAAATCATACATATACGTCATTTGCTCGTTTCACAAAGATCATGCCAAAAGAAAGAAAGGGTAAGCCTTACATACCTGCTCCACGTCCTATTAGCTACGTTTATTCGTCCAAGATCGTTAGTCTACATTCAAGGAGATTTACATAATCATCAGACATATTGTCACACACTTGCCTTAATCTTTCAAGTAAACTCACTTATAACTGCCGAAATTTCGGCAGCATTTCCCCTGTAAATACACCATCCCCGAGAATCTAACTCGGCCAAATCAACAATCAACTATCCGAGAATTTAACTCGGTCAAATTATTAACAACATTACCAACAATCATACTAACAACTTCAACAATCAATCCCAAAACATATTCTAACATCAACAACTCTTGTCACACAATTCACGGCATTTCATTTATATTCAATTTAATCACATATATTCAAGCTAACGCCAATGATTCCACATTCAAGTATTAATCCGAAATCTTTCTAACATGACTCAAGAATATTTCAAATAATTCACATAATATTCAAAACAACCCATTCAACAAACTACCTCACCTGAAACCTTCCAGATTCAACAAGAACAATAACAACACATTTCTTCTCTTCCAACTTCATAAATTACACCAACAATTCACATGCTAGCAACATTATTTTCCATAAACACAAGAAATGGTTTTAAGATCACATTAGCTTCTAAAACAACTTTCTGACACTTACAACTTCCACTAGAATTATTAAACATTCATTTTTTTCATAGAGTCCATCACAACAACAACCAAAATACTAAGAAAAATTGATTCATTCTCCCCCATACTACACAATAACCACACGGTCACACACTACCTTCACACGGCCACAACATAACTTCCATATTTTCATAAATTTCATTCATTTCTACACTCAACAACATGCATAAACCATTCATAACATATAAAAGCAGATTAATTCTTACCTTTTTCCCTTAACTTCTCACTTGACTATAATTATGAACTTGCAGCAAAGAGAGGATTTCTTGCTCCAACAATTGTACCACGTTAAAGAGGACCTTTGAATTAGTGGGAATACTAGAAGAAAATATTTTTTTGGATCAAAATTGGAAGCTTCAAAAAAAATTTTCCGTGGCCGAATATGGCCCTTGTTTGGGGTCTTCTCCAAGCTTCTTCTATTTTCCAAGTATTAAGAATGAAAAATGTGACTAAATAGTCATCTTTTTGGGAATATATATTAGGCCTCCATGTGGGCCTTGGGCCACCCCACATGGCCGGCCACTTTGGCCCAAATTAGTCAAGCCGCCTTTCTTTTCTCTTTTTTTTTTTTTGTTTTGTAATTCATGAAAATTTATTTTCCGAATTCCAAATTTTCCCTTGGCCTTCCTCCATATTTCTATGAGTCATCTTGCGAATTTCCCTTTTTACCCTTAGCCTTTCTCAATATTTCCATACTAGTAAACAACTTGTTCATCGAAATAATTTTGGAAAATAGTCTTGCCTTTGACTTTTCGCAATTATCTCGAATTATCAGAACGTACAAAATACGGGTTATAACATCGGCTTTGAGAAAAAGAAAGGTTGTAGCTGAGTGACCTGCATTGTTCCAGCTCTGCTTTGAGGTAGGTTACGGTCTACTTAAGTTAGACTTTGGTTAGTTGATTATATGTTTTGTGATTTCCTTAGGAGAAAGCATGTCTAGTTTTCATGCATGATATTGTGTGGTTAAACTCCTATGTGAATGCGAATTAAGTGTTTGTGTAGGCTTCGTGCTATTTTTCCTGTGTGATTGAAATTGCAGTGGATGTATTGTCATGAGAAGCTAATATAATCTTCTCGATAGTATTGTGACATGAAATGACGAGTTGAGTATTGATACTGAAAGGTAAGAAGCATTGTTTTGTAAGAGGTATGGAAAGGCACATATGTGACCTAGTTAATGGGCTCGTGGTCCGAGGATAGTTTCGAAAATGAGAGGTACTTTGATATGTCCAACGTCCGAGGTTCGTTCCGGAGCGGAAGTGTGTGCTCGGATCCGAGAAGTATTCCAAAACGAGTGGTACATGGACACCATGGGTCCCCTGCAGGTCATGACTACTGAGCAATGACATCAGTTAGCATGTGTGTACAGTGAGTGAGGTTATTGTGGTAAACTTATTTCCGTTGTGGCTTACGTAATTCTGATTCTTGACATCTTGGTGATTTGATTTTGATTATCCTTGGTTGATTAGCTGTGATCTATTGATATTCATGTACGTTGACTGGCTTGTTTATTCTATTGATTTGATGAAATATGCATGATACTAATCTTAGTCGGCCTATTTATCTACCGGTACATAGTGTTTGCACTGATACTACCTTGCTGCATTCTTTTGAGTGCAGATTGTGATACAGATACCGCTACTCGCCCTCACATCTAGCTTGGAGGACGTTTGCTGACAGATTTTAGGGTGAGCTCCTTCCCATGCCAGGTCGCCCGAAGATCTTCCTTCTATGATGTCTTTTCGTATTCTGGATATTATGGCTATTTATTAGTCAGATTGCATTTCGTAGACATATTTTAGATTAGAATCGTGTACAATGACTTTCGTATTTTGGGGAATTTTTAATAGTTAGACTTTCGCACTCGTTTCAGTATTTTATGGCATGACATACTTAGTTTATTTTTATGCGTGAATGAGTATAATCGGTTGACTTGTTTAATATAAAATCATACTTAAATGAATAGAGATCTTGTGTGTAGGTTCGCCCACTAGGATTTAGTTGGGTGTCATTCATGGCGGCTTGGGTCGTGACAATTCCTTAACCTTATAAGGGTTCCATGAACTCTCTGAGCTTACGTTAGTTAACTTACAATGCAAACGACGCGAAAATTTTCGATGTGTAACATTCTTCCCCTTTTAAAGACATTCGTCATCGAATGTTAAACACTTAGAGATCTTATGGAAATTTTGGCAGAGCTTCCTCTGTAACTGTAATACTACCAACCTATCATGCAGCAAACCAACAGCACAATGCCACCCAGGGCTATAACAATCAGTAACAACAATGGCCCCACACGACCAATGATAGTAACTAACAACATATACGTACCTGAAGGCTATGATATCTTGGTCTGAACCTCCTCTGGGAGTGATAACTATTATACCCCACATTCTTTTCATATTTTAAAGTGCGTCGTAACTTAGTTAACGTAAGCTTAGGAGAACAAGATTGTATTTTAAGCCTAAATACGAAGATTCCTATTATGAAATAAGTGTTACGTACAAGTTAAGGTGGATCAGATTTTTCTTGAATGGAACATTGCACAAAGAAGTGACCTACTAGCTTAGGATATTAATTTGGAATTTATGGGAAAGTAGTAAGTGGACAGCAAGTACAACATAGATATGCATAAAGCTAAGGTTGCCACATAAGTGATGACTATTAGGAGATTTGGTCTACAAGTGACATGTGTCAAGGGAGGATGGGTGGCACGTATAATATTTTTACACTTCAGTGAGAATGAAATTGAAGCACAATAACGAGATCGGTGTATAAAAGGATGAGGTCCCGTAATTATTTAGGACTTAAAAAGTATGACGGCAGGGATTGAGAATAATATTTGGTTTATGTATAAAGAGGCTATGGACTAGTTCTACCACATGATTATGATATTGAGTATATGAAGTGTATTAGAAATAATTGGTATTAAAGTGAATTGAGATCAAGAAATTAATGGAAATAATTGGATAATTATTAAGTGGACATAATCCACGTGTCATGGTAAGGCAGCAAGTGGGTATGTGTCACAAGGCTGTGACAACCTTAGTTACACAATACACCAAAAGTTGCCAAGTGTGAGGTCAAACAAA
This sequence comes from Lycium barbarum, assembly GCF_019175385.1. Lineage (NCBI taxonomy): Eukaryota > Viridiplantae > Streptophyta > Magnoliopsida > Solanales > Solanaceae > Lycium > Lycium barbarum. The sequence continues at coordinate 66,976,429 of NC_083348.1, read as the reverse complement.
GATATGCATTCTTTATCTCAATTTGGTGAATTCATACCAAAATAATCATAATTCACAGCAGCAACGTGATTGTAGAACATAAAGGAATTTCTCATAGTTAATTGGGTGGATTCATTGTATAACAACCACACAACAGCAAGTTCGTGGCAACAACACTTTCTTCTGGTTCTAGCGGATCGAAGGTTACTTCATAGTGAAGCAAGGTGGAAGAAGATTATTTCTTGGAATATAAGGTAAGAATTCTCCTCTACTAGATATATTTAAATTCATCCCCGTTATAGCTAAATTAAGAGACGGAAACTACGAAATTAATTGCGGGAAATCGGATAAATGGTTGTTGTTATCATGTGGACTGTTTGGTGGTTGTTATAAATTGTTTGGTGTGCTAGAATATCGTGGAATTGGCTGTAGTTATTGTTATTGTGCTTGTTGTTATACTATGTATATACGAAAATAAAGAAGTGTATACAAGTATCGATATAGGAATTGATGAAATAAACGCGAACTTACAAATAGAATTATCATTTGATAGAGTTGGAGTTGTGGGCTGTTTTTCTTGTTGTAATTATGTGATATAAAGTTGTGATTTGTGGTAAATGATGCCCTTATCATATTGAGAATATTTTTAAGGTTAAGAAGAAAACATACGAAAAGGTGCCATGGAGTATACGGATTGTAATTCGAGCTTGTCACTCGTTATAGAGTATTATGAAGTTGTTATGGACATGCATGTTGTGTTTTTGGGATTTATTTGTTGTTGGGCTGTTGTGGTGATATACCAAATTGGGAGATACTAATGATATAGGGGAGATGCTGCCTGTTTCGTTTTAAAATTAAGTTATCAATTAATATATATGATATACGAAAGTCTTCTTAAGTCACGTGCATATTCTTACGATTATAGGTTTAGCATATTAATTGTGGAAGTACTTGGCTGGACTGAGCTCTTGAACGTCGTGAGGTATGTTAAGGCTATCCCTTCTTTCTTTTTTGGCATGGTCTATATGAAACAACCAGACGACGAACGTATAAACTCCAAAGAAGCTCCTATTCTTAGAGATACTAGGATGGATAATGTTCTTGATTTCTAGAACCTATTTCATTATGTCTTGATACGTGTCTATGATTCTTGAAGTTCTATTTGATATAATCCATAGTGACATTCGAGGGGTACTTGACATGACTGTCGTCTTTGATACTCAAGTGTTAGTTCATTCTACTTATTCTATTGAGTCTCAGATGATGATTTAGTTTGCATATGGTTGCTCACTACTCTGCTCGTGCATGCCGTTAATATATCTTTCACCGAGTCCCGGGCCGAGTATGTTTTCGTGCACAGTTTCACTGCATTGTTCACCGAGTGTCTCACTAGAGGGCCGGGTACGGTATATATATATATATATATATATATATATATATATATATATATATATATATATATATATATATATATATATATATATATATATATGATATGATGATGTGATGATGGCACCGATACCCCTGATGAGCCGGGCATGGTATACATGTATACGACTTTATTCACCGAGTCCATAATGGGCCGCATATGGTATATGATATGGCTATGCATGATTTTCACTTCATAAGGCACAAGTACAGTGGTATCTTGAATGTCATACTTGTCTCCTGTAATCTCTATTTCAGTCATGATCTTCTTTATTGTATTTCATGCTTTATATACTCAGTACATATCTCATACTGACCCCCTTTTCTTCGGGGGGCTGCGTTTCATGCCCGCAGGTACAGATACTCGATTTGGTGATCCTCCAGCTTAGGACTTTTGCTCAGCTAATTGGAGAGCTCCATTGTTCTAGGGCCTAGACTATTTTGGTACAGATCTTTTGATATAGACTTACGTATATGTCCAGGGGTACGGCGGGGCCCTTGTTATACCCCGTATGTTCATACGTCAAATTATTCGCAAGCAAGTTGACTCAAGTTAAATGAAGAATCATTTTCGGACACGAAATAGAAATCTTTTAATTTGCAATTTTAAGTAGAACATAAATTGTTTATAAATTTTATTTAGTGTAAAAATATTATTGGAGATTAGGGATTAAATAATTGTGATTAGATTACTAAGTAGGAATTAGTAATTAATTTAATTAAGTCTAGTGGTCCCCACCCGAATTAAATAAATAAATAAAAAGAATGGATGACTTATTAGGTTGGACACGTGTAGGATTTAGAGGACCTATATATATATAAGTCAAGAATGACTCATTGAGTCATCACTTTCACACTTCAATTGAACAATAATGGAGATGGAAAGAAAAAACAAAAAAAGGAGCAGCCTTGGCTGCTACTGTTCACGGCCAGCCATGGCTGTTGTAAAAAAAACAAATTGCTTTGATTTAATTCCAAGGTGAATTACAAGTTCAAGGAGGTGATAGCAACATTGGATATTAAGTCGGAGAAGAAGAAATTGTAAAATTGGAGCAATTGAGCGTAGAAATTCTTCCGAGACAAATTTGGTCAGATTTTCTTATTTTATGGTGTAATTGTGTTAATAATATTGTAATGGAATTATTAAAATTGGATTGGACGAAATTGGAAGTAAGAAAATGCATGAAATTGATGTTATAGGAAATGGTGGGCTGAAATGAATTTAGAGAAGTTGTTGGGTTGTTAGAATTGTTATGGGCTGAATTGTGAGAATTTTATGTGTATATCGTTGTTGTTGGTATTTCTGTGTTGACAGGAGGACAATTAGAAATTCGGGTTCGGCGGATATATAGGGGAAATGCTGCCCGATTTTCGTTAAGCCCTTAATTAATGGAAAACCCTAAACGAGAATGTATAGGTTAAAGAACAAGTTCTACAAAGTGATGGGCTACGGATTTACGAACTAGAAAGTATAGTTACTGACGATAACGTTATCTTTATGTTAACTAGGCTAAAAGAGTGACAAAGCGAACGGTTTTGCGATTAGTCGTCAACAAGTATGTAAAGATGTCCCTTCTTTCCTTTTGCATGTCCTAGATTTAAGTGATGAACGATATGAACTTTGGGGTAATTCCATTCATAAGCTTTGAGTGATATTTATGATTCTTATTCACTTCTTGATGTTACAATTCTCAAGTGCTTGAGCCTCCCTCTTCAGTTTTCTGTACGTTGGTTAATAGTCGATATATATCTGTTCCTATTCTTAGGAACTCTATAATAACTAGTGACATATGACTATGATCCTTAAGGCTTTGTGATATACTTATGATGACGTCAAGGGATGTTTGATATGTTTTCGATGACCTTCGAAAGGTATTTGATACGACTATTGTCTTGATTTTCAAATGGTAATTCGTGTTGATTATTCTATTGAGTCTTTGAAAATGTTTTTAAATTGCATATAGTTTCTCACTACTCTGCTCGTGCATGCCTCAATATGTCTTTCACTGAGTCCCGGGCCAGGATATGTATTTGTGCACAGTTTCACTGCATTGTTCACCGAGCCCCTCACTAGAGGGTCGGGTACGGTATATATATATATTATGGTGTTATGCTGTGTTATGGTGTTATGTTGTGTTATGGATTTATGCTGTGTTGCGGAGTTATGCTGTGTTACGGAGTTATGCTGTGTTATGGAGTTATGCTGTGTTCTGGAGTATGCTGTGTTATGGCGCCAAAGACGGGGTGGCGACCATGTTCACCGAGTCCCATAATGAGCCCGATATGATATATGATATTGACATGCATGATTTATGTTCAAAGGCAAGCATTTTGGTATTCTGGTTATTGTACTCGTTTTCTGTACTCCTTATTTCAATTATGATCCTGTTTACTGTATTTCATGCTTTACATGCTCAGTACATATTCCGTACTGACCCCCTTTCTTCGGGGGGGGCTGCGTTTCATGCCCGCAGGTGCAGATACTCGCTTTGGTGATCCGCCAGCTTAGGACTCCCTTTCTGCTGTCTTGGAGAACTCTGTTGTTCCGGAGGCTAGACTTTTGGTTTGAATCTTATGATATATATATATATATATATATATATATGTTATCCAGGGGTATGACGGGGCCCTGTCCCGTCATATTTTGCTATTCGTACTCTTAGAGGTCTGTAGACATAAGTGTGTCGGTTGTGTATGGGTTCTATTCAGCTGTGTCTATACGATGTGCTGTGGTATGATGTTCGTCTCTAGTAGCAGCCTTGTCGGCTTGCATACGATATTGATATGTGATGGCAGCCTTGTCGGCTTGGGTATTATTTCATGATATGATTAGTTGTGACTCCTCAGGAGACCGTTGATCTGGAAATATATATATATATATATGATGAAGTTACGAACTTTGGAGTTCCTTTATAAGTTTCCGTATTGTCGTAGTTTCAGTTTGATGTTATATGTAACAGGTTGGTATACGGGTGCCCAGTTCGGGCACCAGTCACGGCCTCGGGGCTGGGTCGTGACAAAAGTGGTATCAGAGCAGTTCGTCCTCGGAGTGTCTACAAACCGTGTCTAGTAGAGTCTTGTTTATCGGTGTGTTGTGCACCACATCTATAAACAGGAAGCTACAGGACATTTAGGATGTTACCTTTCTTTCATATCTAAGATCGTGCGATAGAGCTCAGCCATAGGAAATGAAATTCCTTATACTAACCTTTGATTTCACCTGAAGAACGATATCGACAGAAGGAAGCGACTGACGATATTAGAAGCTACAAAGTACACAGGTAAGTAACGGTGCGAAAGAGGCATGTTGGATAAGGTAAGAATATTGAAATATGATTGAAATGTAAAGTTGAAGAATGAAAGAGTAGGTAGATAGTAAGGTATAACAGGACGGATCGTTAAAGGATCAGGTACGTCTCGAGGTGCGATATGTGAGGTAAGTTTCGATACCTTTATACTTTTTACTGGAAATCGGGAGCCCTGTATGGCTATGATACGATATGATATAAGCGTATATATGTTGGCCCTGTGAGGCTTTGTTGGTATTTCCTGCGTGCAAGTTTTGGGATAGTAAGAAATACAGAGGAAACTCTGCCCAAATTTTTCCAGAAATAGAAAAAAGAAGAGAATGGGATATAAGTTCATAATATGTCTTGAAAGTCGATACCGATAGGGAAAATTTATTATGCTGGATTAAAGCTTTAAGAGATACCCTCCATGTCATCCGTAAGAGGCATCATTGTTATTTGAAAGATTTTATTTCGAAAAAGCCTATATGAGCAGCAAGGTTTGGAATTCATCTGAATGGACCAGAATGCTTTCCAGCCACACTTTTGCCTTAGAAAAAGCTTATGTTGAAGGGCAAAAACGTCCGGTAATTAAGTTTCACTTTTATTGAAAAGTACAAATCATACAGCCAGTATTTTATGAACTAAATGATTCGTTCACGACTCAAGAATAAATCTGGAGGTAAACCATGTGAATCAAGCACTAGAAGTCCTGTGGTGCTTGTCGGATTCTAGTTTTCTTCTGGTGGTGGTTGGAGAATGCCTCATGGTAACATTTTATTAGTTCTCAATCAACTAGTTGGAGATGGAATTTGTGGAAGGAAAACTTAAATTTGTGGGCTGTCTAGGATCATGTATTTCATATGTTGTTGGTGAGATGCTAGGATGATTTGGAAGGGCTTCTGATACTAAGGGATGATTTAGAAAGAGGTGGAAACTCGTAACAGAACATTTTATTGAGGTATCAAGTGAACCGATAAGTAGGGGTAAATTACGACGAGTTTACAGTCAAAAGGAGCAGTAGTATGATTGAGACAAAAGTACGGGGAAGGAAGAGTTATGACAAATTATGAAGGTATTGATAAGACAGCATGTGAGATATTAAGGGTAAAGATTGATCAGAAAGAGTGACGGGTTAAGTACGCCTAGTCCATATAGTGTAATTAAAACATAGTAAGAATCGTGAATAAGATTAAGAAGTGTTACGTTATAGGATGGATTACGAATAGGATGTAATGTGAATACCATAAGGATTGCTATAGAAATGAGTAAAGCCTAGCAAGGAAGTAACTAAAGAATACGATGTGATTAGTGTGAAACGGAAAAGCAAATGTAGAACGAATAAGGAAGACTTACAAAGTTCTACAGGGAAAGTTCAGAATGGAGATCAAGTGGTAACAAAAGTGAAAGCCAGCACAGGAAGAGAAGGAGTTAATTGAAAGAAGATGATAAGAAGAAAGCGAGTGGGATTACAGTATAGCGATGTGTTATGACGTATAGCTAAGAAAACGAGTAATATAAGCGACAGAATTGTGAAAGCCCAAACTAAGGGAAGATGAGCAACGGGACAGAATGAATGCCAGAGATGACTGGTATGATAAGAACAAATAGGGATGAACAGAATATACTATGGAAATAAGAAAGGGGTTATGTAGAAGTAGTGTTTTCTGAAGGATACAGGAGTAGCATAAGAATCCTCGTGTACAGAATAAAAGATGGACATAGACTGGAGAAATGAAATGAATACTAAATGAAGCACTCAAGACGGACGTAATTAATTAAGTATGAGTATAGGACAAAAGGGAAATATATAGTTATGAACTTAAGGTGTAGTATGACGAGAAGGTGATAAGACAAGACCACTATTAAGACGAATTTGATATGATTTTGAGTAAGTTAGAAGTTAACGTTGGGTATACAACAAGGGTGAAAGAGCATGAGGCATAAAGGAGTACTGCATGTGTATGACTTCACCTTGGAAATGGTGAAATCCTTAAAGGACAAGGATTACGGATTTGCGAAACAACTGATGTATTGTAAATATATTAAAAGAAACAGATGATATCCGTTGGGATAAAGATAGTGTTATGAGAAAGCTTGAGACACTTATCATTAGAATATAAGTGCTACCGAACGGAGAATTTGAAACGACGATAAGAACTAGCTAATTACTGATTGGAATGAATGGAATGTGACTTCGGATAAATTGCTACATCAATTATATTACTCGAGTACCAACCATCAAATAAGATTTTGTATTATATATCGAGAGTTCTCGTCGCCTTATGATTGTGTTGGGGTTTCATACATGGGTAATCTAAGTTATGGGGGATATAAAGGAAGACATGGATGTGGTGCAGTAACCAAATGTATTGGAAAAGAATCATATGAATTTGAAAATTGGAAATGGGGGCATAGAGCGGAATATAAATAGATAAGGATGTAGGTACACCCTAAAGGGGGGAAGCGGATGAGAAAAATGCAAGTGTAAGGTGAAATCAACTGACACTGCAATACATTTGATGTGAAAACTTAAACTTTAAGTGAGATCCCTTGCTGAAACAAGTTAGCGAGATTTGAAGGCCAACAATAAACGGATAGAAGCCAAGATAGTATTTGAGACAGTGTAGAGAATTATTGGTAAAGATCTTGGATAATATGACATCAGAAGGTGGATGCTCCTAAAAAGGAAGAATACGACAAGAAAATGGCAACGAGTAACTTAAAAGATATTATAAAAGATAGCAAGGTCATACTAGATTAGAGGTTAAGATGTGGACAACAGAGTTATTGGCTAATGATATTGTGACAAATAAGTAGCAAAGGAGAAAGGATAGGAAATCTCTCCTATAGTAGGATATGAGAAAATCAAATGGCGAATAAAGGAAGGGAAAGGAGCGTGACAAGATAGACCGCAACTGAGTTTTAGTACAAATAAGATATGCAAAACGGGATGAACCAGGAGAGAGAAGGACTATGACTAAGATTCGATATACTTTGTACAAACTGTACAAGTAGAACATAAATTGTTTATAAATTTTATTTAGTGTAAAAATATTATTGGAGATTAGGGATTAATTAATTGTGATTAGATTACTAAGTAGGAATTAGTGATTAATTTAATTAAGTCTAGTGGCCCCCACTTGAATTAAATAAAAAAAAAGAATGGATGACTTATTAGGTTGGACACGTGTAGGATTTAGAGGACCTATATATATAAGTCAAGAATGACTCATTGAGTCATCACTTTCACACTTCAATTGAACAAAAATGGAGATGGAAAGAAAAAGAAAAAAAGGAGCAGCCATGGTTGCTACTGTTCACGGCCAGCCATGGCTGTTGCAAAAAAAAAAATTGCTTTGATTTAATTCCAAGGTGAATTACAAGTTCAAGGAGGTGATAGCAACATTGGATATTAAGTCGGAGAAGAAGAAATTGTAAAATTGGAGCAATTGAGCGTTTCTATCTATCAAACATGAAAGTTGACGTTTGATTATCGTTTCTATCTATTAAATTTTCATATTTTTGGGTTGCTTATTTATTCTTGGTCTTAATTGTTTGATTACTTGATCACTAATTGAACACTATCTGTGGTGCGTGAATTGGACTTGAGAGAGGGAATTCACGTACGCAATAAGAATAAATAGAGTTTGTTCGATTTAATCGTTTCGCTACTGAAGATAGAGATACACCCTTTAGCCCTACTTAATTGGTTATGGAGAAATAAATGGGTTCTTGTTACCTCTGGCGACCATAGAGATATAGGCGTTATAGTAGCATCTATAGGCTTGTGAGTAGTTCGAGAGAATATCATAAAGTTACAATTAACCCGTCAACTAGTAACTCATAGGCAGAACGATTTGAAGACTCAACTGGATTGCTAGTGGTCATAGCCCTAGATCTATCTCTTCTCCGATAAAATCCGTTCTTTCTTGGTTGAAGTTCATTATTTGCTTTCTTTTATTTTTAGTTAGTTTACAAATATAATCTTGGGATTTTATTTCTTGTATGGATAATTAGGATAGTTTAATTTAGTAAACAGTTAATCATAAGTCTCTGTGGGTACGATATATGGACTTTAAAATCTTATATTACTTGTACGACCGCGTATACTTGCGTGTGCGTTTGGGAGCAACAGTCATTGTCGCTCTTTTTATTCTTGTTGATTAACAGTATTTTGGCGCTTCGTTTTTATTGCTAATACATACGGTGAATATTATTTCTTAATGTTATTTTTCCCAAAAACTTATTGGGAAAATGATTAAGCAATGGGGCTCACAATATGTAAGTAGATACAGCTTCTATCTCAATTTATTTGACACTTTTTTTTAGTTAACTTTGAATTTTCCATTTTACTATTTATAATTTATTTTAGACCACAAATTTTAATACTTTTTCTTTTTACTTAATCAAACATCATCACATAAATTAGGACGTTAGGAGTAATAATGTTGGAAGGTAAACTTAACCAATCGAATAGTCCTCCCACCCAAAAATGTTACCATCACATAAATTAGGACGTTAGGAGTAATAATGTTGGAAGGTAAACTTAACCAATCGAATAGTCCTCCCACCCAAAAATGTTACCTTGTCTTTCTACTGATCATCATTGATAGAATTCAACTATGCAAAATAAGCCTGTCAACCGGTCCGATTTAACCGGTTCAAATCGAAACCGGTAGAACCGGTTGTGGTTAACCGTCTATTTCTTACCGGTCCGGTTTTGATTTTTTTGAAACCGGAACCGGACCGGTTAAACCGGTGAAATTAAAAAAAAAAATTGGGCCTGGGCTCAGCTGTCCGGTATTGGACCGTTGGCAACGGTCCATTTGCAAAAATGGTCGTTGCCAAACGGCCATAAACTCATTTTTTGCCCCCCCCCCCCCCCCCACCAACCCCCACAAACTTTTTTTTTAACACTTTAACCCATCCCCCACCCCTATATAAACCCTTCTTCATTTTCATTTTAATCCACACCAATTCGCTCTTCTCTTTCTCTCAAATCTCAATTTCTCAATTATAGTTACTTTACAATAATTAGCCATTTTAAATTTCTCTCAAATAAATATTATAAAGTCTTATTATAGTTTCAATTATTAATTTTGCAATTATAATATTGTTGGTAGAGTTAGTGATTTTGCAACAATCCGAAGTAGCTTTGGTGGATTTGCAATTCTAGCCGCCTTCACTTTATTGGAAATTAATCCGGCAATTTGGTACCTTCGTTCCAACTCTATCTTTATTTTTCGCAATTTAATTCTAGCAATTTAATTTGTTGCAATTTATTTTCTTGTGATTTATTTGATTGTGATTTAAATTAATTCTATTTAATAATGGCAAAGAGATTTAGACGTGGTGCCGGTAGTAGTAGTGGTATTGTTAGGGGTGGGCTTAATGAGGAAACATTTGTGGAAGAAACACCTAATTTAGGTATTGATGTTGGTGGAAATAATCCACTTTTAGGTCATGAGGCAATGCAACAACATTTTACCGACACTTTTAATGAAATTGATGATGATGATGATGAAACACAACCCCCTAAAAATCTCATAGGAGATACATGTCCTGCACAATCACATACACAAGACAAACCGCCTAGAACTCGTAAGCCAACCGCTAAAATTTGGAAATTTATGACTAAGGATAGGGAAAACCAATCAGTTACATATACCCTATGTGGACAAGTATTTGCTTTTAGGCAAGGAACTAGTAAGGATGGTGGAACGGGTACACTAAATAGTCATATGAGAAAAAAAACATATGGATGTTTGGGGAGAGCAAACGGGTTCAAATGTGGGGGGGTATTCAAATGACTATAGACTCACGAACCGGTAGAAATTTTAAGTATGACAAGAAAAAAGAGCGTGTAGAAATAGCTAAAATGGTAGCTTATGATTGTTTACCATTTTCCTTTCCCTCGGGTTTGGGGTTTGTTACTTACATTCAACGTTGTTATAATTCGTTATTTGAGGGTATTCCTTGAAGTACTTGTAGAGCGGATGTTATAGATTTGTATAAAAAATATAGATTTTATTTGCGCCATGTATTTAATTCTTTAAATTGTAATGTTTCTCTTACCGCTGATTTGGATCTTAGTCTTAACAAGTTAGATTTTTTTGTTATTACATGTCATTGGGTTGATGACAATTGGGTTATGCAAAAAAGAATTATAGCTTTTTTATATGATGAAGGAAAAGGTCGTCACGATGAAAAAATTTTAGCGGATTCAATGTCTACTATAATGAAATTTTTTAATATTTATAGGAAAACACTTTGTATTGCTTTAGATAATGCTTCTACTAATACAAAGGCGATTGGTCTTTTAAAAAGAGAAATAAACCCTCCGCTAAAAATATTTTTCATCTGAGATGTAGTTATCACATTTTAAATTTAATTGTTAAAGATGGTCTTGTGTGTTTTGACGATTCTATTCAAAAAGTTAGAGATGCGGTTGCGTTTCTTTTTTTGTAATGCTAATAGGGGAAGACTTAGAGATTTTAAGAATGCTTGTGTGGAAAATAACCTTAGACCTAGGAAAATTCAAGTAGAAATTGAGACTAGGTGGAACTACACTTACATTATGCTACAACAAGCATATGAGTATAGGATTCCCATACAAGAAGTTCACAACAAATATAATATTAATAGTGATGATTGGTTAAATTTTACGCATTGGGAAGATGTTAAAGAATGTGTTGAACTCTTAGAAAAAATTTATAATGCAACTCTTGCTTTTTCTAGACAATTCTATCCCACGGTAACCGGAATTTTAGCCTACTTAGCGGAAATAGCTAGAGTTTTACAAGAGTATAAATATAAACCCGGTTATCAAGCGGCTATTTTTGAAATGATAATAAAATTTAAGAAGTATTTTTTCCCATCCCAATTTTATTTATTTTGGGTTCTCTTTTAAATCCTTGTTTAAAAGTTTCTTATACTAAAGCATTGGTTGGTCAAATTTATACATTTTTAGAAATTGAACAGGGAGTTCAACCATCTTTAGCTGAAGCCGAACTCGCTATTGATGACGAGTTTAGAAAAGTTTTTACTCATTATTCTAATTTGGAAGAACGTGCTACACCCGTTGCTCCACGCCCTACTACTTCTCAAAGTAGCAAAAAGGGCTTGTCGGGTTTGTCGCATTTAAAAGTTTTACATTCACAGCCAACTTCTTCTTGTAGTGCAAACTTTGATGAATATAACTTTTATTTGATGCAGCCAAATGTGGATATCAAGGAACTGGATGAATTGGACGTCTTAGCATGGTGGAAGAAGTACAAGGCAAGTCATCCGATACTCTCAAGAATGGCTCGAGATATCCTTATGGTTCAAGTATCAACCGTGGCTTCGGAGAGCACATTTAGCCAAGGAAGACAACAAATTGGAGACCATAGACATTCATTATTAGGCTTTAGCTTGCAAGTACTAGTATGCATTCGCGATTGGATTAGATCGGAGCAACGCAACCAAAACTTAGAAGCGGAGGAAGGCGAAGAGGAAGAAATTGAAGATTTGATAGCAAGTGGACCGGACCAAATGAAAGACTTTGAAGATATCTCCATGGCCGAATATGATATGGGGAAAATTAACGAAATGATTCAGAATTGGTGAATTTATTATTCTACTATTTCTTTACAACTCATGTATTATTTGCAAGTTAAAAAAAAAAACTACAACTTGTAAATAAATGTTATCCAAGAATGAATAAAATATATGGCTCATTGAGCTTTCTTCTATTTACTTGTGTTCATGTTTTTACTTATATTAAGTTAGGAATATACCTAAAATATACTAAGAATATACTTATGATATACATCTACTTAAATTAAAAACTAGAAAGTTATATACTTGAAAAATAACTAGAATATACTAAGAATATACTTATAATATATAATAGGGAAAAGTGTTCAAAACACACTTAAACTATGGCGAAAGTTGCCATAACACATCTAAACTTTGCGGGGGTCCTATGACCCCCCTGGGCTTATTTTTTGTGTATTATCTACGCTTTCAAATGGACAAAGTCACCCAAACTCGTTTGAGTGTATGCACGCGCTCCACTACAGGAAATTTGATATTTAGCGACCATTTCTTAACGAAGGGAGATGAATCCGGTCATTATAAGTGCACTTATAGTGACCAAATTTTTTTCCAGTCGTTAAAGCTAATTTTTCTTTCAATTATCGTGCCTTTTGCTTTGTGCCTTTTGTGTTGAGTTTGTGACTGTTTAAGAATTTGTGCCTTTTTGCTTTCCTTTGTGTTGAGTTTAAAAGATTTAATTATTCTTGAATTGGGTATTTTCATTTCTCCACTTTCCAAAATTTCAAACCCAAAAAAACTCCATTGTAACGACCAAATCAAACGGGTCTTTTGAAAACGTGATTAATCATAGTGGATTAAGATAGTAGGAACCCAGTAAACAAAAACTCCATTAGGGACGTCGAGTTTCGACTTGAAGCTTTCATATCTGGGTCTTCAAATTTCGGATTTGATGAATAAAATTCTTGGTTGCTGATTGTTTGAAGCTGAACTCGAGCTTAGAAGACGTCTGGAACGTGAAGAAGAACTGAACGACTCCATGACTTCCATGAACAAAGCTTGAAGCTTCGAACTCGAATTTTCGGGTTGCCGCAAATGAGCTCCATTTCGAGTGGGTGATATATCAAAAGAATCGGAACGTCGAGAGGAATTCGAATCTGAAATTTTGTGATGTTTGGTTGAGATTTGAAGTGCATTAGGATCAAATTTCAGTCCAGTTCTCTATGAAAAAGATGAACAGTAATTTGTTGATCAGATTTTGCCAAAGTTGTCATAACACACCTGAACTTTGCAGGGGTCCTATAACCCCCCTGGACTTATTTTTTATGTATTATTTACACTTTTATATGGAATCTTACGCGCTCAAAGAGAGTAGATACAATCGCTTGTACAGGTCACCATATAAAAGCATACAAAATACACAAAAAATAAGTACAGGGGGGTCATAGGACCCCCCCGCAAAGTTCAGGTGTGTTATAGCAACTTTGGCCATAGTTTGAGTGTGTTTTGAACCCTTTTCCCTATATAATATACATATAACTTAAACATATATATATATATATATATATATATATATATATATATATATATATATATATATATATATATATATATATAAGTTATATAACCTAAGCATATTGATATATATAAGTATATTCTTACTATATTTTAGGTATATATATATATATATATATATATATTTATGTATTGCTGACTTGCTGTTAGCCTGTTGGTCAGTAAATATTTAAACTTTACTTATAAACTTATATAACATATGTAAATATACCTACAATATACTAATAAATACTATAATATATATATATATATAATACAAAAAAAAAAAAAAAGTTTTGGACAGTTTGAACCGGACCAGTTCCGGTTTGGGGTTTCAAACTGGTAAATCGGAACCGGCCATTTTTTTAACCGGAAACCGGCTAGTTCCGTAACCGGTTACCGGTCCGGTCCGGTTCGGTTTGAACCGGTTGACGGATTTAGTGCAAAATAATTGAAATATCAAAAACAAGTCATATTATTTTGTTACAACATATTTGATTACATTGATAAATGAACACTCTAGAGTCTAGTGTATGTACGACGGTAAAGTCATAATCTGGAAGGAAGGCAATGACGACTAACGGACACAAGCTAATGCTTTTAATGACCGCAAGTCATGCTTTAATAAATCTATTTGGTGGTCCCACCATGAACTTGGGCTTTGCTTAGCCTGTGGTTCTTTGGATGGTGATATCTCAATTCACATTTCTAGGTCGGATGGTAGTTGGGACGCCACGAAAATAAACCAGCTCATCCAGTCGGTGTAACATCTCTTTCATGGGTACTGTCAATGTCTCGTTAAACTTTAGTAGGTTCGGGTATGCTTGAGCCTGTTGAAAAGCTAGCATCCGGTGGTTGTGATATTTAGAGGTGTCGAATGGGCGGGTTGGGTTGAATTTGGACAGGTCAAAATGTGTTGAGTTAATAAACTTTTTTTGGCGCGGATTGCCCTTCATTTGGGGTGGTCTTTAATTTTTACCCTTCAATTTGATGGTCTTTAGTTTTACCCTTCGCCTAATATTCCGAGGTTATGGATTCGAACTCTAGTTCAGTAAAAATAAAAAATAAAAAAAAATCGCAAAGCAAAATTTGCGAAACTATCCATGAGGCAGAATTTGAGCCTTAAGGGTAAAAGTTAAAGACCGCCAATTTGAGGGACAAAAATTAAAGACCACCCCCAGCGAAGGATAATGCTGCAAATTGCCCGTTAATAAATGAGCGGGTTATTTACCCGCCCAAAAGTTTTTGGGCTGAAATGAGCTAAAATGGGAGTTATTACCCAACCCGCTCAATTCTTACTATGTTATAATTGTATTGTTGTTCTTTTATAATATTTTAGTACCTTATAAATTATATTATTTTCCTTTATTATGCTATACATAACATATCAAATAAAATAAAAAACTGTTTGAAACTATTTTGACAAGATTTCTCATACGTCAATTTGGACTACATATTAGCTCAATTTTTGATGAGCTGAAATGAATTGAGCTAATAAATGGATAAGTCAATAACTCGCCCAAACTCAGACGGGTTGGACGGTACATATTCTTATGGGTTAATTTTACCATCTCTAGATAATACCGTGAAGGTCTAAAAGTTATATAATGGCATATGGAAGATGAATTGCTTCCTGCACTTCGGATGCATAGTAATTGGGAGAGAGATGTAGCCTGGGCGCCAAACTTGGGGCTTCCAAAGTCAACAATTGCTAGTGCTTCAGAGGATGGTACGGTTGTCTTATGGACATCACAAAGGAGGGACATCAGTAGGAGCGGAAGGTTCTTAAAGACTTGAAAAGTCCTGTTTGGAGGCTCTCATGTTCGCTAACGGAAAATTTTGTTGGCACTAGCTGCTGGTAATAACAATATCATATTGTAGGAAAAAGTAGCTGACGGTGAGTGGCAAGAAGTCAACACTGTTGACCACTAGAATTGGAGTTCTCTGTTTTCTTTCCACCATCCGAACCTTTTTTCCTGGCTCGGGGGTTGGTTTTTTATATTTCAGGACTCATTATTCGCTATCTTGATAATCCTTTTCGTTGTAATTGATAAATGTGATGACTCAGCGTACCAGAGCTAGGAAGTTGCAAAAAAGTTGACATTGTTTTAAAAAAAAGGCACCTAGGACCCCCTGGACCAGTTTAAAGCTGAATCATTGGACCCTTTTGAGGTCACCTGGCATTGAGCGTGTATATGACTCTCTGTGGGAGCGTGAAAAATAAAAAAATTAATTTTTACAATATCGTTTTGTTAAATATATTTTTAACTTTTTTCTTTTTTTTTTCTTTCTCTTCTCTTTTTTCTTTATTTCTTCTTTCTTCTCTTTTGAAGAGAGCTCGCACTGACCGAAAAATTCGACTCACCGGAATCACCAAATAATTCAAGCAAACACCCTCCTAAAACTGAAGTGAAAATTTGTTTATGTGTGGCTGGGTTTCAAATGGCGGTTGAGGAGGTGCGTACGATTGAAACATGGGTGGAGATCCGATGGAGTTAGCACAGTGGACGGAGGTGTTGCTGGGTGCTCCCATGGTGGTTTCTAATTGACTGAGTGATTAACGGTGGTAGGGTCGGAGCTCATGAGGGGCGCCGTGAGCTCTGTTTTCTCTTCAGATTCCTCCGGCGTCCGCTTCACCAAAGCCATATCACCGGAACTCTCATTCTGTGCCTCCACATCTAATTCAAAATACTCACGCCCATTCGAAGCAGCCATTTCAAACTATTAGTTCACTATGAGTTGATAAACATTTTTGTTTTTTTTCATCCGATCACATATTCAACTTCCTATCAACTTAATTAATTCAATGTTAAATATGCTGAAACATATATCACGTGAATTAGATTTTTTGATTTTGGACCAAAAAGGCAAAGGATTCAAATGGCTGAAATTTGATTTTTGCGGAAAGGATGCTGAAGAAGATGAAAGGGTGGGTATAATGGGGAAGAAAGAGAAAGAGCCAAAAGAAAGAAAAGGAAAAATGTTTTTAAAGAAATTGACACGTGTCACATAATGATTGGTACATGACACCACATTTTTTTCTTATAATTGGGGTTGAAGGAAAAAAGGTACTCCCTCCGTCCCAAAAAGATTGACATTTTTCACTTTTTGAGAGTCAAATAATTTGTTCTTTGACCGTAATTTTTTCATATGTCTTTAAAATATTTTAAATTATTAATTATGATATGATTTATAGTACTTTTTACGTAGTTTTCAAATATGTAAATTTTATTTCGAAAAAATTAAAAATTCTATGTCAAATATACGGTCAAAGAACAACTCGTTTAACTTTGATTGTTTGCACCCACATTGTTCTCAGATGACACAACCACATTGTGAGCTGATGAATCTCCAGAATAAGGGGCTTGCCTGAACTGATCTTGCCTGTACTGAGAATGACCACGTTGTTGTTCATTTAGTGCACCATAGGGCCTCTTCTTGAACCTATAATCCGGTGGATACTCCACTATTTTATAACACTGATTTCTTGTATGTCCTTTCAGTTTACGCACATCACATTGCAAGTTATAGTTCTTTTTGACCCTTGAAGGTCCAGCACCACTACCATTACCATGAAACATTGTTGTTACCACCATTACCATGAAAACCATTATTTCCCCTTGAATACATTGCCATATCAATATTTCCTACAGATGCAGGATTACTACACAAAATACCAGGTGTAGCAGCCACAAATTTCTGTCCTTCATCACTTATTATCATGGAATATGCTTGATTTATAGATGGCATGGGATTCATTAATAAAATCTGACTTCTAGCTTATTGATATGAATCATTCAACCCCAACAACAATTGAAACATTTTCAGTTTTGTGAGTGCGCGAAATTCTTTAGACTTGGCACAATTACAACAAGGAGTTGGGATTAGAGCTTCTTCAATTTTGTGAAATAAGTCGAAACAGATGCAGTACCTTGAGATAATGTTGCAATTTCGTTATGAATATTGAAAATTCTTGAACAATCATTTTTGTTGAATCTTTCGCACAACTCATTCCACACCACTTGTGCACTCGTGGCATACATGATCCCACCTAGTAAACTCTTGGATACTGTACTCATCACCCAAGAAAGAACTATTGCATTGACCCTTTCCCAATGGTTTCCCATTGATTCTGGAAATTGATCCATCTACCAAACCAAGTTTGTTCCGGCCTAATAGAGCAAGTTTCATCGAATTGTGCCAAATTGCAAAGTTTTCAACACCAGTTAATTGAAATGTAATGATTTGTATCCCACTTAAATCGGAAGAATGCAAGAAAAGCGGGTGATTATAATCGATTCCTGGACCTTGACTTGTAGTCGAGTTTTGCCCAGAATTTTCAGCATTAGTTGGACCATTTGTCCCAATTTGGGGTTCAGTAATCGCCATTGAGGAATCTTTAGATCAGAGATGAAAAGGCGGAAGAAAATCAATACAAACTGAGCTAGATTCACAAATGTATTCTGTACATAGTTATATCATAACGGAAATTTTACCTGTGATCATTCAGAAAGCATCAAGGTAGTGGATGTCATATTAAGTAGCACGGACCACAATTTCTCCAAGATATAATGAGACAACCCTCTTTTAGGGTTTATTATAGAGTTAAGAATAACTGGAAACATGCATTAAAAGATAAAGGTCACTCTTCTTTGGTATCAGAAAGGTCAAGCACTTGCTCCTGAAGACGTGGCGATTTGAATTGGTTGATCGAACAGTGAAATGTCTAAGCTCAGTAACTGAGCCATGTAAAACCTAGGCTAACACAGTAGTTGCACTCCTATGAACGAAAATAGTGCTACTCATTTATGATTTAGCGAATGAAAATTTGATTTAGCGAATGAAAATTTGAAGCAAAAAGGGAGTAGATATAAATGAAAATGTAAAGGTTCACTTTTGGAGACAAGCAATTGTGATTGTTAATGACATTTAGTTTGAGATTATCTTTATATATCTGAATCAATTTTGAATGCAATCTAGTGAAGAAAACAACCATTTCAGTCTGTCTATCTCATTCAAATGTCAATAGCAAACAATAAATTTTAGGCTTAAATTTGGGCGTCACTTTGGGTCGCTGAAGAAGCCATTGATAGACGGCATAATCTCTGGAGACCTGTTACGAACGAACTTCCTAAGAGCATGCTCTGCATATTTCTCCCCTTCTGAAAAGTTCTCCAGCACTCCTGCTCCCCTGTTTTCCTTGGTCACCCTATGTTTTGCAAAACACAAAGACATCAGCGAAATAATAGAATATATTGCAATATTCTACTTTCTGCAACTCCACTTCTTATTTCTTTGTTAGGAAAAAACAAACATCAATTGCAATGGGTCCAAAGAACAAAGAGCAACATCCATTACAAGTAGCAATAAGCTGCAGCTCAGAGAAGTTGAAGGTCCTATTTACAGTTACCTTCTCTCTTTACATGTTGGTTTTAAAAAAAAAAAAAAAAACATCTGATACAATAATGAACAACCAAATATGCAAAACTCTTAACACACAATCAGAACAGAAGGAAAAAGTCCACTAAAAGTAGCAGAGAACTGTAGTATAGAGAAGTTCAAAGCCCTCCTTCACACAGTTTTCTTTCTTCCCTTTCCATATCAGATTTTTAAAGGAAATTTCTAACATAGAAAGGTCTCAACCAATGTAGATCTCCCCATTACATGCCCCATAAGCTCATTTTAGACACTGAACAAAAGTTGCAGTTGAAATTGATTATACCTCTAATGACCAAACAAAGTTGTAGAAGTAACTAACGGATCTTAAATCCTTGTCCTTTTAAGTCATGTAAATAACTGATTTAGTTTTTCGACAAATTTTTAAACACGAAAGAATAACCTCCCAAAAAATTCCTCGCAACCCTGCCCCGCAAAAATTCTCCTTTTTTGAAAATTGTTTGCCTTACTTTTGCGTTCTTTTTTCCTCGCAGTATCATTCTTCCTTTCATATTTACATAAATTGAAAAATTGCCCTAAATTTTCACACATGTATAATCTATGCATATGATAAGATGTAAACAAAAAAAACAAAAAAAATTACATATTCAGTCTCTATTGTTTAAATATGTGTACCAAAATTTTTGCTGTCAATGAATTTAACCAAATTCAAGAGCAACAATACAAGTATGAAACTAAGGAGATGCATTATGCTGACAGAGACACATCCAAAATATAAATGTTGTGGATGCACACCTGACCTACACCTATGAATATATTATACAAGTTTAAATTATTATCTTCCACTTTTATATGCTGGATCAACCTTTATGCATGTCTTTTCATTAAGAAGTTCGCTGCTTAGGAGGTCCAAATACGGAGCATGTCAAATGTAGTGCAAAATAAGATTTCTAATAGTAATTTCAAGAATCAGGCAATTCATAGTTATATATATATATATATATATATATATATATATATATATATATATATATAAAAACCCAACGGCATGAACAGAGGAAAGGTTACCTGACTTCAGGGTTGCCGCAGATATTGCGAACTAATTGAAACCCACAAATTCCAACAGCTACTCCTACTGCTGCAAATAGTGGATACACCTGTAACACCACAAATTATTGCATCATCGTCAGTATTCAGTTACTCGGATCTAATAAGCGAAACTATAGAGAACCCAAAAAACCTCATATGTAGAACTAGTAAATGTACTATCATATCACACATGCACCCGTTGCTTCTATACTAGATCTATGTCCCAAACAATAAAATATTTCTTCATTTTTAATTTGTTTGTCTGGTTTTGACTTAGACATACAGTTTACGAAAAAGAAAACTTTTCTAAAACTAAAGATACTTTTTTTTTTAATCTTATTGGTAAGAATTCAAATCTCCACATTGTAATCCTCCCCATTTTTCCTTCCCCTACCCCCTATGTAATAAAACTAAAGATACTCAAAATATACCAAAATGCATTTTAATCTTATTGTGCTTATCATGTTATATGGAAAGAGACAATATGACTAAAAAGAAAAATAAGACAAAGAAATTAAAACGGAGATAGTAGCAAAACAAAACTTGAAGAGATGGAGAGACAGACCTCGGGCCTCAACCATCGGTTAATGGTGGAGGAAGCCATGGGAAGATGGAGCAGCAGAAATTGGAAAGTGAAGGCACTTCAAACAATAGAGCCTTTACCTGGCAGACTGCCTAAAATGTGATTGCCCATATTTATAGTCCCTCTATCCTAATTTATATCGGATTAGATTAATTTAATATTTTAAAATTAAAATTTATATATATAAAAATTACATAAAAAGTATTAAAATTTATAATTTTTTTATATTAATTTAGTGAAAAAATATATCTTAAAATATTAATCAAAGTTGAGTGAATTTTAAAAAACGAAAAGTATTTCCTCTGGAATGTTCTCATTGGCTGTAATTTGTTTTGGTTCAATCAATGTACGCAAAGGCCCATGGATTTGAATAGAAATCCAAGTGGCTCTGTTCACCTCGTAAAACGAGATTTTTACTTCTTTTCATTTTTGAAAGAACTTTTTTTTTTTTAACATAATTTGGGGGAAAAAAGAAAGACACTCTTGATTTTAATTGAGCACCAAATATTATTCCTCTATCCATGTGGCATTTTTTTTTTTTAGCCGTGCAAAAAAAGTGATATATTTTTATATTTAGTATTAATTTATCTTTAAAATATTAATTTTATTTTTAATGAGATGATTTATATTCACATAAATTCTATGACTTATTCTGAGCACGAATTTAAAAAAAATCTTTTATTTGTTAAACTCCATTTAATTTAAACACCACACATAAATTGAGATAGAAAGAGTTTTTTTTTTATCTCAAATACGAATAATTTCATATTAGTATTTTCAGAACCTTAAAATATTAAAATACTGAATTGTGAAGCACTTTAAGTGACCGTATGATTCTATCCAAGGCTAAAAAGTTGTGTATTGTGCCAAGGTGAGAATCATTTTACCTCTCAAACTCTAAACAATTTTCTAAAACTCGTATAATCCTTCAGTATTACGTTATCTTTAAATAATTTTCTTGCTCACTCGTAAAACTTTAATATTCAAATATCAAAATGCCATCAGTAATATAAAATTAGTATAAATACACAGATAGTGGACCGACTATCAAGAATTCCATTTGGCTGACTGGTGCAACTTGCAAGACAACTATCCAGTTCTAAAGATAAACATTTTCTCACAAAAATATATTGAAACTAGGTAATTTACCGCAGTTCGCGCGGTCGTGAATGACCTCATTTAGCTTATAAATGATCCTTCACTAATATCCAAATACAAAAAATAACGTAAAGGTCATTTCTTGTAAAAAGTAAAGACATTTATCACAATATTTTCTAACATAAATGTGGAAATTCGATATTGTCACATATCTCAAGAAGCTATAATAAATGATAGCAAATGTCAGTATTTTTTGATCAATTTTATCTTCTAATACGTGTTTTCTGACTGTAACATTTTTTCCTTGATATAAAATTTTCTCTAATTTTGTATGCACAAAAAGTATTGATTATACGATTCCACGATGGACAATATACTTTATAATGATTAAAGACTTATGGAGATCAATGATTTGTCGAGCCTGGACTTTTACTGCTCTCTTTACAGTGCAATTTTAGCAGTCTTTCAACACAGTTTCAGCACAAATCACCAGCCCATTTCAGCACACTATACTTCATCAATAAAAACTGTAAATTTCAACACATTTTCTGCGCATTTTAGGACTGTAAATGTCACATTTTAGCACATATTCTACCCATTCCGGGACTCTAAAACTTCAGCTAAAAAATCTCCACATTTCGGCATATTTTCTGCAAATCCAGCACTCTAAATTTCACAATAAAAGTTCTAGTATACTCATTTATTATGTCTATAAAAGGAAAAAGTTTCTAACATGTTATTTTCTTAGATGCCTAGATTAATGTCTTGGTAGTTACCATCCAAATGACTCATTCAATGTGTGAATTTTCAGGAACAAACTTCAGATCGCAAGTTAATATTTAAGGCGATATGGTGCAACTGTTCTCTTTTTCCAAGAGGCATAACTGCTATTTTTATGATCACGGGATCATTTGTCTTTTCTCCTCCTTAGAGCCCGTTTGGATTGGCTTATAAGTTGCTTATCTGTTTTCAGTTTTTTTGAGTGTTTGGCTGGTCAGCTTAAAGTCATTTTGTGCTTAAAATAAGCTCAAAAAAATAATTGGGTCCATTTGACTTAGCTTATCTAAAGCAGCTTATAAGCTGAAAACGGCTTATAAGCCAAAAAAAAAATAAGTTAGACTACCCCAACTTATTTTTTTTAGCTTATAAGCAGCAAACAGCTTATAAGCATAAGCCCATCCAAACAGGCTCTTAATTGCTTTTGGTTTCTTCTTCTTTCCTTCTTTATTCTCTTAAAATCAAAATTATAAATAACACAAAAACAACAAATCTTTGAGTATTAAGAATGAAAATGGAAAAAATAACTGAGAAGTTTGTGAAAAGAATTTAGAAATACAAAATTATATGCATAATTCTATAATATGGGGAAAACGAATATCAGATAGCTTGATACTATTAGAAGAAAATCACTACTCAATATTACTTTCACTTATAGAGCATACATCCAATTATGATACCATTAAAAATCATTATAAGTTGTGTCATGTGTGATAGTACGATTATGATTCTTGCCTCATTGTGAATTTGCAAAGAGTAGCAAATTTTGGAAGTTGTTGACCTGAACTTCTTCACAGATTAGATGCATTATTAAATGTAGTTACGTTTGGTGCACTTTTTCACATATTAGATGTATGAAGTAGCAATTACAGAACACAATCATGGCCATTGTATCAGTTAGATGTGAAAAATGCCTTCTTGCATGGGGACTCGAATAATGCCGAGCATGACTCGTGAAACCAATACAGAGCATAAAACCACTCGCTCCGAAATAGTTGTCAAAGCAAAAACTAAAATAATCACGTTATATTCAAGTTTTTACCACTAGGAAAACCTCATTGTATTTACGAATTAGTATTTTTCTAATATCCAAATAATAAAGAGTATTATCTCTTCAAATGAAAAGGAGACAACAACAACCTCACAAAGGAAGTTCCATTTATTTTTTAACTATCCCATACTCTAAAGTTAAAGCGAAGGCATTGACGACCATCAATCCCCAGTGGTGGAGCTTTGTCAAGGGTGTTCGAATTCATATAATCTATATATTAAGGGTGTTCAATATGTAGTATATGTTTGTAATACGTAATAATTGACATGTCTACACGGTATAATTTTTCGGTCAAGGGTGTGCAGGGCTGTGGCTCCGCCACTGTCAATCCCAAGTGTGGTATTGATGTGATCAACACTAACACATGTTCAAAAGTAGAGATGCCAACAAAAGTTGATGAATAAAAATGATTTTCAGTTGAAGTCGAACATATCAAAGCAACTATTTAATTGTGAAGGATCATATAGTAACAAAGCCGAAGAAGAGATGAAAAAAATAACAAAATAAAAATGCTAAAATAAGCTACAAAGAATAAATTATAGGAGTATATATATTTGTAAATCATTCAAACTTAAAACTAACTGAATAGTATATTTATGCTTACCAAACTCATGTGACCATATCTGAGGATGAATCTTCCGCCGTCATTGAACTTCCTTTTTCGTGTTGATGAATGTATGTTCGCCTATTATGACACAAGAAGAAATTCGGAAGAGTAGGTCTCTTGATCTGCACCAAAGTGATGACCTTCTTTGACACAACTCGATCATTCTAACATTTTTTTTTTTATGCTCTTCTTGTATTCTTATTGCAAATTACTCTTCCTGGGATAATTTGGAACAGAAAGGCAACAGTCAACACATCTACCTTTCTGGTGTGGTGTGAGAAGGGAAGGAAGAAAAGAAGGAAAAGTAACAGTTAGAATGTTTTTTTTGTTAATAACTTTAATTGCCACCATTACCTAGCAACGTTTAAAATTGGTACGTTATTTTAGGAAGTTGCAACCATTCCACTCTTTTAGGAAGGCAATAAATGCGACTCTTGATTCTTTTTTGCATAATAATTAGGAAGATAAATGGGGGAAAATCACAAAGATAAATAGCAATACTCATCTGTGAGAGCACCATGTCACCGGGCCTTTGTCTCGGAATTATATAGATGACACTAGGTCGCTGCTTGTAGCAGAGAAAATGATCAAAATGGTCCGGTTGTTTCATTTTGGTCCTTTACAATCACCCTTAACTGATAGTACCTAATGCCAAGTCATTTCCTTTAATAGAAGGATTAAAACCTCTCTCTGAGCTTAAGGTGACCTATAGATTTGTTGCGAGTACAATTTTAAGCTGACTGATGAGTATCCCATGGCAATTGATTCTAAGGACTTCGAGTTCTCATAAACCAGAAAGGAATTTGACCGCTAAATTTAATTAATTTTCCTCTTGCTTCTCCATGGATGCTAGTATGTTACACTAATGCCAGCTCTAAGGTTAAGGTGGTAGTGTCAGAGTCCGGAGCCTAAAGGGCATAAAAATACACGGTATAAATTAAAAGGGGGTTGCCTTTCAGAAATATACCAAAACGGGTATAACGTGGACTCCTCCACGTTATACCCCAAATTTTTTCTTCATTGTCAGAAATCACAACAGAAAAAAAATTATTTAATGGTATAACGTGGACTGATTTGTA
This sequence comes from Lycium barbarum, assembly GCF_019175385.1. Classification (NCBI taxonomy): domain Eukaryota; kingdom Viridiplantae; phylum Streptophyta; class Magnoliopsida; order Solanales; family Solanaceae; genus Lycium; species Lycium barbarum. The sequence continues at coordinate 66,950,961 of NC_083348.1, read as the reverse complement.
TAACGTGGATCAGTCCACGTTATACCATTAATATATATTTTTTCTCCCTAACGTTTTACAAAATAGTTTGTAAGACGTTGCCTTTATTTAAATCATATTCGGCTATGTTTTTAATAAAAAAAAATTATTGATTTTTTTAATTTTTAAAGCATATAGTTAATTTCAGTGATTAACTCAAATAAATATTTTAACACATGCAATAATTAACTATGTGTTATATATGCGAACAAAAATAAAAAAATAAAATATAAGTTAAATAAACGCCACACATTAACTGAGTAGTAAATGTTAAATTACATAATAACTATTAAATGGCACAAGACATGTTATATATTCTTGGAAGATTACATAAGGAAACAACGATCGTACAACTTAAGAAAAAACATAAAAACCAACAAGCAACAACAACTACTGATTTCTGTCAGGGCAGCGATTCTTGTTATGACATGTTTGCTTGCACGTACTACAATTTCTAGTCATGCGAGCAGGAGCTATATCCATTTCATTCCTCCTTCTAGTTGTAGTTCGCGCTCCTGAAGTTCGCTCGTATTTAGTGTTTGCAATTAAACTGAAGGGAGAAGGTGGCCAATATGCCTCATCACCTAACGGTGAAAAATTTCCACTGTACGTTTACTTGTAAAACCTGCAACTGTAGTACTTGCTAACATAGGTCTTTGATTGAATTCCGCGGATATCACAAAATTTAATTGCATGTGAACATGTCATATGGTAGTTTCTCCACTTCCCACACGAACACTTTTTCCCTTCGGCAGAGACTTTATGGATATTTCCGCCCTTACCTTCGTGTGCAAATGTCAGAATCTCAAAGACCCCTTCAGCTGCATTGTATTGCTGCATGTCTGTATGCTTTAGGGATCTCTCCCAATATTCATCAAACTTCTTTTCAACAGCGCGCAGCCAAAACTTTTTATCCGCAATCAACAAATCAGCAAGGGTGCTTCTCTCAACAAACCGATCAACAAGATTTTTAAACATATAACGGACCATGGCAGTAATGGGAAATCCACGAGTTTTCTTCAATAAACCGTTGTAAAACTCGGAGACATTCGTTGTCATAGTCCCCCACCTATGACTGTTGTCCTTATGCAATGTCCATTTCTCCTCCAGAAGAGCTTTTAACCACAGATGCGCTGGAGGTGACATTCTTTTGATTTGTTCCATCCTCATTCTATACTTCTTCTTCTGGTGCTCTGTAGCCGCCAACCATAGTTTCTCAAGGTCACTGTTGAGGAACTTTTTATTAAAGTTGCTTTTCAAATGCCGAACGCAAAACCTATGGTGTGTGGATGGTAGTTGTAACCAATCATGTGTTTGGACACGTTGCAAGGTGCCCTGATGACGGTCAGAAATAAGTCCAATTCCTTGTCTCTCACGAACAATATGTCTCCACAACAACACAAGGAACCACGTCTAGGACTCAAAGCTCTCACGTGCAACAACAGTATATGCAAGTGGAAAAATGTTATTGTTCGCATCAATTTCAACAGCAATTAGCAGTTTCATCTCATACTTACCGTACAGATGAGTACCGTCTATTGAGATGACAGGCCTACAACTTTTGAATCCATCGATGCTTGGTTTATAAGCCCAGAAAATAAACTTGAAGATGTGTTCACCTTGCATTGTAGTTGATTAGTGCTCCCACTCAACAACGATCCCCTAATTGAAATATTTTAAGGCAGCCATGTATCGGGGCAATGTCTTGAAGAGGTTTCAAAATCACCAAATACCATTTCAATAGCTTTCTTACGCCTCTTTTGTGCTTTTCTATAACTAGGAGTAAACGTATGCAATCCTTTTATTTTTTGCTGAACTGACTTAATACTGATGTATGGATCGACCATAATATATGGTATCAACGTAGTAGCAATTAGGTGACTGTTCAAATTGGAATGATCCTTTCTGTAATCATCTGTGAGACAACTGTGGTGGAGAACCGCTTTGTCTGCCTTCCACATACCACTTGAAATTTCTCTAAAACGGATCATCCACTCACATCCCAACATATGACGCTTGCAAATAACCCTCCAAAATTTACCTTTGGACTGATCACAAATGAACTCTTTCTTTTCTTTGAGACAATAATGTCTCACTGCGCCTTTCATTTCCTACTTGTTCTGAAATAACATACCTAATTGCATAATATAAGGAAAATTATCAACCCCCTAAAAATGGGCCAACAAAGAAAAAGAATATTCATTGCCACCATACTAACCTAATCTGGTAAATTCAGATTTTTTACAATCCCAAAGTGCAGATCGAACTGGACCGTCATCTCTCATGAAGGCAAAATCATCTGGGCCTTCTTCTGTGTTATCCAAATATGGAATCGCATTAGAATGGTAGCTAATGTTACCATCACTTCGAGCAGTAATGTCTTCATAAGAATGACCATCATCATCAGATGAGTGATCATCGTCTGTTTCTGTGTGATCTAATGGGATATCACTATCTGACTCATCGGAGTGATCATTAGCTACATCATTATTGCTCATAATTTGTGTGAGCGGAGTTAATACTGGGTTTTCTTCAAAATCGTTACACCTACAAACATAGGAAAATTCAAGGCGTTCAAATCTCAAAAACAATTAGTTAGAAGTCTCCTAGTTTAAGCGAAAAAAACATCATTATATTTACCTTTCCGTAAATGACTCCACTTGAGTAGGGAGATATCGAACTATACTCCCGCCACCTAATTCACTTGTATCTGGAGCACTACTCGGTCCAGGAATATCACAGCTCTGCATAGTCCAACCAAATTTATGTGACTGGCTACCAACTCCTACCATTGTTTCTTGTTGAAGTGTACCTATTTGAAGCCCAATATTCATAGCGGGAAGATACGTAGTACCCCAAATATCAAACTCATCGTCAGTGGGTGCTTCAACATTAGTAGAGCGTTCGACAGTTGCATACATGTCAAGTGTCGCTATACTGATATGATTGTTAAATATATCAAGACTTTGAAGAAATAACGATAAGGAGTCATCGTCCGAAATAAGAGTTTCCTCGTAAATGAGAAATCCCCTAGCCGTAATTGATGTTGGATATCGTCCAGTGATAACCACTGAAAGGTTAGGATCAGTTATGGCCATTTTGCTTATGAAAACACGTTGTAGACGATCATATTTGCGGGAAATTGGAAACCTTTGTACGGCTCCCAGACGACAGTTATATCTCACTGAACCTTCTTCGTACACAACTTCACCACCCCAATATAAATTAACTCTTACATAATTTTTCGCCATATTATTTTCAACAGAATACAAATGTAAAAATTAATGGAGAATGCAAGAGAGATGTGGAGAATTCTTGAAAAATGAAGTCTACAAGAGAGAAGTGGAGAATTCAGAGAGATATGCAGGATACAAATCTTAACTGGTATATAAAAAAAATGATTCACGGACCTTTGAATGTCATAATGCTGATGTTGAAAAAATTTATTGACTGTTTGATTTTACGAATGCATGCTTGATTTGATTATTGCATGGCAGATTTGACGACTGCATGAATTCTGCGCTTTAACAAAAAACAAATTACAAATTATTTTACTATTTTGCTTTTACAGATGCATGCGTGATTTGACGACTGCGTGGATTCTCTGGCGTAAAAAAAATTCAAGAATCAATTATTGCTACGTTGGCCAGCCAACGTTTACCAATCAACAAAATGAATTGTTGCAAAACGTTGGCCTGCCAAGGTTTTGCAACAATTCATTTTGTTTTAAAACATTGGCAGTTTTGCAGTAATTGATGCATGAAACATTTTTTATGCACGTTATAGCTGAGAATCCATGCAGTCGTTAAATCTGCCATGTAGTCGTAACATCAAGAATGCAATTGTTTTTGTTATAAAACATTGGCAAGCATTCAAATCTAACCTTTATTTGTTGCAAAACGTTGGTAAGCATTCAAATCTAACCTTTATTCAAAACATAATATTTATTCTTGATGGATTACATAACTATTGAGATTTGAGATAAATTCAATAATTAATAAAAATTCAATTTTTACAGTGTCCCTTTTTTCCCCCCGTGCCACACTTAGTTTGCCGGCGCTCTCGTTTTGATCTACGTTGGTGAACCTCCTCTTGTATCACACCCGCATCCTGTGAATGCCATAAAAAATAGAAGTTATTTTTGCATGATTGGATTCGTTAGATAAATTTTCTTAGCAATTATTTTGATTGTCTACGTAAAATCGGACAGCATCTCCCCTGTAACAAGGACTTCCTCCAATACCATATACCAACAAAAACAACCAAAGCAACCAAGACAAAACACCACATAACAACCACAAGTCACCAAATAGTTTGAATAAAAAGCTAACCTGTAGCTCTAAAGTCTGTACATCCGGCACGGGAATGTGTGAGGATCCAACATCAAATGCCATGGAAGACTATGCAAATAAATAATATAGACACATAAGGTAGCCATTACATTAATGAAATTAAACAAGATACAAGTTATTTGAGTGGTTAGAATACTCACGTCAGTAAAACTCAGTCTCCTCCCAATTGAAGAGCTCTGTCCAGTGAATGCAGGTAAAGGCCCCTCAGTCATCCCATAAGAGCTGCCTGTCTGAACACCAAACTGTTGGGCCATAACTGCGAGGCTAATAGGCTCAGACGATGCGAATGCCTGAAAAGGCCCCTCACATCTGATTACGGCCGGTGATTGGACCTCGGGAGCAGACGTCGATGAGTTGTACATACCAAAATCTATTATTGGGTAATATGCATCATCAGCTGCAGGCATCGTTGAGCTGGGCATATCTTGATCAAAACGAACCTCTTTCTCATCAACCAACTGGTGATCCACGGGACCTCGACCCCGTCTGTTACCTGCTGGGCGTCCTCTACCACGCGCCACAGGTCTTGGTACATTAGGACATTGACGACGAGGAACTTGCACAATAGGCGGCTCAACATACTCTGCTGGTGGTGTATAATTGGGAGCGAAACTCAACATCGTCCCCAGAGAGGCAACAACCATGGACTCTGTATTAATGTGGCTAAACATCTCTGCTAATTCCTTCACTTCATTAGACTTGGTTGGATCTTGGATAGTCTCCTGAGCCAACCTGTACGATTCTCTAAAGCCTAAAAAAAAATTAAATTATAAGATTTGATAGTGTGGTCTAAGACACATATAAAGACATCAAACATCTAATGGAATGTAATGTACGTACTAGTGCCTCATGCCTGCCTGCCATGTGTTGGTATCCTCTATCCACATTATGCGCAGGATTTCCTATGAAAGTGCGCGAGTGACGTCGATACCAACAAAAATACTCTGATAATGACTCTGGGTCTTGAGTTTCATACTTGGCCAGAATTACCCTTTGTCGACGATTTTCCCACAAAAAGTCCATTTGTATAAAATTTTGTTGATCCTCCACTGTTATAGCATACCGCTTGTCACGTTTGTAATGAGAAGGATCAATCTCAGCACATGGTCCCGGAATATGTTGCTTCCTACCAAACTGTCTGAGAACGCGGTCTACCATGTGCCACTCTCGATAGATCCCACAAATAAGGGGAACCTGCGCCATCCAAATAGCCCGGCCACGCCGACACCACTCAGGGAGTCCATTAATGATGGCCTCTGAATAAGGCTGTCACACAAACTACGATAGAAAGAACATAAAATTACATGATAATAAAATAAATAAATTACACATAAGCGTAACTATTATATCAAAACGCCATTAACAACCATAATTATGATAAAATACCTGACCATCTGTTAGGTTGTCTAATACATCCCTACATATGGGTAGCACAACACGTGCCTCATTTTCGCGAGCTACGATGAGTCCACTTTCGTGCAAGAGCCGTGTGTGCCTGAAAGGCCCTGGGTGGTGGCTGCATCGGTATAATTCGCTCCCAAGCCCAAACCTATATTAAAAATTTAAAATAAATACATAAAAACCTTATAACTATCAAATAGGACAACCAAATAAAATATAATTTTAAAGGTCACGTACCTGCAATAAGGAAATGAATCCACACACATCCTTGGCTTTCTTCAACGAAGCGCGACATAAACAAGTATACAAATATGACAATGCAGTCGCTCCCCAAGCTTGTCTACTCATTGCTCTAAGGTCATGCATGTCAAGCAAATAGTCTAAATTAAGTAAGTCACCGGACTTATCCGAAAATATCATGCCGCCACAAAGCCATAGCAAGTACAACCTAACCCGCTGTTGCACGACAATTTCTGGGGTCTGATCTGTAATGTCATCTAAGCCTCTAATATATTCAATTAATTTATTTACTTCTAACCTACTAACACCATTAAAACAATTCAGACCGGGTGCCCAACCAATAAGCTCATGGATTAATTGTTGCCACCCAACAATACTTATATTTCTAGCATTAACATCATTCAAGGGATTACCATCAACAACCATGCCAAACATGAGCTCAATATCTTGTAATGTGATGGTCGCCTCACCCATACGCAGATGAAAGGTGTGCGTCTCAGGACGACATCTCTCTATAAGTGCAGTGATGACTGCCCAATCTTATGATACACATCCTACCTCTACTACTCCCCTAAATCCACACAGGCCAAAGTAGTCAAGGATGCCAGGATGAAAAGGATGACGCTTCACGTGCTTCCAAAATTCGGTATCCGCGCGGCGTGAAAACAGGAATCCGGTCGATCCTCTCAAGGAACCATCCCACACAGCCTGTGATCGATGCTTCTCCTGGAGTGTTAACACATCGTACACTTCTGGCCCCGGATGTAGGCATACCCGTGGAAGCTCCATACCTTAGATAAAAAAAAAATTGAAGTCCAGATCAAGCTATTTGGAGTAACTTACTATTAAAAAAAAATATATTATTCCAATTTTAGCAGAACAAATATCCACTGGCTAGATAAAGTCAACTTCCATACGCCTTATTTAGAAACCACTGATAGTGGACCACATTAATACCTATAAGGTATAGACAAAATAATTGTCCACCCACTTAGACTTAGGTCCCATATAATAAAGCATTATCATGACATTTTAAGTATCTTTTTTTTGGGGCTACTGAGGCATCAATTAAATTTCACTTTTCAGCCTATATAAATATCACATTAAAGGTACAATGAAAAACAATTAGTTATTCAGATCTTTTATATAACAATCCACAAAAATAACAGTAGCATAACAACAAATTTCTACAAAAGTGCTACTAAACAAATCGGACCTATTATATAATAATGCTTCTAACAATCATATCTTAAGTTCAAATTAAAATAACACAAATAAGACAAACATATATCTTATACGTATTAAAATAACACAAATAAAAAATAACAATTAAGATATATAAGACAAACAGATATCCTACATCTACTATAAATATACAATATTATATGAGTTAGAAAAAAAACCTTAATTTAGATAGCAACAAAGATAAAGTTGAAGAAGTTGCTCCAAAAACTAGACTGTAACGCAGGGTTTAAAAAAAAATGGAGGAGAAGGAAAGGGAGAAGGAGACGGAGACGAAGATGAAATTCTGTAACTTCAAAAGGATGGAGGAAGAGGCAGAGGAGAAAGTAAAAAAATTAGGGCAACAATTTTTTATGAGTCGTGGACAGTCCCACGTTTTACAAATATATGTTGTAAAACGTGGAGTGATCCACATTATACAAAATTATTTGTATAACGTGGATCAGTCCACGTTATACCATTAAATAATTTATTTTTTTTTTTTTTTGTTGTGATTTCTGACAATGAAGAAAAAATTTAGGGTATAACGTGGAGGAGTCCACGTTATACCCCTTTTGATTTATACCGTGTATTTTTATGCTCTTTAAGCTCCAGATTCGTAGTGTCATAAATATACTTAAAACTGGAGAAAAAATATCCAGAGGCTGTGTAGAATCATGTCAAAAACCACATTGACAAGCTTTTTTAGGAACCTATTCAACCAAGAAAAGATTTAATCAATATGATTGATGATTTACTTATTACAAATGAGAAGCATTCTTTGTGGTTTGCTTCCCGGTTGTTATCTGAATTCATGTGATGGTACAGCAAGTAGACCAATTTTTAATTGTTTTTTCTATGGCATCACTTATAACATTGAATAGCGACTTCAAAAATTGAGTTTCTTCACTGCAATACCAAGACTATCAGCCCACCATTAGAAGATCCTCGTAATATATCAATCAATATAACCCATCAGCCATTGGAGCACATGCATCTTCATATTGTTGGACTCATCAACTCCAGAATGGGGACTGAAGGAAAACTAGTTTGTATTCCCACCACGAAATGAAACACATGTACTTCTCTTTTTCATTTGAGACATTAGGAATTCAGAACTCACTAACCCGACTAATCCACATTTGCACAGGGAAACCTACTAAGAAGAGAGTAAAAAGCTCCCTACCAAGAGGTTCGCCAGTCCCTGAGCCCGAATCTTCACCTCTGGTTAGGATGAAAAAACACACACTTCAATATATAACTAGACAAATACATAAATGAATGATTAAACTAAACACCTTGCCAAGAAGGGAACAAATCTCACTTATGTTTAGCATAGTTCAGGAATTGGAATATGTATTATGTACAAGATTAGGGACTAAAACCCACTGAAATATCTAATATAAGCCTTTCCACTATACCACTTTCACCTAGTTCACTTCACAGGGGACGCTTGAACAGACTGCTGCTGAGGAGAAGCACTCTAGGCTTCTTTGCGCTCCCATGGAAGCGATACAATTCAATAAACACAACTCTACAATTAACAATTTAACATCACGAGGGAAACCCATATTTACAAGAAAACGGCTTGATTGCCATTGACCAGTATAATACAATTAACGAGAACATCCACGACTCGATCCTTGCTCCGAGGGTGAAGTCAATTCGAGAGAATTCCGCCACCGAGTGCAACCAGTTGGGTCAAGTAAGTTGTACCAAAGAAACCAAGACTATCTGAAGTACACAGAAATAAGTAGGGAATAAGAGTGAGAAAGCATTCTTTTCTCCCACCTTTTTTTTTTTTGGAGATCAATGAGTGAGACAAGTTCTTTGAAATAGCAACAAATACTGATGTGAATTTAAAGCAAGTACGCCGAATAGACCTTGATATATATACTGATTTGGCTAGATAGCTGATGCATACCTTGATTGCAACATATTTACCAAAACAAGGAGGTCACTCATCATCATAATGAGGACGTCAAAACACGTTGAAAGCGTTCTACTCTCGCCTGGCCATGACATGATAATCTGCTAGCAGAAATGTTTCTTCTTTTCCTTCCAAGACGGTAAAAGAAATCCTCTGTGTCCAGTACATAAGAAATCTGCAAAGCTTTATCTTATCAGTGGAATACTTATCCTAATATTGTTTTTATCTTTAGCTGAGAACTGATACATCACCAAACCAAAGATAGAGAGCAAAAAGAGCTTGAGAAGTGCATCTGACACTTGCAGTAACATCCTATGATTCATAGGATTTGGACAAAACACAGGCACTAACTTTCTCATTTACAACCAATGCCACATAAGGTAAAAAGTACATATTTTCGAGATTTGCAAAAACCCACTTTAACATATCACCAAGTTGTAACATTTGCAATTTCAGCAGGTGACGTCACTAGAAATTCATGTACCTTTGATGAATTCGAAGCCATCTTACATTCCAAACCATTTACGAGTATAATATTTTCCATCACCATGCACAGGGCAGAAGGTACGTCATGGTCGGTGCGCTTTCTCTTGTTTCTGCTCACAGATCTCACAAAAAGGAATTTAAATTAGACATGGAAACCATTGAATGCTTATTCTATTTTTTTGATACATAAATCGAAATATTTCCTTGACAAATTTCCACCAAGAAAGTGCTGAAAGTACAAAAGGAAGGTGGGGAGATGAGGTGGCTTCTCCTCTCTTTAACAGTGAACAGAACTTAAAAATTCCACCAGGATGTCTAAAATTCTGCAAGCATTTGAACTTTACAAAGGGCAAGGATGAATTATCATTCCTCAAAACACCTAAAATTTCTCTCTCCATAGAATCTCAAGGCAAAGGCAGGTGTGCTCCCCTGCCTCCCCTCGCAAGTAAAACTTTCCTAGGGCAGTCAAGCAAGGCTATCCAGTAAGCACCAAAAAGCAACATGATCTTCACCTCTGTCGACAGTCTGTCCATATCTGACATATACTAGAGTGGAACAGTAGCTTCTGCTTTAATTAACCTACAGTGACTGTATATGCAAGGAGTCAAAATTTTCTACTTTTTAAGGTGGGTCTAACACAAATGAAACTCTAACCTTTTCAATAAATTTGAAGATTCAGAACACAAAACCAAGTTCCACGTTTAATTGTACAAAAGCTGATGAAATATATGTAATTTGTTTTAGAGCAACAAATCCAGACCAACAAGAGCAGAATATAAAAATGGAACAAAAACACAAGGTTGGACGGACATCAACTCATACAACCCATGACCTCCCTACTCCCACTCTTCAAACCAAGAAGAATGTCTGTATTTTTGGTTGAGCTCTTGATACAAGCTGCATTCCAAACTTTTGGATAGGAATCAAATTACCTCTTTAGCATAACTGCGGACGACTCTTTCTTCCCATGTTCAACAGAAAGATAATCATTATGCAGATAACCAGCAAAACTGGGGTCTATATAAACTGCAACAACTTCAGACTTCTCGCTTCCATCATCCATCAACTGGATGGACAGACGAGTCGGGGAAGATGTCTGCAAGAATCATCACATAATAACACAGCACTTTTATGTACTTGAACACGGTACCCAAAAGGAAAAGGAGAGGGGTGCAAAGACAAAAACAGACAAAGTAGTGAGGGACCTACACAATTAAACCGGTAAATGTTCTCCTCATGGAGGAGGACATGAGCATTTTCGTAATAAACTGAATCAACATACTTCTCAGGTTTCCGCGATTTTTCATATTCGTATAACTGAAGCAGCTTGCCGTCCAGCTCGTCACTTGAAACAGTTTGAAGCTTAAGTAGAAACAAATAAATAAACCAAAATTGTGGTCAAGATCAAGAACCACCAAGCCATAGCATACCAGATTACGTTTAAACAAAAATACCTGCTTAACCAGTTTATATATCAGTTTGTCCATAGTAAATAGCACATACGACTGATTCCCGATGATTGATCTGCATTCATCCTCAAACTTTGCATTATCTGCAGATCCATCTAGCAAACTATGCAGTGCACTCATGAATCTGCACACAAACATCCACTGTTGTTAAAAAAAACAAGCAGACCGACCTTCTGATCTATCCAAAAAACTTGCAATCCACCTGGCATAGGGATCAGAGCCAGTATCCTTTCCAGTTCTCCACTTTGATTCAGATGATGTTGCATTCCACTTTGCAGATAATAACCTTGCATACAAAATCTGGAAAAATAAAGGGGAAAATAAGGAAAACAGCTTACACCTCTGTAGGTTCAGACAAGAAACAGGGCGGGCTTAAAGGAAGTTGACATCTAGCGGTACCACAATTTAAAAGTAAACCTCCTTACCTGATGAAGCCTATAAAGCACGTAGAAATCGTCATTTCCATAAAAGACCTGCAGGTCGCTCTTGACACCCCCAAATTGAGGTGAAGCCACATGTTTAGCAAGAGGCTTCGAAGTAAGCAAAAACCGTTCAGACATTTGACACACAGTGCCATCACCTCCAACAAAGTTTGCTTCACTCGTGCCCTCAGCCTCACCTTCACTCTCAACTTTACCATTAAGCTCATCATGCTCTCCATCATCTTCTTCCTCATGCTCCTCCCGAGAGCACTCATCAGCAGCGGACTCACTACCTGAAACATCTTCTCCTGTCTCAGAAACATTTTCACTATCTTCATCATCAGCATCTGCATCGTTATCGCCAGCAGCATCCTGACGACCAACAACTTCAGCACCCCCAGATTGATATTGCATACTTCTATTACGGGAGGCACCATCTCGAAAACCAAAAATGTCCTCTTCAAAGTCCCCATTAGGCGACAGCTCACCTTCTTCCTTCTCATGTTTGGAGGGATCAACTGAATCAGCATTATACCCATTGATTCTAGAACCTTCAGCAAACCCGCCATTTACCAAGGGAAGTGATCTTGAAGTGTCACACTGTCAAAAAAAGAATCCACATTTACCTTTGAGTAATCATGATCATCAGCAGAAACCAAACTTAACATAGTTATGAGCTTCACACCTCGGAAGTTGGTATGTTATCAGTATTAGACTTGGCTCCTTGGCCATCCTCAGCAGTGCCATTACTAGGTCGTGTACTGCGCCCTGGATAAACAAAATCGGTTTGGTAAATAAAGGAGCTTGGTCAAAACTACACAGCACCAACAGTAAGTCCAACAAATTCAGCATGACCTAGACAGTGAAGAAACATCCATGAATCACCACAAATCAGACATAGTCCGAATACATATACCTGAAGTACTTTCCAATCTTGCACAAACATTATCTGCTCCGAGGGCAGTAGCTGCATCAGAACTAATTAAGTGTTCACCAGCTGCCGCTAATCCATCTTCCTTGGGGTGAGCATCTGTATTTGTGAAGCTTGTCCTGGAAGAATTTACTCGTTGAGGAGAGGAATTAGCATCTCCATTGCAGACAACTTTCGATTGCTTAGACTTAGTAGTGGTAGCATCTGCACGAGGACTTCCATCACTTTCGCCAATGCTAGTTCCATTGTTCTTCAAACCAAGATGCTTCGACAAGACATCATCGTCAGTAGTCTCAGAGCCATGAAGACGATAAGTAACACCAAAGATTGGCTCAAGAAAGGTGGTCCATAACCTCAGTACTTTATTTAATTGCTCCTCTGTGGAACAAACCTCTTCGCAAGAATACTTGATAAGTTTGTACAGGTCTTCATGAATTTCAGGATCAGCAAATTCAAAATCAAGATGAGGACTTATTGGATGTCTACTACCAGCAGCAATAGCAAGAATCATGTCATCTTCTTTCTGCTTTTTATCCTTAATTTCTTTGATCTCCGCCAGTAAGGCTGTCAAATCAGAATCATGAAAACTATAAGGAACAACTATAGGAAACATCTAACTGAAATTATCAATGTTGATACACTAAACAGTCATGTGATACCTAGGCTTTACATTACTGATCTCACAGTCAAATACTCAGAACTGTGTAGCAGTAGCACAAAATAAATAGAAAAAAAACAGATAGAAAGGAAGCTAGAATAACTAGGACCAGAGAACAGGAGAAACTGCTTAAAAAGTGTGGCAAGCGCACTAGATAACAAGCAGTCTATATTTCCGAAATACCGGCAAGAACATATATGTAGCGTGTATCAAGTAACCAGAATGCTAGTAGTATTAAGAAGCGCAGAAAAGAACATACACGAAGGTGCAACTGGAGAGGCTAGCATGTATTAAGGGAGTGAATCTCCAATTAAGATGTGAAGAAAGCTAGACTGTAACTCGAAAAGGAACAAGAGAAAGTACTATAACATGATATGATTCACTAACTATAATGACAGTCTCCGAGAGAAAGTATCAACATTTCCATCAAATCAACAATGTTGCTAATGATGATATAAAGTAACGTCGCTGGTGAATTTAGAAGAGGATGATTGCAACGTCAACAAGTTACCAACATGTTGTTCGAAGACATCTAATAAAACGACTTGAGAAATAAAACAGGTTTTACAAGTCACACTAAAAACCTAAAGCAGCAGATTCTCTGCATGGACGAAAGTAGTATGTTCAGGCTGCATCTATTACAAAATAGAAAAGAAACAATTTAATTTAACAGTGTGAAGGAGAGAAGGAATCGATGGCTTGTCCTGAAGGTGTAAGAATTGAAAAGAATGGAAAGATATGGAACAGACAGAACAAATGAATAATGGAAGGCACACAAACATTATGGTGCAGTAATATAAGCCTGGTAGAAATAGCATCCGTTAGCTCCATATGACCATGAAAAATGAAGGTCGAGAATCAAAACAACTGTGAGAAAATCCACAGCAAAATCCATGACCATCACATACAAACTAAACACCGGAACTTACATTTTGTGCTAAGGTCCTTTGAATCTTGTTGCTTGAAATAGAAACTTCGGTGGTCAAGCGACTTGTAATGGTTCTTAGCATAAATTTCAGCCCAAACTTTGTTGAAGTCTGAGCGACATTTCGTCCACTCCTCCTGTTTCTGCTTCAAGCGGGTTAACACAACAGGCAGCGCAAGAGACGGGTTTCTCCGCAAAATGTCCATCACATCCAGTCCGTGGTCACCATAGATACGTTCAATGCACCTTAAGTTCAATGCTACATAAAGGAGAACTTCATGCATCAGCAAGCTACAAATCTACATTTCTTTTATGTTAATGAACTGTAAGAAAGAGACAGCATCTTGATGATATCAGAAAAGCCAAACCTGTGAAGTGGTCTTCAATACGGGCGGGACCATCCACACCAACTGAATTATCATTAAGGGAATTCAACAACTCTTCTGCACGCTTAGTGGTTGAACTCACTGACTCCAAAAGCATGTCTAGCTCAAACCTGATGTTAACAGAATGCAACCAACCATCATTGATGAAATCATGAAATACAGAAGAAAACCACTAAAGGAAAGCCTTAAGAAGATATAATAAAGAAGCTTTTACGAGTCAACAAGCTATTTCAAGAACCATATACATTTGATAATTCTTATTTGTCATGATAATTGAGACCATAGGAGTGATGAGCTTGTAGAAGTGAAGGAAAGGCCAGATTACCTGCAATCTTCTTAACTGATTGATTCCTTTGGATTTATTTTGTTTTCTAATACTCATCATTCCCAAGTTATTCTCTTTCTCTTTCTTTTCTCATTTTCTTTGGTTTGCAATGGGTTAGGGTTAACCGGTTAACACTTGTTAGAAAACCTACCTATCATCTTCGCATCGAAACAGGCTTTCTTCATACTGGTTTCTACGCATGTGCTTGAATGAGTAGTCCTCACTTCCTGAGGTCACAGATACCCAGTGATCATTCAATACTTGAGCCCCAAGCTCTGACCTTTGGCTCGCTGTAGGTATCGGATACTGCCGCACATTTAACAAGTTCAAGTCAGTATATGGTTCAGAATGGACAGAGATTCCTCTACATAAGAGCTTATCAGAAAAAAAGATAGAACGATTTCTTACATCTTCAGGAAGAAGTCGATAACTGGGTGTGCAGCTCTGACAGTTTGAAAGGTCAAGCTCTTGAATGGACTTTCCCCAGTATTTCTCCTTGTACCGGTCCTTTTCTTTACCATCAATTTCACGCTTCTGTTCTTTGTCTTTCTCCTCCTCCTTCACTGACTTTGATGTATGCCCTTCATTCCACAAAGATTCTGTTATTAACAGAACACTTCATCAGACTACAGTGGTAAGCAACAGGCACCCAAAGAAGATAAAAAGACGTGATTTTCTCCTCTCTTTTTCTTTTTTTGGTTGTTAAGTGTAAAGCATTGTCGCTACTTACTTTTGCTCATAACACCTGCGAGAAATCCATCTGCAAAGTAGGTATCATTCAGAGAGGAATACCACAGATGTAACATTACAATTATACAAACTTAAAAGTACCAGAATTACCAATTCGTTCACAGCGCTCCAAAAATTCATTGAACCCCTCCATAAGATCAGGGAATTTTCCTAGTAAATCAGCAACCTGAAAATACCGTTTCGTACCAATTTGTGATGCTTAAATGACAATATACAAGCAAATTGTCTGGTATATTGATAAGAAACATTGTAGTGTCATTCAATCCTGTGGAAACCATTATTTCCACCTCAAGGAGAGGGATAAAGTGGTCAAACCCCTGACTGGATAACTCCGAACCAATTTGTATTATTAACATTGCTAGTGCCTAATCAATGTCCATAATATGATATATCACAATTTTGAATGTCTTCTATCTGTTAAAAAAACACAGAAGGAACACCATAATAAAGGAATAAAAGGTACAAGCTAGACATACCAAACTTTGTAACTCCTTTCTTGTAATTATTTCTGTACTATAAATATGGAGGCACTTTAAGAATGCCTGGTAATCAGTTGGACTGCGTAGTCTCTCCTTTACTCTTTCACAGAAAGTGAACTCTTGGCTATAAATATCTGGCACAATTAAGCAAATCATAATTAAAGGTCAATCATCAAATCTAGTGACAGTAAGTGGGATACAAAAATCATAGATTAAAAACTCCAAAATGAAACAACAAAGTGGAAGTGGCACGATAGGAACACTTTACCAGAATAAAGGAGCACTCAATTTCTTGCTACCAAACGACCAAGTAATAGCAAAAATGACAGAATCTTTTTAAAGGATCGCCCTTTCAAATTTTTATCATAAGATGGAAATTTTGTGATTAAAGATGAACTAACAAAAATCAAAACTTCAAACTCAAATAGAAACCTAAGATAAATGAAAATCATACAGCAGAACAAACTATACTGAGGGGTCATAAACTTAAAGAAGAATTGGAGAAAATGCTAACAGAACAAATCATAACAAAACCATTAGCCTCCTTATGTAACAATAGAATGCTAACCATGCACTCACTTTTCACACCATCTTTATCATCGTAAGTGCCTCCAAATTCTTCAACCTTCCGACCAGATTTCCTTTTATCAGCAATGCGGTGCATGCCTAAATCTCCATTATTCTCATTATCAGGTTCTCTGTAATCCTGATCGCGACTTCTGCGGTCCCTGTTCTCTTTTTCAGCACGCCTCTTTTGCTCTTTATGCAACTTCACCATTGTTTTATCATCATCCATCTCAGGGCGCTCAACACTAGGATCACGTTCTGCATGAGAACTGATAATCCTATCCCGGCGGAAACGTTGCTAGAACAAAGAATTCGCAGACTCATCAATATGGTAGTGGAACAACTAGCACTGAGAAACTAGAATAAGATAAAAAATTATAGAATACTTTGTCCATGTGTGGTTGCCGAAGCAAGGGAATAGCAGAGCTCCTCTCATCATAACGATTGAAGGAAGGGCGGCCAAACGACGTTTGTGTTGCTGATGCAGTACCTGAAGTATCTGGCAAGAATCTCGTGAACTCATCCAGCAAATCTGGGTGGTCTTCGAAAAGAGCTGCAACCTACACATATACAGAGTACTGAATACGCTAAAATTATAAGATTTCCCTATCATATTTATGCATCAAATATGAAGTGTTGTACCTCCTGGTACACCTCAGTGATGCCCTTGTGTTCCTTCCTATACATGTTCAAAATGTCGAGGAAAGACTTGTACACATGATCATCATTTTGGAAACGTTTCTGCAGGAATCAGAACCCATATATTATTAGCGGATCTCCTAATGAATAAAAGGACTTTATCATCACTACAATTTAAAAGCACCAAAACCATTACCTTTATTTTGTTCACAAAGCTGATTGCTTCTTCAAACTCAACTGTTTTCTTTTGAGGAGCCTGCTCTTCATCAGTGAGGGTTATCTCAAAGCCCTTGGGCAAGAAAGTATTGAAGCCAAGGATCAAATTTGGATGGCCTTTAAACAAGTCTTTGACTCTTGCTATGACACCCGCAGTGTCAATTCTGCGATGAAAAATCAACATAATTATGCAAAAGTCCTCCATGAATCATCAGTTTGGAGATTACCTTTTTTCTTTTTTGGAAAAAAAAAAAAAAGAAAAGGAAAGACTGAAGGACAGACAGCAAACCTTTGAGCCTTAAAGTCTTTCATAACATCAAGGAACAAGTCATATTTCTCCCTTTGGTCTTGAAACATGTCCTTAACTTCCTTCAAATAAGATAATGCATCATTAGTTGTCAACTTTTGGGTACTAACACTGGCACCAGCACCCCCTTCACCGGTGCCGCCGCCGCCGCCTCCGCTGCCACTGCCTCCTCCACCAGCGCCACTTCCAGGAAGCTGTGATTGGCCGTATCTTCATTGGGAGAAAAAGAAGAAATTATACATAAAATCAAACCAAAAATAGCCACCAAATTTATTGCTATAAACCATAAAATTGACAAATTTCCTCCCACCATATACTTTTAATATTAATAGGACTAAATATATATCTCACCCACTCTTAATGCCTTGGTTACTGTAGACCCAAAAGTCATAGTTTTAAATTCTCCACTCAAGATTGTCAACAACTCAACAAAACAAAAGCAAACAAATACTGGTTTTGTTTCAAGTTTTCCTTTGCCCGAGAACGAATTTCTTATGGTAAATCCACGGGCATCCACCCAAAACCCCCCAGTGCAGGAGCCAAAAGTGACCCTTTTCCACTTAAGCCCCTTGATGATTCGAACCCGTAAAGGACCCTTTTTACTAACCCCTCGCTCCCTCAGCAACCCGTAGTTCCATTTCTGGGAATCAAACCGGGTCTCCTTAACAGATTGATGTTGAAACAGTCTGTTAAAGGAGAAATATTTTTAAAGAAAACAAATTTGATATGGTAAACCCAACCCAAACCCCCATTCCAGGAGCCAAGATTCGAACCCGTAAAGGACCCTTTTTACTAACCAACCCCTCCCTTAGCAACCCATAGTTCCTTAACTAGATTGTTGTTGAAAAAGTCTGCTAATACTTAGATAACCTTATGAAAAAGATAGCAAATTAAATCCACCAAAACAAAATCAGCATGCATAAAGATCAAAACTTTATTCAAATATCCACTGAGGGTTACAAGAAAACAAATATATTACCTAAAATAAGTCTTTAGGGCATCTAACAACTTCTGATCAAAGAAATATTACACACATGGGAACTAAAAGTGCCTAATTTACTTAAAACTAGCAAATTAAGAACCTCAAAAAACTACCATAATAGATTTTTTTTTTTTGTTTTTTACATGAAAACAACCTGATTTAAACCTATAACACCAAAAAAAAAAAGATTAAGAGCTTACGATTCTCCACGCGAAGAACCAAATGGGCGTTTAAATTGAGGATTAGCACAAACATCATCCCTGAATCGCTTCATAGCATCTGTAAAAACAAACAGTAACTAAAGCTTATAAATAACACTTCAAAATTCAAAACCAAAAAAAAAAAAATTACTAATCTCAGTTTCTAGAAAACTCACCTGTTTTTCCTCAGATTTTCTGAGGAAATTCTTTGCAGATCTAACCACTGGTTTGAAGAAAATAACAACAGTTTGGATCAAAAATTAAATAATTGTTATTCTATATAATTTTCGCCTTTTCTAACACACAACACAAGGTTTGAGAAACAAAGAGGGTAGTGAAAATGTATTAACGTGAGAGAGAAAATGTATGTGTGTAGTATTATCTTGTAACATAACTTAAGTTTTTTATATAACACGATACTTACATTATTATATATTGTGTCCTAAATTTGATTTTAGGGAAAAAGGCTTTTCGGTTTTCAAATTTCTTGCCCTATTTTTGGGCTGTATTGCATTTTTGCTTTTATTTGGGCTCAAAGTCCGCAACACATGTGGTCATTTGCACTTTTGGCCTTATTTTGTGCTGCTCTTTAATTTTTGTTCCTCATAGCAAACAACTTTTTCATAGAGTATAAGTTTATATTTTCGCATCATAATATTTCATAGGTTATGCCCACGCGCTTAAAGAACTTACGCCCTACTAGGCATAAGTTTGATTTTAAAAGGAATTTTTTTCAAAAAGACCTGGCCATTTGAAGGGAAAACTTACAATTTATTTTCTTGAGGTTGTGAATGAGCCCAATTTTTTTTTTCAGCCCAAGTTTAGGTTGAAAGGTGTTTCCATTCAATGGCAACTTGATCAACTCTTTAATTGATTGAGAAATGTTTAACATAAGTTATATATTCATTGATAGGTTTATGTTTTGGTGTTTAACTGTTTATGTTATAACTGTTTAATACGCGTAAAAATGAAAAGGCTTGCATGTTACGTTTTAACAGGAAAAAACTACTTCTTGTAATAATCTTGAAAATTCCAAAAAGATTTGTAGTTTACGAAATATATATCACGCATGTCCGTAATGATAAAAATAACAATATTTACTTCCAGGAGGATGCTTGCATAAATACAAATTGATTTCTTAACTTAAATTGTTAGTTCAAGTTACAGATGTAGTCATTTGCACTTTTGGCCTTATTTTGTGCTGGTCTTTAATTTTGGCCCTCATAGCAAACAATTTTTTCGCAAAGCACAAGTTTATATTTTTGCATCATAATATCTCACAGATTATGCCCGTGCTCTTAAAGAACTTACACCCTACTAGGCATAAGTTCGATCTTAAAAGGAAATTTTTTTAAAAAGATCAACCTATTTGAAGAGAAAATTTTACAATTTCTTCTTTTCTTGAGGTTGTGAATGAGCCCAATTTTTTTTTATAACCCAAATTTAGGCTGAAAGGTGTTTCCATTCGATGTCAACTTGAATCAACTCTCTAATTGATTGAGAAATGTTTAACATGAGTTATATATATTCATTGATAGGTTTAAGTACCATCATGTTTATGGTATAACTGTTTAATACGCGTAAGAAATGGAAAGGCGTGTATGTTACATTTTAACAGAAAAAAAACTACTTGTTGTAATAATTTTGATAATTTCAAAAAGATTTGTAGTTTATGAAATATCACGCGTGTCCGATGTAATGATAAAAATTACAAAATTTACTTCCAGTAGGGTGCTTGCATAAATACAAATTGATTTTTTAACTTAAATTGTTAGTTCAAGTTACATCTAATTCACTGTTTACCTTTTTTGTAAAAATAAAACTACCATCAATATGAATATCAAGTAACTTGACAATTTTTTAGGGCTAATAAATACATTAAAATTTCCTTATTTGATTTATCGGTACTAGCTTACTTGAAATACGATTGCTTAAAAATTTGTAGTGACTACTAATTAGTACATTATCTTGCATGTTAAACAGCTAAAAAGATTTCGATACCACTGCCTGCTAGAAAAAAAAAAAAGATAAATATTGTGTATTGTATTGAAATGAAAATTACAAATTTAAAGTAAATTGAGTTGTAGATAAAACAATCATCAATTAGAAAACATTAATACAACTGAACTTAGGTCAATTAGGTCAATTCAACGTAGCATTATATTGATTAATGCCTAATAATTGGTGGTAGTGCACAAAACTTGTTTCAGTGAGCACCTAACAGAAATTATTGGAAAAAACTAAGCATTAATGTACTAGTAATGGTTATTTATTTACAACTTTTATAGGGCTATTGCAGATAGGACTCTCGGACTAGTATACGTTGGACTTTAGAAGGGTCCTTTGGGTGATGATATAGGAATAAGTAATTTTTCATGAGATCATATTCAATAACTTTGATAATGTGTAGTCTTGAAATTTTGTTTTCTCATTCCTTATTGACAAACTTTTAAGGTCAAAAACCAAAAGCATTATATATGGATAAAATTTGTTAAACTTGAAGTTTTGTTCATTGAACAAGCGGGATCAAAAATTCAAACCACCAATGTTAAAGCCATTTTTTATAAATCGCTTCTTTGACATCAGATATCGTACTTTATAAGATAAAATAGTATTGTGGTAGCTGCATAAATAATCTTGTAGCATTTGATTGACGGTATTAAATAATATCGGCATTAAGTAATATAGATTTCATGTATTATTTTATTTTCTCCTTCTCAATTTACTGACACTTTTGACTTTCCGAGTGTTAAATTTGACTAATCTTTAAAGCTAAATTGAATTAGATAAACTTAATATTCTAAAATATTAGGTATTCAAGCCTCGTGTCAACATGATGAAAAATATATCTTAACAAATTTTACTTAGATTGAATCTCAAAAATCAAAAAGTCACACAAATTGAGAGAAAAAAAAGTATATGAAATAACATGGGGAATTAAAATACATATATTAGCGAATTAAACTACTCAAAGACAAAGGTAAGCAATTTATATAACATTCGTTGACATTTCAGCAAAGATAAGCATCCACTTTGGATAAGTTTATACTCAATGAAGCTACGGAAACTTAAACGGTGCGGTCCAATTCTTAAACCAAAGTTCAACTCCCCACTGTATGACGTTCTAGAAACATTCTTTGGCAGATTGTTTTCAAAATGACTTGACTTCACTATTTTTTTAAAAAAAATAAAAAGTACTACACATAAACAAAAAACTGCGAGTAACTTGAGAGGCATGACTTCACATATCCAGCGCTCCCTTTATTTACACTAAAGCATAAAAGTAAATTTTCTAAATGAATATGTACCATCACTACTCTTACATATTAAAATAGAAGTACAGAAAAATAGTAAAGCGAGAGGCTGAAAAAACACCGTAGCTTTTCCCAAATTTATAGATCGTCATTAACAACTCAACATAACGACTACCAGTAGAATGGATTGAAAAATTGAAACTGAATTATACCAATTTAACTTAGCAAACCTTCAATAAGTAAAATATTCTTATAGTATACATCACATTTTAACATCAAAGTGGATTTAAATTATTTTAGCAGAACGACACAGAGAAATTGAAAAAAATTAGCGGAGTAACATCTCGTCAAAGTTATAGAAAGACTAATTATTAGAGCAATTTGTTTATTTCCTGTTTCCAAAATACTTGATTTGAGGGGTGGGGTTGGAGTGGGGGGGCGGGGGAAGAGGTTATACAAGTACAATTACATTTTCTCATTACCAGCACAATATATAAATGTAAATTTAATCTGAAATTCGTACATTACAACATTAGAAATGGCGATTAGATTAGTCCAGTGGTTGCGGGTATTTATTATCTTTAACCTTCAAATTAAATAAAAAATATAAACACTTAAAAGCGCACAAGCAGAACAAAAAAATGGGCCGTTAAGTTGGACCAAGCTGAAAAACGTTGGACTAGAGTTGGTGGGGTGCGCCAGGCCTAAGCTGTAATTAGACCCATCAACCGGTTCGAGTTAACCAGTTCAAATCGATAACCGAACCGGTAAAATTGGAACCGATTTAACCGGTTCCGGTTAACCGTATATTAACTATCGGTCCGGTTTTTATTTCTTTGGAGCCGGTCCAGTTTTTATTTCTTTGGAATCGGAACCGGTTAAACCGGTAAAACCGGAACCGGACCGATTAAACCGGTCGAATTAAAAAAAAATGAATTGTAGTCGTTGGGCTGCTAATTTGGACCGTTGGCCAACGGTCCATTTGCAAAAATGGTCGTTGCCAAACGATCCCACACCCATATTTTGGCCCCCCAAACCCCCCCAAACTTTTTTTTAACACTTTAACCCATCCCCCACCCCTATATAAACCCCTCTCCATTTTCATTTTAATCCACACCAATTCACTCTTCTCTTTCTCTTAAATCTCAATCTCTCAATTATAGTTACTTTGCAATAATTAGCCACTTTAAATTTCTCTCAAATAAATATTATAAAGTCTTATTAGAGTTTCAATTATTAATTTTGCAATTATAATATTGTTGGCGGAGTTGGTGATTTTGCAACAATCCGAAGTAGCTTTGGTGGATTTGCAATTCTAGCCGCCTTCACTTTGTTGAAAATTAGTCCGGCAATTTGGTACCTTCGTTCCAACTCTATCTTTATTTTTCGCAATTTAATTTACGCAATTTAATTCTAGCAATTTAATTTGTTGCAATTTATTTTCTTGTGATTTATTTGAGTGTGATTTAAATTAATTCTATTTAATAATGGCGAAGAGATTTAAACGTGGTGCCGGTAGTAGTGGTATTGTTAGGAGTGGGCTTAATGAGGAAACATTTGTGAAAGAAACACCTAATTTAGGTATTGATGTTGGTGGAAATAATCCACTTTTAGGTCATGAGGGAATGCAACAACATTATACGGATACTTTTAATGAAATTGATGATGATGATGATGATGATGAAACACAAGCTCCCGAAAATTCCATAGGAGATACATGTCCTGCACAATCACATACACAAGACAAACCGGCTAGAACTCGTAAGCCAACCGCTAACATTTGGAAATTTATGACTAAGGATAAGGAAAGCCAAACAGTTAAATGTACCATATGTGGACAAGTATTTGCTTTTAGGCAAGGAGCTAGTAAGGATGGTGGAACGGGTACACTTAATGGTCATATGAGAAAGAAACATATGGATGTTTGGGGAGAGCAAACGGGTTCAAATGTCGGGGGTATTCAAATGACGATAGACCCACGAACCGGTAAAATTTTTAAGTATGACAAGAAAAAAGAGCGCGTAGAAATAGTTAAAATGGTGGCTTATGATTGTTTACCCTTTCCTTCAGGTTTGGGGTTTGTTACTTACATTCAACGTTGTTATAATCCGTTATTTGAGGGTATTCCTAGAAGTACTTGTAGAGCGGATGTTATAGATTTGTATAAAAAATATAGATTTTATTTGCGCCATGTATTTAATTCTTTAAATTGTAATGTTTCTCTTACCGCTAATTTGGGTCTTAGTCTTAACAAGTTAGATTTTTTTGCTATTACATGTCATTGAGTTGATGATAATTGAGTTATGCAAAAAATAATTATAGCTTTTTTATATGATGAAGGGAAAGGTCGTCACGATGGAAATGTTTTAGCGAATTCAATGTCTACTATTATGAGATTTTTTAACATTTATAGAAAAACACTTTGTATTGCTTTAGACAATGCTTCTAATAATATAAAAGCGATTGGTCTTTTAAAAAGAGAATTAAACCCTCCGCTAAAAAATATTTTTCATGTGAGATATAGTTGTCACATTTTAAACTTAATTGTTAAAGATGAACTTGTGTGTTTTGACGATTCTATTCAAAAGTTAGAGATGCGGCTGCGTTTCTTTTTTGTAATGCTAATAGGGGAAGACTTAGAGATTTTAAGAATGCTTGTATGGAAAATAACCTTAGACCTAGAAAAATTCAAGTAGAAATTGAGACTAGGTGGAACTACACTTACATTATGCTACAACAAGCATATGAGTATAGGATTCCCATACAACAAGTTCACAACAAATATAATATTAATAATGATGATTGGTTAAATTTTACGCATTGGGAAGATGTTAAGGAACGTGTTGAACTCTTAGAAATTTTTTATAATGTAACTCTTGCTTTTTCTAAACAATTCTATCCCACGGTAACCGGAATTTTAGCCTACTTAGCGGAAATAGCTAGAGTTTTACAAGAGTATAAATATAAACTCGGTTATCAAGCGGCTATTTTTGATATGACAACAAAATTTAAGAAGTATTTTTTTCCTATCCCAACTTTATTTATATTGGGTTCTCTTTTAAATCCTTGTTTAAAAGTGTCTTATACTAGAGCATTGGTTGGTCAAATTTATACATTTTTAGAAATTGAAGAGGGAGTTCAACCATCTTTAGCTGAAGCCGAACTCGCTATTGATGCCGAGTTTAGAATTTTTTTTACTCATTATTCTAATTTGGAAGAACATGCTACACCCATTGCTCCACGCCCTACTACTTCTCAAAGTAGTAAAAAGGGCTTGTCGGGTTTGTCGCATTTAAAAGTTTTACATTCACATCCAACTCCTTCTTGTAATGCAAACTTTGATGAATATAACTTTTATTTGATGCAGCCAAATGTGGATATCAAGGAATTAGATGAATTAGACGTCTTAGCATGGTGGAAGAAGTACAAGGCAAGTCATCCGATACTCTTAAGAATGGCTCGAGATATCCTTACGGTTCAAGTATCAACCGTGGCTTCGGAGAGCGCATTTAGCCAAGGAAGACAACAAATTGGAGACCATAAACACTAATTATCCAGATTTAGCTTGCAAGTACTAGTGTGCATTCGCGATTAGATTAGATCGGAGCGACGCAACCAAAACTTAGAAGCGGAGGAAGGCGAAGAGGAAGAGATTGAAGATTTGATAGCAAGTGGAGCGGACCAAATGAAAGATTTTGAAGATATCTCCATAGCCGAATATGATATGGGGGAAATTAACCAAATGATTGAGAATTGATGATTTTATTATTCTACCTTTTCTTTACAACTCATGTATTATTTGCAAGTTAAAAAAACTACAACTTGCAAATAAATGTTATCCAAGAATGAATAAAATATATGACTCATTATTTACTTGTGTTCATATTTTTACTTATATTAAGTTAGGAATATACCTAAAATATACTAAGAATATACTTATAATATACATCTACTTAAATTAAAAACTAGAAAGTTATATACTTGAAAAATAACTAAAATATACTAAGAATATACTTATAATATAAATATACTTAATTTATAAAATACGAATTTATAAACTTAGAAAAAATTAAGCTATAAATAACTTAAGTTATAATATATAAGTTATATGTTTAAGTTATATGACCTAAGTATATTGATATATATAAGTATATTCTTAGTATATTTTAGGTATATGTAGTATAACTTAAGCATATAACTTAATATATATATATATACGAATTTATAAACTTAGAAAACAATTATTGAAAAATAAAATTAATTAAAAGAAAAATAAAAATATAGCTTAATTAGTAAGGTTGTGCTCAGCAGAGGGAGATGTATATCAACAAGCTTTTATTTATGTAAGAAAGGTTTTTTTTTTTTTACAAGGAAGAGAGCTGGAGAGAGCTTGTGCTTGGGGGATCCAAGACTTGCCTCTCAACTAAGAAGAATAATCCTTATATAGCGGATCATGGATACAAAACAACAAAAGTAAATGGCCGACAACATAATGGCCCAAATAAAAAGAAAGACGGAAAGTAAAAAGGAAAAGTGGCCGAAAGTGGCCAAAGTAGAAAACACAATTATTACAATCTTTAATAATTAAAGTTGCTTTATAAAAGCAGATTCCCACTTTATTAAAGTAGCCGCCTAGTGACGGGTCCCACCGATCACTTCATTGGTGACTTGCCCTTGTCTTTTGTGGTGCTGGAAGATTCTTCCGGTTGGCTAAGAAATTGAGCCGCGAATTTTTCAAAGTCCTCCGTATTTTCTGGACTCTGGGATTCCCCTGCTAAGACCTGTGTATTATAGTCTTCATCTTCTTCATTATCATTGTCAGTGGTATGACCAACAGATGCCATTGATATGTCTGACATAGCATTCATATTAAGATGCTGCATTAAATTGGATTTAAATTCCTCCATATAAGTAGCTATAAGGTGTTCTGGGGGAATTGCTCCTTTCTTCATTTGAATTTTTCGAGAAATATGCTCAAAAGGACTGGGAACTTCCTTTTGTCTCGAATGAATAGAGTCCTTATAATGTGCAATAGTAGTTTTAATCTGATTTATTAAATCTTGTCCTGGGATAGTGCCCTTTTTGATTTTTGAATCAATTTTTTCTAGAATTTTGTATAAAAAATTCTGTTCAAGCAAGGCATATTTTGCGGGGTATAACCCACTTCGACTGACCACTTCATGATCCATGGAATAGAGAATTCAATGAAGAAATACATATTAGAAATTTCTTCAGAGAAAGTAATATTATTTTCCAAATCTATTATTTTTGGAGAAACATCAACCCATTCAGTATATAAACTCTTGAAGGGTTCTGGTAAAATTTTTACGGTGGGACCATAATGGATCCACCATTGACAAAACCAGTTTGGAATGCCCTGTTTATAAACATTGGCACAGATTTTTATAAACCAAGAATGTTTTTTATTATCATTCTCGTATAAAAAAGCTTTATTAAAGCTTTCAACATAATCCCAATAATTGAATTTAACTGGGACCTTTTGTTTGGGTGGATATAATCCCTATCCTTTAACGGACTTATTCCCCATTCATTTGGAGAGAAGATCTTTTTTTTAATAATTTTTGTAAAGTTATAAACTTTTTTGGTATTAGCCGGATAAAAATGTTGAAATTCCGCTGATCCTGTATTTGAAAGGACCATTTCATAATGCATCCGATATTTATATGTCGGAGTAGCGTATGACGCTTTATCAAAATACCTTTGCATTATTTGCCAAGGTTCATCTTTCCATTGGAGATCATCATTTTCAAAGAGAATTATTAACTCTCGTTGAGTATTTTCTTCATAGGAATCAGTGTCCCCATTATCATCGATTATGAGAGCACTGGAATATGATGGAGGCATATTATCCCCTTTTTTCTTTGCTTCTATAAAAGCCAGATATTCAGTATAAGTGATATGTTTCTGGGTATTACCAGAGGTTTCTGCAATATTGTCGGCTATTAGCCTTTTGTTACCCATTTGGGCAAGAACAGTGCCTCTGCCCGTTCCTTTTTGTCCTCTTCCCCTTCCTCTCTTAGAGGGAGGTGTCAATGTGGGTCTCATCCTACAAATGAGAAAATGACAGCTATGAACTTAAATATTCTCTAGTGAGAAAATCAGGGAGACTATTATCTGATCCCTTTTTATAGTGAATTTCAAAATCAAATGGTGCCAAAAGAGCTTGCCATCTGGCAAACATTTGTTTAGAAACATTATGTTTGCAATCTTTATTAAACATAAACTTGGCTGCTTGGCAGTCAGTTTTTATTAAAAACTTTTGATTGTATAAATCACCTTGAAACTTAAGAACACATTTTACTATAGCAAGAATTTCTTTTGCTACAGTAGCATAGTTCTTTTGGCTATTATTCCACTTGCCAGAATAAAACTGGACTCAATATTCTTGTTTATCATTCGGAGAAAGCTGTTTGAGAATTCCTCCATAGCCAATATCAGAGGCATCCGTTTCAATAATTTTTTGCCAGTTAGGATTGGCAAGAGTAAGACAAGGAAGATTATTAACTTTCTCCTTGATTTTTTGAACTGCTTGCGTATGAGCATCAGTCCAAGGTTTTGGAATCTTTTTTAATCTATCATATAAAATAGATGTATCTTGGGCCAAATCTTTATAAAATGGCGAAATATAATTCAAACTTCCAAGAAATCTTTGAAGTTGAGTTTTATCAGTGATAACATCGGGGAATTTAGAAGCAAATTCAATACTTCTATTGATAGGAACAATTTTTCTCTTTTCAATATTATGACCTAAAAATCTGACTTTTGTTTGAAAAAGTGACATTTTTGGTTTAGATATAACCAAACCATTTTGAATAATAATT
Organism: Lycium barbarum; assembly: GCF_019175385.1. NCBI lineage: Eukaryota > Viridiplantae > Streptophyta > Magnoliopsida > Solanales > Solanaceae > Lycium > Lycium barbarum. The sequence goes on along the minus strand of NC_083348.1, from coordinate 66,921,961 downwards.
TTCTTGAATATATCAAGATGTTTGAAATGCATTTCAATTGTATTTGAGAATACTAAAATATCATTGATATAAACAATGATAAAGTTGCTATAAGCCATAAAAATATCATTCATAATTTTTTGAAATTCTGAAGGGGCATTCTTCAGTCCAAAAGGAATAACATTCCATTTAAATTGCCCGATTGGAACATTAAAAGCAGTTTCATATTTATCTGCTTCAGCTATTTGGATTTGCCAATAGCCTGATTTCAAATCGAATTTAGAAAATATGATCACATTATGAAGGCGATCTAGTAAATCCTTTTTATTAGGGATAGGATATCTAATCCATTTTAAAACATTATTAAGAGGTTTATAATTTATGACCAGTCTCAGAACACCTCGTTCCTGTTCAGCATGTTTATTAACATAAAAAGTTGTGCATGACCATGGAGATTTTGAAGATCTTATAAGACCGTTTTGTAAAAGAGTAGAAATCTCATTTTTACATAATTCCAAATATTCAGAATTCATTTGACATGGTCTGGCCTTAGTAGGAATATTATTTTCAGAAAAAGATTCTTCATATGGAAGAGTGACAATATGTCTTTTTCTGTCCCAAAAAGCATTAGGATGATCACTACAAATTTGTAAAGAAAATTGATTTTTTATAAACTCAATTTTTTCCTGTAATTTAGGATTTTGTAAAATATCTTCAATCTGAAGAGTATAAATTTCTTGTTTAAGAAAATTAATCTGTTGATGCTTATTCATCAACCTATCTTTGATTTCATTTAAAATCCTTGAAAAATGTTCTGGAATTTAATCGGTTTTTCATCATAGGTTCCTATAAAACCTTTGTCATCCATCCATTGAATAGGAAATAGTTTATGGATGAATGGAGTTCCCAAAATGACTTGGTTTGAAATATCTTTTACCAATACAAACCTTTCAGGAATACAAACTTTATCTTGGCAAATATAAGCTTTGGGTAGTTTATAACTAATACCCATCTTTTGACCACTAGCAGACCGTAAACTATGAGTAGTTTTTTGAAAATATTTTGAAGGAATTAATCCTTCTTGAATACAACTTAAATCTGCTCCACTATCAACTAGAGCAGTAAATTCTTTTTTGAAATTATAATCAATTAAAAGAGTAATTTTTATAAAAAATTTAAAAGAAGTAATAATATCCAATTTTGTCAAAAAACTGGAATTGGGGTTACTACTTTCTCCTTCCTCCGTAGTAGTAATTCCTACGGCGTTATCAACTGGTAGTTCTTCTACAGTATTATAAACTGGAGTTTCTATAATTTGTTTTCCTTTTCCCTCTAGTTGTGAGACCCTATGATCTAAAGTGACCTGGTGTCTCCTAAGGGTGGAAATTTCTTGTTTAAGGTTATGAACCTCTCTTTCTAAGTCTTGAGTGGTTGCCGGTGTACTTATGATATTCCGGCGCTCTTGGAGAAGTTTCTTGACTCCAGCCATAGTATAAGGTCCTGTAGGTTCTCTAATTTCTACAGCAGTTGGTTCTTCTTGGGGCTGCTGTTTTGAACCTATTTGGTCTATAATTTGGGACCTAAGATTGGGATCCTTAATATATTTAAGGAGATCAAAGAGGTTATTACCATCTAAAACATGAATGCTATTTTCAGTAAATTGTGAGACAAGCTTATAAAACTCATCGTCTTCCTTGGGTTTAACACAAGGTTGCCCTAATTGGCATGGTTGACATTCGTCATCTGAACTGGTTGAGATATAACTCTTTTCTCCTAATACCCTAATATCTTCATCTGAAGAGGGGTTGGAGGAACTATCACTTTCTTTGCCAGAATCATCCTTTGGTTCTGGGTCAGAATTTAATAAAATCTTATATAAAGATTCTCTAAGGTCTTCATCTATGTGAAGGGCTTTAATCTTCTCCTTAACCTTACAATTTTTTTAAAAATGACCTACTCTGCCACACTTATAACAGGCTTTTGGGTTTTTGGATTTAATAAAATCTTTCCTTTCCTTGAAAGTCTTTTTGCGCCTAGCTCTTTTCTACAAGCGTTTTATACTTTTTCTTATGCCTATGAGGATTTTTTGAAGATTGTGGCACATCTAATCCAAACTGTCCACAAAATTCTCCTAACTGTTGTCTTTCATTAAGACCATGGCGCTTGATCTGCTGGTTGAGCTGTATTTCATTACATAAATCTAACCCTTCCTGCATACAAGTACCAATCAAATTTCCATAAGTATAAGAATCATAATTAATGCTTCTATCCCCTTTCCTAAGAGCTTTTCTAACTCTTTCTGCAAAAAGAGGAGGGAGTCCATCTATAAATTTGGACTTCCAGTGAGAGTCATTACTCTCTGGTAATTCCATGACCCTGGAAAGAAAAACATCTTTATACCACCTAAATGAGGTTAGGGTCTTACATCTAAGATTTTGAAGCATGGTACGGATAGATTCACTATTATCGGACCATCTCCCTGAAAAATGTTCAACAATATTAATAACCAGTGTATAAACTGCATTAGCTACTGGTGCTTCATTACCAGGCTCTCGCTTAACAGCTCCTAAAATTGAATGACGTTGTGTAGGGGTTAAATAATTATCCCACCAACCTTTTAATTGGCCAGTGAAACCAGCTATAATCATATCTGCAATAACTCTTTCAGTGTTTTTATGAACTTTGCAGATAGTGCTGTACATTAACATTCTATGAATAGTACAATAAATTTGACGTTCAGTATAACCACCAATATTCCATTCCTATATTTCCTTACCACTATAACTGTTGGAAATAACATGTTCATGCTCCTCTAATAAAACATCTTGAGGGGTTGGACGAGGATAATAGTACACCCTCTGGGTAGGCTTTACCGCATAATATTCATCAGTTTTATATTTATCTGCTTCGGCTATTTAGATTTGCCAATAACCTGATTTTAAATCAAATTTTTAAGATATAATCGCATTAGGAAGGCGATCTAATAAATCCTTTTTATTAGGAATTGGATATCGAATCCATTTTAAAACTTTATTAAGAGGTTTATAATTTATCACCAATCTTGGAACTCCTCGTTCCTGTTCTGCATGTTTATTAACATAAAAGGTTGTGCATGACCATGGAGATTTCGAAGATCTTATAAGACCTTTTTGTAAAAGAGTAGAAATCTCATTTTTACATAATTAGAGATATTCAGAATTCATTTGACATGGTTTTGCCTTAGTAGGAATATTATTTTCAGAAAAAGTTTCTTCATATGGAAGAGTGACAATATGTCTTTTCCTGTCCCAAAAAGCATTAGGATGATCACTACAAATTTGTAAAGAAAATTGATTTTTTATAAACTCAATTTTTTCCTGTAATTTAGGATTTTGTAAAATATCTTCAATCTGAAGAGTATAAATTTCTTGTTTAAGAAAATTAATCTGTTGATGCTTATTCATCAACCTATCTTTGATTTCATTTAAAATCCTTGAAAAAGGTTCAGTTATAAACCGGAATTTAATCGGTTTTTCTTCATAGGTTCCTATAAAACCTTTGTCATCCATCCATTGGATAGGAAATAGTTTATGGATGAATGGAGTTCCCAAAATGACTTGGTTTGAAATATCTTTTACCAATACAAACCTTTCAGGAATACAAACTTTATCTTGGCAAATATAAGCTTTGGGTAGTTTATAAGTAATACCCATCTTTTGGCCACTAGCAGACCGTAAACTATGAGTAGTTTTTTTGAAAATATTTTGAAGGAATTAATCCTTCTTGAATACAACTTAAATCTGCTCCACTATCAACTAGAGCAGTAAATTCTTTTTTGAAATTATAATCAATTAAAAGAGTAATTTTTATAAAAAATTTAAAAGAAGTAATAATATCCAATTTTGTCAAAAAACTGGAATTGGGGTTACTACTTTCTCCTTCCTCCGTAGTAGTAATTCCTACGGCGTTATCAACTGGTAGTTCTTCTACAGTATTATAAACTGGAGTTTCTATAATTTGTTTTCCTTTTCCCTCTAGTTGTGAGACCCTATGATCTAAAGTGACCTGGTGTCTCCTAAGGGTGGAAATTTCTTGTTTAAGGTTATGAACCTCTCTTTCTAAGTCTTAAGTGGTTGCCGGTGTACTTATGATATTCCGGCGCTCTTGGAGGAGTTTCTTGACTCGAGCCATAGTATAAGGTCCTGTAGGTTCTCTAATTTCTACAGCAGTTGGTTCTTCTTAGGGCTGCTGTTTTGAACCTATTTGGTCTATAATTTGGGACCTAAGATTGGGATCCTTAATATATTTAAGGAGATCAAAGAGGTTATTACCATCTAAAACATGAATGCTATTTTCAGTAAATTGTGAGACAAGCTTATAAAACTCATCGTCTTCCTTGGGTTTAACACAAGGTTTCCCTAATGGGCATGGTTGACACTCATCATCCGAGCTGGTCGAGATATAACTCTCATCACCTAACACCCTAATATCTTCATCTGAAGAGGGGTTGGAGGAACTATCACTCTCTTTGCCAGAATCATTCTCTGGTTCTGGGTCTGAATTTAATAAAATCTTATATAAAGATTCTCTAAGGTCATCATCTATGTTAAGGGCTTTGATCTTTTCCTTAACCTTGCAATTTTTATAAAAATGACCTACTCTGCCACACTTATAACAGGCTTTGGGATTTTTGGATTTAATAAAATCCTTCCTTTCTTTTAAAGTCTTTTTGCGCCTAGCTCTTTTTTGCAAGCGCTTTTCCTTCCACTGTTGAAAATCTTTATATTTTTTCTTATGCCTATGAGGCTTTTTAGAAGATTGTGGAATATCCAATCCAAACTGTCCACAAAATTCTCCTAATTGTTGTCTTTCATTAAGACCATGGCGCTTGATTTGCTGATTGAGCCTAATTTCATTACATAAGGCTAATCCTTCTTGCATACAAGTACCAATTAAATTTCCATAAGTATAAGTATCATAATTAATACTTCTATCCCCTTTTCTAAGGGCTTTTCTAACTCTTTCCGCAAAAAGAGGAGGGAGTCCATCTATGAACTTAGACTTCGAGTGGGAGTCATTGCTCTCTGGTAATTCAATGACCCTGCAAATAAAAACATCTTTATACCACCTAAATGAGGTTAGGGTCTTACATCTAAGGTTTTGAAGCTTGGTACGGATAGATTCACTATTATCGGACAATCTTCCTGAAAAATGTTCAACAATATTAATATCCAGTGTATAAACTGCATTATCTACTGGTGCTTCATTACCAGGCTCTTGAGGAGTTGGACGAGGATAATAGTACATCCTCTGGGTAGGCTTTACCGCATAATATTCATCAATTTTATTTATATCTGATGCTATGCGAACCTTATAATCAACATCAGATAAATATTTATCATCCTCTGCTATTAAAGGACTATGTTTTAAACCTTTAAACTTTTCGTCTAAAAGTCTTTCTAAATCTGATAAAGGTTTTAATTTAAAATCATGAATCTCTGGAGGAGGCTGTATACTTGGAGTAGCAACAACTTCCTTCTGATTCTCCTTATCAGAAGTAGATGCCTTATTAAGACCATTTAAAAGTTTATCAACTTTTTCATGTAGTGAAAATATTTGTTCACCCAAAATATTCATATAAATATTAGTATAATTTTGTTGCCTTATCATGTTATTAACATGATGAGTCATTACAGTTAAAGTGCCATTTTCAATCAATTTTGAGAAAGCTGAAAAATGCAAATCTTTCATTTGGAAAGATGGCTTTGGAGGGAATACACTATGAACTATTTCTCCATTAGAAATTTTATAATCTCTTTCTAGAACAGAAATATAATTAACAATATATTTTGCCATAAACCAAGGCACAAAAGATATAATCTTATTTGCTTTAGTAAGATCTCTATAAAATTCTTCTTGGAAAACTATTGTCTCCTCAGGTTTAAAATTATCAAAAAACCATTTTCTAAATGGTTCCCATTTGGGAGTATAAAACTCTTTGCTGATTTGTAATCTTGCGGGTGATTCCCGGCTAAAATCAAGTTTTTGTTTCTGATCCATTAAAAATAGGAAAGTCCATTTCTGACTCAGTCAATTCTGGGTCTTGAGTACCAGTTACAATATTATCCTAGTTAATTTTTAAATTACTAATTCTATAACAGATGCATATTACCTCTGTACCTGGCATATAATCATAACCATGCAGTTTGATACTTAATATTAAAGCATCTAAAGAATTGTCATCTTGCAAAGATACCTATATGCATAAATCTATGGGTTACCCTATAAGGGGCAAGATCACTGTCAGATAATATTCTAAAACTAGCATGATCATTATCTACAGTCATTGTTTCTTCAGTAGTTTCAACTACTTGTTTGAGACCTAATTTCTTAAAAGTACCCATCTGATATATTAATCTGGGTTCTATTTTAGGAATCGTCCATTTATTAAGGAGATCCAATTCTTGAGGTGTATCATATTCCTCTTTTTTACTGTTTTTAACAGTTCTTTTACGATTTATAAAATTCATGATATTAAACGTTGAATTACATCACCTATTACTACTGGAACACCATGGCTCTTATACCATCAAGACAGCAGGATCGCGCCGCCACATGATGCCATCTAGGTGACAACTGTTTTACTAGGTTACCGACCCTGGCGTTGGGGTTGTTCCTACCAGAACAAGTCCAACAAACGCCCTAAAACGCCATCATCGGCTAAGCGGGCTAACAACAGGACCACCACCTGGTTATGAACAGTCCGCCTGGGTCAGTGTCTACCTAACCTTGAATATCACGTTTTGGCGTTGATCATGATGCATTAAAGCATTATTACCATGATCTTAATATGGAAGCTATGTCAGACATATCAATGGCATCTGTTGGTCATACCACTGACAATGATAATGAAGAAGATGAAGACTATAATACACAGGTCTTAGCAGGGGAATCCCAGAGTCCAGAAAATACGGAGGACTTTGAAAAATTCGCAGCTCAATTTCTTAGCCAACCGGAGGAATCTTCCAGCACCACAAAAGACAAGGGCAAGTCACCAATGAAGTGATCGGTGGGACCCGCCACTAAGCGGCTACTTTAATAAAGTGGGAATCTGCTTTTATAAAGCAACTTTAATTATTAAAGATTGTAATAATTGTGTTTTCTACTTTGGCCACTTTCGGCCACTTTTCCTTTTTACTTTCCGTCTTTCTTTTTATTTGGGCCATCATGTTGTCGGCCATTTACTTTTGTTGTTTTGTATCCATGATCCGCTACTGAGATCATGGTAATAATGCTTTAATGCATCATGATCAACGCCAAAACGTGATGTTCAAGGTTAGGTAGAGACTGACCCAGGCGGACTGTTCATAACCAGGCGGTGGTCCTGTTGTTAGCCCGCTTAGCCGAGGATGGCGTTTTAGGGCGTTTGTTGGACTTGTTCTGGTAGGAACAACCCCAACGCCAGGGTCGGTAACCTAGTAAAACAGTTGTTACCTAGATGGCATCATGTGGCGGCGCGATCCTGCTGTCCTTATGGTATCATAGCCATGGTGTTTCAGTAGTAATAGGTGAGGTAATTCAACGTTTCCATACCCCGAATTTTATAAATAGAAAAAGAACTGTTAAAAACAGTAAAAAGGAGTAATATGATACTCCTCAAGAATTGGATCTCCTTAATAAATTGACGATTCCTAAAATAGAACCCAAATTAATATATCAAATGAGTACTTTTGAGAAATTAGGTCTCAAACAAGTAGTTAAGACTACTGAAGAAACTATGACTGTAGATAATGATCATGCTACTTTTAGACTATTATCTGACTGTGATCTTGTCCCTTATAGGGTAACCCATAGATTTATGCATATTGGGTTAGTAGAGGTTACATTCAAACCTTTAACCTCAACAGGTTTACCAGAAAGCTTTATAGCAGCTCTAAGAGATGGAAGAAATCGAAACTGGAAAAAATCCCTCATAGGGACAGTCCAAACAAGTTTGGCTTGTGGTCCAGTTTATTTTGAATGCTTATCCTAACTTGTAGGTATCTTTGCAAGATGACAATTCTTTAGATGCTTTAATATTAAGTATCAAACTGCATGGTTATGATTATATGCCAGGTACAGAGGTAATATGCATATGTTATAGAATATATTATAAACCATTATATATTATGAATCCTATGTGTAAAATTATGAATTTAAAAAATGAGACTGTATTGAATAGAAATTAATTTTGGTAAATCCAATATTATGACTAGAAGACCTATCAAGTGGGAAGAAATAGAATTCCCAAAAGAGTGGTTCATTGAAGGAGCAGCACCTCCTCAAAATATCTCTACTGAAATATCAGAAATTGAACAAGCCCCAGATGGGACAATTAGATTAAGGTTCCACGAACCAGAAACTTTAGAAGAAAATGAACATAATAGTGTTCGTTCTAGTAAACCTAGATCTTTATCTTCTAACAGATCTTATATATCTCCTGATGATTATATTGTGCAGACTCCATCAAGAGCTTCTACTTCTCAAATGAGAGATACTGATTCTAATAGAATTAGTAATTTAAAAATTAACCAGGATAACATTGTAACTGGTACTCAAGACCCAGAATTGACTCAGTCAGAAATGGACTTTCCTATTTTTATTGGATCAGGAACAAAAACTTAATTTTAGTCGGGGATCACCCGCAAGTTTACAAATCAGTAAAGAGTTTTATACTCCTAAATGGGAACCATTTAGAAAATGGTTTCTTGATAATTTTAAACCCGAGGAAACAATAGTTTTCCAAGAAGAATTTTATAGAGATCTTACTAAAGCAAATAAGATTATATCTTTCGTGCCTTGGTTTATGGCAAAATATATTGTTAATTATATTTCTGTTCTAGAAAGAGATTATAAACTTTCTAATGGAGAAATAGTTCATAGTGTATTCCCTCCACAGCCATCTTTCCAGATGAAAGATTTGCATTTTTCAGCTTTTTCAAAATTGATTGAAAATGGTACCTTAACTGTAATGACTCATCATGTTAATAACATGATAAGGCAACAAAATTATACTAATATTTATATGAATATTTTGGGTGAACAAATATTTTCACTACATGAAAAAGTTGATAAACTTTTAAATGGTCTTAATAAGGAATCTACTTCTGATAAGGAGAAACAGAAGGAAGTTGTTGCTACTCCAAGTATACAGCCTCCTCCTGAGATTCATGATTTTAAATTAAATCCTTTATCAGATTTAGAAAGACTTTTGGACGAAAAGTTTAAAGGTTTAAAACTTAGTCCTTTAATAGCAGAGGATGATAAATATTTATCTGATGTTGATTATAAGGCTCGCATAGCATCAGATATAAATAAAATTAATGAATATTATGCGGTAAAGCCTACCCAGAGGATGTACTATTATCCTCGTCCAACTCCTCAAGATGTTTTATTAGAGGAGCATGAGCATGTTATTTCAAACAGTTATAGTGGTAAGGAAATATATGAATGGAATATTGACGGTTATACTGAACGTCAAATTTATTATACTATTCATAGAATGTTAATGTACAGCACTATCTGCAAAGTTCATAAAAACACTGAAAGAATTATTGCAGATATGATTATAGCTGGTTTCACTGGCCAATTAAAAGGTTGGTGGGATAATTATTTAACCCTTACACAGCGTCATTCAATTTTAAGAGCTGTTAAGCAAGAGCCTGGTAATGAAGCACCAGTAGCTAATGCAGTTTATACACTGGTTATTAATATTGTTGAACATTTTTCAGGAAGATGGTCCGATAATAGTGAATCTATCCGTACCATGCTTCAAAACCTTAGATGTAAGACCCTAACCTCATTTAGGTGGTATAAAGATGTTTTTCTTTGCAGGGTCATGGAATTACCAGAGAGTAATGACTCCCACTGGAAGTCTAAGTTCGTAGATGGACTCGCTCCTCTTTTTGCAGAAAGAGTTAGAAAAGCTATTAGAAAATGGGATAGAAGTATTAATTATGATACTTATACTTATGGAAATTTAATTGGTACTTTTATGCAGGAAGGATTAGCGTTATGTAATGAAATTAGGCTCAATCAGCAAATCAAGCGCCATGGTCTTAATGAAAGACAACAATTAGGAGAATTTTGTGGACAGTTTGGATTGGATATTCCACAATCTTCTAAAAAGCCTCATAGGCATAAGAAAAAATATAAAGATTTTCAACAGTGGAAGGAAAAGCGCCCGCAGAAAAGAGCTAGGCGCAAAAAGACTTTCAAGGAAAGGAAGGATTTTATTAAATCCAAAAACCCAAAAGCCTGTTATAAGTGTGGCAGATTAGGTCATTTTTATAAAAATTGAAAGGTTAAGGAAAATATTAAATCCCTTCACATAGATGAAGACCTTAGAGAATCTTTATAAAAGATTTTATTAAATTATGACCCAGAACCAGAGAATGATTCTGGCAAAGAGAGTGATAGTTCCTCCAACCCCTCTTCAGATGAAGATATTAGGGTGTTAGGTGATGAGAGTTATATCTCGACCAGCTCGGATGATGAGTGTCAACCATGCCAATTAGGGCAACCTTGTGTTAAACCCAAGGAAGACGATGAGTTTTATAAGCTTGTCTCACAATTTACCGAAAATAGTATACAAGTTTTAGATGGTAATAACCTCTATGACCTCCTTAAATATATTAAGGATACCAATCTTAGGTCTTAAATTATAAACCAAATAGGTTGAAAACAGCAGTCCCAAGAAGAACCAACTGCTGTAGAAATTAGAGAACCTACAGGACCTTATACTATGGCTGGAGTCAAGAAACTCTTCCAAGAGCGCCGGAATATCATAAGTACACCGGCAACCACTCAAGACTTAGAAAGAGAGGTTCATAATCTTAAACAAGAAATTTCCACCCTTAGGAGACACCAGGTCACTTTAGATCATAGGGTCTCACAACTAGAGGGAAAAGGAAAACAAATTATAGAAACTCCAGTTTATAATACTGTAGAAGAACCACTAGTTGATAACGCCGTAGGAATTACTACTACGGAGGAAGGAGAAAGTAGTAACCCCAATTCCAGTTTTTTGACAAAATTGGATATTATTACTTCTTTTAAATTTTTTTTATAAAAATTACTCTTTTAATTGATTATAATTTCAAAAAAGAATTTACTGCTCTAGTTGATAGTGGAGCAGATTTAAGTTGTATTCAAGAAGGATTAATTCCTTCAAAATATTTTCAAAAAACTACTCATAGTTTACGGTCTGCTAGTGGCCAAAAGATGGGTATTACTTATAAACTACCCAAAGCTTATATTTGCCAAGATAAAGTTTGTATTCCTGAAAGGTTTGTATTGGTAAAAGATATTTCAAACCAAGTCATTTTGGGAACTCCATTCATCCATAAACTATTATCTATTCAATGGATGGATGACAAAGGTTTTATAGGAACCTATGATGAAAAACCGATTAAATTCCAGAACATTTTTCAAGGATTTTAAATGAAATCAAAGATAGGTTGATGAATAAGCATCAACAGATTAATTTTCTTAAACAAGAAATTTATACTCTTCAGATTGAAGATATTTTACAAAATCCTAAATTACAGAAAAAAATTGAGTTTATAAAAAATCAATTTTCTCTACAAATTTGTAGTGATCATCCTAATGCTTTTTGGGACAGAAAAAGACATATTGTCACTCTTCCATATGAAGAATCTTTTTCTGAAAATAATATTCCTACTAAGGCCAGACCATGTCAAATGAATTCTGAATATTTGGAATTATGTAAAAAAGAGATTTCTACTGTTTTAAAAAAAGGTCTTATAAGATCTTCAAAATCTCCATGGTCATGCACAACTTTTTATGTTAATAAACATGCTGAACAGGAACGATGTGTTCCGAGACTGGTTGTTATACCCCATTTTAACCGGGTTGAAGCGGAGTACAACATATTGGAGATTCCTATTTTTGCTTTATTTTAAGGAGTCGCCACCTAATTAATTTAGCGGTGAATTAGGACACCTAATTATTAACTAAGGTAAAGCTAACTAGGCCTCCGTTAATAGCCTGCTTAATCAGTATGATTCTAGGTAAGGGTTTTATATTATCCTAAAGGGAAGGGGTTAGGCATCCTTTAGAATCCGTTAAACTACGGTTATCCAGCCAAACTTAGGTTAATTAATTAAGGTTAAAAAATTTAAGAAAGTAGCCTTGAAGAAAAAAAAAACAAAGATAACTTATAACTAACAAAATTTAAGGTGTCATTATATGAATAATGCACTCTATATGGTGAAAATAAGTACTTAATGTTCAGAGCGGTGATCCTAACGGTAAATTCTACCCCCTCCTAATCCTACGTGGATCATAGATTCTGCACCTAATTTTAAACCACAAACAATTCAAAACACAGACAAATTAGCAATCATAAAGATGGATGAGAGGAAATGAATGATAAGAAAAGAAAAGAATAAAATGTTGCAGGGAATCTCTGACGAGTTTTGCCTGCCCGAGGTGATTTAGGAATTGCAACACGAGATGACTATATGGAGGGATGTGCCGAGTCTCATCTTGAGACTTTGTTTTGATAGAGTCCCGAATTAAGACTCCGTTTGCTCCGATGTGTACATGTAAAAACAATGAGAGAAATAACAATTAGCAAATGATCTTCACATAAAGTTATGTTTTGCAAAGAATATATAATAATTAAAACATACGTTCTTCATTTTGAATATTTTTGGAATTCAAAACCTCTTCCACATAGCAACTAAGAGTGCACACACTATTCTTTGATTACGAGAATTAACAGATATGGCCATGATGTAGGCATAAACAATTTTTTCTTTTGGATCTTATTTATCATTTAAGATCCTAATTCTAGCACATTTGAGGCTAGACACAAAGGTTGAAGATAAGAACCAATCAAACTAAACTAAGAAGAACACAGCTTTAAGGATTTTTGCAAATCTGCCAATGAGTTCTACAAGTAATAACTTCTAAATTTAAGAGTTTATTCAAGATCACCCTAACGTTTATAAACTAATCCTCTTGGAATATTTGAACCAGTTTCTAGACTCAGTTGATACCCTACTGACTTTAAGGAGTAGATAAAATTAATTTACCAAGCAAAACACAATCAAACAAATCTATGTATCTCTGAGCTTTCTGAAACAGTTTCAGACTAACTGTTTCAATAATCAAGATGAACAACAAGTTAAAAATAACCAGCAGCTCAGGTAGACTTTAACTTAGAGGAACTAAAATACTGGCAAATAATGGCAATTTCACAGGAATGAGGAAACACCATAACACGATGGCTTGAATAACTTATATGCTAGTACAGCTTCGAACTCGAGGACAAGCATTCAAAAGCTTCGAACTTGATTCAAATGAGACTAAAACAGAACCAAAAAATTGTATTTGAATGTTCATACTAATAAATTAAAAGGAAAACTAATCTTTTTCATTTCAAGCGGGATGGGAAAGAAACTAGCATTTAAACCCGTAAAACTCAATCAAGCTAATTAATTTTTTTGATAAGATAACACAGGGCTGGAACTTGAACGATATGTGTAAACGAAAACTGAAATTAATCTAACCTTTACCACATAATGGCTGAACCAAACAACAACACAAAACACACTTAATCATAAAAATATGCCGATACAATACATCATTAACTGCATATAACTACAGAAACCGAACAAAATGCAAACGATAAAAGGAAGGGGGATTACCTTCTTCGGGCGCAGCGAAGTGAGGCTTCGAGGTTTCGATATCCGCTCGAACACTTTTAAACTCAATATCCAGAAGTAAACAAGAATGCTAAAATTAAAATTTTTGCTTAAGGGATTTTTAGCGACAAAACGAAAGCTTTCAATTTCTATGGAATTCAGGCTAAAGGACTCAATTTTTAGGGGATTTTGTGCGGCTGAGAACTTAGTTCTTGGGGAATTTCATGAAAAAATCTCCAGGTTCTTGGGGGTTTTCACTAATCCGAAAAATCCTCCCTCTTTCCAATCTCTCCCCTTTCTTTATAGTTGTTTGAAGTAAGCGAGAGAGGGAAGAGCGTGGGGAACAGGGTGAAATGGGGGTGGCAGAAGCGTGGGGGACAGGGTATGGTAGAGTGGCGGCGGCAGAGGAGAGTGGGGGGGACAAAGGGGAAATGGGGATGGCAGTGACAACGTGGGGAACAGGATGGAGGGAGAAGGGAAGTGGAAGTAACGTGGGGGGAGCAGAGGGATGCGATGGGAGAGAAAAAGGAAAGGGGAAGGGGGAGGTTCGGCGGAGAAGGGGAAAGGAAAAACATGAACCATTTTAGGGTTCCTTGTTAAATGAATAAAGGCAGGTCGGGTATAATTTAGGATGGGCTGGATCAGTTTTTTTTGGACTGGTATTAAATCAATGGGCTAGTGCAATAAAACATGGACTGGTCTAAAAATGTTTATGAGTTGATTGGGCTACTACATTTAAATAAAAGACCAATTTAAATTACTTAATATAAAAATGTGCAATTACTAATACTCGGATAATAAATTATATTCCGTCATAATAGCAATGCAATAATATTTGAAATTCAACAGTGAGTAAATGCTGTCATTTAATTATGCGAAGATAAATGCGATGCGTGTGCGTAAGACGGTAAAAATGCTGAAATGATAATTTTGATAATACTAGTACTAATAAAAAATAGTAACAAAATAATAATAATAATAATAATAATAATAATAGTAATAATAATAATGGTAGTAATGACGGTAGTAAAAGATAATGACAGGATAATGAAATGCCGGTATTAATAAAGCTAATTATAGTAAAAATGCAAATAATTATTTTTTAAAGTTGTCAAAATATTAGAAGTGGAAAATAGGTATTTTGGAGGAAAGGTAGGACAAAATTGGGTGTCAACAACTTGTCCCTCTTTGCCCGGTAATGATGAAAAGAATTTTCGGGCAAAGACGTTGACTGAGTAGCCTATTTTGTCCCGACTAAGGGATTTTGGAGGCTAAGGGTAAAGAAAAATTACGGCCGAACTCTGGTCTCTGAATCGCCTACATATCTCCGGCTGCACGATAATCAGGCCGTGTGTAGTTCTGGGAAGACTACGACACCTATGACTGGCAACTCACGATTTGATGCGAATCTTAGCAAAAATATTGTCCCAGTGTCGAGTTATGATGACACTGGGTATTGTGATAGAACCCTGAAAATGGAGTGTGTTGGAACGCGAACAGGATATTTGGAATTGGAGCCGAGTGTTCGAGGTAGATCATTGACCCTTGTCGGAAGTTTGCTTATCCTTCTCGACGTATTGCCCCAGTTCGCTGCCGAAGAAATAGTTCCACGTTGCGCTAAAGCTCCTGCGAAACTTTAAACTAGATAAAAATAGTCAGTAACAAATAAATATTGAAGTAAAGCGATGCAAGTGCGGTGCAATGCGGCTGCGAGCGCACGCAGGGGTATTTGAAAAAATAATAATAAAACAAGGCAGGTGCGGTGTGATGTCTTATGCAGAAATTTTCAAAGGGCGGTGCGCAGCCTTATGCAGAAACTACAAAGGGTGGTGCGTAGCCCATGCAACATGAAAGGCGGTGCACAACCTTATGCAGAAAATTTAAAAGGCGGTGCATGGCCCAGGCAATACATGAAAGCGATGCAAAGGGCGGTGCGCAGCCCATGCATCATATGAAAGGCGGTGCACAGCCTTATGCAGAAATTTAAAAGGGCGGTGCATGGCTCAGGCAATATGAAAGGCGGTGCTCAGCCTTAATGTCCAATTAAAGGCGGACTAGCCTAAAATGTCCAATTAAAGGCGGACGAGCCTATAATGTCCTGTTAAAGGCGGATAAGCCTAAAATGTCCAATTAAAGGCGGACAAGCCTAATGTCATATTAAAGGCGGACAAGCCCAAATGTCCAATTAAAAGCGGACAAGCCTAAATGTCCTATTAAAGGCGGACAAGCCTAAATGTCCTATTAAAGGCGGACGGGCCTAAATGTCCAATTAAAGGCGGACAAGCCTAAATGTCCTATTAAAGGCGGACGGGCCTAAATGTCCTATTAAAGGCGGACGGGCCTAAATGCGGTGCTTTTGCAAACAATGATGATGTGCCTTTGCAGGGCATTTGAAAGTAATAATGTAATGCAGGTGCTGTTGCTTTTGCAGTGCGGGGCATTTGAAAACAGTAGTGCAGTGCGGGGCATTTAAAGAAATAGTGTATGCGCATTGTATTTGAAAGCATTTATGCAAGGCATTTGAAAGCAATAGGAAATGTTTGTGCATCGACACGTTTGAAAAATCATTTGCAAGACTCAGGCATTAATTTGTTGCGAATCTCGTAAATTATTGATACTCGAGAGGCATAATTGTTATAAACAAGATCAAACCGTTCGACGTGCAATCCTTGCAAGGCTGCGAACATTATATATTTTGGCTTCTGCAACTTGGAAACATGGTGATAAACAATTTCAGCTGAATTTGGAACTGTGACATATTGTGAAACAAAACGCGCGTCCTTTCTCCAAAGTCTTCCCTTTGCCTGATGACTTTGTTGGCCATATACTCTTTCATGTTTCTCGATATCGCCCTTAAAATTTTGTCCCAGTTTCTGGCATAGGAGGACATTGAGTTTTACGATGACGCCCTTAAAATCTGCCCCAGCTTCTAGCATAGCGGAAAGTTGAGCTTTTACGATGACGCCCTTAAAATCTGCCCCAGTTTCTGGCATAAGGGAAGGTTCAGCTTTTACGAATGAAGAAACTGAGCCTGACATAGGCTTATGCAGAACATCAAGAAGGCGGTGCTCAGCCCATGCAACATATAAAGGCGGTGCTCAGCCTTTTGCGGAAATTACAAAGGGGCGGTGCACAGCCCATGCAACATATAAAAGGCGGTCAAGCCCAAAATGTCCTATTAAAGGCGGACGAGCCTAAAATGTCCTATTAAAGGCGGACGAGCCTAAAATGTCCTATTAAAGGCGGACGAGCCTAAATGCAGTGCTTGATTTATGTTTAATAAAATTAGTGCGGTGAGATGAGTTTGACGCAGTACGTAATTTGCAGCAGTAAATATTCATGATGCAGTGCCGAAGGTTTGGGGACCTTCTACCCTACCAAAATTTTCATCCAAAAGTTCCTGCACTCAAAGAAATTTGCAAGTTTTCAAATTTAATCAGTATTAAGTTGACTTTTCCCTTTGCTTTATCTGAATCTTGCAATTGCCGACTTGATACTGTGCGATATCCTTCAAGAATAGCTAAAATATGTCCCTGCGTTACTCAAAGAAAACTTGTTAGTGTAAAATAAAATGGTTGCCTTGCATTGAACACTAAAGCTTTGGCGTTGAATCTGCATTTCTCGTGGTGATGGCATTGCAACAATCTGGTGACGCTAATATATTGCTCGAGATCTCGATTCATGCTTTTGTCGAATAATGATAGGCCATTTGCAAGCTGCCCCAGTGTTGCTTCGTGGGAAAAATGGAATTTTTAACTATATTAAGACCGAACCCAACATGGGCGCCTACGTATCCCGCTACTAACTGGAATCAGGTCGAACGTAGTTCACGCAAAGCTTTAGCAAAATTACGAGAAAGAAAGTTGATCATAGGGCAAGTGGGTGGAGAATGCTAGTGACGGTAGATCCTTTCAATCATCTTACTTGATTCCACGCTTCCATTTCAATTGTCTCGGTGCCAATTTTGATGGATCACCGGTAACAATAATTTCATTTGCAACTGGAGGGCCATCATTGTCGCACAATTTATTTTGTTGCACGCTTATCTTATCCTTTTCGATCATGTTCTGGATCTTATGCTTAAGTGATGGGCAATTTTCTGTGTCATGACCTGGAATATTAGAGTGGTAAGCACAACTCTTGGACCAATCAAAATCTGGCGGTAGGCTTTTAGGGATCCATCCTTTCTTTGGCTTCAGGAGTCCCTTAACTTTCATTCTCTCAAATATGCTGGTTAATAACTCTTTAAGAGGAGTAAAAGTGCGGAATTTTACGTGCTCTGACTGTCGTAAGCTAGACTGTGCTTGATCGGGTTGATGTTGAAAGCCTCGTTGATGAAGAGATATATGATCACGCGAAACTTGATAGTTCTGTCGTGATTGCGGCTGATATGTAGACCTAACAGCTGAGTCGTTTCCTCTCTTTTTGCCTCGCAAGTTGTTGAATGTCTCAGCTTGAAAAGTTGCTTGTACTGATGAAGTGTCAACAATTCTTCCTGCTAGAACGCCCGCTTCTACTTGCTTTACAACTTGAATTAGATCAGAAAAGTCACGTAACCGCACACATAACAACTTTTCATAATATATGCCCTTTTGCATTTGGATGAAAGTTGAAATCAACTCATTTTCGGGCAATGGATGGCGTATTTTTGAAGCTTCCAATCTCCATCGGATGGCATATTCCTGAAAAGACTCATGTGGCATTCTTTCTATCTCAAGCATATCATAAAGATTTGGACTAACCCTGATGTTAAATTTGAAATGTTCTACAAAGTCGCAGGCCATGTCCTCCCATGTGTACCATTTGCGATAGTCTTGTTCTGTGTACCAATCTAATGCTAACCCTGATAGGCTCTGAATGAACAATTTCATTCGTATGGCTTCCTCTTGTCCAATTCCCATTAATCTGCTACAATAGTCCTTCAAGTGTGTAACAGGATTTCCTCTGCCATTGAAGGTGTTGAATTTTGGCATTTTGTATCCTGGCGGCAACACAACATTTGGAAGCATGCACAAGCTTTCATATCTTTAACTTTGAACATTTCTTGCCCGCATCTCTTCCTCGACAATTCTCCTTAAATTGTGAAGCTCTCTGTCCGAGTCGTCGCAATTGATTGCATTCGTTTCGTTTCTCAATCTCTTGTATGGGCATACCACTATTTGATTTTGCTGGTTTTCTGTGAAGGGTGCTGCAAGTGCAGGCTTTTGAACATTAGGCATCAACGTGACTTGCAAAGCTTCTGGATCAATAGAGAATCTTGGTGGTATATATGTAGGAGCTGGGTGAGGAGAAATAGTGAAGAAAATGTTTTGGGTTGAGCTGGAAGCTGAACTTGTGTTAGGAAGAAGGCTAAAGGTACTTCTCAAATTGACCAACATGCTTCTTTGTACCACATTCTTCTCGTTATCCTCATTTTGCGCTTGCACCAATCGCACACCGACGTTGGATGATTCAAATCTTTTTGCCATTGTATTTTGTCCTTAACGCGGATTCGCAGCCAAACCAATGTTCAATGCTAGGCAACCTCTAAAGAATTAAAACTAAACAAGTAGAGAATAAGTTCAAATAATTCTCTTAGCATCCAGTAATCGCAAGTAAATTCAAGAGCGAGCATATTACAAATAAATTCCAGTAAATCACTTAGCAAGTAGGCAAGCAGGCAAACGACTTACAAAGTTTTAACACCAGTATTAATAGCACGTCCTAATATGCAGGGACCTCTTTGAGCAAGAGGTAGGCCTAACGCCAAATATTCGAGATTATGATAGAGTGATCCAAGCCATTTAATTGAGACACTTGAGTTTGGAAATAAAAGGCCAAGTTTTGTTGAAATAACAAAAGCGGGTACATTGATGAGACAGTAAACCAAAATACATCAAAGATGGTATAATGTAAGACAATCCTAAAACTTGGCTTAAATCTTTCGCACTCGATCATGACGAAAGCACTTTTCCTTCGCAAGAATTTCAATCCGAAAGCACTTTGTTTTCTCCATTAATACTCACTGGATTGGGAATTTGAATTGAAACGTCAATCGAACACGCAACACAACTTTCTGATTTGGAGCCAAACGTGCTACTATTACGCCATGAAACCTTATGGTGTCTTTATAGAATTGAAAGTATATATATATATATTGGACGAAATCAGTATTTAGTTAGCAATGTGTCCCGTTGAGGATAACCGAGTAAAGGGATTTTATTCTAAGGGTGGTTGCTCCTCTCGGTTGTGCAAATGATTTTCTTTAGCTACTAAACCAGCAACCTTTATTCATGAAAAAAAAAACAGAAGCTATGAAGCTATATATCTTAGTGTGTGCATGTGTTTTGGTTCGGAATGTTCATTTTCATGGTCTCTTTAAAGACGAGGATTACAATCACAAACAGTTCGATCGGACTTTTGACCGCAAGGCATATAAAAGTGAGAGTAGAAGCAAGAATTCTGATGGAATTGGAAAATAACAGGAAAAGAAGGCTCGCAGCAAATGCTCTGAATAACAGTGAAGGTCCGGTCATAAACATGGTTTTTTTTTCCAGAACTAAGACCATATATGATGCTCCTGAATTTTCTGATTCTGAGAAGGTTTATCATACGAAGATCAATCTATCCTGTGTGGTCGGAAGTGTTGTTGCCTTCCTGCTATGCTGGTACATACATGCTTCTATATATATATATATATATTCATTCTCCTTTTCTATGTAAATGAATTTGAAGTCTATTTTCGAGCATGCTAAAGAGTGATATCGTGAAATGTAGCCCTTTTAATACAAAAGTGCAAATCATTAACAAGCCTAACCATTTTTTTTTTCCATCAGATGCAACATCTATTCTCTAAGGGAAGCGACTGAATTTCAACAAATTGCAGCAAGCTGCTTAGTAGCTAAGAACATAAAAAAAAACGCAACAGCTAGGAGGTCTATAATACAGTGCAAATGTTTGGCCAGATACGCCAGGCATTTGCCTTAAAGAACTGGAACATTTCATCCCAAAATGTAACAGAAAACTCAGCTCAAACATATAGCAAAAACTCAGCCTTTTATGCGTGGCAATTACAGGTCAAATACATGGCATCAGGGACTTCAAAATAACAGCAACAAACCAAGAAGCAACCATTCTTGTAACATGACATCAGTCAATAAAAATAACAAATGGGGGAACTGCACTACTGTGGCGAGCCACAACTGCTATCACTGCTCATGGAGTGTCAAAGCTTGTGACATCCAGATGTCATATACTCTTGGTGTTTCACTCCATTGGCCTCAGACCATACAAAGAAAGACAGTGAGTAAAGAATGAGTATCGAGAAGTAAAGACATAGGCTGGATACTTACAAGAGATTATAAAGTGTTTCAACTGTTGAAGCATTACCACAACTTAGTCATGTTTAGCATATCAAACAAGAATTAAAGTTCAAATTTTGAGAATGAATGAACATATGAATAGCTTCAGAAATCATCTTATAAAGCATAGGAAAGTTTCCCAAATCCTTTCATTAATCTAAGCATAAACTTGAAAAATAGACAGCTACGGGGCTACCACCATTGGTGTTTCCGATGCCGCACAAGATCAAAAGGTTTCTCGAACCTTGGGCATGGCAGGCTATCGAAGGGGGGGCTAAACCAATCCCTATGTTTGCGCTAGCTTTCAACCAATAAGATAACAACAAACAAAAAAGACTCAAACCAAACTAGTAAAGAACAATCTTGGTTCATGGTGAAATAACATAGGATTTGGAATACTGTTAACACACTTAGATGGTAAAAGAGACAAACAAAGCAGGTCCAGGGATGTTTAGCATGAGTTCAAACTTATTGCTAAGACTTAGCTCAGACGTGCACTGACTTTCTGATTAAATTATCCTTTAGCCCTTTAACTGGAAACCAGGAAACACATTTCTTACCCCCTACAGTAAACAACAGTAAACACCTGAGCAGCCAAAACAAAATCATATCATACTTTGTTGGCTAAATCAAGGTGTAACCGATATCTGGTGTTAGATTCTCAGCAACTGGAAGAGAAGGATTAATGTAATCTTGCATTACTAAACTACTAACTAGGCATTCAGAAACTTACTTCAGTATTCAAACAACTAAAATAGAAGCAAGCATAGATGTTAAAGATGTGATCATGCAAAGTCCAATTTAAAGCATTTTTCTTGTTTTTTTTTTTAACAGAATTGAATTCATGCTTAGAGCTTCTAGTTAAAATCTCATAATAGGCGTATAAGTATCACAAACGCTAACAGTTGTAAGGGATAGGGGAAAGGGGTGTTGAACTGAGTCTTTCGGAAAAGATAAGGCAATAGAAGGCTAAACATCACAACAGACCCAGCCACTACCTAACATACTCATGAAACACCTCTTTGCCTTCGAAACCATCTATACTACTCAACTAATCCCAAACAAAGAAAACAAATGTTTAACTTGAACATCCAGCATACATAGAATGAGAGTAGAAATAACTCAGGCACACAGCAAACTCAATTACCATATCAGATTTCCCTTTATCACTAATCTAAACTAATTATCATGAAAGAAATTGAAAACTAAACTATTTTTAGCGGCTAATCAACTCAGTGAATGAATCAACTGGGGCATTACTAATTCTTTAAGTTTTGACTGAAACAACACTGAGATTTGCAACTGCTACACATAACTGAATACAAACAAGTCCAAGACAACATCAAATATAGCACACATAATGTTCTCCTCTTCCAACTATATGAGTATGATTAAACTAGGGTCATTTTAATCAAGGATTCAGTCCAAAAAACATCCCTATTCTTTAGGATACACACTAAAGGGAAAAAAAGGCACAGAGGCTTAGATTAACTGAACATGGGGCATATTTCAGGGTTTTGAACTAACATGTAGCAATTTTATGGCCTAAGGATCCATGCTTACCCTCAAAATGGTTTGAGATCAATACTTCAACTATTTTGAAACAAGCTTAACAGATTAAGAAGCCCGGACAACTTGTTAACAGAAGGAGAAACTGAAGTGTAACCGAGCTTTCTCATGCCTACCTTTGAAAGAAAAGAGAGAAGAGAAACATACTGAGAGAGAATCAAAGAAGGCAACTTATCACTGATTTAAAACAAACATAGGCAGTCAAGTATCTCCATCTTTAGTGGGAAAATCATGGTAACATTAGTTAAGTTTAACCTACCAAGCAAGCTTCAAGATACAAGTCCTTGGAGCAAATAAATACACCACAGTTTCATATCACCACAAAGTGTCCAGGACCATCAAGTTTAAGGGCACACAAGACCTTGGTTCAACAAGGAATTTGGACAAGAAAGGTTAAACTGAGAAGTACTCTCAACTGAGTCATATATGAAAACAGCTTTTAGAGTAAGACTTTGAAACAAAAATGTGTGTTTTGTCCTTTAAACCTCAGGAACTTAATTTTATAAGCAGAGTTTTAGGGGAGGGAGCTCTTATTCTGTAACTCAAACACGACAGATTTGAACTAAACTATGAAACCTACTGCCATATGCTACATCAAACTGAACATTTCTTTTGTAGTGAATTCATTTCTGCAGGAAAAGCAAACTGGTTTGAAGTAGTTACTTAAGAAAAAATCAGTTTCAATATTCAAACTCAGAGGTGATTTTCCTATAATCATGATCTTCTCGAACAAGACCTTTAGATCAACATAACAGCCGGTTATTGTATTTCAGACTTGATTAAGCAATGGTATTCTTAAATTTAAGTTAAATCAAATCCTTTAAGTCAGTTTAAGAGTCAAAATGCCATGTAAAACTCAGTTTTTAACACAAGAGTAAGATCAGAACCTCCTGCATATCCAACCAAATCAAACCAGGATCAGTATTCCACATAGTCTAAAATTGCAGATCCAGTTATCCATACACAAGAGGGACAGGATGATGAAGGCACAGGTTGATAGGAGATAAGACAATCACTCCAACACTTCAAACAAACGACATCTCTTAATCTACCTTCAAAGGAAATCACTCAAACAATTATTATTTAGAAGTGGAGAACCTTCCACCTCCTAGTCACCTTATCCTTTTTTACATCTCTTGAGCAGTTTAACATAGGAGATAAGATTTATTACGTCGTTTACGTTTGGCCAGTGGAGAGTAAGCAGGCATGGCTCAGACAAGTTTTCAAAGCTGAAGGAGGTATGAACAGACAAGATCAAAATTCTTTTTTTTTTTTTATCAAACAAACAACCATACTATAATGCAATACACAAAGCCAACAACTATATAAAGGAAAAATAGATTAAGAGACTAACACCTCTTATTGCAAATGATAGAGGCCAGCAAAATATAATGAAGTAGAAACTGATTGTTCCTTTTAACTAACATCATAAATAATTTTTTAGCCATGATACTTGAAATCAGAGAGGGAGGCATTGTAAAACAGCAAAGGTAACAAACTATGCTTTCCAGATGAACAAAACTCATTCAAACCTTCAAACATGGTTCAAATACAAATTCGAAATAAAATCTCAAACTTTCCTAAGAACATCTAACTTGATCCCTTCAAACTTACATTCCCAAACTCGACATGTCATGATTAAGCTTGGATCCTTCTATCATTATCGCGTTACACATAATATGCTTGTTGGTCGTTGGGTTATGAAACCCGTCAACAATTTGGTAGGTTTCCTAATTGTGGAGTCGATACCAAGAACCGAACCACCTAAGGCTTATGCATGCATGACTTAATAAAATTTGTGGCAAAGCTCTATCTTAAGGTTTTCTGAGATTTGGCTTACTAGACACAGGGTTCCCGAGCGGACTACTCGAGTGAGAAGGCTATGCGGTCCCCGTTACTCGGGCACCCCGCGCATACGCCAACTCTCCTAAAATTTGGATTCTACGAAGAAAAATTTGCGGGTGCGCAAAACACACCTCGCGTGTACGTGTGATAGTGTGAGTTCTCCAGAAGTGGAGGAAATATGACCGGAATGCCAATTTAAGGAATGCAGTAACATATTATTACATAGAAAATTTCACATAATAAAGCAATCACTTAAAAGAACATAAAAGAAAACAAATGAAGCAACAATAAAGGCAAAAATAAAGAAAAACAACCAAACATCCAACAAATTAATTATTAACCTAAGTCGTTATGATCAAGAACCTAAAGGTCCCCAGCGGAGTCGCCAAGCTGTTATACCCCATTTTAACCGGGTTGAAGCGGAGTACAACATATTGGAGATTCCTATTTTTGTTTTATTTTAAGGAGTCGCCACCTAATTAATTTAACGGTGAATTAGGACACCTAATTATTAACTAAGGTAAAGCTAACTAGGCCTCCGTTAATAGCCTGCTTAATCAGTATGATTCTAGGTAAGGGTTCTATATTATCCTAAAGGGAAGGGGTTAGGCATCCTTTAGAATCCGTTAAACTACGGTTATCCAGCCAAACTTAGGTTAATTAATTAAGGTTCAAAAATTTAAGAAAGTAGCCTTGAAGAAAAAAAAAACAAAGATAACTTATAACTAACAAAATTTAAGGTGTCATTATATGAATAATGCACTCTATATGGTGAAAATAAGTACTTAATGTTTAGAGCGGTGATCCTAAACGGTAAATTCTACCCCCTCCTAATCCTACGTGGATCATAGATTCTGCACCTAATTTTAAACCACAAACAATCCAAAACACAGACAAATTAGCAATCATAAAGATGGATGAGAGGAAATGAATGATAAGAAAAGAAAAGAATAAAATGTTGCAGGGAATCTCTGACGAGTTTCGCCTGCCCGAGGTGATTTAGGAATTGCAACACGAGATGACTATATGGAGGGATGTGCCGAGTCTCATCTTGAGACTTTGTTTTGATAGAGTCCCGAATTAAGACTCTGTTTGCTCCGATGTGTACATGTAAAAAAAATGAGAGAAATAACAATTAGCAAATGATCTTCACATAAAGTTATGTTTTGCAAAGAATATATAATAATTAAAACATACGTTCTTCATTTTGAATATTTTTGGAATTCAAAACCTCTTTCACATAGCAACTAAGAGTGCACACACTATTCTTTGATTACGAGAATTAACAGATATGGCCATTATGTAGGCATAAACAATTTTTTCTTTTGGATCTTATTTATCATTTAAGATCCTAATTCTAGCACATTTGAGGTTAGACACAAAGGTTGAGGATAAGAACCAATCAAACTAAACTAAGAAGAACACAACTTTAAGGATTTCTGCAAATCTGCCAATGAGTTCTACAAGTAATAACTTCTAAATTTAAGAGTTTATTCAAGATCACCCTAACGTTTATAAACTAATCCTCTTGGAATATTTGAACCAGTTTCTAGACTCAGTTGATACCTTACTAACTTTAAGGAGTAGATAAAATTAATTTACCAAGCAAAACACAATCAAACAAATCTATGTATCTCTGAGCTTTCTGAAACAGTTTCAGACTAACTGTTTCAATAATCAAGATGAACAACAAGTTAAAAATAACCAGCAGCTCAGGTAGACTTTAACTTAGAGGAACTAAAATACTAGCAAATAATGGCAATTTCACAGGAATGAGGAAACACCATAACACGATGGCTTGAATAACTTATATGCTAGTACAACTTCGAACTAGAGGACAAGCATGCAAAAGCTTCGAACTTGATTCAAATGGGACTAAAACAGAACCAAAAAATTGTATTTGAATGTTCATACTAATAAATTTAAAGGAAAACTAATCTTTTTCATTTCAAGCAGGATGGGAAAGAAACTAGCATTTAAACCCGTAAAACTCAATCAAGCTAATTAATTTTTTTGATAAGATAACACAGGGCTGGAACTTGAACGATATGTGTAAACGAAAACTGAAATTAATCTAACCTTTACCACATAATGGCTGAACCAAACAACAACACAAAACACACTTAATCATAAAAATATGCTGATACAATACATCATTAACTGCATATAACTACAGAAACCGAACAAAATGTAAACGATAAAAGGAAGGGGGATTACCTTCTTCGGGCGCAGCGAAGTGAGGCTTCGAGGTTTCGATATCCGCTCAAACACTTTTAAACTCAATATCCAGAAGTAAACAAGACTGCTAAAATTAAAATTTTTGCTTAAGGGATTTTTAGCGACAAAACGAAAGCTTTCAATTTCTATGGAATTCAGGCTAAAGGACTCAATTTTTAGGGGATTTTGTTCGGCTGAGAACTTAGTTCTTGGGGAATTTCATGAAAAAATCTCCAGGTTCTTGGGGGCTTTCACTAATCCGAAAAATCCTCCCTCTTTCCAATCTCTCCCCTTTCTTTATAGTTGTTTGAAGGAAGCGAGAGAGGGAAGAGCGTGGGGAACAGGGTGAAATGGGGGTGGCAGAAGCGTGGGGGACAGGGTATGGTAGAGTGGCGGCGGCAGAGGAGAGTGGGGGGACAAAGGGGAAATGGGGATGGCAGTGACAACGTGGGGAACAGGATGGAGAGAGAAGGGAAGTGGAAGTAACGTGGGGGGAGCAGAGGGATGTGATGGGAGAGAAAGAGGAAAGGGGAAGGGGGAGGGGCGGCGGAGAAGGGGAAAGGAAAAACATGAACCATTTTAGGGTTCCTTGTTAAATGAAGAAAGGCGGGTCGGGTATAATTTAGGATGGGCTGGATCAGTTTTTTTTTGGACTGGGTATTAAATCAATGTGCTAGTGCAATAAAACATGGACTGGTCTAAAAATGTTTATGAGTTGATTGGGCTACTACATTTAAATAAAAGACCAATTTAAATTACTTAATATAAAAATGTGCAATTACTAATACTCGGATAATAAATTATATGCCGTCATAATAGCAATGCAATAATATTTGAAATTCAACAGTGAGTAAATGCTGTCATTTAATTATGCGAAGATAAATGTGATGCGTGTGGGTAAGACGGTAAAAATGCTGAAATGATAATTTTGATAATACTAGTACTAATAAAAAATAGTAACAAAATAATAATAATAATAATAATAATAATAATAGTAATAATAATAATGGTAGTAATGACGGTAGTAAAAGATAATGACAGGCTAATGAAACGCCGGTATTAATAAAGCTAATTATAGTAAAAATGCAAATAATTATTTTTTAAAGTTGCCAAAATATTAGAAGTGGAAAATAGGTATTTTGGAGGAAAGGTGGGACAAAATTGGGTGTCAACACTGGTCATAAATTATAAACCTCTTAATAAAGTTTTAAAATGGATTAGATATCCTATCCCTAATAAAGAGGATTTACTAGATCGCCTTCATAATGCGATCATGTTTTCTAAATTCGATTTGAAATCAGGCTATTGGCAAATCCAAATAGCCGAAGCAGATAATATAAAACAGCTTTTAATGTTCCAATCGGGCAATTTGAATGGAATGTTATACCTTTTGGACTGAAGAATGCCCCTTCAGAATTTCAAAAAATTATGAATGATATTTTTATGGCTTATAGCAACTTTATCATTGTTTATATCGATGATATTTTAGTATTCTCAAATACTATTGAAATGCATTTCAAACATCTTGATATATTCAAGAAAATTATTATTCAAAATGGTTTGGTTATATCTAAACCAAAAATGTCACTTTTTCAAACAAAAGTCAGATTTTTAGGTCATAATATTGAAAAGGGAAAAATTGTTCCTATCAATAGAAGTATTGAATTTGCTTCTAAATTTCCTGATGTTATCACTGATAAAACTCAACTTCAAAGATTTCTTGAAAGTTTGAATTATATTTCGCCATTTTATAAAGATTTGGCCCAAGATACATCTATTTTATATGATAGATTAAAAAACATTCCAAAACCTTGGACTGATGCTCATACACAAGCAGTTCGAAAAATCAAGGAGAAAGTTAATAATCTTCCTTGTCTTACTCTTGCCAATCCTAACTGGCAAAAAATTATTGAAACTGATGCCTCTGATATTGGCTATGGAGGAATTCTCAAACAGTTTTCTCCGAATGATAAACAAGAATATTTAGTCCAGTTTTATTCTGGCAAGTGGAATAATAGCCAAAAGAACTACGCTACTGTAGCAAATGAAATTCTTGCTATAGTAAAATGTGTTCTTAAATTTCAAGGTGATTTATATAATCAAAAGTTTTTTAATAAAAACTGACTGCCAAGCAGCCAAATTTATGTTTAATAAAGATTGCAAACATGATGTTTCTAAAAAAATGTTTGCCAGATGGCAAGCTCTTTTGGCACCATTTTATTTTGAAATTCATTATAAAAAGGGATCAGATAATAGTCTCCCTCATTTTCTTACTAGAGAATATTTAAGTTCATAACTACCATTTTCTCATTTGCAGGGTGAGACCCACATTGACACCTCCCTCTAATAGAGGAAGGGGAAGAGGACAAAAAGGAACGGGCAGAGGCACTGTTCTTGCCCAAATGGGTAACAAAAGGCTAATAGCCGAAAATATTGCAGAAACCTCTGGTAATACCCAGAAACATATCACATATGCAGAATATCTAGCTTTTATAGAAGCACAGAAAAAAGGGGATAATATGCCTCCATCATATTCCAGTGCTCTCATAATCGATGATAATGAGGACACTGATTCATATGAAGAAAATACTCAACGAGAGTTAATAATTCTCCTTGAAAATGATGATCTCCAATGGAAAGATGAACATTGGCAAATAATGCAAAGGTATTTTGATAAAGCGTCATACGCTATTCCGACTTATAAATATCAGATGCATTATGAAATGGTCCATTCAAATACAGGATCAGCGGAATTTCAACATTTTTATCCGGCTAATACCAAAAAAGTTTATAACTTTTAAAAAATTGTTATAAAAAAGATCTTCTCTCCAAATGAATGGGGAATAAGTCCGTTAAAGGACAGGGATTATATCCACCCAAAACAAAAGGTCCCAATTAAATTCAATTATTGGGATTATGTTGAAAGCTTTAATAAAGCTTTTTTATACGAGAATGATAATAAAAAACATTATTGGTTTATAAAACTTTGTGCCAATGTTTATAAACAAGGCATTCCAAATTGGTTTTGTCAATGGTGGATCCATTATGGTCCAACCGTAAAAATTTTACCAGAACCCTTCAAGAGTTTATATACTGAATGGGTTGATGGTTCTCCAAAAATAATAGATTTGGAAAATAATATTACTTTCTCCGAAGAAATTTCTAATATGTATTTCTTCATTCAAATCTCTATTCCATGGATCATGAAGTGGTCAGTCGAAGTGGGTTATACCCCGCAAAATATGCCTTGCTTGAACAGAATTTTTTTTACAGAATTCTGGAAAAAATTGATTCAAAAATTAAAAGAGGGCACTATCCCAGGACAAGATTTAATAAATCAGATTAAAACTACTATTGCACATTATAAGGACTCTATTCATTCCAGACAAAAGGAAGTTCCCAGTCCTTTTGAGCATATTGCTCGAAAAATTCAGATAAAGAAAGGAGCAATTCCCCCTGAACACCTTATAGCTACTTATATGGAGGAATTTAAATCCAATTTAATGCAGCATCTTAATATGGAAGCTATGTCAGACATATCAATGGCATCTGTTGGTCATACCACTGACAATGATAATGAAGAAGATGAAGACTATAATACACAGGTCTTAGCAGGGGAATCCCAGAGTCCAGAAAATACGGAGAACTTTGAAAAATTCGCGGCTCAATTTCTTAGCCAATCGGAGGAATCTTCCAGCACCACAAAAGACAAGGGCAAGTCACCAATGAAGTGATCGGTGGGACCCGCCACTAGGCGGCTACTTTAATAAAGTGGGAATCTGCTTTTATAAAGCAACTTTAATTATTAAAGATTGTAATAATTGTGTTTTCTACTTTGGCCACTTTCGGCCACTTTTCCTTTTTACTTTCCGTCTTTCTTTTTATTTGGGCCATCATGTTGTCGGCCATTTACTTTTGTTGTTTTGTATCCATGATCCGCTATATAAGGATCATTCTTCTTAGTTGAGAGGCAAGTCTTGGATCCCCGAAGCACAAGCTCTCTCCAGCCCTCTCTTGTAAAAACTTCTCCTTATAAATAAAAAGTTTGTTTATATAAATCTCTTTCTGCTGAGCACAACTTTCATCCTTAAGGTATAAATTTTTATTTTTCTTTTTGATTAATTTTATTTTAGTTCATGTTTAGCCTAATAGGCTAAATACTCCGTTGAATTACGTCACACTACACTACTGAGATCATGGTAATAATGCTTTAATGCATCATGATCAACGCCAAAACGTGATGTTCAAGGTTAGGTAGAGACTGACCCAGGCGGACTGTTCATAACCAGGCAGTGGTCCTATTTTTAGCCCGCTTAGCCGAAGATGGCGTTTTAGGGCGTTTGTTGGACTTGTTCTGGTAGGAACAACCCCAACGCCAGGGTCGGTAACCTAGTAAAACAGTTGTTACCTAGATGGCATCATGTGGCGGCGCGATCCTGCTGTCCTTATGGTATCAGAGCCATGGTGTTTCAGCAGTAATAGGTGAGGTAATTCAACGTTTCCATACCATGAATTTTATAAATAGAAAAAGAACTGTTAAAAACAGTAAAAAGGAGGAATATGATACTTCTCAAGAATTGGATCTCCTTAATAAATGGACGATTCCTAAAATAGAACCCAGATTAATATATCAAATGGGTACTTTTGAGAAATTAGGTCTCAAACAAGTAGTTAAGACTACTGAAGAAACTATGACTGTAGATAATGATCATGCTACTTTTAGACTATTATCTGACAGTGATCTTGCCCCTTATAGGGTCACCCATAGATTTATGCATATTGGGTTAGTACAAGTTGCATTCAAACCTTTAACCTTAAGAGGTTTACGAGAAAGCTTTATAGCAGCTCTAAGAGATTGAAGAAATCGAAACTGGAAAAAATCCCTCATAGGGACAGTCCAAACAAGTTTGGCTTATGGTCCAGTTTATTTTAATGCTTATCCTAACTTGCAGGTATCTTTGCAAGATGACAATTCTTTAGATGCTTTAATATAAAGTATCAAACTGCATGGTTATGATTATATGCCAGGTACAGAGGTAATATGCATCTGTTATATAATATATTATAAACCATTATATACTATGAATCCTATGTGTAAAATTATGGATTTCAAAAATGAGACGGTTTTAATAGAAACTAATTTTGGTAAATCCAATATTATGACTACAAGACCTATCAAGTGGGAAGAAATAGAATTCTCAAAAGAGTGGGTCATTGAAAGAGCAGCACCTCCTCAAAATATCTCTACTGAAATATCAGAAATTGAACAAGCCCCAGATGGGACAATTAGATTAAGGTTCCACGAACCAGAAACTTTAGAAGAAAATGAACATAATAGTGTTCGTTCTAGTATACCTAGATCTTTATCTTCTAACAGATCTTATATATCTCCTGATGATTGTATTGTGCAGACTCCATCAAGAGCTTCTACTTCTCAAATGAGAGATACTGATTCTAATAGAATTAGTAATTTAAAAATTAACCAGGATAACATTGTAACTGGTACTCAAGACCCAGAATTGACTCAGTCAGAAATGGACTTTCCTATTTTTATTGGATCAGGAACAAAAACTTAATTTTAGTCGGGGATCACCCGCAAGTTTACAAATCAGTAAAGAGTTTTATACTCCTAAATGGGAACCATTTAGAAAATGGTTTCTTGATAATTTTAAACCCGAGGAAACAATAGTTTTCCAAGAAGAATTTTATAGAGATCTTACTAAAGCAAATAAGATTATATCTTTTGTGCCTTGGTTTATGGCAAAATATATTGTTAATTATATTTCTGTTCTAGAAAGAGTTTATAAACTTTCTAATGGAGAAATAGTTCATAGTGTATTCCCTCCACAGCCATCTTTCCAAATGAAAGATTTGCATTTTTCAGCTTTTTCAAAATTGATTGAAAATGGTACCTTAACTATAATGACTCATCATGTTAATAACATGATAAGGCAACAAAATTATACTAATATTTATATGAATATTTTGGGTGAACAAATATTTTCACTACATGAAAAAGTTGATAAACTTTTAAATGGTCTTAATAAGGAATCTACTTCTGATAAGGAGAAACAGAAGGAAGTTGTTGCTACTCCAAGTATACAGCCTCCTCCTGAGATTCATGATTTTAAATTAAATCCTTTATCAGATTTAGAAAGACTTTTAGACGAAAAGTTTAAAGGTTTAAAACTTAGTCCTTTAATAGCAGAGGATGATAAATATTTATCTGATGTTGATTATAAGGCTCGCATAGCATCAGATATAAATAAAATTGATGAATATTATGCGGTAAAGCCTACCCAGAGGATTTAAGGCTCGCTTGCAAAAAAGAGCTAGGCGCAAAAAGACTTTCAAAGAAAGGAAGGATTTTATTAAATCCAAAAATCCCAAAGCATGTTATAAGTGTGGCAGAGTTGGTCATTTTTATAAAAATTGCAAGGTTAAGGAAAAGATCAAAGCCCTTAACATAGATGATGACCTTAGAGAATCTTTATATAAGATTTTATTAAATTCAGACCCAGAACCAGAGAATGATTCTGGCAAAGAGAGTGATAGTTCCTCCAACCCCTCTTCAGATGAAGATATTAGGGTGTTAGGTGATGAGAGTTATATCTCGACCAGCTCGGATGATGAGTGTCAACCATGCCAATTAGGGCAACCTTGTGTTAAACCCAAGGAAGACGATGAGTTTTATAAGCTTGTCTCACAATTTACCGAAAATAGTATACAAGTTTTAGATGGTAATAACCTCTTTGATCTCCTTAAATATATTAAGGATCCCAATCTTAGGTCCCAAATTATAGACCTAATAGGTTCAAAACAGCAGCCCCAAGAAGAACCAACTGTTGTAGAAATTAGAGAACCTACAGGAACTTATACTATGGCTCGAGTCAAGAAACTCCTCCAAGAGCGCCGGAATATCATAAGTACACCGGCAACCACTCAAGACTTAGAAACAGAGGTTCATAACCTTAAACAAGAAATTTCCACCCTTAGGAGACACCAGGTCACTTTAGATCATAGGGTCTCACAACTAGAGGGAAAAGGAAAACAAATTATAGAAACTCCAGTTTATAATACTGTAGAAGAATGTAACACCCCGTAAACTTGAACTAGGTGTGAATATTTAAAATCTAGTGTTAAGATTATATTTTATCTATATGAATCCATTCTTGATGAATTCGGGAGAAGGATGGTCGTTTTGAAGTCAAACCAACAATCGATGTTCATAAGGGCTCTTAAAATCGCCTAAGTTTTGGTAGGCCTGGCTTCTGGGAGATATTAATGAAACTGTGTTGAGAATTTGAAAATACTTCCTTGATAAAAGCTGTAGCTCTTTGAAATATCGTTCCAACGGTAGGTCGCCCAGCCCGAGCAACATTTTGTACAAACCGTTATGCCCATTTTACTAAACAGTGTTCTGTCAGTTTGAGGTTAAAACATACGGACCGTAAAAATTATACGGGCCGTATATTCCAGCCGTATAATTGGTCCAGAATGTCCAAATCACTGGAATGATTATACGGTAGGATATACGGTCCGTACAAATTGTACGGGACGTAAAATTGGGCGTAAAATGGGTCTGAAAATAAGTTTAAAACTTCATTTAACACTTTCCACTTCATTTCCTTCACACCTCATTCACGAAAACTCACCCCAAATTTAGAGAGAACAAGTCCTAAACTTCAAGAACTTCCAAGGTAAGTTTTTATCATAATTTTAGATTGAATCCCAGTCTCTAATCCCTTTCTAACTTGAGTAAACCCTTCTAATCCATAGAGTTGTGATTGGAACATTTTTGTTGGATGTGAAAACCCTAGAACCCGAATTCAAGAGGATTGGACTTTAAAGGTAATGCTTCTACTCCCTAATCATTTATAGTTGTGAATTGGTGAATTCTTGGTAGAATAGTAAATGGGTTTGATAAAGAGAATTATATGAACTAAGCTAGGGTTTTTGGATTGTTGACTTGGGATTTTTGTACTCATATGGGTGATGAAGAATGATGTTAATTACATCTAATTGAGATTGTAGAATCATCTAGAAGTAATAGAATGGAGATTGGGTGAAGAAAACACCATTAATGAAGGTTGTGGAGCTTCATGCCCACCAAGTGTTTGATAAAATGCTTAGATAAACAAAGCATGGATATTGTTGCTAATATAGAGTCCATATGACCTGTATTGCTATAGATTAAAGTTGAAGGAATTGAAAGACGTTGTGATATGCTCAAAAGCACGAAGTTGAGGTATGTCTCTTTTGAACATACTCTTTTGATCGATTTTTACAAACTCTTTGATGTTGATTCGTATGTCTCTTTTGAACATACTCTTTTGATCGATTTTTACAAACTCTTTGATGTTGATTCGTATGTCTCTTTTGAACATACTCTTTTGATCGATTTTTACAAACTCTTTGATGTTGATTCGTATGTCTCTCTTTTAATAACTTATTTTGGATGAAAATCACTCTTTTTGAAACTATTGTTGGAAGTATAAATTTTATTCAAGCTTCTTTAATGAATGGGAGGAAAAGTAATCTTTTTATGTTCTTGAATCCTAATTCATGTCTAAATGATGGTTAAAGGTTGGTAATGATATTTTCATTGATGAATTGGGACATGGAAATATTTTGTAAAGAAGTTATACGTTTTCAAAACTTTGATTGAAATGACTTATTTTTCGATATGGTATAATGAACTTAATGTTATTGATGGTGTGACTACTTTGAGATAAATTGTGAATCGGCTTCTATGTCATGGACCTTGTTGTTGTGTTTGCCTTGCTATTCGGGAGGAAGAGTAGCCACTATGGATCCTAGTGTATTAATTGCCTTGCCATTCGGGAGGAAGACTGGCCACTTCCGGGTTCGCTACCTGGGGTGCATTAATGGCCTTGCTATTCGGGAGGAAGAGTATCCACCGTGAATCCATATTTCGGTGTATTGCGCAGTGTTTAGGGAACCTCTACGGTTATCCCTTCGAATGTGATTGGTTCTTGGGCCTGTATTGGCATGTGTGGTATTCTCATTCTCTTATGGAATTGTATGTTGACAAGAGGCTTTATGAATGGGTTTTTGATACTTATTATTGAGATACATAAAATGGATAACTGTTCTTACGTCATTTTCATCTGATTGGCAAGACTAATTTCTTTATGTATTATGTACTCTATTTTCATATTACCTGTTGTCCCCGAGGCACTCACTGAGTACGAAGTACTCAGGCATACCATTGTTGTTTTTGATGGTATGTTAGGTAACAGAGAAGAGCAGGTTCTTGATACTTCAGGCGCTTAGGAAGGACTTGTTGTTGCTGCTGATTTGGTGAGCCCACACATTCATTCGTGGGACACCCTATTATCTTGTTCAATTGTTATTAGTTTTTGGGCTGCGCCCCGATGAGTCAAACCGTTACCTCTTTATCCTAGAAGCTCCATAGTATACATTCTTGTGGGTAGTTGTTGAGTTTTGTTTAACTCTTGGGTGTTTGTCACGTTGTGAGTAACTCTTATAATATCAAAGACTTCCGCTGTCTTAGTTCATATATGCATGAATTATTACATTTAAATTTATAAACTGTTGGAGGCGAATGTTGAACCTGGCGGGTTCAAGTGTTATTCTGCATCGTTTAGGTTCTTCCGATGTTGTTCATGACTTCGGATGCCGGTCACGTCTAGGGTGGGTTTTGGGGCGTGACAAAGAACTACCAGTTGATAGCGCCGTAGGAATTACTACTACGGAGGAAGGAGAAAGTAGTAACCCCAATTCCAGTTTTTTGACAAAATTGGATATTATTACTTCTTTTAAATTTTTTATAAAAATTACTCTTTTAATTGATTATAATTTCAAAAAAGAATTTACTGCTCTAGTTGATAGTGGAGCAGATTTAAGTTGTATTCAAGAAGGATTAATTCCTTCAAAATATTTTCAAAAAACTACTCATAGTTTACGGTCTGCTAGTGGCCAAAAGATGGGTATTACTTATAAACTACCCAAAGCTTATATTTGCCAAGATAAAGTTTGTATTCCTGAAATCTTTGTATTGGTAAAAGATATTTCAAACCAAGTCATTTTGGGAACTCCATTCATCCATAAACTATTTCCTATTCAATGGATGGATGACAAAGGTTTTATAGGAACCTATGATGAAAAACCGATTAAATTCCAGAACCTTTTTCAAGGATTTTAAATGAAATCAAAGATAGGTTGATGAATAAGCATCAACAGATTAATTTTCTTAAACAAGAAATTTATACTCTTCAGATTGAAGATATTTTACAAAATCCTAAATTACGGGAAAAAAATGAGTTTATAAAAAATTAATTTTCTCTACAAATTTGTAGTGATCATCCTAATGCTTTTTGGGACAGAAAAAGACATATTGTCACTCTTCCATATGAAGAATCTTTTTCTGAAAATAATATTCCTACTAAGGCCAGACCATGTCAAATGAATTCTGAATATTTGGAATTATGTAAAAATGAGATTTCTACTCTTTTACAAAAAGGTCTTATAAGATCTTCAAAATCTCCATGGTCATGCACAAAGTTTTATGTTAATAAACATGCTGAACAGGAACGAGGTGTTCCGAGACTGGTCATAAATTATAAACCTCTTAATAAAGTTTTAAAATGGATTAGATATTCTATCCCTAATAAAAAGGATTTACTAGATCGCCTTCATAATGCGATCATATTTTCTAAATTCGATTTGAAATCAGGCTATTGGCAAATCCAAATAGCCGAAGCAGATAAATATAAAACTGCTTTTAATGTTCCAATCGGGCAATTTGAATGGAATGTTATGCCTTTTGTACTGAAGAATGCCCCTTCAGAATTTCAAAATATTATAAATGATATTTTTATGGCTTATAGCAACTTTATCATTGTTTATATCGATGATATTTTAGTATTCTCAAATACTATTGAAATGCATTTCAAACATCTTGATATATTCAAGAAAATTATTATTCAAAATGGTTTGGTTATATCTAAACCAAAAATGTCACTTTTTTAAACAAAAGTCAGATTTTTAGGTCATAATATTGAAAAAGGAAATATTATTCCTATTAATAGAAGTATAGAATTTGCTTCTAAATTCCCTGATATTATTACTGATAAAACCCAACTCCAAAGATTTCTTGGGAGTTTGAATTATATTTCTCCATTTTATAAAGATTTGGCCCAAGATACATCTATTTTATATGATAGATTAAAAAAGATTCAAAAACCTTGGACTGATGCTCATACGCAAGCAGTTCAAAAAATCAAGGGGAAAGTTAATAATCTTCCTTGTCTTACTTTAGCTAATCCCAACTGGCAAAAAATTATAGAAACTGATGCCTCTGATATTGGCTATGGAGGAATTCTTAAACAGCTTTCTCCAATTGATAAACAAGAATATTTAGTCCAGTTTTGCTCTGGCAAATGGAATAATAGTCAGAAGAACTATGCTACTATAGCAAAAGAAATTCTTGCTATAGTAAAGTGTGTTCTTAAGTTTCAAGGTGATTTATACAATCAAAAGTTTTTAATAAAAACTGACTGCCAAGCAGCCAAGTTTATGTTTAATAAAGATTGCAAACATGATGTTTCTAAACAAATGTTTGCCAGATGGAAAGCTCTTTTGGCACCATTTGATTTTGAAATTCACTATAAAAAGGGATCAGATAATAGTCTCCCTGATTTTCTCACTAGAGAATATTTAAGTTCATAACTGTCATTTTCTCATTTGCAGGATAAGACCCACATTGACACCTCCCTCTAATAGAGGAAGGAGAAGAGGACAAAAAGGAACGGGCAGAGGCACTGTTCTTGCCCAAATGGGTAACAAAAGGCTAATAGCCGACAATATTGCAGAAACCTCTGGTAATACCCAGAAACAGATCACTTATGCTGAATATCTGGCTTTTATAGAAGCAGAGAAAAAAGGGATAATATGCCTCCATCATATTCCAGTGCTCTCATAATCGATGATAATGAGGACACTGATTCATATGAAGAAAATACTCAACGAGAGTTAATAATTCTCCTTGAAAATGATGATCTCCAATGGAAAGATGAACCTTGGCAAATAATGCAAAGGTATATTGATAAAGCGTCATACGCTACTCCGACTTATAAATATCGGATGCATTATGAAATGGTCCTTTCAAATACAGGATCAGCGGAATTTCAACATTTTTATCCGGCTAATACCAAAAAAGTTTATAACTTTTCAAAAACTGTTATAAAAAAAGATCTTCTCTCCAAATGAATGGGGAATAAGTCTGTTAAAGGATAGGGATTATATCCACCCAGAACAAAAGGTCCAGTTAAATTCAATTATTGGGATTATGGTGAAAGCTTTAATAAAGCTTTTTTATACGAGAATGATAATAAAAAACATTCTTGGTTTATAAAAATCTGTGCCAATGTTTATAAACAAGGCATTCCAAATTGGTTTTGTCAATGGTGAATCCATTATGGTCCAACCGTAAAAAATTTACCAGAACCCTTCAAGAGTTTATATACTGAATGGGTTGATGTTTCTCCAAAAATAATAGATTTGGAAAATAATATTACTTTCTCTGAAGAAATTTCTAATATGTATTTCTTCATTGAATTCTCTATTCCATGGATCATGAAGTGGTCAGTCGAAGTGGGTTATACCCCGCAAAATATGTCTTGCTTGAACAGAATTTTTTATACAAAATTATGGAAAAAATTGATTCAAAAATCAAAAGAGGACACTATCCAGGACAAGATTTAATAAATCAGATTAAAACTACTATGCACATTATAAGGACTCTATTCATTCCAGACAAAAGGAAGTTCCCAGTCCTTTTGAGCATATTGCTCAAAAAATTCAGATGAAGAAAGGAGCAATTCTCCCAGAACACCTTATAGCTTCTTATATGGAGGAATTTAAATCCAATTTAATGCAGCATCTTAATATGGAAGCTATGTCAGACATATCAATGGCATTTGTTGGTCATACCACTGACAATGATAATGAAGAAGATGAATACTATAATACACAGGTCTTAGCAGGGGAATCCCAGAGTCCAGAAAATACGGAGAACTTTGAAAAATTCGCGGCTCAATTTCTTAGCCAACCGGAAGAATCTTCCAGCACCACAAAAGACAAGGGCAAGTCACCAATGAAGTGATCGGTGGGACCCGCCACTAGGCGGCTACTTTAATAAAGTGGTAATCTGCTTTTATAAAGCAACTTTAATTATTAAAGATTGTAATAATTGTGTTTTCTACTTTGGCCACTTTTCCTTTTTACTTTCCGTCTTTCTTTTTATTTGGGCCATCATGTTGTCGGCCATTTACTTTTGTTGTTTTGTATCCATGATCCGCTATATAAGGATCATTCTTCTTAGTTGAGAGGCAAGTCTTGGATCCCCCAAGCACAAGCTCTCTCCAGCTCTCTCCCTTGTAAAAAAAAAAAAAAAACCTTTCTTACATAAATAAAAGCTTGTTGATATACATCTCCCTCTGCTGAGCACAACCTTACTAATTAAGGTATATTTTTATTTTTCTTTTAATTAATTTTATTTTTCAATTCAGTTCATGTTTAGCCTAATAGGCTAAATACTCTGTTGAATTACGTCACACTAGACTACTGAGATCATGTTAATAATGCTTTAATGCATCATGATCAACGCCAAAACGTGATGTTCAAGGTTAGGGAGAGACTGACCCATGCGGACTGTTCATAACCAGGCGGTGGTCCTGTTGTTAGCCCGCTTAGCCGAGAATGGCGTTTTAGGGCGTTTGTTGGACTTGTTCTGGTAGGACCAATCCCAACGCCAGGGTCGGTAACCTAGTAAAACAGTTGTTACCTAGAGGGCATCATGTGGCGGCGCGATTCTGCTGTCCTTATGAAGTAAAACAGTTGTCACCTAGGTGAGGTAATTCAACGTTTCCATACCATGAATTTTATAAATAGAAAAAAAGAACTGTTAAAAACAGTAAAAAGGAGGAATATGATACTCCTCAAGAATTGGATCTCCTTAATAAATGGACGATTCCTAAAATAGAACCCAGATTAATATATCAAATGGGTACTTTTGAGAAATTAGGTCTCAAAGTACCCATCTGATATATTAATATGGGTTCTATTTTAGGAATCGTCCATTTATTAAGGAGATCCAATTCTTGAGGTGTATCATATTCCTCTTTTTTACTGTTTTTAACAGTTCTTTTACGATTTATAAAATTCATGATATTAAACGTTGAATTACATCACCTATTACTACTGGAACACCATGACTCTGATACCATCAAGACAGCAGGATCGCGCCACCACATGATGCCATCTAGGTGACAATTGTTTTACTAGGTTACCGACCCTGGCGTTGGGGTTGTTCCTACCAGAACAAGTCCAACAAACGCCCTAAAACGCCATCCTCGGCTAAGCGGGCTAACAACAGGACCACTGCCTGGTTATAAGCAGTCCGCCTGGATCAGTCTCTACCTAACCTTGAACATCACGTTTTGGCGTTGATCATGATGCATTAAAGCATTATTACCATGATCTCAGTAGTCTAGTGTGACGTAATTCAACGGAGTATTTATCCTATTAGGCTAAACATGAACTAAAATAAAATTAATCAAAAAGAAAAATAAAAATATATACCTTAAGGATGAAAGTTGTGCTCAGCAGAAGGAGATTTATATAAACAAACTTTTTATTTATAAGGAGAAGTTTTTACAAGAGAGGGCTGGAGAGAGCTTGTGCTTGGGGGATCCAAGACTTGCCTCTCAACTAAGAAGAATGATCCTTATATAGCGGATCATGGATACAAAACAACAAAAGTAAATGGCCGACAACATGATGGCCCAAATAAAAAGAAAGACGGAAAGTAAAAAGGAAAAGTGGCCAAAGTAGAAAACACAATTATTACAATCTTTAATAATTAAAGTTGCTTTATAAAAGCAGATTCCCACTTTATTAAAGTAGCCGCCTAGTGGCGGGTCTCACCGATCACTTCATTGGTGACTTGCCCTTGTCTTTTGTGGTGCCGGAAGATTCTTCCGGTTGGCTAAGAAATTGAGCCGCGAATTTTTCAAAGTTCTCCGTATTTTCTGGACTCTGGGATTCCCCTGCTAAGACCTGTGTATTATAGTATTCATCTTCTTCATTATCATTGCCAGTGATATGACCAACAAATACCATTGATATGTCTGACATAGCTTCCATATTAAGATGTTGCATTAAATTGGATTTAAATTCCTCCATATAAGAAGCTATAAGGTGTTCTGGGAGAATTGCTCCTTTCTTCATCTGAATTTTTTGAGCAATATGCTCAAAAGGACTGGGAACTTCCTTTTGTCTGGAATGAATAGAGTCCTTATAATGTGCATAGTAGTTTTAATCTGATTTATTAAATCTTGTCCTGGGATAGTGCCCTCTTTTGATTTTTGAATCAATTTTTTCCAGAATCTTGTATAAAAAATTCTGTTCAAGCAAGGCATATTTTGCGGGGTATAACCCACTTCGACTGACCACTTCATGATCCATGGAATAGAGAATTCAATGAAGAAATACATACTAGAAATTTCTTCAGAGAAAGTAATATTATTTTCCAAATCTATTATTTTTGGAGAAACATCAACCCATTCAGTATATAAACTCTTGAAGGGTTCTGGTAAATTTTTTTACGGTTGGACCATAATGGATCCACCATTGACAAAACCAATTTGGAATGCCTTGTTTATAAACATTGGCACAGATTTTTATAAACAAAGAATGTTTTTTATTATCATTCTCGTATAAAAAAGTTTTATTAAAGCTTTCACCATAATCCCAATAATTGAATTTAACTGGACCTTTTGTTCTGGGTGGATATAATCCCTATCCTTTAACGGACTTATTCCCCATTCATTTGGAGAGAAGATCTTTTTTATAACAGTTTTTGAAAAGTTATAAACTTTTTTGGTATTAGCCGGATAAAAATGTTGAAATTCCGCTGATCCTGTATTTGAAAGGACCATTTCATAATGCATCCGATATTTATAAGTCGGAGTAGCGTATGACGTTTTATCAAAATACCTTTGCATTATTTGCCAAGGTTCATCTTTCCATTGGAGATCATCATTTTCAAGGAGAATTATTAACTCTCGTTGAGTATTTTCTTCATATGAATCAGTGTCCCCATTATCATCGATTATGAGAGCACTGGAATATGATGGAGGCATATTATCCCCTTTTTTATCTGCTTCTATAAAAGCCAGATATTCAGCATAAGTGATCTGTTTCTGGGTATTACCAGGGGTTTCTGCAATATTGTCGGCTATTAGCCTTTTGTTACCCATTTGGGCAAGAACAGTGCCTCTGCCCGTTCCTTTTTGTCCTCTTCCCCTTCCTCTATTAGAGGGAGGTGTCAATGTGGGTCTCATCCTGCAAATGAGAAAATGACAGTTATGAACTTAAATATTCTCTAGTGAGAAAATCAGGGAGACTATTATCTGATCCCTTTTTATAGTGAATTTCAAAATCAAATGGTGCCAAAAGAGCTTGCCATCTGGCAAACATTTGTTTAGAAACATCATGTTTGCAATCTTTATTAAACATAAACTTGGCTGCTTGGCAGTCAGTTTTTATTAAAAACTTTTGATTGTATAAATCACCTTGAAACTTAAGAACACACTTTACTATAGCAAGAATTTCTTTTGCTATAGTAGCATAGTTCTTCTGACTATTATTTCATTTGCCAGAGCAAAACTGGACTAAATATTCTTGTTTATCAATTGGAGAAAGCTGTTTAAGAATTCCTCCATAGCCAATATCAGAGGCATCAGTTTCTATAATTTTTTGCCAGTTGGGATTGGCTAAAGTAAAGACAAGGAAGATTATTAACTTTCCCCTTGATTTTTTGAACTGCTTGCGTATGAGCATCAGTCCAAGGTTTTTGAATCTTTTTTAATCTATCATATAAAATAGATGTATCTTGGGCCAAATCTTTATAAAATGGAGAAATATAATTCAAACTCCCAAGAAATCTTTGGAGTTGGGTTTTATCAGTAATAATATCAGGGAATTTAGAAGCAAATTCGATACTTCTATTAATAGGAATAATTTTTCCTTTTTCAATATTATGACCTAAAAATCTGACTTTTGTTTGAAAAAGTGACATTTTTGGTTTAGATATAACCAAACCATTTTGAATAATAATTTTCTTGAATATATCAAGATGTTTGAAATGCATTTCAATAGTATTTGAGAATACTAAAATATCATCGATATAAACAATGATAAAGTTGCTATAAGCCATAAAAATATCATTCATAATTTTTTGAAATTCTGAAGGTGCATTCTTCAGTCCAAAAGGCATAACATTCCATTCAAATTGCCCGATTGGAACATTAAAAGGTAATACCCAGAAACAGATAGTATACATATAACTTAAACATACATATATATATATATATATATATATATATATATATATAT
Source organism: Lycium barbarum (assembly GCF_019175385.1). Classification (NCBI taxonomy): domain Eukaryota; kingdom Viridiplantae; phylum Streptophyta; class Magnoliopsida; order Solanales; family Solanaceae; genus Lycium; species Lycium barbarum. Next base: position 66,877,875 of record NC_083348.1, on the reverse strand, counting down.
ATATATATATATATATATATATATATATATATATATATATATATATATATAAAAGTTATATAACCTAAGTATATTGATATATATAAGTATATTCTTAGTATATTTTAAGTATATGTAGTATAACTTAAGCATATAACTTTATATATATATATATATATATATATATATATATATATATATATATACACGTATATGTTGTATTGTTGACTTGTTGTTAGCCTGTTAGTCAGTAAATATATAAACTTTACTTATAAACTTATATAACATAGTAAATATACCTATAATATATTAATAAATATTATAATATATATATATATATATATATATATATATATATATATATACTATACAAAAAACAAAAAAAAAGAGGTTTTGAACATGTTTGAACCGACAAGTCCAGTTTCTAGTTTTTAACCGTAACCGGTGGCCAGTTCCAATTTTTCAACCGGAAACCGACCGGTTCATAGTTCCAATTTTTCAACCGGAAACCGACCGGTTCATTAACCGATTACCGGTTCGATCCGATTCTAACTAGTAACAGGCTTAGCCGTAATGCAACATTTAGGCAACACGTGAAGACCCAAATAGCAAACTATCCTAATGAACCTTCCCTCTTAAAAAATTAAATTAATATCATGTTGTCTCCACATATCAAATATTAAACTGATAAGAACAGATACTACACTTAATCTTAGCCAAAAGGCCGAGAAAGGTATGCTTTACTTAGTCTATAGGCCTCTACTTTTATAGCATCTCGTGGCTGTCTAAACATTAGCTCTTTCTGATGTGGGACAAATAGACTATACAAAAAAACAACCCCTTTGCTTTCGTCCCAGTGAAAATTAGCCTTTGCTTAAACATGAAAATGAACACCACACTGGATGATTCAAGTATTGTTTAGCTGCTAAATGAGTCGGAATATTTTATCTGAATTAGACATTTTGGGATGCTTATTTCGCTGCAATGTGATGCTGCAGATTTCTACAAGACTGATTCATTGCCTGTAATATGAAATTTGAAACCTTTTACACTTGAAAGAAACATCTTTACCTCATATCAATATCATCCAAAAGTGCCATGTGAACATTTTGTTACTCACGTGGATTGAAATTGCCATAGTGTTTGATGGGCTTAAAAAAAGCTGCTTATAAGCTGAAAACAGCTTAGAGCCTCTTTGGATGGGATTATGCCTATAAGCGCAAACAGCTTATAAGCTAAAAAAATAAGTTGGGGCAGTCTAACTTATTTTTTTTGGCTTATAAGCTGCTTTAGATAAGTTAAGTCAAATAGGCCCAATTATTTTTTTGAGCTTATTTTAAGCATAAAATGACTTTAAGCTGGCCAGCCAAACACTCAAAAAAGCTGAAAACAGCTTATAAGCAACTTATAAGCCAATCCAAACGGGCTCTTATAAGTGTAGCCCAATTTTTATTTTTTTTTGGCTTATAAGTTGTTCTAAACTTATAAGCTGCTTTAGATAAGCTAAATCAAACGGGCCAAATTATTTTTTTAGGCTTATTTTAGCACAAAATGACTTATAAGCTGGCCAGCCAAACACTCAAAAAAACTAAAAACAACTTATAAGTCAATCCAAACGGGCTCCAGTCAATTTGCTTTTCCAACGGAGACAAAAAAAAAATGCAGAACTAATTCAGTACCCAAAATATATCTAGAGTTATATCTTTGCATTATGATCAAAGATAAAACAATTGACAACTAGATAAAATAGAACGATATTCAATTTGGGATAGCCAAACTGCCAAAGTGTTTGGAAATGGGTGGATGATCTGACTATTCACCTACCGAGTTGTCTACTTTTACATATCCCTCTATAAATTCATAATTTCACACCAAATTATATAGAAACTATGAGCTTAATTAGAAATCTCGAATATACATGTAGTACATCCAATTATTTCCCGATCTATATTGTCAAATTTTTAGTAAATGGGTAGAGATGGTTTTTTTATTACACCTCTTCAGTCTCCAGCGTGGATAGAATAGCCAATTGAGCTCTGTTAGAAAATTAGGCAATATGCTACATTTGGTTAAAGGGAAGGCTTCTTGTTGCCATCTTCTAACGGAGAATACAATTAAACAGTAGTTTGTATTTCAGGAACAATTAACTTAATTACACAACTAAGTAAAACAACGTTTTTTTTTTTCAATCAATCATCCTGTATTCGAAATTCACTAGCTTAGTTAGTTCAAATTCGTCTATTTAAGGGGGAAATGCCCCCTAACAGGGAATTTCTTGATTCTAAGGGTTCCAAACATGAATTTTTCGATTCAAGATAAAGACATCTCATTCATTCCGCTACATTCCTCGATGGTAGCCTCCGACTTTGGTCGGCTCTAGTCAACGTCAACTTGTGCTTAAGCTTAAGATTTGAAAATGGTCATCTAAAGTCTAAAACAAGCAACCATATTCTTTCAAAACATATATATGCACTAATATGGAGCACTTTCCTTGCAAATGTCAAAACCCAAAACGTGAAAATAAAGTAATCATACTGTTGAATGTTGATCATTCTTTACTACGTTTTTTCTGGTAAATGCATTTGCATGTGATGCTGCTTTATCTCATGTTATGCTCTAAACACCAGAAAGTAAATACATCTCCACCATTAGTCCCTCGTCTCAAATCATCTATCCTGATTCTCTTGTACACGCCTTTAAGAAATATTAACTGGGAGCAATTTTTAACTATTTTATCCTTCATTAATGATTGAACAATATAGTAATATCATAACATCATCCATAATTGAGGTGTTTGTACTTGGTCTTGAAAAACAATAGCTGGGGGAAATGGAAAAAAAACATAATTAATTTTGTTTTGAACTTTCAAAATTAAGAATAATTTGAAATAACTATTTTTAAAAATCATGATAAATAATTTGAGGCGAATAGAAGAGTATTACTTTTACATCTTCATTATCAAATTCAATTTCAACACCAAAACAGAAACAATACCAAATGGGAAATTATAGATGCTCTCCGAGTCAAAAGTGATGGAATGCAGGCATAAGCAGCGGAAGCAGATAGCCAGAATCGAACTTGCATGTAATATAGAAAATACATAATCAAAGATTTTAATCAAACATAAAATCGATACTTATCTCTTGGAGCGTGACTGCGGCTGCAAATCGAGCCTTCAAGCACGAGCAAAAGTTGTCCACGTGTTCATCCTTCAGTTCCACAGTCTTCTGCTGTGTAACCCGAATAATACCAGAATTTGTGAAATTCGTGTGGGCGAATTTCTATAGAAAGTTGAAGAAACTTCTAAAACCCTTTTCCTCCTTATGGAATAAGACCTCTATTTTATAACTACAGGTTTAGGGTTTTCACCTTTTTTCAAAACCTGCTGGGTCTTTATTTTCCACAAAGATTTAATATTCCATTTAATTCTTTATTATTCGGGCACAACAGGAACCACATAATTTAATTAACGAGGCTTCCTATTATGGAATTAATTCAAAAAATTTGAATTAATCCTACCATAATAAATTACGAATTATTCCACGAAAAAATCATAATTGCACTCCTCAGTTTAATTTCGAAATCATACATTAAAACTTATTTAACTCCTCATGTTAAGATTACAGATACCAATCAATTAAATTAAATTACTGACAATTTAATTCATTGACTAATTGAATCATTTATATTTTTGCTTAACTTACATCATGTGACGGATACAAAATCCACCTGCAGGGTTTTCACATGAGACTTATAAGCATCCATGAAGGGGTATCATCAATCTCAAAGTCGAGACATGGATTCTATCAACTAATTATTATTTCACAAATGTAATTTGCCATTATCCAATTCACTAGGAATACATAGACCCGCAATTGAGTCGTACATTTTAATAAATCAAAATAATGAACAAATCACATTGATCACAATAATTATATCAAGATTAAGAGTATAAGTACATTTAATGAACTAGAGAATTTGTTTTATATATTCAGTACAAAAACACTTATCTCTACTTGATCCGTTCAATACATACAAAATGTACTAACACAACAAGACGGAACTATACCGTTCCTATAATGAAGATACATTATATTAATCTTGGGCTACAATCATACCGATGGCTTTGTCCAATTTTCATCTTAGATTGTGAACATAAATTTTTATACTTATAAGAACCGACGATTTAATCTTCCGTGTATAAGCTAAACTCTATACACTAAATCATCTACTATATAAGTAAAGGACACACATACTAGTACATGATTTATTTAATTATTTATTAAACAATAAATAAATAATTGTTCTATAATAAATACTATATCCAAACACATGGTTAATAGTATATATCCCAACAAAAAGGGCGCCACTAATAGTAACAATAATAGTATAGCAATAAATAAACTTGACCAATTAATTCCCAAATTGGAGAAACTCTAATATGAGTTTTACATCTTTGTAAATCTGCACTAATCCACTAAATTTGCTTAGATCTATAGTTTGATTGGCCAAGCTTCTGAAAAGTTAAAGTTACTTTTCTTACCGAAAAAAATGCTTATTTTAGAAAGAGGTGTTTGACCAAGTAATAGCTACATAAGTTTTTTCTATAAGCACTTTTTGAGCCTTGCTCAAATAGAAATTATTGTTTTAACATTATAAAATATTTTTTAAATTGATTAGCCAATCACAAATTGCTATCGGGAGCTAGGGACGACCAAATAAGTGGTGTAACAGGAGCTAGCACTGAATCTGAATGTAGTTACGTAAGATTTATGCATCTGTTTTTTTTTTTTTTTCCAAATAGTAAAAGGCAAAATGAAGGAATATTAATACTTGTTAGTGCAACATCCAACTAGGAATTTTTAATGGAATTATAAACCCGATCATTCTAAGGTCAAACACGTGTAATGGTTGAGAACGCACTGTGAGGTCAAATTACCTTCGAAATATTAGATAACTCAACCAATACTCTCTTCATTCATTTTTACTTGTTCGCTATTGACTTTGTATGTTCCTTAAAAATTTATAAATAAAATATGTATTTTATCATAATATTCATATTAATTGATATATAATCTCAATAGATTTAAAAATGAATAATTAATATTAAGGATAAATAAAGAAAAAAAATTATCTTTTTTATATGCTAAAATAAATAAATAAAAATAAAAAATTATTTTTAATATAATGAGCAATTCAAAATAAACTGAGAGAATGATAATGCCGTCAATGATTACTTATATTTCACTTTCCGCCAACTCTTTTCTCGGGCAAGTGAATTTTTCATTGCATGTGTGATATGACTATGACCTAAAGTTAGGTAAATATTTGACCAAGGTAATGTTGCTTTCGATGAGTTTTAAAGCATGTCGCTGCTAAAAATAATGGTTTTCCTCGTTGATACGAGTAGTTTATGTTATAAAATATAATTTTTTCATTTTATTTTTATCAGCTCAGTGAAAAAAATGCATGATGGAATAAAGGTTCTCACAAAAGCATTAAGAAATTTATTAATTTTTTTTTATGTGAAAGCACTATTATTTTTTTTTCACTGATTCAATCAAAATATATATAAGAATAGTCATTAAATATTTTTTATTAAAAAATTTTAGTGAGAAAATAGTGACCTTCTAGTAGGGTTCAAAGAAAGCATACACATACAGATGCACACATAAGTGGTGGGGAGCTAGAAACTTTATTAAAAAGAATTCAACATTTATAAAAAGAGATTATAGGAAGTTTGTGTTTCAAGTTAAGCGGGCTAATGGTTAAAAACACATAGGAAACATTTGATTTAGTCAGTTTCGAAGTGTATTTTGATAAATAATTGATGATAATTCAACTAGAAAGCTAATGGTCTAGGCTCAAAGATGAAGATAATCAACTACTGATGATTAAATTAGTATTTTGCAAATATGAAAATATTATTTATAGCCAAATGGATCATAACCAAAAAACAAATCACTAGTTGAATATTAGGTACATAAATTTTTACCTATTAACTGAAAATTTTAAATCCATGTGTAAATCAACACTTAGCCATTACTATAAAAATTTCATTCTCAACACCAAAACAGAAATAAGGACAAAAATGTGATATTTAGGTGCTTGCTTACAAGTTAAGAACTCGACAAGCAATAAATAAACTTTACAAATTCCCAAACACATAATTCGAAAGTTCCACTTGATTATTCAAAGTCAATGCCACTGCCATTTTTTTCCTCTTTCATACCCCCATTTCTCATGTAACAAACATTCATCAACCACCACTTGAATCCCTAAACCCTAAAGATGATCCTTTTCAAATTGTTCCATGTTCCACTAATATTAATCTTATTGTTTCAACCCCTTTATTTTGCTATAGCTGAAGATGATATAAAATGCTTACAAGGGGTCAAGAATTCCTTTACAGATCCAAAAAACAACTTAAATTCTTGGAACTTTGGTAACTCAACAGTGGGGTTTATTTGTAAATTTGTTGGTGTTTCTTGTTGGAATGACCGTGAAAATCGACTTATAAACCTCGAACTTCGAGACATGAACCTAGGAGGTAATGTTCCAGATTCATTACAATATTGTAGAAGTTTACAAACCCTTGATCTTTCTGGTAATAGACTTTCTGGTCCAATACCTTTTGATATTTGCACTTGGCTACCTTTCTTGGTAACTCTTGATTTGTCAAATAATGAATTTAGTGGTACTATTCCAGCTGATCTTGTTAAGTGCTCTTATTTGAATAGATTAATGCTTAATGAGAATAAGCTTAATGGGAATATACCCTCTCAGTTTTCTAGTTTGGGTAGGCTGAAGATATTTTCTGTGGCAAATAATGATCTTAAAGGGAGGATTCCGCAAGCTTTCGAATCAGGGGGTTCGTTTGATTTTAGTGGAAATGATGGACTTTGTGGTGGACCATTAGGGAAATGTGGAGGACTTAGTAAGAAAAATTTAGCTATTATTATTGCTGCAGGTGTGTTTGGTGCTGCTGCTTCTATGTTGTTGGGTTTTGGGGCTTGGTATTGGTATTTTACGAAGGCGGGGAGAAGGAGTAAGACGGGGTATGGGTTAGGGAGAGTTGACTCGGAAAGGTGGACGGATAAGTTGAGGGGTTATAGGCTTACTCAGGTTACGTTGTTTAAGAAACCGCTTGTGAAGGTTAAGTTGGCGGATTTGTTGGCTGCCACGAATAATTTTGGTATGGAGAGTGTGATAAACTCGACTAGGACGGGGACTACGTTTAGAGCTGTTTTACGTGATGGTTCTACGCTTGCTATTAAACGGCTTAAAACATGTAAGCTGAGTGAGAAGTTGTTTCGGGTGGAGATGAATGCGTTAGGACAAGTTAGGCATCCTAATTTGGTGCCGCTTTTGGGGTTTTGTGTTGTTGAGGAGGAAAAGCTTTTGGTTTATAAGCACTTGTCGAATGGTACTTTGTATTCGTTCTTGAATGGGTATGCGAGTGTGTTGGATTGGCCTACTAGGTTTAGGATTGGCTTGGGTGCTGCAAGGGGTCTTGCTTGGCTTCATCATGGTTGCCAACCGCCAATATTGCACCAAAACATATGTTCGAACGTTATTTTCCTTGATGAGGACTTTGATGCTAGAATTATGGATTTTGGGTTGGCAAGGCTGGTGACACCTCCAGATGCAAAAGAGACTAATTTTGTGAACGGGGAGTTGGGGGAATTTGGCTATGTTGCTCCCGAGTACTCAAGGACAATGGTGCCTTCACTGAAAGGGGATGCTTACAGCTTTGGAGTTGTGCTTTTGGAGTTGGCCACTGGGCAAAGACCTCTAGAAGTCACTGTTGCTGATGAAGGTTTTAAGGGAAATTTGGTAGACTGGGTAAATCAGCTTTCTGTTTCTGGTCGGATTAAAGAAGCAATTGATAAGCACATATGTGGGAAGCGCCATGATGAAGAGATCGTGCAATTCCTCAAAATTGCGTGCAATTGTGTAATTTCTCGGCCCAAGGAGAGGTGGTCTATGTATCAGGTATATGAAGCACTGAAGAGCATGGGTGAGAAACAAGGTTTCTCTGAACAGTATGATGAGTTTCCCTTACTATTTAACAAACAAGAGACCAGCAGTCCAATTTGATGCATGAATGGAAAAGCATTACGAGATGTTCACATCTGGTGAACACAAATGCATCTTATGGTAAGTTCTTCACTTCCTTATGCAAGTGGAATCAGGCACAATACATATGGTTCTGGGAAGTGCTACCACAAATATTGCTGTATTATACTCTGAAATGTCAAATCATTCTAAAGTATTCTGCTCGAAGTTTATCGTACAGTTAGCAAGTGTTTATTACTATCTTAGGTTTTGTTTTCCCTTCTGCTCATACTTATCCATTAAACAAGACACTGCAAAACCAGTCACATAGTTTCTTGAAATCTGTAATACTACTAATTTAGCTCTTTGTAACTGACCTGGGCATTGGCCTTTTTAGGGTCGAGATATATTCAGTGCTCCCTTACCATCATTTATGGTAGTAAGATCAAATCACAGCATTGGTAGATCTTTATCCAAAAGCGAATCTTAAACCAAACACGAGTGAAAATTATGCTGCCTTAGCTTCACAAGTTGTGGATGATACATTATGTGATCATTTCTATATGTTTGCTTATTGGAGGTTTAATGAAAAAGAAGATTCTTTCTTTTTTTTCCCTTTAGTAAGTGAAATAGCATAAGATTCTGATGGTTTTTTGAAAGTAAGAAAAGCTGTAGGATGCATATACAGAAAAGCTATAGGATGCATATACATGCCATTCTAGATTCCCTAATGGATTGGTTTGGCAGAATATCTGCCTCCACACTGATATTAATTCATCTAATAGGAATGCAACCATGCAGGGTTGTTGGTAATTACCCCTTCTGATTAATTTTGGATGATGTTGATTAGTAATTGAAGTTCTCTTTGCATATTTTATGCTTCTATTTGGAAATCATTTTCACTAAACTTGAAGTCGAATGGGCTTTCTAACTTCTAAAGTATATCCCTCTTGAATTTGATTTGGCAGCTGAAATTTTCATTCACTTGATTGTAATTTGCTTCTTTACAATGAGATGGTGCTTAGTGCTCAGAAACATAATGCACGCTTAAAGTTTCCAAGCAGAAAAAATATTGTTGACAGTTGAAACTCTTTCCAATAGTAGTTGCCAAGCCTCTTACTTTTTCCCTTAAGCTCAAGCTCGGATGCGTGTTTCCATGTGCTCTCCTGCTTTCCTGAGAAGCCATTTACAAATATTAATAAAACAATTACTTTGTAATCTAATAATAAATGAAGGGAAAAGGTTCGGTAGCAAATTATCTCATATTTTCCCTTGCCTTTAACAATGCTCAAGCGATGACTAAAATTTTAAAATTACCTCATGCTATATTTCAGGAGAGTTCTGTTAGGTCAAGTTCACATACGAAACAATTTAATAACGACAAGAGTATTAATGGTCCTAAAGTGTAACAGAGGGATTAAATTATGAATGGTCCTAAAGTGTAACAGAGGGATAAAATTAAGGTATTTTGTTATAGTAGAGGAGTACTTTTCACCTATTATAACATGGTAGATATTTCGTATCCAAATGGATATATATATATATATATATATATATATATATATATATATATATATATATGTACGGGAACATGGTTGCGTTAGCATAGAAGTACCCTGTCTTACTCATGAATGTTGAAGGAGGACTGTTAAAACATTAAAATACCTGTTATGTATTGGATCAGGTCCGATAGGTACTCTTCTTTTGCTGACATAATTGAGTTTGGTCCCTTGCAGAGAATGCCTTTCTGTTTCTATTATCCTCCTAGTGTCCAACTGGATATTTGTTGTCCCAGTAACTGTTTTGGTGACAGTTTTGGCTGCTGGATTCTCTAATATCTCAGCAGACACAAAACATAGAAAACTAAGTAAAATAACAACCCTCAAAAAATTGCTGCCACGGCCCGCACCATCACTACCCATAACTCTAGTATTCCTACTTCAAATTCTCCTGTGTTTGATCTTCAATGCACATTTGTGGATCAGAGAAACACACCAACCAAAAATTTAAACAAGGATGGTGGATTTTTCCTCTGGTACTATGTAAACTGAAACAAAGAGTACAGTCGTGTTCTGTTGTTGGGATGCTCTTTCATAGAGGACTATAGCTTGCAAGATAAATATATAGCATGGAAAAGTTAAAGTTCGTTATGTCCAAAAGCAACTAAAGGAAGAGATATTAGTTGAAGATGTGGGGTAAAAGGGGAGAGAGTTAGTAGGGATAGGTCGACAACAGTTTATAACAATGTTAGATGTCCAATTATTCTTTATGTTTATTGTTTCCCTGGCAACTCTTTCCATATCTTCGCTAGTGCAGGTGCAATACCGCCAAGGTGACCTCACTGCTGAGTACGGTAGAATTAATTACAAAAATTTCAACACATTTATAAATTCAATTTAAATCCATAATCTCAAACTTGCAACGGATTTAAGGGCAAGAACTTAAAGGTTGAACTATCAAGTTAAAATTCTGAGGAAAATTTAGATTGAACTCATCAAAATTAAATTCGACAGAATTAGACGTTCATGATTGCTGGCATTAGAAAGGTGATTTGGACACACAGAAGGAGCCACCAGATTCAAAATCATCGCATCTCCATCAAAGCAAATCAAAGAAAACTTTATTCTTTATTCCAGAATTAGTTTGAACGTGTCAGAAACTTAGAATATACTTGACGTCTCGTATCATCATCCGAAGAATCTGTAAAAGGAACTCCTGAAAAGAAGTGCCGGCAAAAGCAAATAGAAACCTTCTGACCACAATATCCAGTCCTTACTCATTAGATCATCTATTACAGAGAGTTTAACTTATATATACACCATCAGTATAAAAAAAAAAAAAAAAATCTTCACTTTGTAAGGTGTATAAGTTAAGCTCTACGATATAATGTGCATTTTACACCATAAACGTTTAGGAGTTGCACTAATAGGAAAATCTTAGGAGGCACATTATCTCAAGCATATGTTCTAATCGCTGTCACTGTCAGGGCCAGTACTGTATGGTCCCTATCGTCTAAAGCTTTCAAGCAAAAAAGAGATTCTGAGATATAAAAAGTGTACACGTGAATATCAAAGATAGAATAATTACACCAAAGTTTGAGACACAAGTGATGAAGAATAACTTTAACCCGTTAGAACTGATACTATCCAGATTTTAATATAAGATGACATCACTCATCCAAAGTTTGAAACATAGTGCTAACATTCAACATAAGAAAAGTTTAGGAGCGTACCAGACTGTATATTCAAATTACGTTAAGTCTAAACACAACCACATTCAATAAGCAAAGCAGTTAATCACTTATCTGCTCCATTAGATAAAGACATCATACTGAATCCTGGGGGTTCCCAATCTTTATAAGCCCATATACCGACATACTTTACTCCTAAGTTCAGAGTTACAGGACAAAGAAGCTTCCTCTGATATAACTCAAGGTAGCAAATAACGTGGTCCACTCCCATCTTTTCTTGACCTATCTTTACAAAAGAAATCATGCTTCTCCAGCTTTTTATTCGAAATTTCGAAAAATAATCTAAGTTTTCCATATACAACTTCAATTTATGCTGGAAAGAGAATGTTGGACGAAATTCATGGGAGATCAGATCAAGGCTTTGAAATATGAAAAAGAAAAAAAAAACTTTGGTGTTCTCCATTAGCATAATAATGTAAGACATGTCAGTCAAGTCAAGGCAAGGATACGCAAGGGATGGCATATAAACGACAACTTAAAATTCCATTATGTGTAAAATGGGATACTAATTTATATCTACATTTACTAGCAAAATCCTGCAGAAAACTCGTGATGCCTTCTTACAAATGGCTGCTCATTATGAGAGAATCAAGTACGGCATACCAACCGGGGAGCCAGGGATGCGGAATGTCCCAAGAAGAAATTGACCTGCAGGTTAAAGATCCATCAGAAAAATCAGAAGATATACCTGGCGAGAAACGATGTATCAAGACAAGGAGCGCCAAAGCAAAATTACCATCGGAATAAATGGTTAGAACTGGGGCAATCAACTGTCTGACAACATTTGACACCCTCTCTTGACTATAAGATGTGTTATACAATTCGCAGTAACTAAACTTAAGATGCCGAACTCTCCACTTCCCTTAACAAATCCAGCTTTTCTTGCCTTTTCTTTGTCTTCTCTACATATTTTTTCTTCTGTGCCCACTTTGGTCCATATATTGCCAAATGAGTTCGACCAAACCGCCGATCAGATATCTGTATTTTTTAGTAACAAGAGAAAGAGAATTAGTTCTCGTGTATATGTATGATTGAACCATACATCCTGCTAGCTCTGTAAAACATTTAAGTTTCTGTTGAAGAGAAAACACCATCCAAACTCATCAGCTAAAGGCAGAATGGAGAATCACAGCCTACTCATTAAGCAATCAGCAATATCTCTAATGATAATATCCAAAAATGAAATGTCTTGGTACATGCACTCGAGCATGGGAGGGGGGAGGATAGTCCTGTCCTAATACTGAAAATTGAACTGCTCAATACCTTAACAAGGCATCCGCATGAATCCAGCATGTCAGTTCTCAAGGGGTATTCCACCACCTGAATACACAAAAATATGTTTACAACCACAAAAGGAATTTGTGGGCAGAAAAGGAACACAATGGATATAAAGCACATTTACTGAAACACTTACTATAAATGTATTCTCTCCCACTATTGATGATTTTGAAATTTGATCCATTAATATACTGTAATCAACTGCCTCATATGGTGGCGTAACACTAATATAATCAAAGCTCCCATCTTCACCTGAAAAAAAAAACCTAGATTGTTATATTTCAATAAAAGATTAGCATTAAATTTTCATGGTATCAGCTTTGTTTTTGCAACACATCATCCCTAAAAATTGCAACTAACTGTTTAGTTCCTGAACACTGCTAAACGAAATAGCAAAAGAAATCATGCGAGTGAAGAAAAAGAGGAGAAACTATACGGCTTGCAAATATTCCACAAGTACAGAAATGGTGAAGATAGATATAAAGGATTGACTTGCCACAATCAGCCATATTGGGAACCTCCAGAAAGTGGGTAGAACTGGTCTGGCGCCAAGCATGTGATAAGTTAGCACCAACCATATCTGTAATACCCACCCCCCAAACCCAAGCCTCTCTTATCACTCTCCTCTACCAGGAAATTACCAACACCAACTGCAGGTAATAATATTAGATGTCTGGTTAATTTTCATTTAGAGACCTCCTTGTGCTACGTTACTTACAAATGATTGTTTGACTTAAAAGAGCTAAATTTACAAAGTAATCCACATTTTCTAAATAGTATTTCCATGCCTTCGAAATCTGTTTCATCAGTGGGATAAGAAAACTCGTTAATGGTAACAGCTAAGAGGCAGTCTACTGTTAGTACCATGTTGGTCAGCAAGAAAGAAAGGCTTACCTCTAACCTGCCCCTTGATTGGCATATGCAATGATCGTGAAAAAGGTATCAGTTTGAGAAAAGAGATATCACAAGCTATATAAATTAAAGGAATCAGGATCAATAAAAATGTTCAAGCCGTCCTATTTTTCTATTTCCTTAGTAAGCAATGCTTGTATTTTATACATTTCTAGGGTGAGTAAATGAACCTTTTTCTAATACATTTTTCGGAGCAAGTAATAACTTTCTATGTTTGTACCAAAATGTACAAGAAAACATCAGATAAAATATTCAATTAACCTTTTAAGAGAGGGAGAGAGAGATGCAATTGAGCGTTATATCAGAATTACTCATTCATGGTACTAGTAACTCCCCAACTTACTTCGCATGTGGGGCAACAGAACGACAGGAAGAGAAACTCTTACCAAGAAAATGTTCTGCCCGCTCCAAAAAGCTTTCAACGCGGACAGTATGTATGACTGAGACATCAAGGAAACCAGTCCATTCTAAATTTGGCTGGAGAACATCTGAGACAACCCAAGGGTCCATCTCAACAAAATGTACCTAGGAGTCCGCAAATAGAATATGAAAAACATATGCTGTGAGAGCAAAATGACACAGAAAGACTAGATAAAATATAAAGCTCCACAAATCAACTGCTAACTTAAAATCATACGGAGCCAATAAAAGTATCACTAGTAATAAGTAAATAAAATATAGCATATGTTCCAGAAAGGGTTGTAACAAATTTAATGCTAACCTCAGAACACCCTCGGCTAATGGCTTCTATACCAACTGATCCTGTCCCACTATACAGGTCCAACCAACGGCCAGGCCGCAAAGATGCAGGGCAACCACCTGCCGCCTAGACAGTGGAAAACAATTTATATTTAACAACATTACGGTGGTGTATCTAGTGTTACCTGAAAGACGAACTGCTCTTAATGGCTAATAAGAATCTCACTTGCAAAATACCAAATGCAGCAGCTTTTACAACTTCCATCATGGGACGCACATCCATGCTCTTTGGTGAGAGCAATTTCTTCCTTCGAGCCGTCCCCCCAACAACCTGAACAAAAACTCCTTATAATAGCAAAGATATCACAAACCACTTGCTTGTTTGACAACAATTGCATCCTCGCATGACACGTGTACTTGGAGAATGAATTACAATCAAACGCAGTGGAAAGTTAGATATGCTTGAATTGTCAACAAGTGCACCATAGGGGTCTGCAGAATTCAAATGGTTTTTCCGCTAATGAACTTGCAATTTTAAAATCATTAGGTACACATAGAGCATTAGTTCTTACTGCAGCTTTTCTATCCATGTACATCATTTCATGAAGCAACAAAGAAGAAATTATTCAAGTGTACACATTTCAGCTATCTCACCGTTGCATCCCAGTACTACAACATTTCATACATTGCACCAAAAATCAGTCTTTTCTAACTTAAAAATTGCAGACAGACAGGGTAAAAAGAAGGGAATTCTCCATTAGTCGCCACAGCTTAAGCTAAAATGTCATAGAAATACAAACCTGAAGCAATTTATGTGTCTCGCGTGGAGCTTTAGGTTCTTCTAGAAGGACCCGTTTTCCGCTTCCACTGTCGGATTGTTCTCTCCTCTTCTTTGTCTATAACTCCAATGAAAACACTAGTATTAATATCAATTAACCAACATATTCTCAATTTCACTCTAGTTAAGGTCAGCTTTCTGAAATATTCGTATTATCCTCTATACAGGCCCATATTTTCTGGGAAGATTACGCTCTATGTTTACAGGGAGAAAATATTTCCGCAACGTAGCCCATATTTTGAGTTTGTTACCCGGTTTAGCACACATTTGTGTATAAACACAAGGTTGATATATTATGTATAATGCTTTCCCCAAGCTATAATATTGTATATTGGGCTACGTGGTGTAATATTTTATGTTGGGCAGTATTAATTTTGAAAATTTCCCTATTTTAGGTATTTAATGGTATGAAATAAATAAAATATTTGTCAG
The DNA here is from genome assembly GCF_019175385.1 of Lycium barbarum. Classification (NCBI taxonomy): domain Eukaryota; kingdom Viridiplantae; phylum Streptophyta; class Magnoliopsida; order Solanales; family Solanaceae; genus Lycium; species Lycium barbarum. The sequence goes on along the minus strand of NC_083348.1, from coordinate 66,862,429 downwards.
AGAGGGCAAAAGACATACCTTTGGAGATGGGTCAGATAAGAACTCATCAGGATTAAGACCGTATTGTTCAAGTAATTGTCTTTTCTTATCAATTGAGAGTTCATTTTTTGATTCTGACGAGGAATATGTATTTGTTAGATTAAGCACTACTTTTAGTGGAAACAAAATTTTTGAATTTTGCAAAGAATATATAGGAAAACTTACTGGAAGAGAAGGTGATAATGAATGGACGGCGACGATTGGTTGCTGTGAAAGGATATCCAACGAGACAAGGATTTAAACTGGTCTTAGAACCAAGAGATGAGTGAAAAGAAAAAGCAGTATGTGATGATGAAACTGCCATTTCCGCAAGCCCCAATTGCACTGTCAATTATCACTAACCAGAGTTTGTTCAACTGACTTTGAGACACTTTCTTTTTCTTTTTTCACCTTCAGGACACTGTTTAGATAGAGTGGACACGAGACTGGGGAATTATCTACAGTTTTTTTTTTTTTTTTTTGTTCTTTTTTAATCATGAACCTGAATTGCTAGTCAAATTGTAACTTTTTCCCAAACAAAGAACTTGTTTGAATTTGTAGCTGATAGGCAAATTGATGTTGGGGTAATGAAATTGATTTCAAAAAGAAAAAAAAAATACTCTATGTGTTTGGACAGAATATGATAAAACTTGTAATAAGCTTGATAGAAAGTGTTGATAAGCTTTTTTTAATTTATGTTAAAATAATCTAAATGTTCTTAAATTTATTTACAAATAATATAAATTTAATTTTTTTATATATAAAAAAGGACGAACGATGAAACTAAAATGAAAAAGACTTGGGAGTTCTGTTTGGAGAAGTTTAGCAATTACAAAAATTACTTAAACATCTATAGTTTCTATGCTTCTAACCGACCGTAGCTACTGTTTTTGTAATTACAATTTGTAAGTGTCTCACCTATTTCGTGTGTATTCGGATATATTCAAATACACTGTTTCAAAACACAGTCAGCCAAATACATATTTATATAGATCAGCCAAATAACACATACAGTCAAATACTCTGCTTTACCAAAATACAATCAACCAAATACATATGTGTATAGATCAGTCAAACAATACATATAATCAAGTACATCTAGTTTGCCCAAAAATACAGTCAACTAAATACCCTATTAAGAAAATGTATAAATTTGGTTAATTTAAAAGTACTTATAAGGCCGACTTATGATTTTTTGGTTGATTTTAATTTACAATCACTTGGTGTTTAAAATACATTAAAAATATGCTTATAAATTAATTTGACCAACTTATAAGCGTATCAAAACGCCTTCAAAGTTACAAATTAACTAATAAGATACGAATCATGAGTCATGACCACTATTGCTATTGAAGTCCTCTCGTCTCTTGTTAAAAGATAAAATTCAAAGTTAACACGCATGACATAAAATTAATGTCTAACCTATTTAGAATTGAGGTGTAATCTTGATGGCCTACCCTTGTGGACAAAAATTGGTAGACTATTTGACTAGTTACAAGTTTGGTCACTTCTTGACTAATCCTTTTATGCACTTGAATTTCCTCGGCCTAAACTTATAAGTAGTAGTATCTTTTAGGGGAGATTTGGACAAATGAAATTTTTTAATATCACCGTTCAAGATTTGATCATGTTAAGAAAAAAATTATAAGGATAAATTCGCAAAAATACTACATAGTAAATTTTTAACGAACTGACAGAATTTTTAATTGAAGGAGAAAACTTGCCTTGTGACGATAATCACCAGGATACAGAATTGTGAGGAATCGCCAAAATTTGATAAGTCTTAATAAATTTCAAATTGATGGCCATTTGCATTATCACAAAATTATGACAGATCACCAGAATTTTGTTGGGCTAAAACGGCCCAAAGATACTCTTAACATGATGTGATATTGTTCACTTTGGGCCAACCGCGCACGATTTTCCCCGAAAGGCAGCATCATTAAGAGTATCTAACTCCTTATAAATGACTCCTTTTTCTTTTCAGCTACCAATGTGGTACTTTGTTCGCACACCCAACAAATTTGTGGTCAAATCATGATAGATCGTTAGAATTATGATCGCAAATTTTAACCATCGCCAAATTTGCTACAAATTCCGGACGGAACGCCATAATTTGGTATGTAAAAATTTCACAAGCATATTTTTGCTTCAAATTTGGTTCAATAAACGCTAAAAGACACCAAATCTGATATACAATATTCAATTATCCATCTCAACAATTTTTAATGAGTAGAATTAATGTATACTTTCAAAAATCAATATCCACTTTGACTTCTTAAACAAGTTTTTTTCACGCTCAATAAAATCCAATGTATTCTTTAATTTTCTTTAACCAAACTAATCTAAATCATCAAGGATAGACATATAACCTCATTGGAACATTACCCACGCAATTTCAACGGCAAATAAGTAATAGTCTTCAATTTTGTATAACACATGAAAAATCAAGAGGAGGAGAATTCTAGCGGGAGTGGACAAGCTAAGAATTTGCTAACATGGCAACGAATTAAATGAGTGTCTTTTCGGAGGACATCCCAGCATAAATTCAACTATTTTTAGGTGCAAATTTTATGGCAGATGTACACAGACTATTTTTTAGTGCCGCTATTTATATTTTTATCCCACTTTTTAAAATTTGTAGGAAAAAAACCTCTGCATCAGAAATTGGAGTTCCATTCCCACCGGATTACCAGAATTTTCTCAGTATTTAGTACAAAAAAACCCCATCAAGAGTGTTGATGGATGGAGCTTTGCCACAGCTTTCGACAAATCACTAGAATTTTAATACAAATTCAACACTTCTAAATAAATTGTTTATAAATTTGACATATTACAAGGGGTTTTCGACAAATAGGTGCCACAAGTCTCGTAGATCACCAAAATTTATTGAATAAATTGTATCATAGCTTTGAAACAGATTATTCACAAATTCTGGCGAGGTTTTGCTAGATAAATTTGCTACAAGTCTTAGCGAATCTCCAAGATTTTAATACACATTGTATCTCAATCCTGGAACAAATAATTCACAAGCGAACCACCAAAGGTTTCTAAAAAAATCTCACAAACACATTTTTGTTTCACATTTAATCCAAATTAAGCAAGAGCATGAATGACTCCAATATATAATGGGTGGGTAAACTTAAGATATTTCGTATAATAAAGTAAGTTCAGATATTCTCCCTAAAAAGGAAAAGAATTAAGGACCAAATGAAGTCTTTCATTTTTTTATGACAGTGGTATTTGAATCATGTGCAACTCAACTATCCATTGAGTACCTACGATCTCTCACCAGCAAAGATATCGAGTAACTCCACTCACACAGACTCATTAAGCCATACCCTTGGGTGCCAAGTGCAGTCATGGGCAGAAAAGACAAGGCAGACAAGATTGAGGGCAATGTCAAAACCTTGATCAGTACCAGTGATACCACAAAAAATTATCAGTTGATTCCTTCTTACTTTGAACTGTCTAAAAGGGCACTGAATGTACAAACCGAGATATACAGAGATTGAGGATAAGATTGCTCAACTAGTTAAATTTTTTTATATATGTAATAGAAAATTTGTCTACATATTTCTATCAGGAGCAAACGTTGCAGCTCTTCCTACAATGACCTAAAGAATCTTCAGAACCCACCATGTATACAGGATTTTTTACACATTCACCATTAACAGCCCACTGCGAGCAGCTCGGATTCAGATCTTTGCACTCATTAGATGGTGTCTCAAAGGACCTCACATGAATCCATTTGGTAGCAGACCACTTCTCACCTTCAATAACAGGGCAGCTTCCATGCAAGCTCAAAGGATCAGTTGTTGCATTAGGATGTAGACTGAAAAACAACAACGCGTCACCCTTCCTAGGTTTCACTGCAAATAAGACATGAACACGTCAGAACATGAAAAGTTATTGACAAACTTTGTTTCAGTTTTACGCTGTTGGTTTTACAACAATATTTTTCCCATGAACATCTTATGGTCTATGAAACAGGATGAGGTGTTTTTACTGATGCTTCCATCTTCTACGGAAATCCTTGAGATCCTTTTATCTATATGGAGCGAGATGGCAGGAAGGCTGTGGAATGCTCAATTTCATATGTGGCAATTCCGCCAAGATCTCTTCGTTAGTTGGGGGAAGAATCCGCCAGAATCGGATTTTTTGAGGGGCGTACCGAGAGAGAATTGGATTTGGTTAGACAATGTGTGGTTGGTAAACAAGGATCGGTTTTTTAGCAAGGTACAAAATGTATCGTCAAATATTCAATATGATTTCACAAGATCTAGTTTCGTTCAAGTAACGGATTCTAGCCAACTGAAAGGATCTTCTGATCAATCCAGAGATCAGTTGGATTCCATTAGTAATGAGGATACGGAATATCACACATTGATTAATCAAAGAGAGATTCAACAACGAGACGTATTTGTTCTGTAGCAGATCTTTTACAAGATCAATTCGGATTGGCTCTGGTTCGTTTAGAAAATGTGGTTCGGGGGACTATATGTGGAGCAATTCGGCATAAATTGATACCGACACCTCAGAATTTGGTAACCTCAACTCCATTAACAACTACTTATGAATCCTTTTTCGGTTTACACCCATTATCTCAAGTTTTGGATCGAACTAATCCATTGACACAAATAGTTCATGGGAGAAAATTAAGTTATTTGGGCCCTGGAGGACTGACAGGGCGCACTGCTAGTTTTCGGATACGATGGCAGGAAGGCTGTGGTAAGCTGATCGTGAAGCGGATAACTACTGAGATTGCTTGCTCTCTATCTCTAGCCAATGAGAAGCACAACCAAAATGGCATACAGTAGCAAATAGATTGTTTTTCATTAAAACAAGGAGAATCAAGAGAATATGAAAAAAGACACTGAATGTTGAACCATATAGCAATGACTATGCAGTCCAGTCAGACAAAGGAAGGAAAGGACTCATGCATCTAAATGAAATTTATCGACCAATAGGATACCATGCAAAGAAGCACATTATTAAGAGCCTGTTGGATTGGCTTATTTTAGGTGCTTTGGGTAAGATAAAAAAGTGTTTTTAAGCACTTTTGTAGTGTTTGGATAAAGATAAAAAAGTACTTTTAAGCACTTATTTTTAAGCCAAAATAACAAAAATAAGGCAACAGCTATAAGTTAATATTCCTAACTTATGACTATGCTTATAAGTTCATCCAAACAGGCTCTAAGTCGTTTGCACAATTGTAGAGATTTTACCATACTGCAAGACATTTCCATGGACATGAAGAAAAGAGGCATGTTATTTGCTACTTATTGAGTAAAAAGGAACATGTTATTTGCATTGTAAGCACAAGCAAATGCTCCATTACAGAGAATTTGCAAGAGCACCTCCTTTATCTTCTTCCCTATTATCCCTCATTGTGAATCCAAGTAAATGTACTCTCAAAACAACGGAATGCGTGAAAATTGATTGGGACCACCATAAATGTATGGATGTCATACTCAAAACTATTCATGGTGCGAGACATACCTGCATATCCATTTTTAGCACAATCCGACCAGTCATCACCCTTTGGCTGAGATTTTTTTGCCTGTAGGTTTCCAGTTTATGAGGAAAAAAAAAGAAAATACTGCATCATAACGCCGGCATAACAGAAAAGGATTAATCATACAACGTTGATTACCTCTGAATTAGGAAAAATGGTTTCCCCTCCCTTCTCGACATCTGATAAGTACATAAGAACAGTAGCCACCCGATGACCACCTAGCTCTTGATTAACCTTGTCATGAAAATAATCAAAATGTGGTTCGTACTTCTGGCCATGTTCGTAATGCAGTATTTGAATAGATTCCCCATTCTCTGTATTCCAACTTAATAAAGTAAGAATCTCGCTTACGTATATAACACATATACTGTACGCAGGCATGAGACGGTGAGATGAAAGCCACTCAACATCATTGAAGCACTGTAGTACCTTTAGGAAGGAATGTCCAGGCAGCTATCCTAGCCTCCAGATTAGCCACTACTTCATCCTTATAAAGGGAAAAAGAAAAAAAAAATGTCAGTGGCCTTTTTCCAATAAAAATATTTACATAGACTAATATGAATCCACTAGGGAAATTTTTTGAAGTGGAGAAGTAATGCGACATAGGTACAGATTCTAGGAATTCAATTCCATGTGAGAAACAGAAATAGTTGAACTCCCATATAGTCAATATGACATGATATTACAAGTATGTCCAGTGAACCTGAAGAAATAAGCAGGAAAACTTCAGTGAGGAACTGAGGAAATATAATCTGAAGGAAGTCACTGACTCAGCCTCATGGGGATGTAAAATGACAGGCAATTTCTAAAGAGTTCCTAAAATCAATGAATGCCAATAGCATAATGCTCTAGAGAGGTTTCTGATACTCAATTATAGATCACGGACGGTTCACAATATGCTTGATTCAATCAAGGGTGCATGATTAATAATTCTACCCAATTTCAAATAGAATGCATATGAACTAATAGAAACTCTGAAATCACATATCAAAGTATGTTCTAAGCCGTGTAACAATTGTCCAGTTCCGATTATTCTGCAGTATCACACTAGGTGCACTGTTTGTATTGACATTATCCCAGACGCTGGATTCTTAATTAATCTTCAGATGTGCCTTTGGTATCTAAAAGAGCCTAAAATACCAGCAAAGGTAGAATTTTCTGGATATAAACTACATCTATATTTTCCAGGTTAAGTCTTTTCTAATAGGATTAACCTTAACTAGACAGGGGACAGTTGGGCAATCTCATTACTTTAGTTCAACTAGGTAACACCACATGCTCTCCAAGCAAACATCAGTGTAAGCTGTAAGGAGTTCCTCAGAGAATTCAGTAATAACGAAACCCATAACTGGACTACTTGACATTTGCAAAAAGAAAGATTAAAAGAACTTTTCACTTGCAGACCTGGTATTCAAAAATGAGAATCCTGACAGTTAACTGAATCTGACAGGGGACCAAATTGACTAGTTAGACAAAATTTTTTTTTTTTTTTGATTAAGCACCGGGTGTCCGAGGCTCTTAGAGCCCCGACTAATCCCGGGGGTGCACAGGCCCTCGGCAAGGAGTTTCCCGCAAGTGCACCACGGGTAATTCAGGGTTTTACCCAGTCCGATGGCCCTCAGAAATTGTTTGCACCCAGTGGGTTTCGAACTTGAGACCTTGAAAGGGAGCACCCCAAGGCTCAAGCCAATTGCCACCAGGCCAACCCCTGAGGGTTTGACTAGTTAGACAAATTAAGCAACAAGCCCCACATCTAGCCATAAACAGTGACATAGAGATAAGTATAGGGGCAGAGCTTTGACATAAATTCCTTGGAATATGGCAATCAATCATATATTGGGTAATTAGTCCATTATCATTCAATAACAAGGATTCAAGTGCCACCTTCTAGTCTCTTCGTATCCAAGCAATAGGCAAATTGCAAATATGATCTTGATGAGAGAAAGTAGATCATATCCTACCAGTATATCAAAATGTTTATTGGGTCAAATACCACACTACCACACAAGGTTAGACCCTTCACGGGAAATATTAACAAAAGATGGTCCGCTAAGGTTACAAGGAAGTTTAAACACTAATTCCTTATTAAAAGATCATTAGAAAAGGTTCAATTGCTAAAGATCCAGAAGATTTAAATCTAGTTATCCAGTAATCATGTTTGCCGTGTAACCAATAAGGGTCACAACCAATTGAAGATGCTTCTTTATGAGATCTGTCCACCGCTTTCTTTTTTGTTTTTGATTTCCTACCGGTGTTCCGTACCCGCTTCAGGCCCCCAATTAATCCAGATTTGCGCCGCGTAAGGCCCATTAAGAGGAGAAGTACTCCCTATCAGATTTTTTCCATTCCCAAGGCTCGAACCCGAGACTTCTAGTTAAGGGTGAATGGATCCTATCCATCCCACACAACCTTTGGTGGTGCCCACCTCTTTCACATACAAATGTTTCATAAATATGAAATAAGATGTGATGCCCCTGCTTCTAAATGACAAATTCTGATAGTAAAAATAGAAACACAAATAACTAGAAAATAAAATACTTAAATACCAAAGGCATCATAAGATAATATTTAACTGGCACAAGGAAGATGGCAGAGCACATTTAGATTGATACATCACAAAAAAGGGAAGAAAACCATCAAATATCTGAAATTGCAGACAAAGTGGGATTTTGTGAACCTGGCCCTTGCTAAGAAACATGCCGGAGCTTGTCCGAACTTCACTCTCTATGCTCTTTCCTGATTCATTGTCAGCTACCATAGACTTCTCCAGCTTATCTTTAGCCTGCTCATTCAAATTTCACAAGAACAAAACGACATCAAGTCAAAGTCTAGCTTTGAGTTAGTTTAAGTTAATTCAAAAAAATTAACATGTTCGAGTCTCGAAATCAGAATTATGCCACATAAATTGGGACAGAGGGAGTAATTATTGAGCCCATACGCCACATGTCATCTTTTCATTTGTCCTTTTGCCACAATGTCTTGAGTGTAAGATTTTGTGGGAAAAATTAACTTTGCTTTTCTGGGTATACAATACGTATATCTTTCAATCAAACGCACCTATAAATTTTATGTACCAAAATGTAAATGCACAATCAAATAACACTATAATTATACAAATCATCTCAATATCCACAATTGTTATGCTCTTTAACTCAACATCAAATTCTATATTAACTAGCTAGGATTAAGACTTCATTGTCCAATGTTCATTAGGAGTCTTTATATTCTGGTTATGGATTCATCCATCCGTGCAAGAATAAGTGTGAGATAGATAATCCTAATCTACCTGAAATTGTTACTCCCTTCTTCCCATTTTATATGACATTCTTTCCTTTTTAGTCAGTCTAAAAAAGAATTACACCTTTCTATATTTTGAAACAATTTAATTCTATGAGATAATTTACAATCACACAAATATCCAAGACTTGTTTTGAAACACAAATTTGAAAAGTCTTCCTTTATTTTTTAAACTTCGTGCACAGTCAAACACCCTCATATAAAATGGGACTGAGGAAGTATAACTAATCTGGGATTGAGGCATAGTTAATTGACTGATATATTTGTAAAAAAGTAAGAATAGTTCCATTTAACCCATTTTACTCAAAAAGAGCAACAACCATCCATTTCTTATTGTACTATAGAAAGAAAGTTAAAAAAAAAAAAAAAAAAAAAAAAAAAAAAAAAAGAGCTAACCAGAGTGATGAGATGATCACATTCCTCATCAGTCAAAAAATTCCTATATACAAAAGCCCTGCACAATTCATATCATTATAAGAGTCACTTGAATATCAATTCACTATAGAAACATCATTTACATACACACAAAAAAAAAAAAAGCTGACAAACCTGGGGCGCCATGAGATTTGTGTCACCCGGGTCGGATCAACTGTAGGGGATGATCCACCAGTTACCAATTTCAGCACCGACGATTTTCTGAAAAGAAAAAAAAGAAGAAGCAAATGCATAATAAAAGTAACGTACATTATTCTAAAACAATAAAATAAACATAGAAAGAGGGATGTAATCATACGTTTGTTTATCTGCTTTTAAACCAGAGAATCGAAGAGAAGTAGAACAAGACAGATCAGGGAAAATAGAAATGAAACAAAGAGAAAAAAGAACAAAAGTAACAAGTTGACGTTCCATCGTATGTTGGGGTTTCACACACAAAAAAAAACAGTGTTTGCGAATTTACAAATGATTTTTGTATTTGGGTTTATATTTATTTCTTAGAAGAAGAGAAAAGTGCCAGCTTCTATACGGTATTAAATTTGAAGTGGCAGTCCCTGGTCTAAGTTAATAGAAGCGTTTCTTTCAAAGGTTCCGCACATTGAATTTTCTGTCTTTCCCTGGTTTCCAAGTCAAGGTCTTCTTCCCGAACGTTCTCCCAACAACTTGCTTTTAATAGGCATAATAATAATATCACCTTTTGAGAGAAAAAAAATAAAAAGGAAAAAAGAAAAACCGTTTTTCTCTTTGCTTAATTTTGCTTTTTCATTTTTGGTCTATAAGAATCAAAAATCACTTTAGTATGAAATTAAATACATTCAGATCTCTCTACAGCAACTTCGTTTATTTTGAGATTTTTTTGTTGTTATAGTGATTGGATGTTATAAATCTATAATAACATTTGATATTTAAATTCTATTGGGCTGTTATAGATTTAAAAAAAAAAAGATGTATAAAATTTAATTCTTTTCATTTTCTAAAGTTATAAATAATAAAATTATTTAAATTTTAATGACAGAAATATGTTCATATTATATTCTTTGTCAGTGTATTGAAGTATCAATATATTTGATCAAAATCTCTAGACATATTATGTTAATTTTAGATATTCTATTTCTATAAATATGGTTAATTATAAAAAAAAAAAGATAATTGTCATAGAGGGGTAATTTTTCAAATATCATATTTTTGTAAAGATGTTTGGTGTTATTATAGATAAAAAGTTGCTAGAGAGAAACTTTGAGTGTAAATTCCTTCTCCAAACATACCCTTGGAGGATTCTTTTAAGCTAATAAAATCTATATCTATATATAATATAAAGCTAGGCATAGACAAGGTGATGTGGCACCTCTGTATGACCTCCATTCCTATTTTTTTTTTTCTCCTTTTTTTGGATTTTTTTCCTCCTTCATTCTATTAGTTTAGTTTATTAAAAAGCCTAATAATCTTTATTAAATACTCCAAACAAAATTAATTTTGTATCTGTAAAGATGGGAGAATAAAGATAGTGTTTTATTGCTGCTACGCGGGAGAGTATTTTATATACTAGATATGTAAGGCTCGTGCCTGCACGGGCCCAACATTTAGTTTTTAATTTTGTTTAGGTATTCACAAGCTATTACATTAGAAGTTTAATATTTGTTCTTGTTTAAATTTTAACATTGAATAGGAGAAAACGTTCGTATCCTATTATACTTACACGTGACATCTTGCTATTTTTAATATTGTATTACACATTTGGAAATGATTTTTTGCCTATTTTATTCACAAGCAAAGTTTTTTTTAAAAAAAAATCTTCGTGCAAAATTGCATCTAGATAATAGGTTTAGTTGTGGTTAGAATTGCAATAAACACATATTTTTACCTACTCTTTCTTTAATTGTCTATTACAAAGTTAAAATTACGTAAAATACCTTATAAATTAATATATATTTAATAGTCGTGAATAGTTCATGTTTTTAATGAGTAGGCTCTTTAATGTATAATAATTAAGAGTATTTGATTCACGAACAAATTATAATATAAAAGATTTGTTTATTCATGTAAGAATTAAGATGGATGGTACATTAAAGTGGTCATAATGCATTTGGTTTAGAAACTTAATAATAGTGTTCATTAGGGATATCAAATGGAAGGGTTGAATTGAATTTGAATGGTGAAAATGGGTTGAACAATTGTAGAAAGAATTGGGTTAAATAATTAGTCATATCTCAAACCACCCAACTCTTATTAATTAAGTTTTAATTTATTTGTTTGTCTTCTTATAATTTTGTTAATCATCTAATAAAAATTATTATTTACTTATGATGGTTATAAATTGTATATTTTGACAAAGTTTCTCAAGGGTCAATCTAGGCGACAAAATAATCTAATTTTTATATGTGTTGAATCGGACATGTCAAAGTGGGTTAAGTTAAAAAATGAAGTAGCAAGATCATTAACCCATCCAAAGTTGAACGGATTAAGCGGATCATATTTTCATGGACTAATTTTATCACTCTAAAAAAAATGACTTCATGAAAAGTTTCTTTTGCTAAATAAATATATCTATTCTTTTTTTTTTATGCGTTTTTTCTATCTTATTCCATCGTCTAAATAAATATATCTATTCTTTTTTGTTTATGCGTTTTTTCTATCTTATTCCATCGTGTTTGCAAAATATTTAATTATTAAAAGTGTAAAAAAAATTAGAAGAACAATTCTAAACATCTTTTTTTCATTGTTTACACCAAAGAATTATAATGTTCAAAATTAATTCATCTTTTAGAATAGTATTAAAATAGTTTTCTTATCTATCACACATTTTTTTATATCACTGAGTAAAACACATGATATAGAAATTTATTTTGTTTACCTAAAAGATAAAATGGAATTTATGGAGTAGATTTACTATTTTTTTATTAACAACTTGTGTACTGAAAAAGAAAAGGTAAAAAAAACTAATTAAGGAACTCTATGGATTCACACGGAGATATGAAGTACAACAGTGGGTCCCCCTATTGCTGTGGCTTTTACCTTAGGCTGGTGTATTATGAGCAAAATGATGCTTTCAGAATTTGCTATTGAGACACAATTACAAATTTGCCCTTAAATGAAGGTAAATTGCAAAACTGCCATGATGGATAACGAAACCATGGTGGAACTCATGTTTATATAAAGTACTAGATGGCTTATGCCCGTGCTGCGCACGGGCCCAACACTTTGGATTATAGTGTATCTATGTATATGTAGTTGTGTTTAGATATTGATAATATATATATATATATGTATTATGTTCAAAATAAGATTAATATAAGATTGTAGTTTGTGCTCCGTATCTAAAACTTTATTCGTGTTTGCTACGAAAATTTATTAATATGTTTTAAAAGAGAAGACTTGTTTGAAAGAAAACTATTTTTCTCTCTTTGAGATAAAATAATAGCAATATTTAAGCATCAGTTTATACTTTCAATTTTAATTCATTAATTTAAAAGTGTAAAATACTTATTATTTTTTATCAAATTTTGATTTGGATAATTGTAATTCAAATTATTAAATTAATTTTACATGTTTGAAACGAAACAAAGCAGAAATTAATTTTTTATTTAAACGAAGAAATGTTATTTTTTAATTTTTGGTAAATATTCTCGGTTTAACTCATTTTACTTGTCATGTTGTCTTTTGCATGGTTTTTTAAGGAAACGTGATTTAGAATTATAATTTGATTAATTTACCTTATTCATTATTTGATCTTCATTTGATATTAATCTCTTTTCACATTTTTTTTTTACGTTGCCTTTTTAAAAAAAAAAATATTAGGTCCATTTTTTTTTTCATGAGTTTGGGGAGGGTGGGGTCCATTTTTTTTTTAAGAGTGACTGTCGACGAAGCATAGGTAAACCGATGCTTCTATATATTAGAAAAATAGAAATATAAAAAGTATTTCTATCTACTTTTTAGAAGAGTTGGTAATATAAAGTATAAAACGACATTTTTTTGCCCTTAAATAAAAAAGTGGGTGGGACCACAAAGGATTTTTTTACTCTTAAATAAAAAAGTAGGACCGAACACGGACGATGATCTTGCCTCTATAAACCGGCTCTTCTATATAGTAGTAATAGTGAAGTAATACATATAATATTTTTTATCAAATTTTGATTTGGATAATTCTAATTCAAATTATTATATTAATTTTACATGTTTAAGATGAAACAAACTAGAAATTTGATTTTTTATCTAAATGAAGAACTTCTATTTTTTATTTTTTAGTAAATATTTTTTGTTTAACTCATTTTACTTGTCATGTTATTTTTTACACGAGTTTTTAAGGAAACGTCAATTAGAATTAGAATTTCACTAATTTACCTTTTTAATTATTTGATCTACATTTAATATTATTTTTTCTTTTATAACATTAATCTCTATTCACTAATAATTTATTAGAGTAAGGAAAAAATGAAAAAGTAATTAAATTCTATCTTATTTAATATATAAGTATTTTAAGTATGTTGTTGTACAATAATTTCATTTGCTCCCACTAATGGGTTGATACGCATGTGACCATGAATCCATCATTATTAATTTAATTGTTTGATTTTCTAAGCATTTTTTTAACATTGTTTGTTTTTTTAATATGGGATTCCTTTTTTTTTTTAATATTGCTTGCTTTTGTTAATATGGGGTCCACTTTTTTTTTCTCGTGAGTTTGGATGTGATGGGTTCCACGTTTTTTTGTTCTCTTTTTTTTTTTTTTTTTAATACTGATTGGTGTTTAATATGGGGCCATGAAGAACTTCTATTTTTTAATTTTTAGTAAATATTTTTTGTTTAACTCATTTTACTTGTCATGTTATTTTTACATGGTTTTTTAAGGAAACGTTAATTAGAATTATAATTTCACTAATTTAGCTTATTAATTATTTGATCTCTATTTAATATTTTTTTTATGACATTAATCTCTTTTCACATTTATTTGAGTAAGGAAAAAATAAAAAAGTAATTAAATTCTATCTTATTTTAATATATAAGTATTTTAAGTATGTTGCTGTACAATAATTTCATTTTAAATATTAGTTGTTGTTTAATATATATGGGGCCCACAATTTGTTTTGCTTGATTCTGTCAATATGGGGTTCAGTTTTTTTTTTCCCGTGAATTTGGATGTGGTGGGTTCCACTTTTTTTTCTTCTCCTTTTTTTTTTAATACTGGTTCAATTTTTTTTAACATTGTTTTTTTTTAATATGGGATTCACTTTTTTTTTTTAATATTGCTTGATTTTGTTAATATGGGGTCTACTTTTTTTTTCCGTGAGTTTGGATGTGGTGGGTTCCACAGGTTTTTTTTTTAATACTGGCTGGTGTTTAATATGGGACTCACAATTTTTTTTTTTAATATTAGTTGTTGTTTAATATATATGGGGCCCACAATTTTTTTTATATATATTTTTTTTGTTATGGGCGTGTTTAATATGGAGCCAAAATATTTTTTTTAAAATTTTTGGGAGGACGACGGACGACGAAGAGTGAGTAACAACTCACTCTTCTAAATAGTAGTAACTAGATGTTGATGCTCGTGCTTCCCACGGGCCCAATAGGCCTAATATGAGCTAACGACAAATATAATATTAGTATGACAACATTTTCGTTCGAAGAAGTATGTATAGAAAATTATTCGGTTTCATTTCATCTCAATGTTTTTGTTTTGTTGAAATCTTTACATTTTACTGGTCCTAAACAAAACTTTAGTATAATTTAATAAAGTAACATAACTTATTATTTTTAATTATGAAAACATTCATTTCTTAAGTTGTAAAGCACTAAGAATCAAACATTCTATCTGCTTTTTACTATTGCTTAATGCTATAAATTTATTAGGTTTGCAAAAATATTTACTGCTTAGATTGAATTGTATTTTATACAACAACCATGAGTCATTATACATTATTCTCCTGAAGATCAATCATTTCTTATTTACCATTCACAAATAAAAATTAGAAAGTTCAGCGCATAATTCAAATGCGTAATTTATCTCGACAGATAGCAGAAAAGTTGTTAGCATGATATAATATTTGCTTCTGTTCTTTGATACGCCCAAATTACACCTTTGATATCAGGAGTAAGCGGTCGTTGTCAAATATAGAACCCAACAAGGTTGGGGTCGAATCCCACAGAGAATACAATGAAGAAATATACTTGATAAGTGTAACACCCGACTATTAGTCTATATTTCAAGAGGAAAGGAAATATAATAAGAGTTTGATTGTTGTTTGTTCATTAAAAACTGAGAATGGTTATAAGATGTAAACAATTGGTAAATGGGACTAAGATTGTGGTTCCAATGGAAAGTAATGCGATTGGGTATCAATTCAACTTATTTATATGCCTAAGTGCATTAAGCCAAGGGTTACGCAATTCTTGCTAAAGTTCTCCAACCAAATCAGCAAATCTCATCCTAAGCTTTTCCAAGCCCTAGAATGTTTTATAAGAGAACACCCATGTAGCCTCAACTAGCTTTCCTATTCCTAGCTCAAGCTATTAGATGGATTTAATGACCCACATTGTTGCTATTAACTCTTTTCCTAACCTCTACTTTCTTTTCCAAGCAAAGTAATGGTATTAAGGCACAAGTAATGTTGTACACCATCACAAGACATTAATGCTTGAAGAGTTAATAGAACACACTACTAGCATATAAATGTAGTATGAATATGAAACCCAATCACATAACTAACACATTTGATTCCACAACCTTAGCTGAAAGATTAGCTACTGGTATTCATTAAGGGTAAAGCAATCAAGTAAAATGTATTCATAAATCTTACAAAAGTGTTGGATGGAGAAGATGACAAAAGCCAAAAGGAATCTCTTAAATGCTTCACCAACCAACAATAAATGAGCTCCACAAGAGTCTATGCTAAAAACTGCAGAATAATCAATCCAAAACCCTAAAAAATCTATTTATAGCATGTCCAAAACGAGAACAATTTCCAGACTAAAATGCCCCTGCGCATTTGGTACGGATCGCAGATGGTGTCGCATGTGCAACATGCGAGTCGCAGATTGCATCACATCCTCGCAGGTGTCGCGTCTTCAATCATCTGTTGAGCAGCATCTGCGACACCAGATGCGATTCGCATGTGCCACCTGCGACTCGCATGTGGTGTCGCATGTGGTGTCACATGTGGTGTCTTCTTTGGCCATCTCTGTCAACAGATGCTACACCACCTGCGACTCGCATGTAGTACCTGCGGTTCGTAGGTGATGCCCTGGTTCAGTTCTACTGGGTTTTTGCTTCATTTTGCTTCGTTTTGCTTCAAGTTGCTTCCGGCACATGTTATTCTACAAATTGACACAAAAACACGAGAAACGACATCAAAAGTACTTGGGGATTTACAAAAGACTAAGTAGTTGGCGTCGAATGAGCCGTAATTTCACGACTCATCAACACCTCCAAACTTATACTTTTGCTTGTCCTCAAGCATTTAAAACAGAACTATAAGATATGCCAATTGCTAGGTACTACAATGATGATCGTGATCAGTCAAAACATAATCATTCAAAATACGAGTTCCCCTCCCTCTTGTTGCGAGACATGGTGCCTTTCCTCAAAAGGTGAGCATTAACCAACTGCTGCACTTGATGACACAATGTTATTCTATCTTTAAAAGAAACGGCTTCAAATGAGGCGTCAAGAAGTAATTCTTTCGTTGAGCCTAGTAATCCACATGCCCTCACACTAAGACCAAAGAAAGTCCCACACACACATATTCACGAATAGCAACTGGGATAAAAGACGAATAAGGAGAGAACCACTCACACTCAGAAAATAAAATGTACAAGTACAAAAAAAATGTGGTACCATAAGCTTGCCCTTTAAGTATTTCTCCACTAATGTAAACACACTTTGTTCAAAATCAATTAGGACTTGCGGGTCATAGTTAAGGTTCGGGGTTAAGGTGGAGTGAAATTTGGGTAAGAGTGACTTGACGTCTCCCTAAGCATTTTCGAACGCGCTTCCTTCACCTAATCCGTCCCTTCTTCAGCATTTAAGCATTATCCGCCAATTCGTGCCTCCTTTTGCCCATATTGTTATTTCTTCTCTAGTTTCCCCATTTATTCCTTACGTCACAACCATTATTCACACCCTTGCGTTCACTGCTAAACATACAATTTATATGTGCATATACACACCTTTCTCTACACAAATATCTACATATACCTTCGTTTTTTTTGTCAGCTAACACCCCCAAACTTAAGCGCTTTAGCCTATTGTAGCGTATTCGATTTGCTTAGGGGGATAGGGTGCCAAAAGGTGGGTAAACAAGGGCAAAAGGAATGGGTCCTGTCACAAGGTTGTAATGAAAGAAAAAGAAAAGCAAAGTTATGATAAGTTGGTATTTTACCAACTTATTTCTTCTTTAATCTTAGATTGTTGCTATGTTTTGATTGAAAAAATAGTGCATTTAATGTCGTTTACTTCCATTTTATAGGTTTATGTGATTTAGAAGTGATCGGAAGAAACCAAGTCAAAAAGAGGCCAAATTGGACAAAAACTGCACAGTTTTGCAAAACTGTCAAAAGTGGACAGTTTTGCAAAAACGGGACAGAACTGCAAAAAACGGGCAGAACTGCAAAAACTGAAATTTGGGGCATATTTTGTCATTTTTGGAACTTGAAAAAATGAGGTAATTACAAAAGAAAGAGAAGGGAGCAATTTTATTCATCTTTTGCCATTTTGCAAGCTTGGAGGCTAGGGTTCATCTACACCACACTTTGGGGTTGAAGATTTGAAGATTTGGTTGAGCATTTCTTAAACCTTTAATTCATTTCTTCAATCTCTTGTTTTGTATTGTATATCTAAGTGTGTAGTATTTCATTTCAATACTTGAATCTTGTTTATGAAAATATTCTTGATTAAAGTTTGGATTGAATCTCTTGTTATGCTTATGTATTGAATGATTTTTATTTCTAATGAAGTGGGTTTATTGTTTTTCTATTAACTCTTCATGCTTAAATATCTCCTAATGGTTGCAAACATTATTTGTGCCTAAGCACTTTTACTTTGCTTGAGAAAGAAAGTGAAAGTTAGGAAAAGAGTTTGATAGCAAGGATTTGGGTCATTAAACCCATCTAATAACTTGAGCTAGAGATAGGATAGTTAACTTGAGATTGAATTGATTGTGTTTAACATCAAACTCTAAGGCTTGAGAAAGCTTAGAGTGAAATTCATTGATTTGGTTGAGAAACTTTCAATGAGATTTTAGAAATCATTATCTATTAACATAGACCCACTCTTAGTTGTAAAATTGTAAAATACATTGGATCGTTACTTGAGAGTAATTTCCCTTGTATCCATGCTTGTGGCCATTGATCATTTTACTCGCTTTCTAGGTTAGTTTATATTTTTGCATTAGTGATAATCTTTTCCAAAAACCCAAAATATTATCTATCGTTTGGCTTTAGCTTAGTTGGTGATAATTTCATACTTTCTTAATCGCCTAGCATATTGTTCCCTGTGGGATCGACCCCGACTCATAGTTGGGTAAATATATTGCATACGACCGTGTACACTTTCTCTTTGAGAGTGTATTTTGGACGTTATCAAAAATGGCGCCGCTGCCGGGGAACAATTTGGCGTATTTAGGTTAGTTTGGGATTTAAGCTAACTTGCTTTGGTTCAAACTTTCATTGCTTTAAAAAAAAAAAAAAAAAAAAAAAAAAAAAAAAACTGACCAGTTTTGCAGAATTGCAAAACTGTCCAGTTCTGAAAAACTGTCCAGTTTTTGCTTCTGCAGAAACTGTCCAGTTCTGAAAAACTGACCAGTTTTGCAGAATTGCAAAACTGTCCAGTTCTGAAAAACTGTCCAGTTTTTGCTTCTGCAGAAACTGTCCAGTTTTTGATTTTTGCAAAAACTGTTCAGTTTAAAAAAAAAAAATGGCATCATATAATGATAATTGGTCGGATGGTAGTTATGCATACTTTGATGACCCTTGTCTTTATTGCGGAGGACCACACTCATGGCAAAATTGTTTGAATTCTTCCGGGGGCGGGTTGTGCGCACAATCCCAAACCTATGAGTGGAGTATATGTGATAGATGTGGTGGTCAAAATGGTCATTGGGATAATTGTGATTATTTGTCCTTCCCTTCCCCGAACCCCCACTATGACTATTCTAGTTTTGATTTTGATGATAGTAGGGATAAGGAAATGGAAGAAGCCTCAAATGCTCAAAATGAGAGGATAATGCTCATGTTAGAGACCATTCTTGAAAAAGTTGAAAAACAAGACTTAGCGGTTAAAGACTTGAGGCAACCACTTGATGACTTGAGGCAAGCAATTAATTGCAATGACAAAGCTATTCACATCTTGGAGGATCAAATGAAATCATTGGTTCATACTTATAATTCTCAACAACTTGAGGGTGTTGAAAGTAGGCAAGAAAGTGACCAAAACATGAATGTCTCCAAGAGTGAATTTCTACAAGCTTTGAATGACCCTCAACTTGAAGAAAGTCTTGACAAAGTGGAAGTTGTGAGCCAAGATTGGCTTATGACTCAAGCTCAACAACTTGGAGCCTATGGAGATCATCGTGAAGGCATTTCAAGGATGATGGAAAATTTTTTAAAAATCCATGTTGAGCAAAGTCAAGAGTTGAAGGAACTTGAAATTGCTATCCGTGACTTGAATACCGAATTGAATGCAAAAGTTGAGGTATGCAATACTCAACATCAAATAGTCATGGATAGTAGTTTTGAGTTGGTTTCCAATGAAGAAGAGGTCAAGATTGATTTTCATGAGCTCATGGTAAATTGCCAACCTACCAACCCAAAAATAGTGAATGATGCCGAGATTGAAGAAATGATACTAGAGTTGCATAGAAAAGTTCATGAAATGGTTTTTGAAGACTCTAGTTCATTTTTTGGTGAGGATGTCAAAACTCATGTAAATTTGGAATTTGAGCGCGCTGGACCACATTCTAACCATTTTTCAACATTGTGCTTGGTTGATGATATGGAAGTTGAACTAACCAAGCCAATGGAGAATTTTGGAGATGAAGAAGAAAGCGTTTTCATATTGAAGTTTGCTATGCCAAGAAGACAAAATGGCATGCCTCACTTACGGGCCAAGAAGTGCAAAATGCGACACTCGAGAGTTGGCCTCCTCGTTTTTCTGCCACCGCCCCATGAGCGTCATCATGATCTTGATTCAAAGTTGGGGCGCAAATTCATATCTTCCAAATGGAAGGAAAAGTGGTAAAGGTAACCGTCGTGCCGCGACGTTAAATCAAGCGCTTGGTGGGAGGTAACCCATCGTTTTAAAAGTTTTTAATCGTTTTTGAAATTTTATTTTTTAGAATAGTTTAGTTTATGGTTTTTGACTAATCTACAAAGTTTCAGAATTTTTGGAGTTGTTTTGAGCATGTTGGATATCCGGACAGCCCCTAAAATCAGTTAAAAAAAAAAAAAAAAAAAAAAAATCTGGTGGCATAACCTGCGAAACGTAGGTAATACCTGCGAAACGCAGGTCATACCTGCGAAATCGCAGGTCTGGTCGCATAGTGTGACAGAGACAAAAAAAAAAAAAAAAAAAAAAAAAAAAAAAAATCTTTCGCAGGTCGTACCTGCGACTCGCAGGTCATACCTGCGAAATCGCAGGACGGGTCGCAGGTCGTGCCAGTGAGCAAAAAAAAAAAAAAAAAAAAAAAAAAAAATTTTTTTTTTTTTTTTTTTTCTCTTTCCTTACTGTTTTATGTTTTGTCTGATTATGTGCAGTGAGGACACTACATTGTTTGTAGTTGGGGGTGACATGTGATAGCTAGCACATTATATTTTGGTTATGCTTTATTTGTATGTGATAGCTAGCACATTATATTTTGGTTATGCTTTATTTGTAACCTTGTCGGGCTTGTTTTGTGACTGTCGTTGTGGCTGTGGATAGACGTTGTTACAAATGGAACTTGCTCAAATTTCTGAAAATGTCGTTCTTTTGGCATGTTGTGGATTAGTCACTTTACTTAATTTATTTTCATTCTTAGTTAGGTAGTTTAGGAGTAAAAATGGTATTGGGATGTGATTTTTTTTGCCTCTTGACTAACTTTTGGCTTACTTGGTACCAACATATTTAAATCTTGGCATATGAATTCTTGATTTTTGAAAAAGAAAAAAATGATTGAAGTAAGGGTTCTTGTTGTGACTTTTAGATTCAATTTTTGGCTCTTACTTTCACTAATTAGTCTCTTTTGGCTATGAGTGACTTTTTGAGTTCATTTGTTTCAATTTGTTCTTGGATACATATTCTACTTGAGTTTTCATGTGCCATGTGTGATGAGGTTTATTTGTGAGTTCTGTTGCATTATTTGTGGTCTAGAACTTGCCCGGAATGAGTTTCAAGGTGAAATCCTAGACTACACTTGGTTTGAAAAATGATGTTAGGCCTTCATTGAACCGCTTTTGTGCCTTAAATATCCTACCCTTGCATATTCTCCCTAGTCAACCCCTTTTGAGCCTTTAACCTTTTCTTTGGCAACCATGTTACAAACTTTAACCTTCTGTTCTTCATTGATCCATCTTTTGGTACCCTACCTCCTTAAGTGCGTTGAAAGTGCAAATATAGGCTAAAAGCCTAAGTTTGGGGGTGATGGTTGGAAAAAGTTGTTATGTGGGAGTTACTTTTAAGGCGAAGAGGTAAAAAAAAAAAAAAAAAAAAAAAAAAAAAAAAAAAAAAGGAATTGAAGAAAGAATAAAGAGTTGTGAATAATGGGAAGACTAAGTGGTGCAATGAAAAATGAAAAAAAAAAAAAAAAAAGGGTGGAAAAATTTCAAAGGAAGTGTACTTTGATTGTTGAAAATTGTAGTGCTTAGGGAGGTTTTTGAGTCACCATTTCCAAATTATATCCCTACCTTAACCAAAAGCCTACATTACAACCCTTTAAGTCCTAATTGATTTTGAACCAAGTGTGTCTATATTAGCGGAGAAATACATGAAGGGCAAGCTTATGGTACTACTTGTGCAATTGAACATCTTTGTGAGAGAAGAGAGTTAATTCTTTCCATTTGATATCCCATTTGTGTTTCAAATTGCATTTTTTTGTGAGTTTGGGATTCTCTCTTGATTGTGAGGGCACATGAGAATTTATGTTGTGAATTTGTTCCATTTTCCAATTAAGATGAATGAACAAAAGAAAATTGTTTTGTGATAATGAGGCAAATTTTGAAGCTTTAGTGTCATGACGTGATTGCTACTTTGATTAACTTGGTGTTTGAGCACTTGAAATGAAAATTTAGTTTTTGAGAAGAAGTTGGTGATTCATATGTTTTGGATTAATTGTTGGTACCAATCAAAGTCATGTGTTTGTGCTTAAAGTAGACCTTTTTGACTTGGTATGATGTTGGTGCACTTTTGAACGGAGTCCTTTGAAGGAAATTATAATTTGATTTGCTTGAGGACAAGCAATAGTTTAAGTTTGGGGGTTTGATAAGTTGGTATTTTACCAACTTATTTCTTCTTTAATCTTAGATTGTTGCTATGTTTTGATTGAAAAAATAGTGCATTTAATGTCGTTTACTTCCATTTTATAGGTTTATGTGATTTAGAAGTGATCGGAAGAAACCAAGTCAAAAAGAGGCCAAATTGGACAAAAACTGCACAGTTTTGCAAAACTGTCAAAAGTGGACAGTTTTGCAAAAACGGGACAGAACTGCAAAAAACGGGCAGAACTGCAAAAACTGAAATTTGGGGCATATTTTGTCATTTTTGGAACTTGAAAAAATGAGGTAATTACAAAAGAAAGAGAAGGGAGCAATTTTATTCATCTTTTGCCATTTTGCAAGCTTGGAGGCTAGGGTTCATCTACACCACACTTTGGGGTTGAAGATTTGAAGATTTGGTTGAGCATTTCTTAAACCTTTAATTCATTTCTTCAATCTCTTGTTTTGTATTGTATATCTAAGTGTGTAGTATTTCATTTCAATACTTGAATCTTGTTTATGAAAATATTCTTGATTAAAGTTTGGATTGAATCTCTTGTTATGCTTATGTATTGAATGATTTTTATTTCTAATGAAGTGGGTTTATTGTTTTTCTATTAACTCTTCATGCTTAAATATCTCCTAATGGTTGCAAACATTATTTGTGCCTAAGCACTTTTACTTTGCTTGAGAAAGAAAGTGAAAGTTAGGAAAAGAGTTTGATAGCAAGGATTTGGGTCATTAAACCCATCTAATAACTTGAGCTAGAGATAGGATAGTTAACTTGAGATTGAATTGATTGTGTTTAACATCAAACTCTAAGGCTTGAGAAAGCTTAGAGTGAAATTCATTGATTTGGTTGAGAAACTTTCAATGAGATTTTAGAAATCATTATCTATTAACATAGACCCACTCTTAGTTGTAAAATTGTAAAATACATTGGATCGTTACTTGAGAGTAATTTCCCTTGTATCCATGCTTGTGGCCATTGATCATTTTACTCGCTTTCTAGGTTAGTTTATATTTTTGCATTAGTGATAATCTTTTCCAAAAACCCAAAATATTATCTATCGTTTGGCTTTAGCTTAGTTGGTGATAATTTCATACTTTCTTAATCGCCTAGCATATTGTTCCCTGTGGGATCGACCCCGACTCATAGTTGGGTAAATATATTGCATACGACCGTGTACACTTTCTCTTTGAGAGTGTATTTTGGACGTTATCAAGTTACGGCTCAAAAATTGATTAACTAGGATATCAATGCAATGGGTAGGAATTTTTAGGTTTAGTGGCGGTCCAAAGAGAGCCTAATATCCTTTTTCAAACAAGTGTAGTTTAGTATTTCGCCTTGAGATACTTTCCGGGCAAGTTCTAGATCACAATTTTGCACAAGACTAGGACAGTAACCTTTCACACACATGGCACATGGATTACTTTGATATCTTCTAACCACTTCTCAACCCATCATTCTAGGCTTGCAAAACATTTGTGTGTCACCAAATGAGTCATGTTAGTGTTGCTCCTCCCCTCTGAGTACATATGCAAGAATTTTGAGGGAGGGGTGTTATCAAAATACGATGGAAAAACGAAACAAGAAAAATTTATAAACCGATCAACCATCACTATTATACTTGGCAATGACAAACTACAAGTGCACAAACTTAACATGAGCAATCCTAAAACAATAAAAAAAAAACATATGACCTATCCTACAACAATAAAAACAAACATATGCAGCGTGAGCTGTCCCACCCCCAACAAAAGGAACATGCAGTGTCCCCAATGCATCAAGTGTAGTACAAGGGATGAGTAACTCACGATGGACGCATCAGGCGTCCGATGGTGTCTGATCAGCAGGGAGGACTTCCAACGGAGGTACTATCAATGGGAGCGGTGCAGTATCATCCTCCAGCCTGGGTGTCAATATCTCAGGCCCCACAGATGGGGGCAATCGTGTGTCAACTGGAGGAGCGGTGGATGAACTGGCCTCCCCCTCCCTCGGGGGTCGAGAGGCCCCCCTGGATTTCCTGCTCGCCTCTAGGGACTGTTGCATGGCCACATATGTGTCAATCTCATCCTCAGCGATACCAGCAGCCCGGGCGGAAGTACGTGCCTCCTCAACAGCTAGGTCAACCTCCAGCTCCTCGTCAAACTCTTTCTCACTTTCTTCCTCCTCTTCTTCCTCTTCTTCCTCAGTTTCTTCTTCCTCCCCAGTTGGCTCCTCCACCCCTTTTCCCGAAGGCATGGCAGGAGCTGTGGGCCCAGTGGAGAATAAGGAGGCACCAGATGGTAGAATGGGTGCACTGAGCTCAATGTCGGGGACTTTCAATACTCGAATGTCCTCCTTGACCTTAGCTAAGTCCGCCCGAATGGCAGGAAGGCCGCCTGTACTGCCCCCCTCAATCTGCTCCAGCCGACGATCAATGTGGCGAACATGCTCCTTAATTTTGTCCTGCTCTTTCCTAATATCTGTGATCGCCTGAGTGTAGGGTGCCATTGGTGCCTCTATCGCCTCTTTCACAAAATTGGGCAGCCTCTCAACCAACCAATTAACTTTAGCATCTGCGGCCCATAGCACTCGCATACCCTCGGTAGACACTCCACGAGCTGCTGTGGTGGATGGTGGAACAGGAGCAACGGGGACTGTAGTGGATGAACTCGGAGGGTCAGCCCCCGGAGCTTGAGGTGCAGTGCTAGGAGCTATCTCCGCATCATCAGTGGCCAAGTCTTCGGGCTCAAGAATATGAGCATCAAGTGTTGTCCCCGAAGTTCTTGGCTCTGAGCTCACCCGCTTTCGCTTTCTAGTCCCCGGTTCTAACATGGTGTAATCGATTGTTTGGTCAGCCTGTAACATTCTGTCCACCCGGGGAATATCGCGAACCTTTTTCCGGCGACATAATTCAGTGATCAAACAAGGAAAAGGGAGCGATGTGCCTTTTTGAGTGGACTTAGTCTTGATCTCATCTCATATTATCACCCCCACGTCGACGAGGTACCCGGACATGAGTGACGCGATGAGAATACACTTTGTAATGGGTATTTCAGTGTTATGCTTGGAAGGGATCACCCGCGATGATACTAAGGATAGCCAAAACTTGGCTTCGCGGTTGAAAGTGTTCTTCTCAATCGAGACAGATGGATCCAGCTATGGTGGAGTCCCTGAGGCAATCACTGAAGCAACCCACTCTCGGTGTTCCTCCAGGTTTTCCATCTTCAAATCATATTCAGAACTCACCGGAGGCCAATCTTCGATAGGGTCTGTTTCGCTGCATTGCTCATATAGGATCGATGTTATGATATCGGCAGCACAATCAATCTCTTTTCCCCGAACTGGAACCCAACACAAGTGCTCCATGTTTTTCTTTGGTTGGCGGCCCGACCTCTTCGCATTCAATGTGGCTGCATAAGCTGCATAGAATTCCATTACCAAGGTCGGGCAGTATTCAGTAGGCTGCATGAAATAGGTCCATCTCAAAGCCTCAAGCTTGCGAATGATGCCCGGACATTGGTCGTGCAGCCCCTGTAGAGTGACTCTCTTTTCTACAATGAGGCCCCGGACTGGATTCCCATCGGGCTTAATTGTATTCCAAGCCTTATACAGTTCCCTGGATCCAGGCACGGTGAACCGTTGCTCCATGGCTTCTCTTCGTTGACCTCTGGTGACGGCATCCTCGGGCTCAGGGGAGGAAGCCCCATGTGTCCCCTCTTCAGACTGGGGGACGGGATCAGCCGGTGCCTTTTCTTTTCTTCTAGAGGTGGAGGTTTGTCGTGTTACTCGGTTTCCTCCACCTTGAGCTTTATTTGATCGAACCATCCTGCACACATACAAAAATATACCCATTATTTATGGTGTTCGTTTAGCAACAATAAAGAGGTATATATAAGAAAAACAAAAACAAAGCATTGAAGGGTGGCACCACCTGCGAAACACCACATGCGAGGCTCATATGTGGCCTGCGACTCGCAAGTAGTGTCGCAGGTGATACCTACTTATGAGTTCCTTACTGTCAACACCTGCTACAGCAGGTGCGATTCGCATGTCAAACATGCGAATCGCAAATGCTGCTCGCAGGTACTGAAGGATTTTTTTTTGTTTACACACAACACAGATGCACACACACAAGAACATATTTACGTAACTTTTTCCCTTAAGAGCGTTGTCACCCCGTCTATCATTGGGAAAAGCTATTCAATTACTCGCACCTATGTTCGATGGTTGTCCCTCACAAAAAACAATGACACTTTGTAACTCAGAAGGCATCACGGCTCCTATTTTACAGGTAATGTGCCATGGGTACTCAAGAATTCCCCATTTTGGCGAATGATCATATTTCCACAACATCCAAACACTCAAAGGGTCGTTTAGGCATTTAATCACATGGGTTGTGAGCGTGCATCAACTATCAGTTCTTACAACAAATGGGTACTCAAGAATTTCCCAGTCGCTATCTAATTCAGCATCAACAACCACTTCCTAGAAGGACTACACAAGCATGGGTATTCAAGAATTCCCCATTGTTAATTAATTTCCAACAACCCACATAACACATAAGATAAATCTACCCAAATAACTAAATACAACAAGTGGTATGGCATGATAATGACATGGAATTGAGCAATTAGTAGATACCATCTAATGTAAAGAAGAGAAAAGTCGATATACCTTGAGAGTTGATGAAAGTAGGAAACTTTGAAAGCCTTTGTTATTAAGGGAAAAAAAAAGTAAAGCACTAATTAGGGTTTGGAGATGTGATTGAGGATGATTGGAGTGCAATGAAATTATGGGGTGATATAGGAGGAAAGAAGGAGAAGGGGGAGAGGGAGAGTGAAGATCATAACTGATGAAACATCAGTTACATTCTTTTATTTAAAAGAGAACTGAATCGCGCCGGGTCAGGTCGACCCGCGATTTTCACTTACCTGCACAACATGCGACTCGCGGATGATGTCGCATGTGTAACATGCGAGTCTGATGTTGTGCCATTCCATCGCAGATGCTGACAGAGAGTTTGGCGTTGATGGGCTGCATTGTGGCATCACCTGCGATTCGCAGGTTCAATCGCGGGCATGACATGCGAATCGCATGTGGTGCAGCATGTCATGCCAATTGGCATTTTTCAAACTCTTCTTCTTTGTACACACACTTTATTCCTACACACTTGGACACACATCAAAAACATCACAAAAGTAAAAACAACAATACATGAAAATAAAACTTGGGTTGCCTCCCAAAAAGCGCTTGATTTTATGTCGCAGCACGACGTTGATACCTGTTCAGCCCTTTCATGGCTCATTGAGGAGGAAGACCTCAATAATTTTTGCTTCGTTCTGAGATCCCAAGTAATGTTTCACCCCTTGCCCATTCACTTTGATTTTATTACCACTTGGGCAAACAAGTTCAATATCTCCAGATGGGAACACTTGTGTGATTTCAAATGGGCCGGACCATTTGGATTTCAACTTTCCGGGAAACAACCGGAGCCTGGAGTTGAACAACAATACGCGATCCCCGATGTTGAACTCTCTTTGCAAGATCTTCTTGTCATGGAAGTGTTTCATGCGAGCCTTGTAGAGTGAAGAACTCGCATATGCTTTAAGTCGAAATTCATCGAGCTCGTTAATCTGCTCCAACCTCAAGTTTGAGGCATCACCACATTCTAGATTCAACTTTTTCAAGGCCCACAACGCCTTATGTTCGAGTTCCACCGGAAGATGACAAGCTTTTCCAAATACCAATTGATTTGGTGACATGCCAATTGGGGTCTTGTAGGCTGTTCGGTATGCCCATAGAGCATCATCAAATTTCTTTGACCAATCAGTCCGGTTAGCATTCACTGTTTTGGAAAGTATGCTCTTGATCTGTCTATTTGAAACCTCAACTTGGCTACTTGTTTGGGGATGATACGGGGTGGCAACTTTATGCTTGACCCCATACTTCTCAAGAAGAGTCTTGAATAATCGATTGCAGAAATGAGAGCCCCCGTCACTAATGATTGCCCTTGGAGTTCCGAACCTTGAGAAGATAACCATTTTCAAAAATGCAGTGACACTTCTTCCTTCATTGTTGGGGAGCGCTACGGCTTCCACCCATTTGAACACGTAGTCTACTGCCACAAGAATGTACTTGTTGCTGTAGGAGCTTACAAATGGACCCATAAAATCAATGCCCCATACATCGAACAATTCAACTTCGAGAATCGGTGTCATTGGTAGCTCATGCCTTCTTGATATGCCCCCATGCCTTTGACATTGATTACAAGATTTTACAAAGTCATGAGCATCTTGATAGATTGTCGGCCAATAAAAACCACTTTGAAAGACCTTGGCTGCCGTTCTTGAGCTACTATGATGTCCACCAACCGGTGATGAGTGACAAGCTTCGATGATGGGCATCATTTCTACTTCGGGAATGCACCTTCTTATGATGTTGTCGGCGCAAACCCTGAAGAGATATGGCTCGTCCCAATAGAATTTCCGGGCATCACTCAAAAACTTCTTCTTTTGGTGGAAGTTCAAATCCATCGGCATAATGTCACTTGCATGGAAGTTAGCAAAATCGGCATACCAAGGGATCATGTCATGCGACCTCGCCATTACTTGCTCATCCGGAAATGACTCATTGATTTCTAGGTCATCCAATGGACTCCCACCCTCTTCAAGACGAGACAAGTGGTCTGCCACTTGATTTTCACACCCCTTTCTATCTTTGACTTCAAAGTCAAACTCTTGCAAGAGAAGGACCCAACGTATCAACCTCGATTTTGCATCTTTCTTTGTCATGAGGTAACGTAGGGCTGCATGATCGGTGTGAACAATCACATGGGTGCCCAACAAATAAGCCCGGAACTTCTCGAAAGCAAACACAATAGCCAGCAACTCTTGTTCTGTGACAGTGTAATTCAATTGGGCACAGTTCAGAGTTCAGAGTCTTGCTTGCGTAGTAGATTGGGTGGAAGATCTTATCACGCTTTTGGCCAAGAACAGCCCCCATGGCAAATCCACTTGCATCACACATCAACTCAAAGGGTTGAGACCAATCCGGGGCAATGATGATAGGAGCCGATGTGAGTCTCTCTTTCAAAACCTCAAATGCCTTCAAACAAGCATCATCAAATACAAACTTCGACTCCTTCTCCAACAATTTACATAGAGGTTTGGCTATTTTCGAGAAATCCTTGATGAATCTTCTATAAAACCCAGCATGCCCGAGGAATCTACGAACACCTTTAACGGAAATTGGAGGGGGAAGCTTAACAATAACCTCAATTTTGACTTGATCGACTTCAAGCCCCTTTTCCGAAATCTTGTGCCCCAAGACGATGCCTTCTTTAACCATGAAGAGGCACTTCTCCCAGTTTAGAACTAAATTTGTCTCTTCACATCATTTCAATACTTGGGCAAGATTCTGCAAGCATTCATCAAAGGAATCCCCAACCACGGAAAAGTCATCCATGAAGATTTTAATGGACTCCTCAACCATATCAGAGAAAATAGACATCATGCAACGTTGAAATGTTGCGGGTGCATTACATAACCCAAAAGGCATTCTCTTGAAAGCAAAGGTCCCATAAGGACAAGTGAAGGTAGTTTTCTCTTAGGCCTCGGGTGCAATGATGATTTGGTTGTACCCGGAATACCCATCAAGGAAGCAGTAATAATCTCTGCCCGCAAGCCTATCAAGCATTTGATCCATGAATGGCATTGGGAAGTGGTCCTTTTTGGTCCATTTATTCAGCTTCCGTTAATCCATGCAAACCCGCCATCCGGTAACCTTGCGAGTGGGAATCAACTCATTTTTATCATTCGCAACCACGGTGATCCCACCCTTTTTTGGCACGCATTGAACCGGACTCACCCATGAGCTATCCGAAATGGGGTATACAACCCCGGCATCTAACCACTTGATTATCTCAACCTTTATAACCTCTTGCATAGGAGGATTTAATCTTCTTTGATGTTCATCGCTTGGCTCACAGTCTTCATCAAGCAGAATTTTATGAGTACAAATACCGGGTGGAATCCCTTGAATATCCGCAATACTCCACCCAATAGCTTTTTTGTATCTTCTCAAGATCACCATCAACCTCTCTCTTTGCTCATCCGTCAACCGGGTAGATATAATCACGGGCAATATGTTGTTGGGTCCGAGAAACTCATACCTCAAATATGAAGGAAGAGGTTTGAGTTCCAAAATAGGAGGATCAATAATTGAAGGTTTTGCAGGAGAAGTTGCTCAGTTTTCCAGGTCAAGATCGAGTCTCTTTGGATTTAGGTGGTAAGACCCCATTCCAATCAATGCATTGACCGTCTCCTCAAATTCTTTTTCATTGTCCCCTTCATAGTTCATTATCACCGCAGCCAACATATCACATATATGCACATATTCTATGGTTGTCTCCATTGCTTCATCAATTGTGTCAATAACCGACACCACACTCATATCTGCCGGTTGTTTCATTGACTTGCAAATATGGAAAGTGATCTCTTCATCATTCATTCTAAATTTTAGATCACCTCTTTCCACATCCACGAGGGCACGCCCCGTGGCTAAGAATGGTCTTCCCAAGATTATGGGAACTTCAAAGTCAACTTCACAATCCAAGATCACAAAATCGGCCGAAAAAATAAATTGATCCACTCTTACAAGCACATCATAAAGAATACCAATGGGGCTCTTTACGGTTCTATCTACCATAAGTAATCTCATCGTGGTAGGACGGGGGGTGCCCAATCCCAACTTGTTGAATATAGAAAGCGGCATCAAATTAATGCTTGCTCCAAGATCACATAAAGCTTTAGCAAACTTGTATTTACCGATGGTGCATGGAATTGTGAATGCTCCGGGGTCTTCTTTTTTGTGCACCAAAGCTTTGGTGACGATTGCACTACAATGATGAGTGCCCCCCAATGTTTCAATGCCAGGACTCCTTCTTTTAGTTACGAGATCTTTCATGAACTTCGCATAACCGGGCATTTGTTCAAGTGCCTCAACCAATGGAATATTTATTGAGAGCCCCTTTAATCGATCTATGAACTTGAGGAATTTTCCATCTTCCGCTTGCTTTGCCAATCGTTGGGGAAAAGGAGGGGGAGGCCTCATAACGGGCGGTGAAGCCCTTGGTACCTCCTCCGCCGCTTCCTTGCTTTCCGAGGCATCATTGATTTCCGGAAGGTCCTCGTTAACGATAGGCTTTTCAATACTAGCCCGCATATTCTTTGGGTTTGCTTCTTCTTCAATAACCATGGGTTCTTCAACCATTTTCTCTTCATCACCCAACACATTCTCTTTCACCAACGCCTTTTTCCCAATTGTTTTGCCACTCCTAGTAGTAATTGCATTGCATTTATGATCACCATCGTTCCTTGGATTTGCAACTATGTCCCTAAGGAGTGAGCCTTTCTGCCTTTGGTTTAGGATTGCCGAAATTTGGCCAAGTTGAAACTCCAATTGTTTAATGGAGGTGGAGTGTGAACTTACAACTTGACCCATGGATTTGACCTCATCTCTAGTCTCCTTGCAAAAGGTGTCGGTGGACTCCACTTTCCTCAATACCCTTGACAACATATCTTCAATTTTTGAACTAGCGGGGTTGCTATTGGGCGGTTGACCAGAGCTTGGTTGATTTCCCTTTGGAGGGACATACGGATTTGTGTTCCGATGATTGTTGTAATTGCTATTGTAACCCCTTTGATTGTTGTCACGATTATCTCTACAATTAGAGTGACCTTGTTCTTTGTTCCAACCTTGATTCCCTTGACCTTGCCGCCAATATCCTTGACTCGGACCTTGGTAGTTCGGACGGGAACCCTCCCTTAGATTGTTGACATAACTCGCTTCCTCATCATACATTTGGAAACAGTGCTCATCCGGAGGACTCCCTTCACAGGATTCTACCGCGTTTACCTTTTTGCTTCGGCCACCCATGACATGTTTTGTCAGAAGGTCCATTTGGGTGACAAGATTGGCCATGGACTCATCTCTCTCTTCCTCCTTCTTAATCATCTCACGAGTGAGCACATGTTTGGAGGAACTTCCTCCACCCACTTCCGAATCCCTAGTGTGCCATGCTTCATTAGTCTCGGTCAATTTATCCAACAATTCACAAACGGTGGCATAAGAGTTATCCATAATAGACCCCTCTGCAATGTTGTTTGCCACTGATTTGTTGACCGAATCTAAAGATCTATAAAATGTTTGTAGAAGCACACCATCGAGCAACCCATGCTTGGGACAGCTTTTGACTTTCTTTTTAAAATGAATCCAAGTTTAATGGAGAGCCTCATCAGGAAGTTGACGAAAGTTGTTGATTTCGTCACGGAGTTGTAACATCCGCAATGGAGGGAAGAATTTCTTGAGGAATGCTTCGGTCAGTTCCTCCCAAGTAGTGATGGACCCGGATGGAAGATCATCTAACCAAGCTGTGGCTTCCCCCGTTAGGGAGTACGGGAAGAGCCGTAGCTTGACTGTTTCAATTGAAATGCCAGGGTGCACATTGGTGGAACAGACCCCAAGAAAGTTCCTAAGGTGCCTATTCGGGTCATCTTTGGGTAGACCACCGAACAGGCCCTTAGTGTTGAGCAGGTGCAGCATTGTGTTGGTTATATGGAAACTCGAATTTCCAATTAAAGGCGGGGGCTGAATTGCAGCTGCATAGCCTGCCCTCACAACTTCTTCACCAACCGCTACTGGTGGATTTTGGACATGGATACCTTCCTCATCCATATTTCCTGCACAACACACAACAACAAAAAGGAAATAAGAAATGAAATAAAGACTAAAAGTAAAGTTTTACACTAGTTAGTAAATTTCTAGACCGTATTCCCCGGCAACGGCGCCAAAATTTGATACGCCCAAATTACACCTTTGATATCAGGAGTAACCGGTCGTTGTCAAATATAGAACCCAACAAGGTTGGGGTCGAATCCCACAGAGAATACAATGAAGAAATATACTTGATAAGTGTAACACCCGACTATTAGTCTATATTTCAAGAGGAAAGGAAATATAATAAGAGTTTGATTGTTGTTTGTTCATTAAAAACTGAGAATGGTTATAAGATGTAAACAATTGGTAAATGGGACTAAGGTTGTGGTTCCAATGGAAAGTAATGCGATTGGGTATCAATTCAACTTATTTATATGCCTAAGTGCATTAAGCCAAGGGTTACGCAATTCTTGCTAAAGTTTTCCAACCAAATCAGCAAATCTCATCCTAGGCTTTTCCAAGCCCTAGAATGTTTTATAAGAGAACACCCATGTAGCCTCAACTAGCTTTCCTATTCCTAGCTCAAGCTATTAGATGGATTTAATGACCCACATTGTTGCTATTAACTCTTTTGCTAACCTCTACTTTCTTTTCCAAGCAAAGTAATGGTATTAAGGCACAAGTAATGTTGTACACCATCACAAGACATTAATGCTTGAAGAGTTAATAGAACACACTACTAGCATATAAATGTAGTATGAATATGAAACCCAATCACATAACTAACACATTTGATTCCACAACCTTAGCTGAAAGATTAGCTACTGGTATTCATTAAGGGTAAAGCAATCAAGTAAAATGTATTCATAAATCTTACAAAAGTGTTGGATGGAGAAGATGACAAAAGCCAAAAGGAATCTCTTAAATGCTTCACCAACCAACAATAAATGAGCTCCACAAAAGTCTATGCTAAAAACTGCAGAATAATCAATCCAAAACCCTAAAAAATCTATTTATAGCATGTCCAAAACGGGAACAATTTCCAGACTAAAATGCCCCTGCGCATTTGGTACGGATCGCAGATGGTGTCGCATGTGCAACATGCGAGTCGCAGATTGCATCACATCCTCGCAGGTGTCGCGTCTTCAATCATCTGTTGAGCAGCATCTGCGACACCAGATGCGATTCGCATGTGCCACCTACGACTCGCATGTGGTGTCGCATGTGGTGTCACATGTGGTGTCTTCTTTGGTCATCTCTGTCAACAGATGTTGCACCACCTGCGACTCGCATGTAGTACCTGCGATTCGCAGGTGATGCCCTGGTTCAGTTCTACTGGATTTTTGCTTCATTTTGCTTCGTTTTGCTTCAAGTTGCTTCCGGCACATGTTATTCTACAAATTGACACAAAAACACGAGAAACGACATCAAAAGTACTTGGGGATTTAAAAAAGACTAAGTAGTTGGCGTCGAATGAGCCGTAATTTCACGACTCATCATTCTTCTTTCATAATTACAATGATATATTGTTAATAAGTACTTTTATCATTTATATCAATTTAGTGAAAATATTATTGTGTAGTCTCATATCATAAATGTATTTTTTTTAAAATTTAATTTAAATTCCACTAAAGTTTATGTTATATAGCTACACATCAAATTAATTTTTTGACACCTATATTTTTCTTTTATTTCAAAATTTGTTCTTATTAATGTTAATTGGTTATATAACTTCTCAAATTGCAATTATTTTATTCATTATTTTGTCAGCTTTTTAAATAAAAATTCGCTTGAATTTTTTCACTTATATTACTAATAAGTTGTATGTTCAAAACATGATTAATATAACACTGTAGTTTGTGCTCCATATCCAAAACTTTATTAAATTATTGTTTGCTACGAATACAAAGTTTGCAAAAATTTATTAATACTTTTTAAAAGAGAAGACTTATTTAAAAGGAAACTATTTTCTCCTCTTCGAGAAAAAATAATAGCAATTTTAAGCATTAGTTGATAACTTGAATTTTAATTCAATTAATTTGAAAGTGTAAAATATTCTATTGTTAACGTATGTAGATTGGACCTAAACAATACTTATTATTTTTTATCAAATTTTGATTTAGATAATTCTAAAATTAAATCAAACTTACATTAGTTCAAATTATTAAATTAATTTTATATGTTTAAAATGAAATAAAGTAGAAATTTCATTTTCTATTTAAATGAAGAACTACTATTTTTAATTTTTGGTGAATACTCTTGGTTTACTCTAATTTCAAGCACTCTATCCAGCTCATTTTACTTGTCGTGTTGTCTTTTACACTTTTTTTTAAGGAAACGTCAATTAGAATTATAATTTGACTAATTTACCCTATTTATTATTTGATCTCCATTTAATATTATTTTTTCTTTTACGACGTTAATCTCTTTTCACATTTATTAGAGTAAGAATAAAAATGAAAAATTAATTAAATTCTATCTTATATTAAAATATAAATATTTTAAGTATATTTATTTTAGTAAACATAACAAATAAATGACATGGCGGAATAGCAAATACAACAGTTAAATAGCTAGATTAGATCTTAGACTAATATAAGAAAAGAAAGAAAATTGTATGGTTTGACTACTTAACCTTTTGAAGAAAAGAAATAATATAGAATCCACGTTTTTTGATGTACGATAATTTCATTTGCTCCCACTAATGAATTGATACACATGCTGCAATGAATCCACTATTATTGATGTAATAGGGGATACTTTGAGAATTACATGGATATTGCTTGATTTTTTAATATGGCATTCACGTTTTTTTATTTTTTTGTTGCACAATTATCGATTCCCACCTTAATTTTTTTTTTTTTACATGGTTGACGACGATCCACACTTCACTCGCGTTTCTATATAGTAGAAACTAGATGGCCTATACCCGTGCTAGGCACGGGCCAAACACTTTAGATTATAGTGCATCTATGTGTATGTAGTTGTCTTTGAATAGTGATTATATATATTATGTTCAAAACACGATTAATATAACATTGTAGTTTGTGCTCCGTATCTAAAACTTTATTATATTAATGTTTGCTACGAATACAAAATCGGCAAATTTATTAATATTTTTTAAAAGAGAAGACTTGTTTAAAAGGAAACTATTTTCCTCTCTTTGAGATAAAACAATAGCAATATTTAAGCATCAGTTAATACTTTCAATTTTAATTCGATTAATTTAAAGGTGTAAAATACTTATTATTTTTTATCAAATTTTGATTTGGATAATTCTAATTCAAATTATTAAATTAATTTTACATGTTTAAAACGAAATAAATTAGAAATTAATTTTCTATTTAAACGAAGAAATACTATTTTTTAATTTTTGGTAAATATTCTCGGTTTAGCTCATTTTACTTGTCATGTTGTCTTTTGCATGGTTTTTTAAGAAAACGTCAATTAGAATTATAATTTGACTAATTTACCTTATTCATTATTTGATCTCCATTTGATATTTTTTTTACGACATTAATCTCTTTTCACATTTATTAGAGTAAGAATAAAAATAAAAAAGTAATTAAATTGTATCTTATTTTAAAATATAAATATTTTAAGTATATTTATTTTAGTAAACATAACAAATAAATAACATGGCGGGATAGCAAATATAATAGGTTAATATCTAAATTAGATCTCAGGCTAATAAAAAAAATTGTATGGTTTGACTACTTAACGTTTTGAAGAAAAACAATTTATTTGCTCTCACTAATGGATTGATATGCACGTGACAATGAATCCATCATTATTGACTTAATGAGATACTTTGAAAATTACATGAATATTGTTTGATTTTTTAATATGGGGTGCACTTTTTTTTGACATTATTAATTTTGCACTATATATATATACACTATGTTCAAAACACGATTAATATAATATTGTAGCTTGTACTCCGTATCTAAAACTTTATTATATTAGTGTTTACTAAGAATATAAAGTCTGCACTTTTTTTGACATTATTTTTTTTTTAATATGGGGTTCACTTTTTTTTTATTTTTTATTTTTTTATATTGCTTGATTTTGTTAATATGAGGTCCACTTTTTTTTACCATGAGTTTGGAGATGGTGAGTCCACTTTTTTTTTTTTATATTGCTTGATATTGTTTAGTATGGGGTGCACTTTTTTTTTTTGGACATTATTAGTTTGCACTATTTTTATGCATATAATATATATACATATACTATGTTCAAAACACGATTAATATAACATTGTAGTTTGTGCTTCGTATCTAAAACTTTATTATATTAGTGTTTGCTAAGTCTGCCCTTTTTTTTTTTTTTGATATTGCTTGATTTTGATAATATGGGGTCCACTTTTTTTCCCATGAGTTTGGAGATGGTGAGTTCCACTTTTTTTTCTTCATTTTTTTGTTTTATTGCTCGGTGTTATTTAGTATGGGGCCGATCCCCCTTTTTTTTTAAGGGACAACGGATGACGAAGCATGGGTCTAAACCCATGCTTTATATAGTTTCTTCTTTTTTTTATTTTTATTTTTTATATTACTTAGTGTTGTTTAGTATGGGGCCCACCCTTTTGGAAATTATTAGTTTGGACTATTTTTATGTATATATATATATATATATATATATATATATATATATATTATATAGTATGTTTAAAACACGATTAATATAACATTGTAGTTTGTGCTCCGTATCTAAAACTTTATTATATTAGTGTTTGCTACGAATACAAAGTCGGCACTTTTTTTTTTTTTTGACATTGTTTATTTTTTTAATATGGGATTCACTTTTTTTTTTTATATTGCTTGATTTTGTCAATATGAGATACTATGTTCAAAACACGATTAATATAACATTGTAGTTTGTGCTCCGTATTTAAAACTTTATTATATTAGTATTTGCTACGAATACAAAGTCTGTACTTTTTTTTT
The DNA here is from genome assembly GCF_019175385.1 of Lycium barbarum. Taxonomy (NCBI): domain Eukaryota; kingdom Viridiplantae; phylum Streptophyta; class Magnoliopsida; order Solanales; family Solanaceae; genus Lycium; species Lycium barbarum. The sequence continues at coordinate 66,824,070 of NC_083348.1, read as the reverse complement.
GATATTGTTTGTTTTTTAATATGGATTCACTTTTTTTTTTATATTGCTTGATTTTGTTAATATGGGATCCACTTTTTTTTCCCGTGAGTTTGGAGATGGTGGGTTCCACTTTTTTTACTTTTTTTTTAATAGTGGTTTTTTTTTTAATACTGGTTGGTGTTTAATATGGGTCTATGAAGAACTTCTATTTTTTAATTTTTAATAAATATTTTTTGTTTAACTCATTTTACTTGTCATGATGTTTTTTACATGATTTTTTAAGGAAACGAAAATTGGAATTATAATTTCACTAATTTACCTTATTAATTATTTGATCTCCATTTAATAGTATTTTTTTCTTTTATGACATTAATCTTTTTTCACATTTATTAGAGTAAGGAAAAAATGAAAAAGTAATTAAATTTTATCTTATTTTAATATATAAGTATTTTAAGTATGTTGCTGTACAATAATTTCATTTGCTCCCACTAAAGGGTTGATACGCATGTGGCAATGAATCCATCATTATTGATTTAATTGTTTGATTTTCTTTGCTTGATTTTGTTAATATGGGGTCCACTTTTTTTTTCCCGTGAGTTTGGATGTGGTGGGTTCCACATTTTTTTTTTTTTAATATTGGTTGGTGTTTAATATGGAGCCCAATTTTTTTTTTAATATTAGTTCTTGTTTTTAATATGGGGTCTACTTTTTTTTTCCCGTGAGTTTGGATGTGGTGGGTTTTTTTTTTTTTTTTTAAATACTGGTTGGTGTTTAATATGGAGCCCAAATTTTTTATTTTATTTTAATATTAGTTGTTGTTTTTTAATATAATATATATGGGGCCCATAATTTTTTTTTTAACTTGGAACGGACGACCAAAAAGGAGCCGGTTGGACGACGAAAAAGGAGCCCAATCGGCTCTTCTAAATAGTTAGTACTAGACGGCCTATGCCCATGCTGCGCACGGACCCAGCACTTTAGATTATAGTGCATTTATGTGTATGTAGTTGTTTTTGAATAGTGATAATATATATATATATATATATATATATATATATATATATATATATATATATATATATAAAGTATATATTATGTTCAAAACACGATTAATATAACATTATAGTTTGTGCTCCGTATCTAAAATTTTATTATATTAATGTTTGCTATGAACACAAAATCGACAAATTTATTAATATTTTTTAAAAGAGAAGACTTATTTAAAAGGAAACTATTTTCTTCTCTTTGATATAAAACAATAGCAATATTTAAGCATCAGTTGATACTTTCAATTTTAATTCGATTAATTTAAAGGTGTAAAATACTTATTATTTTTTATCAAATTTTGATTTGGACAATTCTAATTTAAATTATTAAATTAATTTTACATGTTTAAAACGAAACAAAGTAGAAATTGATTTTTTATTTAAACGAAGAAATACTATTTTTTAATTTTTAGTTAATATTCTCGGTTTAGCTCATTTTACTTGTCATGTTGTCTTTTGCATGATTTTTTAAGAAAACGTTGATTAGAATTATAATTTGACTAATTTACCTTATTCATTATTTGATCTGCCTTTGATTTTTTTTTTTTACGACATTAATTTCTTTTCACATTTATTAGAGTAAGAATAAAAATAAAAAAGTAATTAAATTCTATCTTATTTTAAAATATAAATATTTTAAGTATATTTATTTTAGTAAACATAACAAATAAATGACATGGCGGAATAGCAAATACAACAGTTTAATATCTAGATTAGATCTCAGGCTAATATAAAAAAGAAAGAAAATTGTATGGTTTGACTACTTAACCTTTTGAAGAAAAACAATTTTATGGATTGACACGCACGTGGTAATGAATTCATCATTATTGACTTAATGAGATACATTGGAAATTACATGAATATTGTTTGATTTTTTAATAGGGGGTGCACTTTTTTTTTAGACATTATTAATTTGCACTATTTTTATGCATATATATATATATATATATATATATATATATATATATATATATATATATATATATATATATATATACTATGTTCAAAACACGATTAATATAACATTGTAGTTTGTACTCCGTATCTAAAACTTTATTATATTAGTGTTTACTACGAATACAAAGTCTGCACTTTTTTTTTGACATTATTTTTTTAATATGGGGTTCACTTTTTTTTTTATATTACTTGATTTTGTTAATATGGGGTCCACTTTTTTTACCGTGAGTTTGGAGATGGTGAGATCCACTTTTTTTTTATATTGCTTGATGTCGTTTAGTATGGGGTCCACTTTTTTTTTTTTTTGACATTATTAGTTTGTACTATTTTTATGCATATAATATATATACATATACAATGTTCAAAACATGATTACTATAACATTGTTGTTTATGCTCTGTATCTAAAACTTTATTATATTAGTGTTTGCTACGAATATAAAGTCTGCACTTTTTTTTTTAACATTATATTTTTTTTAATATGGGGCTCACTTTTTTTGTTTTTTGATATTGCTTGATTTTGATAATATGGGGTCCACTTTTTTTTCCTATGAGTTTGGAGATGGTAAGTTCCATTTTTTTCTTCCTTTTTTTTTATTGCTTGGTGTTATTTAGTATCCCCCCCCCCCCCCCCCCCCCGCTTTTTAAGGGACAACAGACGACAAAGCATGGGTCTAAACCCATGCTTTATTTAGTTTTTTTTTTATATTGCTTGGTGTTGTTTAGTATGGGGCCCACCCTTTTGGACATTATTAGTTTGTACTATTTTTATGCATATAATATATATATATATATATATATATATATATATATATATATATATATATATATATATACACTATGTTCAAACACACGATTAATATAACATTATAGTTCGTGCTCTGTATCTAAAACTTTATTATATTAGTGTCTGCTATGAATACAAAGTCTGCACTTTTTTTTTGACATTGTTTGGTTTTTTAATATGGGATTCACTTTTTTTTATATTGCTTGATTTTGTCAATATGGGATACTATGTTCAAAACACGATTAATATAATATTGTAGTTTGTGCTCCGTATCTAAAACTTTATTATATTAGTGTTTGCTACGAATACAAAGTCTGCACTCTTTTTTTTGACATTATTTGTTTTTTTAATATGGGATTCACTTTTTTTTTTATATTGCTTGATTTTGTTAATATGGAGTCCACTTTTTTTTTCCCGTGAGTTTGGAGATGATGGGTTCCACTTTATTTACTTTTTTTTTTTTTAAAATATTGGTTGGTGTTTTTTTTTATTTTTTAATATTGGTTGGTGTTTAATATGGGGACCACACTTTTTTTTTAAAAGTATTTTAAGTATGTTGCTGTACAATAATTTCATTTGCTTCCACTAATGGGTTGATACGCATGTGGCAATAAATCCATCATTATTGATTTAATTGTTTGATTTTCTAAGCACTTTTGTATTTTAAGTATGTTGCTGTATAATAATTCCATTTGCTCCCTCTAATGGGTTGATACGCATGTGACAATGAATCCATCAGGATATATGGGCTCACAATTTTTTTTTCTTCAAAAATTGGAAAACGGATATATATAAGTATTTTAAGTATGTTGCTGTACAATAATTTCATTTGCTCCCACTAATGAGTTGATACGCATGTGGCAATAAATCCATCATTATTGATTTAATTGTTTGATTTTCTAAGCATTTTTGTATTTTAAGTATGTTGTTGTACAATAATTTCATTTGTTTCCTTTAATGGGTTGATACGCATGTGACAATGAATCCATCATTATTGATTTAATTGTTTGATTTTCTAAGCACTTTTTTTTTTAACATTGTTTGTTTTTTTTAATATGAGATTCACTTTTTTTTTTAAATATTGCTTGATTTTGTTAATATGAGATCCACTTTTTTTTTTTCCCGTGAGTTTGGATGTGGTGGGTTCCACTTTTTTTTTTATTACTGGTTGGTGTTTAATATGGGGCCCACAATTAAAAAAATATATTAGTAGTTGTTTAAAATATGTGGGCCATAATTTTTTTTAAAATATTAGTAGTTGTTTTTAAATATTAATAGTTGTTTAAAATATGTGGGCCCACAATTTTTTTTGGACCCACAAACGGACGACGAAAAAGTGTCTAAACCCACCTTTCTATATAGTAGTAAAATATATATATATATATATATATTAAAATCAGTATTGTTGTTACGTGGGAGGGTAATTAAATTTTTATTAATGTGTAATTAATGTCTCAAAGAGAGGAGGTAAAAGGTAAAAAACCTAAATCTCACGCATGTTGCCAGGGATCCATTTCTTAACGGGGCGAACAATTTTTTAATGAAAACATTACACTCGAGTCTTATGATTTGTGTGTTACCTAGTATTTGTTAAATTTTGGTAATTCATGCTATGCTATTTTAACTCCTATTTGTCCAACTTAAATTAAAAAGTTCATGAATATAAAGTTAGGCATAGACAAGGTGATGTGACACCTCTTTATGGCCTCTACGGACATTATCTTTTTTCTCAAATTTTTGGCTTTTTTTTTTTTATATTTTTCTCAAAATATTTGCTGAAAATTAATATCACTCTATCAATAAATCTATAATTTTCCACATTCATTACTCAATTGAAAGGCAAAAGCATTTAAGACCAATAATCTTTTAGGATAATAAAAACGATGGAATTTGAAGAGACTAAAAATTGTTTCTATTATCTAATTAAACATAATCATCACAGCATATAAATGCATATTTATATCACCATATATATATTTCGCACATAGTCTTGCTCGCAACTTTTTGCCTCTTTTCGATCTCTTTTTTTTTTTTTTCCTTTTTTCTTCTTTATATTTCAACCCCAATGCAGTTTTTTGGCTTGCAAATGCCTTTCATGTCCCCATTTCTTCAGGGTTTTCAGTTGTGTAAGTATATGTTTCATTTGAATCTTTAACTTTTTAGCTATCATGTGGTTTAAATAATTGTTTATCTTCTTTAGATTTGTATTCTTTCACGGTTTAATATTATATACTTCCTCCGTTTCTAAATAAATTGTGTTTTAGGCTTTTCATTTTGATTCAAAATAAGTGGTGTTCTAGAATTTTAAGAAGAAATTAATTTTATTCTTTCAAAATTACCCTTATTTACATAATCAAGAATCATTAAGTAGTTTCTAGGCAAGAGGTAAAATTTGATTAGGGGTAAGTTAGTAAAAACACTTCTAATTTTCTAAAAGTGAGCAATTTCTTAAGGGGTGTGTATAAGCTAAAAACACTACTCATTATGAAACGGAGGGAGTATTATATTTTCACACAAAAAGTAGTATCTAAGTGATATACATTTATATATGTCGGGCAAATTTTAAAAAATAAAAAAAATCCATGTTTTCGTGTGAAATTGAACATTAATATTCAACAGCATCAGCAACTTTTTTTTTGATTACTTTGTGAAAATTATATTTGAATTTAATTTTTTAGTTTTAAATGCTTGTGAAGCACACAAATCTTGATCATCCAATAAATATTCTTTTAGTTTTCCTTTCAGCTTTTATGCCTTTTGCTTATTGTTTATAGTATGAACCACGACGAGAAGAAAATTTCTTGCAACTCTAAGAGTTTTGCTTCAATAATGAGTCAATAAGGGGTTTTTTGGACAATTGGTTAGGACTACTATTCAAATAAGGTGGGCGCCTTTCTAACACTCTAGAATTATTATTTTTAAACAAACAGATAAAGCTAATTCTTATATTTGTGTGTAGTTGTTGAGTTTTGGGAGTTATCAAAGACTTCTGTGGTACATTTTTAATGTCTATCATTCATAATTGATTCATTAAAAGAAAAAAAAATCATTACCACGTCTGAATCTTTTTTCTTACCTATCTTGATTATGCCTTTGAATTTCTTTAGTTACTTACTTAAATTATCTGGAAGTTAGAGAATAGTAAGAAACAAAAGGGAGATTTCACATTTGGAGCATAAAGAATAGGTAGGCAAGTAAGAAACGAAAAAGTTCAAAATAGGAAGCACAAGAGGAAAAGGTAAAGAGAGAAAAGGTATGTAGTTTCACTAAAAAATGGGTTGCATCACTAAAAAGCAAAAAAAATCATGAAATATAAAAAGCAGAGCGAAATATATAATGATATGTTAATAATAAAATCGAATAGAACTTAAAAAATATTATTATATATTTGAATTTGAAGATTATTTCTTTTTAATATTTGAGTATTAAGACACAATTATTTAGGTTTCCTATTGCCGCGCGAAACGCGGTCAAATTCACTAGTTATTATGTATATGTATACCTTTGCCATAAGCGACGTGTGTAATATAGCATGAAGTCATTCATCTGTCACAGTTCTGAAATGCATATTTCTTTTCCTCTTCTTTGATAGTATTCACTCATGGTACCTCAAAAATAAGTCTTTAAAAATCTATTTCATTTATGAAACCTCAAAAATATTTATTTAGATAAATCTATTTCATTCGTGATACTTGAAAAAATAATCATTTAAATAAATTTATTTCATTCATGGTACTTGAGAAAATGATTTTAAAATAATACATATTTTACTCGTTGTTCTTGTGAATTGTTCGTTAGTGTTATTTCACTTCATTGTTACAAACAATTTAACATTAGTCCATGTTTCCTCTTATTCGTTTATAACTTTGGTACCATGAAGATCCGACATAAGTTGTGTAATTCAGTCGGAACAATTAGGTTGCATATATCACCAAATTATATCTATCTGTCACGAATTGCATGTTACAATTCTAAAATGTATTCTTTTCATGTTCTTTGTTTGTAGTTATGAAATCATGATGATCTGTTATGATTTGTGAATAATTTAACATGATATCTATGTTGAATATAACATGAGATGTATATCAGCTTGTCATGAGTTGCGTGCCACAACTCTGAAATGCATTATTCCCCCTTTTTAATTGTAGTTTTGAAATCACAATGATTCGTTTTGATTTGTGAGTAGTCCAAGGAGACAAGTAGGTTAAATATGTTATGAAGTTATATTGATTTATCATGATTTGCATATCACAATTTACCTAATTTGGTTCCGCTACAAACATTTCTATGCGATCTTCGGCGTCCTAACTTAAGGGTATATATTTTAGACAAAAAAATGTATTCATTTAACTTAAAACAGGCGATTTTTCATAAATGTTAAAAATGGAGATAAATTTAGAGATTGACCTCAAAATATCTTTTTGGGCAAATAAAATAAAACTCTAATGAAAGATTATTTAGCTTAGATATGTAAAGACGGGAAACCAAGGTCGAAACCGTCCCACGATGCTGGACGCGGCGAAATCTTCGTCGACGATTGTTGAGATGGCCCATATGACGTAAATTTTAGAATTGGCCCAGATTGTTTTTTTTTATATATTGTGTTTATTCTTAATTTCAATTATCAATGAGATCTTGTGTTTATTTTCCTGGTAAGATTCCACTTAAGTAAAATCAAAATGTAAATTAAAAATTTGTCTTGAAATTTTAAATTGCTTGTCAATTAGTGTTTAAAGAATTTATTTTGACGGATGTATTTAATGTCTATGCGTTTCTTTAAGTTTTTTAGAGTTCTACAAAATTATCAACTTATCCCAAATTTCAACTTTGGTTTTTCAAAATTTCTAAAATATAGATGAGAATTTTGGTTTATAAATACATCATTTTGTTTGGGAGACAAGTATAAAAAAAATTAAAATATTTTTCAAGGATAAAATAAAATTTTATAGTGATTTAGCTAATAAAGACTTGTATAAAGAAATAAAGATAGTTAAGCTATCTATGAAATTTCTTTCTTACATATGTGGTCCAGGTGAGAGTGTCTTTCCCAGATCTCACCAAAAGTAACAATAATAAGGAGATTTATAACTTCGACAAAATTAGTGGTGGCAAATGGGAGGGTTAGGTCAAACGGTGTTGGGTCAAAACAGGTTAATTCAATGAATGGGTCAAAATCCAATTCAACTCAGATATACTTGAGTTAAAATGGGTTGAGTCAAGTTGGGCTAAAAAGTAGGTTATAATTTAACCTGCCCAACTTAACCCAAACATTCCCTCACTTGTACTCGTGGACAAACACTAATTTAAGAGCTGAAACAAGCTAACAAAAGCAAACCAATGCCATCTAATACTACACCACCGAGAAAAAAACCCCCTCTTCTCCTCTTGGTTATTATTATTAATCCATAAAGCTATGGTTTCTCAAATTATTCACACATCCCTCTCTTTAGTCCATTGTCTGTGTCCAGATATATATCTTCACCAAAAGTACACTTTGGGATAAAATAACTACCTCATGTGTCGTTATATTTGGGACTCAACGACCAAATATGGTGTCTTAGTGCAAGGCATTAATAATGAATGAATAATAGTCCAAATCCATATAGATAAGGTGGACAAATATTTCAATGAACTTATCCCTATTCTAATGAAATACTACAGAAATTTTAATCCAAATCAAGAAAATAATGAAAGCCTTTAATCAATCCAATTCCATCAGAAAAGAAAATAACATTAGTCCCCTAGCTAAGCCTGATAAGTATGTCACTGACGAAGCCGACATTTTCCAGTTCCAGCACAAACACACTTACCTTCTTTCTCGGTAATATGACTAAAGTAATGCTTGATCCTATCATTCACAACATTATCTTCTCCATATTAATTGCAATATCATCTTCGTCAGAATCATCAACCGCTAAAATAAACAAAACTATATGTTAAACTATAAGAAAAGAATAAGCAAAAAAATATGAAGGTTCAGACTCAATCCAGTAATAAGACTTCTCACTATCACTAATATTGACATTGGTATTTCTCACACAGTCACACTTATCCAGTTCTTGAAATTCAAATGCTATTTGATGAAGTAGAAATGCAAGAATCAAGAGAAAGTGCACATGGGACACTAACGGTAAACGATTTTAGAGGCCTATATATCTAGCCTCGATGTTTTACACTAACGGACTTCTACGACTTGCTATAGATGATTAATTGGAAACTGAAGCAAGACGATACTATGCATATAAACTGAAAATCGTGCCTCCATGTCCATAGAGCCAATTTTTAGCACACAACTTACCTTCCGCATTTTCTGGTAAGATCGAATTTTGATATTTCCAATCCCTCGCCCTCCAATGCTAAACGTTGACTCAGACGCAACAGTACTAATAGGTATACTTAAAACATCCCATGCCATGAGTGAGAGTTCAGGATAATTAATCATGTTATCTTACCAAAACTTGAGTACATCCAGATTGTTATTTGCCTTACGATCAAGTACAGGTGCTTCTAAGTATTTCTCTAATTGCGTCTTTTCCGAACTAGATTCTGGTTGATTCTCAAACAAATCAAATTCATCCATTGCACCTCTCATTTCATTATCTCATTCATCAACTGTACTTCCCACCGATGTAGTATTAGAAGTTGAAGATTGCAAGTACTCCTTAAACAATATGTGCAAATTATCTTCAACAACCTTTAACTTTTTATCACAAGTGGACAAATCAGACTTTCGAAAGCAAAATTTTACAAACTTTAACTTGAATCGAGGGTCAAGAACAACAGCCAATGATAAAACTTGAGTATTTCCATTTCTCCTGCCATTGCCCTAATAAAAGAACAAGTTGGCCGTTGGATATTGGCTTCCAAAAAATAAAGTAGTGATTTCATCAAATGACTTTAGAAATTTGGCAATAGTTTCAGCCTTATCCCAGTCACTTTTTGAAGGACACCATTTAAAATCTGCATCAAGTAATTTGAAGTTAAAAAAAGCCCGACAATAAGGAATAGCACTCTCAAGCATTAGAAAAGTATAATTCCATCACATAGGCGCGTCTTGACGCACTTTTCCAGTCAATTTCAACCCAAGATACTTGATACATTCTACAAATTATATGATCCTCGCCTCAGAACCTTTCACATATTTAATTGTAACACTGTAAATTCGGGTTAGGTGTGAATATGTAAAAATCTAGTGTTAAGATGATATTGTATCTATATGAATCCATTCTTGATGAATTCGGGTGGAAGATGGTCGTTTTGAAGTCAAACCAACAATTGAAGTTCTTAAGGGCTCTTAAATTCGCCTAAGTTTTGGTAGGTCTGTCTTCTGGGCGATTTTCATGAAAATTTGTTGCGAATTTGGAAAAACTTCCTTGATGAAAGTTGTAGATATTTGAAATATCTTTCCAATGGTAGGTCACCCAGCCCGAGAAAAGTTATGTACAAAGGTTATGCCCGTTTTACTGAAGCCTATCTTCACTGAAAATTTGGCATGTGTTACGGTGAGACGTTACGGACCGTAACACGTGTTACGGGCCGTAATACAGAACCGTAACGCCTCAAAAATCACCAGAACTCTCTGGAAATTTCCACTAAATGACGGTCCGTAACACGAAGGACGGTCCGTCCTTCAGGGGCGTCCTTTGGCCCGTTTTCACCAGAAAAGTATAAATAAGACACTTGTTTTGTTTATTCCTCCACTTTCTGAACAACCCTAAGGACGAAAATCATTCCTCCAAGTCTTCAAATCAAAGGTAAGGACATCCTTAACATTCCTAATCCATTCTAACATCAAACCCATGATTCTTAACATGATTCTTGTGACCAAAACCTAGGGTTTGCAACATAATTCTTCCCAAAGTGATTCAAGCTAGGGTTTGGGTGTTCTTCATTGGAAAAGTGAATTGTTAAACCTTGTTTAACAAATTAAGGTATGTCTCTCTTTTAAATACTTATTTTGAATGAAAATCACTTTTTGAAACTATTGTTGGAAGTATAAATTTTATTCAAGATTCTTTAATGAATGAAAGGAAAAGTAATCTTTTCATGTTTCTTGAACTCTGATTCATGTCTAAATGGTGGTTAATGTGTGTGAGGGGACAAATCCACATTAAACCTAGATTGTAACAAACCCTATATATGTATATGATATTACGAATGTTTTCCCCTATAAGAGATGCTTAATAATGAAGGATAACGATTGGTAATGATATTGGAATTCTCTTGATGGATGATTTAACTAGTTACTTGAAAGGTTGTTGACTCATAAAAGTATGTTATCACAAATTGTGGAAATTGAAACTTGTTTAAAGAAGTGAAACGTTTTCAAGACATTCTTTGAAATGATTTATCTTTACGATATGGCATAATGAACCTTAATGGTAAATGGTGATGTGACTACCTTAAGATGAATTGTAATTCGGTTTTTATGCTATGAACTCTGTTGATGTGATTTTGCCTAGCCATTCGGGAGGATGAGTGGTCACCGAGGATTTCATATTCCGGTGTATTTATGCCTAGCCATTCGGGAGGATGAGTGATCACCGAGGATTTCATATTCCGGTGCGTTTATGCCTAGCTACTCGGGAGGAAGGGTAGTCACTATGGATCCTAGTGTGGTAATTGCCTAGCCATTCGGGAGGAAGGGTAGCCATTCGCTACCCGGGGTGTATTAATGGCCTAGCTATTCGGGAGGAAGGATAGCCACCGAGAATTTCATATTCCGGTGTGGTGCGCTGTGACAAGGGAACCTCTACGGTCATCCCTTCGATGTGATTGATTCTTGGGCCTATATTGGCATGTGTGATATTCTTATTCTCTCATAGAACTGTTGTTGACAATCATGATCAATTTGAAAGGCATAATTGAAAGTTGTAACTTGACAAAAGGCTTAATAATCGGTTTTGATAATTCTTATTGAGATACACATGCTGAATACCTGTTTTTATATTGATTAATGGCTTTGTAAACTGTTTAACAAATGATATTAAGAATCACAAAGTGAAATGACTGTTTTTATACTATCTTTTCAGAACTGATTTTTTTATGTATTATTATATTTTATTTTTATAATACTTGTTGTCTCCAAGGCACTCACTGAGTATGAAAGTACTCAAGCATACCATTGTTGTTTTGGATGGTATGTTAGGAAACGGAGAAGAGTAGGTTTGTGATACTCTCGATGCTTAGGAGAACTTGCTGCTGTTGTTGATTTGGTGAGCCCACATCCTTATTCGTGGGACACTTCCTGTTTCATTTATTATTCTAGATTTTCGGGCTGCGTCCCGAAGTTAGACGATTGTTGTGTCTCTTAGAAGCTCCATAGATAGTTGTCAGAATTGTGGGTAGATTGTCAAAGTCTCGTACGACTTAATGGGTGTTTGCCACGTTTATGACTATTTACTTATATTAGACTTCCGCTAATCTTATTTCATAATTATGATCCTGATATATGCAGTTACTTATAACTTTGTTTAATTTAATAAGGAAAGATTATTAAAAAGGAACTTGATGTTACATTTATTTTATAAACTGTTGGAGGCGAATATTGAACCTGGAGGGTTCAAGTGTTATTATTGCACTATTTAGGTTCTTCCGATGTTGTTCATGACGTCAGATGCCGGTCACGTCTAGGGTGGGTTTTGGGACGTGACATTAATACCCCCCCCCCCCCCCCCCCCCCCTTAAAAGATTGCAGCCTCTATTGACTTATTGTGAAATATGTTTTGATAAATTTTTATTGAACAAAAGCAAGCACGTCGAAACCAAGCTCTTTCTAATATACAGTAAAAGATGTTTTGATAAATTTTTCTTAGAATTTTTAGTTTGAATAGCAGCTCAAAAGCAACATAAATTTAAAATAAACTTATTATTTTTTTATAACCACTTTTAAACATCAAGCTCAGCCCTGTTAATGTTTTTAGCCTACCAAAGTAATTTACTACGCACATTTGTTTTGGGCAAATTATAGGAATTTGATTTGCAGTTACAGAATTTTAGAAAATTATTGAAATAACTCCCCCTCAATTATTCCTCTTTCTATCCTTCAATTCTCTCTCTTTGTTCACAATTTCTCAGCATGATTAAATTAAAAGAATTTCATTAGAAACATTGGCAGTGCATGCCTAAATACATCTATTAAATTGCAGTGAATAATTTAGTGGTAGATGAACCTCTACTTCATTTGTTATCCTAACATTTGAGGAGAAAGCAAATAAAATCAAACTTTTCATCTAACAAATGGATCCTACTGATAAACAAGTCTTCACATCTAATAATGTTTGCATTTCAGTAATAATTAAGAATGTTAATCGGGTCTGGAGGGCCATTTTAAATGTAGGTCACACCGGGATCAGTTTCGAGCTATAGTTAAGGGGCCGGGCTTGAGGAGGAAAAAGGATGTCCGGCCCCGCCCCCTACCCGGATAGAGGTATATCGCGGGCTCAAAGGGCCAGACCAGATTTTAGTTCAGGGGAGGGGCTGGGTCTTTAAAAAAAAAAAAAAAAACTCTAATACTAAAATTTATTAAGCGTGAACTTTGAACTTTAAAATCTAATCGTTGCCAACTCTATTCTTTGTCATGTATGCTTATGTTAAGATTCTTTACTGCAAAGCTATTTACGAGCTTAAGGAAGATTTTAATATGAATAGTTTTCTTTAATGACAAGCTTATATTTTGAAAAAAAAAATCTAAACTTTTAAAGTGAAAAATTATACAAAACCACAACCACTAATTAAGGAGTAGTATCTAAATTATTGCCACTCAGTAATTGACATAGCTAAGGATGCTGAGCCAAAATATAGGGAGAAGTTGGGATTAGGCTATTTTTTAATCTTGTAATTATCTTTAAAACTTTTAAATTGAGTTGAGATATATTACTTTGGTTATTATCTTTACTGTTTTATCACCAAGTGTAATATATATATATATATATATAAAATAGGTTTCAAAACATAACAAAGGAGCAATTTTTTTAACGCGGAAGTAATCTACACGTTTACAATATAACACCCACTACTTTAGTTTGAATCGGGCCGATGCCTCGGTGGGTCATCACCTGGGCTCACTGGTGGGCTGGTCTACACAAGCAATCAAGCCGGCTCAGTAGATTACAAAAAAAATATTATTGGATGTACTAAAGTAAAACAAAACAACCCCAATAATGTAGTGAAAGATGACTCAGATCACAAAAACAATATCCTAAACAACATCATGAAACATGAGATCTACAAACTAGGCACCTAAATTGTTAAAAATCAGAAAAAAAATCTTTATTCACCATTTGACATACAAAAACACAATCCCAACATCATACTCAAATCCAAAAAACTAAAACACAAGATTAAGAATTGTTAAAAATACCATGATGGCCTGGGGGAGGTGAATTTATAAGGGTGGCATCAATAACCCTAATAAATTGAGCAACATTTCCAGTTACATTTACAATAGAAGATGATTGCACATGAAAGAGAAACTTGCATTCTATGTAGGCACGAGCGTCCAAACTTGGAAGACCTCTCCACAACAAGGAAAATAACTCTAGTCTGTCAAATGGACAATCTAAAAAGACAATCTAACTATTCCAATCTAATTGTTTCTTATGTCTATTAAAAGGCCAACGCTAAGTTCAAATCTGAGGATTTTCTCAACTTGATAGTTGAATGCAGTGACAAGGTAGTTTTGTCACTCTTATCATCCGCCACTTCAAAGGTGAGAGAAAATCTATAAGCAAAAAGAGAGAATATAAAAAAGTAAACACTAGGATAACTAAAACAAAAATGCACACAAATAATTTAGATACCTAGCATTAAAAGGATTGTACTCTTCATGGCGACAGTTCAGACATTTAAATTGATCGTCACCCCGCAGATGAACTTTTTTAGAACAAGCGTTGCAGGCAACGAACAAAGCAGAATTAGTGTACCTAATTATGTCTGCCTCTATGAAGTAGGTAAGAGGCTGAAACAGAGTTTTTCCATGTTATTCCGTTAATCTTGAAGCAATTAACAAGACCAAGATAGGTAAAGTCTAAAGTGAATTAATCATGCAATTTAAGTTATAAACCTTGATATTTCTTTTTGTCAAATTAAGTATACTGCTTGCTGCTGTCACGACCCAAACCGATGAGTCGCGACGAGTGCCTGATCCCTTGTGACCAAACACCCCTACACTCGTATTTGAACAACACTATCCAACAAGGACCCATAAATAATTCAATTTGGACTATACTGACTCAAGAAAGGAGGATATCACGATCTCTGTACAATCTGCATATATATATACACATGAACTGGAGAGAACAATGCGAGGCAACTAGGCCGCTACATATACTGTACACAAAAGAATAGAAGCCGACAAAACTCCATCATCTGACTAATACATACAACTGTCTACAGACCTCTACTGGACTAAAGCTGTAGAAAGGACGGGACGGGGCCCCGTCATACCCATATGCATATACATCTCAAAGGGCGGCATACCAAAACTTACTGCAGCTCCGGATCAAATGGAGCACACTGACCACTGCTGGGTATAGAGGTCCTACTGGGCTGGACCACCTGTCGGTCTACCTGAACCTGCGAGCATGAACGCACCCCCCCCCCCCCCCCCCCCCCCCCCGCGCGCGAGCAATGGGGAGTCAGTACGGATAATGTACTGAGTATGTAAGGCATAAGAACAACATATATATGAGAATCATGAATAAAGTCTGAACTCATAAGCTGAAATGACTATCTGCATATAATTGTATGAACTAGTGTCTGTATGTATCTGCATAAATCTGTATAACTGACAATCCCTCTGTGGGCGCATAATATGCATGCTCTCAATGATAATCGTGCTCATGTATATATACAGGTCATAGTGCTGAGGAACGTTCAACCCGATCCATATATCCCATATAATAGTGCCAAGGAACGTATGGCCCAATCCATATATCATCATCATCACTGTGCACCAGCTGATCAGGTGGTAATGCGTATATAACGCCTTCCTTCTTCCCATACCCCATATGCATCTAACATTCGCATATATAACGCCTTCTGGTCACGGGTCAATATGCATATATATATGTATAAATGAATGTAATGCATGCATAAACTGTACACAGAGAGCTGGACCCATGAACAGAAGGGACAATCATCAACAGGGGTACAGGTACATCAAAAACTAAAGTACTTCTAATGCTTCTAAGAGTAGAGTAATATGGAAGTTCGATTACTCGCTTGTTGGCTCATATCATAGGATCAGGCCGAAACAAAGAAAGGATAATCTTAACATACCTTATCCGCTTCTTAGGCTAGTTATGCTACTATCTCGAGCTTAACAAATCTACACAAGACCAAGTACCAATTATTAGACTAGAACATACTTATTTACCAACCATAATCTAGTTTACAACTTGAGCAATTCGGGCAACATCTCCTTTATAAGCTTAATAACCCCTCAATTCTAATCCAACCCAAACATCAGCAACAATATCCACAATAACGATATAACTTCCTACATATCACCAAACAATCAATTCTACTTCACATCATCCCTCAAAATAGCCCTCAAGTCCAACTTGACACTTATTCACTTACAACTTCCATAACTATATTCTCTTTACTTAAAGCCACTAAAACTCTTGATAATTAACTTAAATACAAAGGTAAGAATCATTTACATACCTTGAGGGGTCTAAAATTCTAAGGATCTACTTCAACCCCAACTTCCCAAGCTTCACAACTTTAATGAAACCCTAGGAATAACCTTCAACTTCACAAGCTCGGGTTTTACGGGCTTGGATCTTACTAAAATCTCCACTATAATAATAGAAAATGTTGGGAGTAAATATACTAGGGTTTTATCTGATTGGAAGAGAGAAAATGAGAAATAAAGTCGTGGGATCATATATTTATACTCGGAACTAAAAAGTTCCAGCGATGCGGGTCGACGACCCATCGACGGGTCGATGGTTCGTCGACTTGCTCCGTCGACCTGCTGCAGATTCAAGGCTGCGAAAACATAATGACGCCGCACAACGACGGTCCGTCGACATGTCGATGGCCAGTCGACGATGACTGGTGTCTGCAGATTTTCCTGAATCGGTTCAGGTTGTGTCAATTCGATTCGTTCAACTTCTAATCCTATAATACCAGGAATACCCGCTGGTACCTTTGTACACGGGGTAAGACACTTTCTATCTCCAAAACTCGGGCACGGGTCTCTATTCCGAAGGCATACCCAACTAGGAAACCATAAATTCTCCTACGATGAAAACGAGAGGTGTAATAGCTGCAATAACTTAGGTTACATATTTATGTTGATTAGACAATTATTTGTTGTTGACTCTTGTCTTAGGTTACCTCATAATGAACCAAAAGATTAAACAGCATTAACAAATACAGAACAAAATATTGAACAACAATTACCTCATACTGACCCAAAAATGGGTCAGCAACCAGGTTGACAATAGTGATCTCAACACCTCTGATTTTAGCTATTAATTCTTCATTTTCCCTAAAACACCAAAAAACTGATGAACACAAAATTATAAATAATATTGAAAATATAAGGTAAGTCGACTTGAAATACCTTTTAAGATCAGACAAATACCTATAACACCAATTTTATTCTTTGAAGTTGAGGCCTTCCAACAAGCTTCAATGAAAAGCCTCTAATCCTCAGTAGTTTTAAGAGACCAAAACTCACGTTTGAAAGCAAAGGTTCCCATGATTTCCAAAATAAATCCCAGTTCATGAATATTTGATTGATCAAAACGCTCATTGAGTAAGCATCCTTTACAAAGCTCATTTTTATAAAATACATGACATGGAAAACACATGACGGGATCCTTAGACGTGAGAGCCATTAGCATAACTTTGAACTTCGGACTAAGTGGATTTTAAGGTTTACGTGAGTGGAATTTAGGGCTTAAATATTGAAGGGGTTAAGACATGTGGGCCATTGGATTAGGTAATTTGCTGGGACTACCGAAAAGGCCGTCAGTGATTAAGGGTTTGAGACCTTACTCCCTCCATTCCACGAAGGTACCTGGTAGAGGAATTTGCTTGGACCTGAAAAACTTGAAGTTTGATGATATTGGTTTGACGAAAGAAAGGAATAATTTTTGATTGGGAAAGCAGGCAAATAACATGACAAAAGGGTGTGTTTGGTATGAAGGAAAATGCTTTCCATTGAAAATATTTTCCTTAAAAATAAGTCATTCTCTTACTTAAGGAGAAAAATAATAGCATTTATGCATATGACCATGAACATAGACTCGAATCCGATCCCAATCCGAGAATCGATCCCAACTCAAGATTTGATCCAGGACACCTCCCCAACTCAATTCGAAGTTGGGTCAGTGATTAGGGGTTGGATTGGGTTCTGTGTTAAGGTCGAGTCCCGGCTTGGGGTCGAGGTCTGGATAGGCCAAGTGTCAGAGGCATTGGTTAAATTTAGTGGTGGCGAGGATGATGAGGTTGAAAAAGAGTTTTGGGAAATGTTTTGCCTATTTTTCATATGAAAGTTATTTTCCTTAAATTTGACGAAAATAAATCTATTTGAAAAACATTTTAAATTTTTTTTAAGTCATCCAAACATGAGAAAATTGCCTTCATACCAAACACACCCAAAGCTACGAGAGGCAGAAGTATCAATTTGAAGCCAATGAGAACTAGGTGAGTACATAATAATATTTTTTCATTAATAGATAAAACACAGAAAAGTTACAATATTGGCTTAAATATAATATTCAAATTCTATGAGCCAAATGTAATGAAAACAAGAATTTTTTTTCTCATGTGCACATGGGAAGATTCTCTGATATACTTGGATAAATAGAGAGCTACACAAATATCAAAACAATACAGATATAAAAAAAAAATCATGTCAAACCACAACAACATATGTCAACATTGTTCTTATTATTGAAAACTAAACTTGACTAGACCAATTTTCCTTCAGTACCATTGTCCTTCTTAGGATCCTTATGGGCAAATGGTCAGATTGAGTGGATGGTAGGATGAATGTCTTACTCCTTTTAAACAACCTAATTAATTGTTTTACTATGAATAATCCTATCTAGCTTGGACAACCTTTGTATTAGTCCCGTATCCTTAAATATAAGGTCATCGTGATCAGGTTTTGCTTCTTGAACAAAGGTTTCTTTCAAAAGAAATTTCAAGTTGGCTAGGTTTTTTTTGTCTTTACTTGGAGACATGACGGTTCGCTCACGATTGAATGTCAAGTTGAAATCTCCCAACACAATTCATGTTTTCGAATTTTCATATCCAATAACTTGGAATATGATTTTTTGTCCAAGTAATATAATTTTTATCATATGTGTAGGTTTCAATTATCGTGTCTTATCCAAATCAACAAGATTGACACAGCTCGAGTCCCACATTAACACTAATTGTTTGTTAACACGACCTTGAATATAAGTATATCATGGATAGATTTTTGTGTCCACTTGAAATATAACTATATGATGATTTTGCTCCTCCAACTTTACTTCTATGGCATGATCTCCGCTTTCGTTTTTATTAATAACATTCCAAGCTAACATTCATAATTCTCCATATTGGACATTAGAAATATTTGATGAACTTGCACCAGACATGTTTTATTTTATTTCTATATATTAGAAGTGGGAGTTGATAGTGTACGAACACTGCACTAAATTGTACAAGAAGTTAGATAAGTTGTACAAAAGGGAAGGGACGAACAGGGGCAATTCTAAAATATCAGTATTAATATTAATCTATACATTATGCACAAACAACCAAAACACGTGTCACTTCTGCTAGACACGTGCTCTAAGTTCAAACTGTTACGATGTCTCGGTTTTCTTCTTTCATTACTTCTCCATTTTTATAACTGATCACGACTCAAAGATAGAGAAGGACTCCAGAAAACTCTTCTTTCAGGTCACACTTTTGATTCTTATGCATATGATATATATGCCATTGATGGAGTCAAAACTCTTGCATAACGTTTCTTTTTTTCCTTTTGGGAAATTTTGGTTTTCAGAATTTCGCAAATTTCTTCTACCACACCACTACCCTCTTCGGTGTTGACACATTCCAAGTGTGTGCACTTCATTCTGGTGAGTTTTTCATTGCAATTTTTATTTGTTTGTTGCACCTTCTTTGTTGGTAATCGCTATTTGCTGGATATATAGCATTTTCTATTCTTTGGGTGGATATATGTTTTTCTTTTGGTTTTTTTTCAGTAGTTTGGTATTGGAATTTCTTCATATATATCAGTAATTTGGTCTAAATTTCGTCATACATATTTGGTATTTGAACCTTAGTGCATCAGAAAGATTGAAGATTCTTTTCCTAGGTTATATTTTCCGGTTCTTCACTTTCATTTTATGCAGGTGATTCGACCCTAATAGGTGAGTGATTTATAATACTAATTGAGATAGACTTACATATCAATAAGAATGTAGTATGTATAGAAAGCTTAACATATAAGGTTTTGACATTTATGATAGAATTCTCATGTTAGATTGGTTTTGTCAAAAAATATATATTAATATTTTTTTTATGAAATATTTTATAGATTACAAAAGTATTTGATATCTGGGTTAAATTTTTTACGTTAGATCGAATTAGTTAAATTTATTTATAAATGTGTTTTGGTAATTATTTTTTAGAATATTTAGCTTGAATTGCAGCCCCAAAGCTCCATAAACTAAAAATAACTTTTTTTTTTGTAACCACTTTTAAATATCAAGTACATGACAAAGCTACGAGAAGATTGAATTTTCACGATTTGGATTTGACAAAAGGAAGGAACTGTTTTTGTTAGAAAAATGGCGAAATAACATGACAAAGCTACGAGAGGTAGAATAATCAATTTGCAATAAATGAGAACTAGATTAACAATTATATAATAATATTTTTTCATTAGTAGGTAAAACACACAAAAGTTACGATAGACTTAAATTCAATAGTCGAATTCTATGTAAATAGGCAAATGATAAGATTGAGTGGCTAGTAGAATAGATGTCTCACTGCTTTTAAACAACCTAATAAGTTTTTTTACTCTGAATAATCCTATCGAGATTGTACAACCTTTGTATTGGCCCTGTATTCTTAAATGTAAGGTCATCGGGATCGGGTTCTGCTTCTGCTTCTTTGAACAAAAGTCTCTTTTAAAAAAAATCAAGTTGGCTAGTTCTTTTTTGTCTTTACTTGGAGATATGAAGATTCGCTCACGATTAAATGTCAGGTTGAAATCCCTAACATAAACTATGGATCACTTTTAGTTAATTTAGGCATAATTAGGTCTAAATCTAGACCTGTTTATGAAATTTCATAAACTTCAATAACTTGGAATTTGATTTTTTTGTTCAACTAATATAAATTTTGACCATATGCATAAGTTTCGAGTCCCACACTAACACTAAGTGTACGTTAACACAACTTTGAATATGGTTATTCCATGGGTGGTTTTCATGGCCTATGGCAGTACAACTTTGTGAGGACTTTGATTCTCCAGCTTTTCTTCTATGGCTTGATCTTGTTTTCAATTTTATTAATAACCAAGAAAACATTCCTAATTCTCCATATTGGACATTAGAAATATGCCGCGTAATGAGATCTTTCTAGATCAAAGAGCATCTACCGTTAAAAGGATCGGTTTGTCTCTTCAATCCGAGACCCTTTTTTTTGGTTAAATGTTCACTCTTTTGACAACGGGTTTTGAATAAATTCGCGATCCATCTCTTTCTCTTACAATTGATTTTTCCACTCTTTTCTTTTCCTTTGATAAAGAGATTTGAAATAATTCGCATCTCGTCTCGCTCATCTCACGATTAATTTATTTATTGGGCCTTGCACGCCTGTTTAGGCCCAAAACATTTTTAACCGTAATCAAACTCAAATTACTATGACAATCCGTACTTCAAGCTATTCATGGATACCGAATGAAATTAACATATATAAACAAATTAATGGAAAGATCTAAATAAGTAGCAGCATCTTAATAAACATCAAAGAAAAGAGATATTACCCCTACTAAAGCCAATGAATAATGTAACTGAAGCATGGGAAAGATTTGCTTTTGAAATTTAAGTTGGTCTACTTAATATTTATATTAGCTTTAGAAGACCTAAGAACTCTAGATTAGAATAACAAATCAAGAAAAATTTGATCATAAGTAGATGACGTAAACTATCAGAGTCAAGATTTGACGAACCAAGTAACACAGCCCTTCATACTCTACAATTTAAACAGTAAACATAAAACATGTTGGAATATCATCTCTTAATTTCATCGTCGTGTCGAACATTCAAAGTTCAAACAAACAAAAAAGGCCGAACAAAGGAAAGAAAGACCAAAAATGAAAATGGACAAAGGAAACCATATACTATTTCTCGACGAAGAAAAGAAGCCAAAAACCTGATTCAAAGCACCCGAAGGAATATTTTTTTCCCAGGAGAACAGGTTGTACACACACCCAAAACAGCAGGTTAAACTAAACATTTGAACCTATATTTAAATTGATAAAAACCAAGAAAGGATCTGAATCGGTATTCATTTTTTTTGCTTTAATTTTAGTTCCGAAAGATGACTTATTTTAAGCTAAGAGATGAAAATTGGTTCCACATATCTTTGAAAATCATTGTTATTAAAATAGCAACACAAACAAACCTCAAGAGAAGCAACTGATCTACTATAAGTTTAACTTGAATAAACTATGTTTAAGACCCATGTAAGCTGAAGCTAACAAAATAGTTCCATTTCAGTATGTGAAAACAAAATGCTGAATTGATATTTTTTTCGAACTTGGCTTAAAGCTTCTATTACAAACAAGAATCAATATTTTAGTAACAATCATATGTATAGATCCCCAAACAAAAACAAAACCAAATTTTAAATAATAGCCAAGAAACAGTAACAAAACAATAATTAGAAAAACAGGCTTCTATCATAGGAGTATTTAAATATTAGAGATACACAGCTTAAACCAAAAGTCGACGAGACTTTAGAACATAACTTAATCGAAATCTACGAAAAAAAGATTTAGACAAACTCCACATCATGCTTTGAAGACATCTCAAACAAATTACATGAAAGGAGGAGGGAGAAACGGACTTTAACAGTAACCACATTAAAAGAAATTTTCTCCATTTTGTAACCATTAAAAAAACCGACAAGCTGTATATCATCAATCTTGTTTCATTTCTATTTTTTTTTAATTAACAATGTCAAGTACAAGAATTATTTCCTTATTTTATTAAGTCCTTAACCTCAGATGTTCAACCAAATAACTCTAAATAAGAAAGCAAACATTACTCAATGGAAAATACCAAACTAATTAAGAAAAGTAATTCAGATCTTAGAAAAATGAAATAAATCTAAAGAAAACATGAACAACTAAGAAATGAGAAAACATAATGAAAAATAGCAACCCTAGTGATTCACATAAAACCAAAACTGGGCATAAACATTCATCCAAACTCTGTAAACTTCGAAGAATCAGGACTCACTTTTTAATACATCGTTCAACACTTATTCACAATAGAAGACATCAACAAACAGAAAGAAAAGAGATAAAGCATGAATCTGGAAAACAAGCTCGTTTTATAACTCCGGCACTGGGAAACAACGGACGGAAGTCCAATACGAAAACCTCTTCTTGAAACGGCCAAAATTTGAAAGAATCAAAACCTCAAAACTTTCTTTGAATTTTCAAATAAAGACCAAAATTTGAAACGAAATCGTTCAAGTTTTTTTATAGATGAATCTAGGGATGAATAAAAGGTTAGGATCGAGAAGAAATTTCCAATCTTATGGCTTTGATTCGTTCCAACTCCGTCCAATAAGAGCATATACAAGTGTATTCGGATTGGGATAAGGTAAAAATTACAGTTAAGACATTCAAACACTTTCTTCGGACATAATCTCTTTCTTTGTTGAGCTAAATGAATTAGTATTAAATAGCCTTCATATATATTCTAAAGAGAAAAAAAGACATCATTTAACCCCCGAACTTGACACGAAAATTCACTTTAGCAACTAAACTTAAGTTTTATTTATATACCCTTAACAACTTTTATTTCAATTATTTTCCACCCCAAATGCTGACATGGCAAAAAAATAATTAAGAGAGTGAAAAACAAAAAAAAAATGGACCCGTTCATATATATATATTATTATAAATTAAAAAATTAAATAAAGGTTATACAATTAAAAAATAAAATAAACATTATACAATTAAAAAATAAAATAAAAACCATTTTCACAATCCCCCTCCCACTCCACAACCCCACCCACCATCTTCTTCCCACTCCACAGCCCCCCCCCCCCCCTCCCGCCACAGCCCCGCCCCCAACTGCTTCTTCTTCCCACTCCACAGCCCCCCCCCCCCCCCCCCCCCCCCGCGCAGCCCCCCCCACCACCTTCCTCCTCCTTCTTCTTCTTCACAAATCCCTCTTTCTCTCTATATTCTCATAATTCTTTTCTTTTCATTTTCACCATTTTTTGGTTTTTTGATTTTGATTTTTATTTTCTTTCAAAAATAAAGGAATAATGGTTATGGAAGAAATGGGTTTGCTAATAATGGCTAACAATAACAACCAATTTGGACGAATTTAAGTGTAAGTGTGTTACACCTCAGAAATTTCCCCGTGAACGTACAATGAAAAGTTGCAGGTTTGCACTTTGAGCCAGTTGGTCGTAAAGTGGAATACGACCCGTAAAGTGATTTACGGATCGTAAACTGCTATCGTCCTCCAACCTTTCAAAAATTTCAACTTTCTGTCAAATGCTTCAAATGGTTAAAAACGACTTGGAATACGGACCGTAAATCGAAATACGGCTCGTAAACTGAGCGTAAATTGCCATGATCTCCAGCATGCCTTTCTGGTTTTGATATGCTTAAATACGGTCGAGAAGGACAGACCGTAAACCAGAATACGACCCGTAAAGTGGGTTTACGACCACTGTACACCTCAGTCACTGTTCATTCCGGATTAGATTTTAAGTCATTAAAAAGGGACCTAAGCTTATTCAATTCATTTCGTTCCATGATATTTCCCTCAAGAACTCTCTAGAAAATTCTCCAAACACTTCAACCATAAGAATAACAAGGAAATCAATGATCAACAACATTAAATCCATGAAACAAGGTGTGTGAAACTCAAGTGAAGTTCATCCAAACCAAGAAAGGTGAAGTAGGGTTTTGGTGCAAAAGGAAGGATTTCACTCTAGGCTTGTTCCACCATCATCTAAGGTAAGTTTCATGACTTCTTCATGTTGTTTAAGGTATTGGAAGGTTAGGATACCCAAATGGTAGAGAAACATAGAAGATGGGTCTTAAATGGATGAATAGTGTCACAATTGAATGGTAGTTGAATGGAATCATGAATGTTGATGTTCTATGACTATGAATACGTCCTAAATGACATTTAGACCATGAAATAAGTGTTATACACAAGGTAATGAGTTAAAGTATAGAAAGTCTAATGATGTTATTTATCGCTTACACTCACCTTATATGCTAATTCCTTGAAGGTGAGGCAGAATGTTCATGATTGTTCCATAATGCAATCGGGGGATCACGACCTTACGTCACCCGATAGAGTATGGTTGATCTTGAGCCTTATGTATGTACTATGATAAGCTAAGCATATTGTGATGAGCATATGGTGATATTACTATTACACCGCGCCTATTTGGCCGGGCAGTCACCGCCAAGGCGGGCAGCTATATGATACACCATAGCCAAATGGCATGGGCAGACACCACTAGTGGGCGACAGGAGATGTTACCCCGGATGCGGGAGGCCTGGACGCAGGCTCATGTTATGATTATCACACCGATCCGATATGGACGGGCAGTTTATACATGATGCATATATGATATGATATGATGATGAGCATGAGTAAGACAGTATGATTTGTTTTCTTATACTTGGCAGTTAGATTCTGATGTTCCATATGAGTATCTTCTTTATATCATTGTCTTACTTCATTGTTTATGCCTCTCATACTCAGTACAATATTCGTACTGACGTCCGTTTTCTTTGGACGCTGTGTTCATGCCCACAAGTAGACAGGGAGGAGAGCTAGATCCAAATCCGTAGTAGCTGTCAGCTAATTGGAAGCCCTCCATTGTCCCGGAGGTGCTTATGATTATTCTTTTGCGTATATATAGTCATGTATATGTATTTTTTTTGGCACGACGGGGTCTTGTCCCGTCCCTATGTTCAGCACTCCAGTAGAGGCTAGTACATACGCAGTGCGGGTTAGATGGTCTCACGAGGTCGCCACTGTACATATCTATATTATTTTGATAGCCTAAGGGCACATGTACATGAAAGTATTTTATGTTTTCATACGAAATATGATTTTCCTCCGCTATGAGTATAAAGATGATAAAAAGAGCATTAAGTGAGTAAAATGAGCGACAGAGCGAGCGGTGCTCGGTGGTTAGCCCCGGGTACCCATCGCGGCCCCTAGCTGGGTCGTTACAAAGTGGGACTAATTTGAGAAGGAGTTGGGTGAAATTTGTTGGGGGAGATGATAGTGGTGGTTGTAGATGTGGGTTAAAGACGGTGGTGATTTTTTTTTTCTTTTAAGGGCATTTCGTCCAAACTAATAATGGCCACCAATAACAATCAAAACAATCTATTTGGACGAATTTGAGAAAGAATTTGATGAAATTTGGTGGGGAGATGATGGTGGTGGTGGGCGTGGGTTAAAGATGATAGTGATGATTTTTATTTTTTGAGAAAAGACATCATTTAACCCCTGAACTTGGCACAAAAACTCACTTTAGCAACTAAACTTAAGTTGTATTTATATACCCCCCTTAACAACTTTCATTTCAATTATTTCCACCCCAAATGCTGACGTGACAAAAAAATCAAAAAAAAAATAATTAAGAGAGTGAAACACAAAAAAAATGGACCTGCTTATATATATATATATATATATATATATATATTATTAAAAAATAAAAAATAAAATAAAGGTTATACAATTAAAAAATAAAATTAAAATAAAAACCATCTTCTTCACAATTCCCCTCCCACTCCACAGCCCCACCCACCATCTTCTTCCCACTCCACAACCCCCCTCCCTGCCACAGCTCCGTCCCCAACTGCTTCTTCTTCCCACTCCACAGCACCCCCCCACAGCCCCGCCCCCAGCTGCTTCTTCTTCCCACTCCACAACGCCCCTCCCCCCCGCCACAGCCCCGCCCCCAACTGCTTCTTCTTCTTCACTCCACAGCCCCTCCCCCCCGGCCGCAGCCCCGCCCCCACCACCTTCCTCCTCCTCCTTCTTCTTCTTCACAAATCCCTCTTTCTCTCTAAATTCTCATCATTCTTTTCTTTTCATTTTCACCATTTTTTGGTTTCTTGATTTTGATTTTGATTTTCTTTCAAAAATAAAGTTATGGAATAATGGTTATGGAAGAAATGGGTTTGCAAATAATAATACTAATAATGGCTAACAATAACAACCAAAACAGCCAATTTGGACGAATTTAAGTGTAAGTGGGACTAATTTGAGAAGGAGTTGAATGAAATTTGTTGGGGGAGATGATGGTGGTGGTTGTGGATGTGGGTTAAAGATGGCGGGGGTGATTTTTTTTCTTTTAAGGGCATTTCGTCCAAACTAATGATGGCCAACAATAACAATCAAAACAATCAATTTGGACGAATTTGAGTGTAAGTAGGACTAATTTGAGAACGAATTTGATGAAATTTGGTGGGGAGATGATGGTGGTGGTGGTGGGTGTGGGTTAAAGATGATGGTGATGATTTTTTTTTAAGGGCAGTTTGTCCAATTTGGACTGATAATAATAATGATTTTTTTTTGCGGTGGTGGCGGCGGCGGCGGCGGTAGTAGCGGCGTAGTGGTTGCTAAAAGTAAGGTGAGGATGAGGAGAAAGAAGAAGAAAGAGAAAGAGAAAAAATAATAAAATAAAAATAAAAAATGAAGTGTTGGTAATTTTGATATGGCAATGATGTGACAACGACATGGCAATGATGTGGCATTGACGTGGCGCGAGTGTAATACACCTCACATTGTGAGAGTGGTATTATTTTTTTAGGGTGGAAAATGATTGAAATGAAAGTTGTTAAGGGGGTATATAAATACAACTTAAGTTTAGTTGCTAAAATGAGTTTTCGTGTCAAGTTCAAGGGTTAAATGATGTCTTTTTTTATTCTAAATTGTATACTCATCATCATACCATATTATATTAAAAGTGGGAATGTCCTACCTTCAAAGTCATTTTACCATTTTACCCCTTTACTAAATCAAAATCTAATTAAATATTTAATCAAATAATAATATTTTAATCACATAAGGCTGAATTAGATCATCCAACAGCACTTTAATTATTTACACTTAGTTCCTCCAAAAACGTTATTCACAACCTCTAGAGAAGTCCAGCAGCCTCTTTGGGGGGATAGTATTTATGAAGATTAAAACATTAATCTCTATTAATGGGATTTAAATGAAATCCTTTTAAATTCTAAATAATTGCTATACTGAATTGTAAACAGTTACTACGGATATAGAATTATAGCAGCTTACGGATGAATTATTCATAATTAAAACATTAATAGTTTAAAGGGATTTGATGAAATCCTGTTAAATACTAAATGATACTAATAAAAGAAGAATTATAGCAGCTGAAGGCTTTTACTTCCTCCGTTTCAAGACGTTTTGGTTTTCTTTAGTTGACAAACTAATGGTGGATTATCTTACCTGATTTGTTAAATTCTTCTTCTTAATTAATCATCTTATATAAATGGGCATCAAGGATATGCCTAACCTTCACCATTTGATGAAATTACTTAAACAATAGAACATAGCTGCAAACTTAGCAGGTATGTAAAAAAAATCTTTTTGCCTTCTTCCCTTTTTATCTTTCGTCATATTAGAAGCATGCTCTTTTTTTT
The DNA here is from genome assembly GCF_019175385.1 of Lycium barbarum. Classification (NCBI taxonomy): domain Eukaryota; kingdom Viridiplantae; phylum Streptophyta; class Magnoliopsida; order Solanales; family Solanaceae; genus Lycium; species Lycium barbarum. The sequence goes on along the minus strand of NC_083348.1, from coordinate 66,795,381 downwards.
GCTAGGATATTATGCTGTAAACTTACCAGGTATGTAAAAAAATTATTTCTGCCTTCTTCCTTTTTTTGCTAGAATAAAAAAATTGTCGGCAAAGAAACAACATTTGCACCACGTATGGAAAAAAAAAAGTTCTTTTGGTTTTGGAAACTTTTGTGGCACAATTCTATTACATTTTTTAGAATACATAATGCTTTGATTACTTTCGTTTTCTAAAATAAATTACACTTTTCATATTCTTTTGCAGTAATATTGTACAAGGTGTTTCTATTTCTCATAAGGATAAACATTGTTGAATGGTGGCCTTCAAGCTTTGGTCCATCATGTTATAGCTTTAGCCATTCTTTTGCCCACAAAGAGGTGGGATGGTTGAGATCCCTCCGATATTAATTAACCAAATATTTCAGGTTCGACTACGAAAATAAAGAAATTTCTGGTGAAACCGCTTTACCCTTTTGTGGGGTAAGAAATTTGTAGATACAATGGCCAATATGGGTACTTTGGATGTACTCACAGGGCAGAAAGGTGAGATTAGGAATAATTATCATTTTGTGAACGAATTTAGTCTCTGTGAGATCAAGAATTCGCCATGTTGTCAAATAATTTGTTATTTTCTTGCCTTCTGAGTTTTGTAAAGTTCTCGAGTAGCATTTCAGGTTTTTTGTTATTGTTAGTGTGAGTTTTAGACATCCTATTCAAGTGAGGATAGTTCAATCTTTTTTCAATCGTTACAGATGGATCTTTTTGATAACCATTTTTCATGATTGGATGTTTATATATGAAAAATTACCATTACTTCTTTTTGCATTTCGAATACTTCTCTTATCCCAGTGTAGCATTCTGTGAGAGCTTGTAGTATCAAAATTTTGCAAGCACCAAAATCCTTCGGGGAAATAAATTATTTTCTCCCGCAGACAATTGTATGTGCTACGATTTCAAGAGGGATATCAATGTCTCCAACAAGAGTTCTTGTCCTGACAGACCAACCAAAAAGTCGAAATGGAACATACACCAAGAACATCGTCTATAATGAAGTATCAGGTAACATATGAATACATTAATTGCATGGTAACACCTAATAACATAAAAATGTGACTTATATACATTTTAACTACCAAACTAAATTTGATTGTTCCAATTTTACAGGTTCAGAGAATATCTAATCATTTGTCATAAAAAAAGAAGTCATTTAAATAGGTTGATTATTAATCATTTTCAATTTATATTTTTCTACTTAAAAGTTTGGAGTACTCATTATAATGCAGTTTTAAATGACTTGTACGATATGTGCATGGAACACACGTGTCCAGAACTAGTTGATATAAAATGCATGATTTATGTGTGCTCGAGATTAGCAATAAATGAATGAGACAAAGCACAGCTATCCTAAAATGGCTTATCGTTGATACGGTTTCCACTTATTAGACCAACATAAAGCAAGAGATTAATTTTCAAAGTTTTAAGTCCAACTTAATTATGCCATAATGATATGCATAAGTTACAAGCTAATTGGATTTTACACACGTCTTAGAACCAATTTTATGCTGGTGGAAACAAGACAGTTGTACGCAAAATTGATCATTTTATCTCATAAGGATTATATCTCATTAATTAGTATCTAGCTAAACTGAACAATATACACCATCCGATCCATTTTACTTGTCATGCTTTTTTTCTTTCAAGCCTTTTAAAAAAATACTCCCCCCGTTCCATATTATTTATCCACTTTCCTTTTTAAAAGTCAAACTATATAAACTTTGAACAATATCTTGAGATGTATTTTTTCACCATAATGATATGAGAAAAATTTGCAACTTGTAGTACTTTTCATGTAGTTTTTGAACATCTAAATTATAATTTTAAAATATTGAATTTATCTAATCTAATTTAGCTCTGAAAATTAGTCAACTTGATTCTTGAAAAGCGAAACATGACAACTAACATGGGACAGAGGGAGTATTAACTAAAATAGTAATTTGACTAAATTATTCTTATTTAGTCTTTCATCTCAATTTAATACTACTCTGTTTTTCATTACATTAATCTCTCTCCATATTTAATGAGTAAGTGTAAAGGTGGAAGCTAATAATTAATTATATATTATTATTTTAAAATATCAACTATTTTGGACAATCTATTTTAGTAAGGAGGACAAATAAGATGGAACGGAAGGAGTAAAAAGAAATTGTAAATGAAAGGTAACGTACCCGAGGAATTGGGTTTATGGGCTGCGTAGCCCATTCACCAAAGTAGGCCCAATGTTGAAGTTCCAGAAGATTCGATGCCCCTTAGCCCAGCCCACTTTAAAATGATACAAAATTAGGGTTTCAAACCTGGTACTACTATTAGCTTATAAATAAACACGCGGTAGCACAATCATAGTATAGTACTTGCTTGTTTCTTTAGGCTTCACTTCTATTTGGTTCTTCTTCTTCTTGTTTTTCCTTCAACCTATTAGATTTGTGTTTTTTTTTTTTTAAATATTCTCTCAGTATTTTGTTGAGTCGAAATCAGATGACGAGAAAATAACTGCAACAATATGATGGTAAATTCCATGATTCTTAGTATTTAAGTCTCTGATGATTTCATTTTAATAGTATTTGGGAGATGTGATGAACGAAATTGGTCCGTGTTTCTGATTGAACAGTGACTGATAAACCCTTTCTTTTTTACTCTTCTGATCTCCCATTAATTTTTATTTTTTCAATTTTTATTTAAGACGTTTTTGTAGATTTGTGAGAAACAGTAGCTCAATGATTGTATGCCTTTTGGGCAATATACGCTATGCCGATTTAAATCATGAGTAGATGAATTTTTACAAGTATGAGAGCTATTTGTATTTTCTTATATTGCTAGTATATGTTATATTCAAAGTGTTTTAATGTGTGATTTTTGGTTATTCGGGTGTTCTGCTGTGATGAATTCATGAAAATTTCACATGTCAGACTTCAGAGAGAAATCTATGAGAAGATATTCATGTTTCCTGAGCAGAAGCCACTTTTTATCCTGCTTATTTCTAATATAGTTCTGTCCAATTTAATGTAGTAGTTGTTTAGGAAGTGTCGGTTCAAAAAATTGTCGTTGTGACAAGTAAATACATACGTAAAAATGGACGGAGGGAGTATTTACTTATCATGTAATTGTTTTCTATGTTTGCCATCTTGAAAATTAAGAAAGATTTAGTATTCTTTTAAGTTTTATGCTTAGAATTAATCAGGTGGGCATTTATTGTTGGGGAGACCAATGTGGTGAAAAATTAAATGATAAATAAATGGTAAATTAGTAATTAACTCTTATTTGTGTTTTCTAAATGGGCGTGTAAAAGATTAATGTCATATAAATGGGATTAAAATAAACGTTTTACACACCCTTTTAGAAAAGATATTAATAATGAAAGTTGTTTGGTTAATTAAACCTTATTTATTTTTTGATTGTTTATCACATTCATGTATCTCACATTTATCCTGTTAATGTCAAGGGTAAAAATGAAAAAGAAATCATTAACGTGTTGATCGATTTTGTAGACAATTATTTTGTTAGTTTTTTAATAACTATGACAAGTAAATGGAGCAAAGGGAGTACTTTGTTAGTATGATTGTTGCAGAGTGCCTGGTGAAGAGAGCTGCTTGGAGACTTGAAATTCGGTGTCTAATTTTATCTCTGTAGGAGGCTTAGATAGATTGTGGGATTATAAAAAAGGAGAGTTGGATCATGAGCCACTAAAATGTTGGAACAAAAGATAATGTACGTAGTTTGAAGATAAAATTGAAGAGAATGCTTGAATTAGAAAAGAATGGGATGCTAGAAGCTGTTTTAATGCGATTTTTGGTTTACTTGGATCTATTGCTGTATTGAATCTTGAGCAGTGGAGCCGCTTTTTATACAATCTTATTTCCATAGTTTAGCAAGTCCATTCCTACCATCTAAGGTTGGTTGTCTGCAACGTAAATGTCTAGAGGATTTCAATTTGTGCCATCATTTTGGCTATCAAAGCAAAACCACTATAAGCTCAATGCTTTGGAGAATTAGAAAAGTAAAAGAAAAGTGAGAAACCCAATAATCATCCAATTGTTACCAACTTAAATTTGATTGCATTTCAACAGAAACAATCAGTATTTAGCAAGCATTTGCTGCACTCTCTCTTTAGGATGAATACATCGACTAATTATTGTTTCTCTAGTCAAATGTAAATAGAAAGAATGATCGAAATATTAGCCACTAACATGGTCCCCAGAAATAAGGTTGATGTGGCATACGTGGATTGACATTCAGTCTCAATGTAAGCTCATTCAACGACTGATGTCAAATTGAACACAAAAATCGCTAAAGAAGTCATAAAACTAAAAGATTTAAAATTTACACCTTTGGATAAGGATAAAAATGCACTAATTTTGGACATATGCGTCACACACAAATAATGAGGAATAACATCAAGAAGACGAAATATAAACAGTCAAGAAACGTATACACATATTTTTCTTAAAATGATGAAGTTGATCTATACTTAAAATATAAGATTACAATAGATGCTAACGCACGAAAGAGATGATGACGTAAAAGTATTTCAAATCTTTCAATTGGAAAAGCGGATTATGTAAAATAATTTGTTGCTATTTTCAATTAATTGAATTATAATACTTTTTATAAAAAAAAATAGAACATTTAAATAATGATAATAAGTTCAGAAAATGGTAAAGGTAAGAGAAAATTTAAAGAAGAGAAATTTAGAAAAAAAGAAATAATGATTTAAATTCAATACAAAAATCGTTCAAGAAGTCATAAAAAATCAAAAGATTTAAAACTTATACTTTTTGGTAAGGATAAAAAATGCACTAATTTTAGACACATATGTCTTACACAAATAATGAGGAATAACATCAAGAAGACGAAATATAAATGGTCAAGAAATATATACACATATTTTTGAAAAAATAATGAAGTTGGTTTGTACTTAAAAATTTAAGATTACAATAGGTGCTAACGCATGAAAGCGCTTTTCAGTATTGTTGAGTAGAAAAAGATGATGGCATGAAACTCAGTAGGAGAAGGTATTTCAAATCTTTCAATTGGAGAACCAAATCAGGAAAGTCATATATGGGAGAAGCGGACTAAGTAAAATAATTTATTGATATTTTCAATTAATTCAATTATAATACTTTCTATAATAAATATTCCATAATTATATTACTAAAGGGTACTATCTCTGTCCTAATTTATGTGACATAGTTTGACTAGATACGAAGTTTAAAAAAGAAAAAAAATCTTTGAAACTTATGGGAGAAGCGGACTAAGTAAAATAATTTATTGATATTTTTTAATTAATTGAATTATAATACTTTCTATAATAAATATTCCATAATTATATTACTAAAAGGTACTCTCTCTGTCCTAATTTATGTGGCATAGTTTGATTAGACACGAAGTTTAAAAAAGAAAGGAAAGATCTTTGAAACTTATGGTCTAAAACAAGTCATAGATATTTGTGTGGATTTAAATCATTTAATTAAAGTTAAAAGGGCAAGTTTCATGTTAAATGATTCCTAAACATAAAAATATATCATTCTTTTTTAGACAGACTAAAAAAAAAGTGTGGTACTATTTTTTGTGTTGGGTCCGTGCTAGCACGGGCTTTCATCATCTAGTAACTATTATAGAAGAGTGGGTTTGGTCGTCAACCCACTCTTCTATAATAGTAACTAAAAAAAAAATAAGGTGAGGTTCACGTGAAGAAGTAGGAAACAATTGCAAAAAAAAAATAGGACATTTAAATAATGATAATAAGTTCAGAAAATGGTAAAGGTACACTTGGAGAAAATTTAAAGAAGAGAAATTCGGGAAAAAAGAAATAACGATTTAAATTGAACACAAAAACCGCTAAAGAAATCATAAAACGAAAAGATTTAAAACTTATACCTTTGGGAAGGATAAAAATGCACTAATTTTAGACACATACATCTCATACAACTATTATAGAAGAGTGGGTTTGGTCATCAACCCACTCTTCTAATATAGTAATTAGAAAGAAAAAAAAAGGTGAGTTTCAGATAATTGCAAAAAAAAAATAATAATAAGGTGGGGTTCGCGTGAAGAAGTAGGAGATAATTGTAAAAAAAAAAAAAAAAAAAAAAAAAGGTGGGGTTCATGTGAAGAAGTAGGAGACAAATGCAAAAAAATAAAAATAAAAAAAATATTTCAATAATGATAATAAGTTCAGAAAATGGTAAAGGTACGCTTAGAGAAAATTTAAAGAAGAGAAATTCAGGAAAAAATAAATAACGATTTAAATTGAACACAAAAACCACTAAGAAGTCATAAAATCAAAAGATTTAAAACTTATACCTTTGGGTAAGGATAAAAATGCACTAATTTTAGACACATACGTCTCACACAAATAATGAGGAATAACATCAAGAAGACGAAATATAAACGGTCAAGCAATGTATACACATATTTCTTAAAATGATGAAGTTGGTTTATACTTAAAAATTTTAGACTACAACAGATGCTAATGCATGAAAGCGTTCTTCAGTGTTGTTGAGTAGAAAGAGATGATGACATGAAACTATGTAGGAGAAAGTGTATTTCAAATCTTTCAATTGGAGAATCAAACCAGGAAAATCATATATAGAAGAAGCGAACTAAGTAAAATAATTTATTGATATTTTCAATTAATTGAATTATAATACTTTCTATAATAAATATTCCATAATTATATTACTAGAAGGCACTCTTTCTGTCATAATTTATGTGACATAGTTTGACTAGGCACGAAGTTTAAAAAATAAAGGAAAGATGTTTGAAACTTGTGGTCCAAAATAAGTCATAAATATTTATGTGGATTTAAATCATTTCATTAAAGGTAAAATGAAAAGTTTCAAGTTAAATGATTTCTAAACATAAAAATATATCATTCTTTTTTAGACAGATTAAAAAGAAAAATGTGATACTATTTTTTGTGTTGGGCCTGTGCACGCCTTCTTGGATGTTATAGAAACTCAATTTATAGAAACTCAATAAGCTCTCACTATCTTCCATCGTTTTGCCTGAGAGACGATTGTGAGTTTGGGTTCTATGATCTTGAGGTCGTTTATAATGAGATTTTTTGTGTTTGTGAAATAAAATGGATCGATGAGTACCTATTTGCTGAAAGGAGATTTTTCTCCGTCTGTAATTATACATTTAACCAATGGATCCTTTTGAGCCTACTCATATGTTCTTCCCAGTTTTTGAATTTTTTTTGTTTTCTTTTAAAAAGTTTTTCAAAATTCTTTTATTTTAGATTATCCTGAACCACTGAAGTGACGAAATCCGATTAGAAAGTTCATATGTCGACCCAAAAAACATTCAGACTACAATTATTTGTTCAATGGTTCAGCTCCTTTCTCTTTAATTTGAGGTGAGCTTATTGTAGGTGTCACGTAGAATAATAAAGGTGGGACCAGAGAACTAATGGTTTAGGAGTCTGTTGACACCCAATTTTGTCCCGCCTCTCCCCCGAAATACCTATTAATACTTCTAGTGTTTTGAGAAATTAAAAAATATGCATTTAAATTTTACTATAACTATTAGTCTTTTATCAACACCCACGTTTTATTATTCCGCTGCAGTTATTATTATTATTATAATTATTATTATTATTATTATTATTACTATTACTATTATTATTATTATTGTTATTATTATTCTTAAATTATCATTTTATTACTAATTGTCATTAATTATTATTTCTTGTTATTTCCATTATTATTATTATTATTATTATTATTATTATTAATTACTAATCATTATTATCAGCGTTATTTTGTTATCAATTATTAATCATCATTATCATTGTTATTTTATTATTAATTATTATCATTGTTTTATCAATAATTGTTATTTATTATTATTATTATCATTATTATCTTATTATTATCACTATTATTGTTATTATTATTTTATTAACATTTTGCCACTATCAATAATTGTTATTTATTATTATTATTTTATTATTAATTATTATCATCTTTATTATTATTAATTATTATCATTTTTAATTATCAATATTTGTTATTACTATTATTATTATATCTATTATTATTTTTTATCACCATTATCATCAATATTATCATTATTACCATTATCATTATTGTTATTAGCAGTATTACTACCGCTATTTATTTGCTGCTATTATTTAGTATTATTCAAACTTGCATTTCTCAACGTTTCTACCAACTTCCGCATACGCATCGCATTTACTTCACACATTTTAATGATAGCGTTTGTTATTAAATATTATTGCACGGTCATTTGCGACATCATATAATTTTTACCCGGGTCTTTTACAATTACACATTTTTCGTACTAGGTGATATTCTGGTACCCTTGGTACATCGTTAATCAAAATGGGTCTTTTATTCAAATTTAGAGGTCAAACTATTTCTTGCACTCAGTCCGTATTTTGACTTACCGGACCCTAAATCAAAGTCCGATTAACTCCTAATATTTGTTGGACTAGACCACGTTTTTATCCCATTTTTTTTAGACCAGTACATGTTTTAATTCACTAGTCCATCCTTTTAGAACCCAGTCTAAAATTGACCCGGTGCACGAATGGACCGGGTCCGATACATTTTCATCAAAATAAGGGTTTCCCCTCATTTTTTTCGACCTTCCGCCTCTTCTTCTTCTTCCTTTCTCCTCTGTCTCTTCTCCTCCCAAAACCCTAGCCGCCCCTCTCTTTTCTTTCGCCTCACGCCGCCCCCCACTCTCCCTTGTTCCCTCCTTCTTCTCCGCTCCCCACTCACCCTTGTCCCCCACTTTTCTCTCTCTCCCGCTCCTCCTTCCCCTTTTTCAGCACAAAAACAACAAAAAAAAAACCTATAAAAGGGGCGGAGTTGAATCGAGGGACGGAGGAACGAGCAGAAGGAGAACGACGGAGAGAAAAACGAGCACAACACGAAAAGAAACAGATCAAAAAATTCCTCTGAGCAGAACCCAAATTTCCAGTGATTGAAAATCCCCTAAAAAAAAATCAAAGCTTGCAGTTGCAAAAATCCCTAAAAAGACGTTCTATTGGCAGTTTAATCTCGTTTGTTATCGGTAAAAAATAACGAATCAATTATTCGTTTGCCTTGGTATTTGTTACGAATCCGAGCATCGCAAGTTCGGATTCGACTGTGTTCTAGTAGATCTGAGCCTCCGCACCCCATTTCGCTGCGCTCGCAAAAGGTTAGCAATTTTCCTTTTCTTCGAAACTCATTTTATTTCTTGGGGTAATGTTTGCATGAGTTAACTTCCTATGCTGACATGAATTTGTTTCAGTTCTGGTATTAGTTAAAGAATAAGGGTCGCCAGGTTTTGATTGAGCATGCTGAAATTCGTTAGTCTAATTTTGTTGGTTCGATAGTTTTAAAAATGGGATTGCATGTGTTGAAATTGATTACATTCATTTGTTAGTCAAATATGTTGTTCGCTTGCCTACGAATGTCTTGAAAATATCCTGCCAATACATTTAACCATAATTTATTATACAAGCATGTCTTTATTTGAGATTGGAAAAAATGTCGATTTTCTGTTTAAGTATATAGGAGGTATGCCCAAATATACTGTACGTACATAATTTCAAAGTCTACCTTTTCAATATACTGGTGTTATTGATCCCTTACTGTGATTGAATGGGGGGTAGTAATGCTATGAATGGCTTAAATGTAAGTGTTTAGCCTATTTTCATGTTGTTCTGCCCCAGTTGAGTTGATCATTGTTTAATTTTCTGTCCCATGTTTTGCAAATTGAACATTTTCAGTTAAATGAGAACTGATGTTGTACCCATATGTTTCAATTCTAGGTATCAAGAATCCTATTTAGTTTTGCCTATTACTTAAAAAATGAGTTTATATGATTCATTGTTATGCTATTTGATAAGTGTTGTGCTTAGTTTTTGGTTCAGAAGTTTGCTGGACACGTTGATGCATTTAAACTCCCTGTGTTTGATTATCATGTTGACTGTTGTGTCAATCCTGTATGTATTCTCATGAAATGGTCTGTGTCAAGTTAAGTTTTAAGCCTGATAGTTGCTAATACCCCATGTTCTCTGGTAATCTCACATATGTTTGAATATGTCATCTTTGGCTGAATACCTGTTTGGGTGGTGTTCTTTACACTTGAGCATGTCTTTTTCCCTTTCTATGAATATTAGTGTTTCATCTTGATTGTTCCATGTGGATTGGAGGTGCATTGTTTTTCCCCTTTTGCCATTTTCAATTTGGTTACTGTTATAATCTGTATCTAGTTAAGATATTAGCATATAGTTTGGCCTTAAAAGAGTTCAGATCTACTGCTGAGACTCCAAACTGATGACAGTTTTAAAGGGGTAGCTTTGGTTCCAATATTGGTTTGTTTATGTTTCTAGTTTGCATGATCAGGTATTATAATTTTGCTCCTGCTGTTGTATTTTTTTCTTTTTTTCTTTGAAGTTGGAAGTCATAATTTGTGCCCCTTCCTTGACTTGGTATTTGCAATCAGTTTAAGTCATTGGTTTGTAAGTTTGAAAGTAATGCTCACCATGATATATTAGAAAGTTGGTATGTCTCCCTTTTGTTTGGTTTTCTGGTCTGAGGCTCCATTCAATGCCTTTTCTTTCCTCTTTTGTATGCTGACTAAAGAAGAGCTGTACTAAGAGACCCTTTTTTCCAAATCTGTCATTGAGAATGTAGTTTTGACAGAGTTAATTTAAGACTGTAAGAAGTATAATCTTATCGGTTTGATCAATGAACGTAGGAGTCAGAGTTATAGAAGTCTATGCTAAAACCATGTTAACCTTATCTATGGCAGTGAATATGAATTCAAGGGTTTGTGGTTGTGCTGTCTAATGTGTTGGAATATTAGTTGCATGTTAAGAGTGTTACTTAATCTTGTCCAGCTTCATACCTGTCAACTCATTTTTTTTTTTTTTGCTTGCTTGGAAGCTGTTGATATATTAATTAGAAGTAGTCCATAGCGTTTAATTAAAGTCATTAAATTGCTCGTAGACTGTTATATTTAGTAAGTATACTTTGGAATATTGGTTTGATGTTTTCTTGCCCTCAAACTGTCTCGAGAAAGGTTCAAGAGGGTAAGGATCAGATCTGTGTGAAGTTTGGGTTTATTTGAATTCATATGTGTTAGTGTATTTAATACATCCCTATCCACATGACTGTGCATGTACGAAATATACCTAAATATACATAGCACATATGTAATCCATGGAATTTGCTTTGAATTTGTATCTTTACATGTTTAAGCCGTATTGATTGTATACTAATTTGTCTTTTCTTTTGTTTATGCATGACCGTCGCATATGAGTCCTAAAGACTCGTTCTTCTCCCGCATTTGGCGTTGGGCTGAAAGCCCAACATGACTCCTCTCGTGTCCACCCCACAGCAGCCATGAAAGTTTGTTATTGGGCCGAAGCCCAACAGCAGCCCTTTGAACGCCACATCAAAAAATGGGCCGAGCCCACTTAATTTTATTTATGCCTTTGTTTTATTTTATGCCTTTAACTTGTATGTATTATTTGACTAACACTTTCGTATTTTCTGCTCTTCCTTAGCTTAGTTGAACTATTGAGGATTAGTAGAGATAGTTTAGTAAAGGGGTAGTTAGATAAAAAGACTAACGGTCAATCCCATAAGTCGTGTTCTTCTCTTTTATGTCGAAACTATTTATAAGCATCTAATATTTATCTTATTTAGAATAACTAATTTGCAAATGGCCTAATTTCATATTTTTGAGTCAAAGGATTCACGTTTTTTTCGAAACGTCATTAACACGTAAATAGGAATTGAAGAACATTTTGAACTTCCAAAACGCGAGAGTCAATCAGTACATCATCGTTTAGTTTGTTTCAAATATTTGTTAAAGCATTACGCAAATCCGCGTTTTCTTTTTTTGCTTATACATTTCATGCGAGTTCTATGAGCATCATTAATTAAAATCTTTGCAACATTTATAAGCTATTTTCGTATGACATTTGCAATTTCTTTTACGCGAATTATTACATTTTCTACAAATTTCATTTTAAACAGCATTTTTTCTTATATTTCAACATTAATAATATTTACAAATTATATGGCATTTGAAGCCTCCTTTTATACAAATTATTATATTCTTTTTCATAAGTTCATTTAGTATTTTATTTTAAATCTTAACAATATTTATAAACTTCTATTTCAAATAGCATTCTAAAATTCCATCTTATGCGAATTACTAGTCCCATTTTGACAACCTTATTACTTGAAGTCTTTTTTTATAAAATGACAATTAAAATTCTCTTTTGCATAAATTGCTATATTTTACAAGTCTTATCTGCATAAACAATTTTTTCTTAAAATTTGATACTATATCCAACATTGATTAATTAACCTAAGTTTGGCCGGATAACCGTGTTTAACGGATTCTAAAGGATGCCTAACCCCTTCCCTTTAGGATGATATAGAACCCTTACCTAGAATCACACTGGTTAAGCAGACTATTAACAGAGGTTTAGTTTTAACTTTACCTTAGTTAATAATTAGGTGTCCTAATTCACCGTAAAAATCAATTAGGTGGCGACTCCTTAAAATAAACAAAGCATATTTAGGAATCTCCAATATGTTGTACTCCGCTTCAACTCCGGGGTTAAAATGGGGTATAACAAAGCCATTATGAACCCAAAGTTGAATTTAAGGGTAAATATATCAAAAAAGTATAATAAAGAGCAAATATACTTTTTCCAAGAGTATAGGCACAAATCTAACCCTTTTCCGTTCTTAACCATCTTTACATTTAAAGTCACGTTACTTGAAAAAGAAAGAAGTGTATTTAATTATACGGAAAAGGGTCAAATATAGCCCTGTACTATCAGAAAAGGGCCAAATATACCCCTCATTATACTTTGAATTTAAATATACCCCTGCTGTTATACTTTGGGTCCAAATATACCCCTCTTCCGTTAAAGTTATCCAAGATGAACATTCAATCTTACGTGGCACTGTCATTTAATGAGGTGGATGTCACGTAGCATGTCATCTCATCGCTCTAACCTATTTTATCCCTTCTCTCTATTTATTTCTTCCACACTAAAATTTCTTTCCCCTCCACCATAATTGCCACCATCATTGCGAGATGCTTGTCTAAGCAGTAGATAAACATAAAGTCGCTAACTTTAAAAAGTAAAAATAAAAACAAATCCTAAATTCAACGAGTTAGTCCCTTTAACATCGATAGGAATAAAACACGGTAAATTGCATTCATACACTTCATCTCAATCACTAACTACTCAACTCAAGAAAAACCCACCAACCAAATAGCTTATATAATCAATATTTTACAGTTCCAATTGTCAAAGACAATAATAACCCATTTTCAACAGGAAAAAAAAGAAGGGTAACCCATTAAGAGAATTGGGATGGAACCTTACAGGTATTGAGTAAAAAGTTGGATAAATTGGGGTTTAGAAACTCAGTAGAGGGAGGCAAGGATGGTGGGAGGTAAAAAAAAAAAAAATTAAAGCCGAATTGATGATAATGATGGGGAAAGAGAGTTTAGTGGTGGAAGAAACAAATAGAGGGAAGGAGTAAAATGGGTTAGGGGTGATGAGGTGGCATGCCATGTGACGTCCACCTCATCAAATGATAGTGTCACGGAAGATTGGATGTCCACCTTGGACAACTTTAACGGAAGAGGGGTATATTTGGACCCAAAGTATAACAGCAGGGGTATATTTGAACCTAAAGTATAACGAGGGGTATATTTGGCCCTTTTCTGATAGTACAGGGCTATATTTGGCCCTTTTCCGTTAATTATATGAATAGCCTTCGCTTCTACTCCCTCCGTTTCAATTTATATGAACCCATTTGACTGGGCACAACATTTAAGAAAGAGGGAAGACTATTGAAACTTGTGGTTCAAAATAAGCTTTAAAAATTTGTGTGGCTGTAAACCATTCATAAAGTGAATTTGTTTCCAAATTAGGAAAAAGGTCATTCATTTTGGCACGGACTAAAAAGGAAATAGGTTCAAACAAATTGAAACAAAGGGGTATTTGATTGCTTTCTTCTTATTTTTCGTCCAATTTATGGTACCTTTGCACCAATTTATGATACCTTTGCATTACATTTGATTAGATTTGTGTTTGATGTTCTTTATTCTCTCATTTTTGGTTGAATCGAAATCAGATGACGAGAAAAAACTGCAACAATATGATGGTTAATCCCATGATTCTTAGTATTTAAGTCTCTGATGATTTCTTATCTCTCGGAAACATACCCTTTTCCGTTAGATTAATTTCTTGAGTTCCTATATTTTGCTTATAGTATTTGGGAGATGTGATGAACGAAATTGGTCCGTGTTTCTGAGTGAACACTGACAGATAACTCATTTCTTTTTTACTCTTCTGATCTCCCACTATTTTCTTTCCATACTAGGAGTGTTTTTTATTTTTATCTTCTTTCATTAAGACGATTTTGCAGATTTGTCCGAAGAAGGAGCTTTATGATTGCATGTCTTATGGGCATATATGCTATGACGACTTAAATCACGAGTTGGTGAATATTTTTAACTATGAGAGCTATTTGTATTTCTTATTGCTATATGATCTATTGAAAGTGTTTTAATGTGTTATTTTGGGTATTTGGGTGTTTTGCTGTGATGAATTCATGAAAAATTCACATGTCCGACTTCAGAGAGAAATCTATGAGAAGATATTCATGTATCCTAGAGAAATCTATGAGAAGATATTCATGTATCCTGAGCAGAAGCACTTGATGTCCAACCTTTGATAGCTTAAATTTAGTAGTTTCAGTTCAAATCCTATTGTCAATGTTGGTTGTCTGCAACTTAGGTCCCGTTTGGACATGGTTTGAAACCATATTTGGACATACAATTTGAACATTTTAAGTTGTATTTTTTCTTATAGACATAAAACCCCACAAATTGTGAAAACTATCAAAACATTCTCAATTCTTATATAATGTTACCAAATGAGCAAATCATAGTTTATAACAAAATTAGTACACTACTAGAAGACCTTTCTAAAAAATGCAACATTAATTAATCAAACTTTAGTTCAATAAAAACGAAAATTTAACATGAATAGTAATGTAACTACTCTTTAATATAATTTTCCCACATAAATTAAAGGTTGGTAGACATAAATAAAATTTGGTGGAAGTTAATGAAATTGGTAAATGATTGATGAGGGTAATTGTTAAAAATATCTACCAACTTATGGGTATTTTTTTACAAAATATAAACTGATGGATTAAATTTTATATTTAAAAAGTTAAAACCATGGTTCCAAACGTATGTCCAAACGCTGGTTTGAAACATGGGATGGCCAAACGCCTACTTAGTGTGTCTAGGATTTTGATATGTGCTAAATTTACAGCGCCCACATTATCATTTTGGCTATTTAAGCAAAACTACTATACTCTTTAAGCCTTGGAAAAGAAAAGTAAAAGAAAAATGAGAAACCCATCAGGAAAAAGTCATTTGATGAGTGGATATCCAATTGAGGGATCTTCAATTTGATTTCACATCCATAGAGACGCTCAATATCTAGCAAGCATCAACCACAATTTTTTAAGGATACATACGTTGACGAATTTCGTGGTTCTTTAGTTAAATGGAAGAAGGCATAAAGGTGAAAATTTAAAACATGACCGGTTTCAGGTCCTAATGAATAAGATCGATGTGCTTTGTATGGATTAGCAACTATTTGCAACTCATCATAAGCGCATTCAACATCGGACGTCGACTCAAATTTGCACCTCCAGACAACTTGCAAGTTCGGAAAAAACTAAGCATATCAAATGTATAGCACAAATTGACGGAAATATTTTAAAAGAATATATAAACGTCACACGCATAATATATGAATTTATGTAACTTGACATTCAATATTCTCACTTTTACCCTCTTACATAGTGTACAAAATCTTCTAGCCAAGAGATTCACTTAGCATTCCTTTCATAGAGGTAGCTACGCTCTTGTCTGCACTAATTAAGCCAATACATGATAAGTGTCTGCACAATAGATTGAATATGATAAAGTTGGTCCAATTTATATTACGATCATGTAGCATAACCAGTGATGGACTATTTTCGTAACACCACAATGATTGTTACAGTTAAATTTGAAAGGAGATTTATTGTGAAACTTGCCTTAGTAATCACATATCTGAATGAGAGAGAAAGGTTAAAAAACATAAAAAGACGACTTCAAAATTCGGAATCATATTGAGATGCTTTTGGGTTAAAGCCCAAGGGGCAAAACTGTGAGACTTTAATTTAGAGATTGAGCTAAAACGAACAATACTTGCCAATTGAATTTAGGCCGGGGCAATTATGATATTTAAGCTAATTAGAGTCTGAAGTGCACAAGTTTTTCTAATTGCTGGTCCACTTTACTCATAGTCTTAATCAATCAAATTGGAGATGAGATTATTTTTAAAGTCAACCGGTAGATAATCGGGAATCGTATGCCATTCGAACTTGTTGAAACTTGTATGTGAAATATTGACCAAAGAATATTACTTTCTTTCTCCCAATTAATGGAGCACGTTTCTCTCTAAATTTATGTGGTACTTTTCGTTTCTCGAGTTTCAAAACTTTATCCAACATTTTAAGACGTATTTTTTCACCAAAGAATTTAAGTTTTGTGCGCCTGGACAAAATTTTTACACCATCAGTTAAAATTTATCTGCTATTACAGGTTACCCATTCTTTTCATATTTCATTTTCCTTTTTCTAAAATTAAACACTGAAGTGCACTTGTCTCTCTTCTTCAAACTCTTCATCTAACTAGTATATCTCTCCTCCAAACCCTCCCTCAATGGTCTCTTTCTTTGATGGTTTTTCTAATCCCGTATGCCTTTATCTTCATGTGATTGAAACACTTAATGCAATCTAAGATTTTTAGTATAGATATTTACCTCAGGAAAGGAAAAAACTGATTTAATTAAATTACAACCAGGACTCTATGGGTCTTTAATATTTTTTCCTTAACTGTAATTATAAAATTACCATGATTCTAATTTACCTGATGGTATAAAATTTTTTTGCGATGACAGTGTACAAAACTTAAACTATTCACCAAATTGGTATGAGAAAAGTTGCAAATTATAGTACTTTTCATGTAGTTTTCAAATATATAAATTTTAATCTTAAAATATTAAGTTAATCTAATCTAATTTAGCTTCAAAATTATGTCAAATTGACTCTCGAAAAGCGAAAAGTGTCACATAAGACGGGGGAGTAGAATTCTACGAGACGAGTCCCTTTCATGCGGAATTTGGATTTGGTAGTTAGCCTTCAATATGGAATGACCTGAGACATGTTAAATTTGTGATATTGAGCATGGAACTTATCTATTTCAATTTTTTTCAACTTTCAAATATTCTTTTTCTTAAACAACCACATATCATCCAATCGACTACTTTAAAGTTCCCCTTGGGGATAGTTGGAATCAATTCATTTTCATTTGTTTTCTAACACAACTTTATAACCGAATAGCTGAAAAACATGATCTCTTTATTTCCTCCTGTTGGGCCTTAAAGTGTTTACATGTGTTTCTTATACGAATCAGATTTATTAACTTAAGAATTTTAACCAAGATTATTAATTCTCTCTATCTGACTCTCTTTCTGCTAGCATATATTTTCGATCAACATATTGTAACAGTTTAACCTACCTTATTTTAATTTTTGGGTTCTTACTTTTACCTTTAATTATTGTTTAGGTGATCTGATAATATAAAAATCAGTGCGTAGAATTCCACTCGCGTCACATGGATGTTCTTGACCAGGAGCGATTCTATGTATTGAAAATAGGTCATATGAACCTATGGTCATTCGACTAAACTCGATATATTATGTATATAAATTCTTAAAATATATCTAATACTAACTGAAAGAACACATGGTCAAACTAGATTGAGTGGAGCACTGGTAAAGTGTTGAGTTTAATCCCTTAAAGTTATGGGATCAAACCCTACTAAATGCACTTTTGCGTCTTTTAAAAAAAAAAAAAATCTAAGATGAACTCATCCTGAGGATGAAATCATGAATTCGCCTCTGTTCTTGACTATTGAGCATGAAAAGCAAAAGATTATATGTTACTCCAATCCCCATAATTAAAGTTGTTAGCATACCTTTGAAAATGAGATGTCACATTCATTGTCAAATTTTGCAAATATATATACACACCTTATCGGTTTTTAAAATTCCTGAATGCATTCATAAGATAACTTGAAGTAATATATATATATATATATATTTTTTTTTTTAATAAATCATCACACATTAACCAAATCAGAATATATATATAGCAAAAGAATTATAGACAGACATCCTGATAGCAGAAAACCATAATTCTTGGGTCAATGAAATGAAAAGCTCCCATAAAATTTGAATGATATATAATTCATTCATTTATATGGGCTCAGCAAAAGAACAAGAGAATGCTTTGGTAAATTGGGCGAAGCTTGTAGCAGGTTGAATCTTTTGGTGAACCAACTGACTCTCCATAATTTCGATTTCCCATAAGGTAGATTTTTTCCTGTGAGGAACATCATGGGTGACAATGTTCCTCCATGGGGGTATCCCTCCAAAGGGTCTCAAGAAATGGCCGTATCGCGTCTTTAGACGAATTTGGTATAACGATCCATCTTGTTCAGCCTCCCATTCTATTGCGGAACTCAGCTTTTTAGGTAGAGTCTGCATGATTTTTCTTGATCCACTAATCTGTTGAGACATAATATAGTTAAGAATGTAGTAATTGAAAGTCTACTATATGAAGCAATAATTTAAGCTTTCAAATCATGAGACGCTCACACACTTCAAGTTGGTATCAAAGCCAACTCCCACCGCATGAAAAACACAAATTTGTGATGGTATATTTACGGCAGGCAAGTCCATCAATCTCGTGATGGATTTGTGACAATCTTATGACGGAATTCATCAATGTGAACGAAGTTTATGACAAAACATATTGATTTGTCACAATTCAATTACACGGTCTATCATAATTCTGTCACAAAATTATTAAAGAAATTAATTAATTTTGAATCTTGAATTACCTTAGGAATTAATGGAACATTTGAAGCTGTCAAGTACTTGCCATAACAACTTTTAAGGCGTAGATAATGTTGGCCATCTAAAAATTCCACGGACCAAAGAGCATTTACTGTTGAGCCATCACTACTTTGGCGTACAGATTTCTCATCTTTGCTTGCTGTTAGGTATTTGCCATTATGCGTTTTGAGACGAATGATTTTTGCCTTCTCCAAGTGCTCCATATTCTAATTATTTCCAAACCTTCTGGTTAATTCAAAATTGATTGGATTAATTACAAGGTTGATTTGAATGTTAGTTTCTCACTTGAAGAGACAGTTCAATTAATTAGGGAAAACAAACTCTTATATACAAACTATGACGATGGCTAATAACATTCAGAAAGACCCTTTTGTATACATGCATGGAGAATATTTGATTCGAGGATTGAAAGATGTGCACATATACTTAAAAGGGTCTTTTGAAATGAAGGAAACTAATGGGAGAAGCCAAACTCTAAAAGTGACATTATTCGAATGATATTACAAATACCTTTTGGTTCTTGTGATGCTTCCTCTTTTATTTCACCACTCTTTCATTGTTTGGCTAAGATACATTCTAGGAGAGGATTTCGGAAGTGGACTCAGATATATGCGGGGTAGAAATTCGATTTAATTTTCAGTTTAATTATTTCTGATCGATATATGTTATATGTCTCTACAAAGTTGGCTAGTGGTATAAATTTATATTTGATATACGAACTCTGGACGACACTCTAGCATATGTTTGACATAAAAAAGCAGAGGTCGAGTAGATCTCAATTACTCCTTTCATTACATTTTATGTGGCATTACTCTTGGGCAATTTGCAGGATTGCCCTTTGTTGGAGGTGGTCTTTTATTTTTACCCTTCAAATTGGCGATCTTGAATTTTGCCCTTTAGGCAGAATTTGCATTGGCACGGGTAGAATTTCTGAAGGCAGAATTTGCATGGCTAGATTTGCAGAATTTTGCCTTGCGATTTTTTTTTAGTGAACTGGGGTTCGAGCCTACAACTTCGGGGTATTAGGCGAAGGGTAAAACTTAAAGACCTCCAATTTGAAGGGCAAAAATTAAAGACCACCCCAAATGAAGGACAATCCGCGCAAAAAAAAAAAAAGTTACTTCTTTACTAGTAGTATTAGTTTGTAAAAAAGAATGGGCAATTCGCAAAATTGTACTTCTTTTGGGGTGGTCTTTAACTTTTGCCCGTCAAATAAAAAAGAATGGGCAATTCGCAAAATTGTACTTCTTTTGGGGTGGTCTTTAACTTTTGCCCCTCAAATTGGTGATCTTTAATTTTAGTCTTTCGCCTAAAACCCATGAATTTCGGGTTCGAACCCTCGCTCAGTCAAAATTTAAAAAAAAAAAATTCGCAAAGCAGAGTTTGAATTTCGTTTTGCCCCTTCTGGCAGACTTTGCCTTGAGGCATATATTTTTATTTTTTTTACTTTTCAAGGCAAACTTTTAGTTATGCCTTAACGAAAAGTTCCGCCTTATGGGACATACTTTTAGTTATGTCTTAACTAAAAATGTGCTCCATGAGACATAACTAAAAGTATGCCCCATAAGACGAAACTTTTCCTTAAGGCATAACTAAAAGTTTGCCTTATAAGGCAAAGTCTATGCCTTAAGGAAAAGGTTCTGTCTTATGGGGCATACTTTTGGTTATGTCTTAACTAAAGTCTGTCTCATTAGGCATAACTAAACTATGCCTTAAGGAAAAGTTTTGCCTTATGGGGCAGACTTTTAGTTATGCCGGATCCGGCATAACTTTAGTTTTTCCCGGCATACACGCCACTCAACCTTGCCTTGCGATTTTTTTTTTATGCCTGAGCGGGAGTTCAAACCCAGAACCTCAGGTATTCACCCACCTTTTCAAGCGAAGGACAAAACTTAAAGAATATGAGGGGAAAAATTTAAAGACCACAAATATGAGAGGCAAAATTTAAAGACCACCCAAAAAAAGGGAAATCCGCGCAAAAAAAAAAGAAAAAGAATGACATCAGTGATATTTAAATATAATATAACGCTTTTCATGTTATCTTAATGACGAAACTTTACACCCACATAAATCTCATAAAATATACTATAATTACGAAGTTAAAAATCATTCGTTTTTCAAAAACTGTCCAATCAGACTATATTACATACTCCTAAATTAAAGTATGAGGAGTAATTTTTCCCGGGTAGATGAGGTTAATGGTAATTGACAGCTTGATACTTTGCCGACTCAAAAAACAAAAAAGTCCTTCATGAATCAAACATTTTTCTAAGGCTGAAAAATTATGAAACCGTGGCTCCCCCACAATTAAAAAAAGTTGTGGTAGACACTGGGTTATTAAAGACCACCCTGTCTGCCTTCTCAAACTCGCCGACAATTTCCCACAAGCATCAAGGACCAGAGTAAACGCATGAGAATCAGGAACTCGACTTTATATGTCGAGTGAATCTAGAGACGGATTCAAGATTTAAATTTTATAAATTTCAATTTTTAATTTTTAGTATTGAATCCATTATATTTTAAAAGTTATGAATTCATATATACTATTTATTACAATTTTAATAATATTTTACATATAAGCTTATATTCTGCGTCGAAAATTAAACCCTACTTATAATGCTAGATACGCCCTGCTGTCCAAAGCATTTGTGCTGTGAAACACTGAAATACACTTGGTTGAAGAGTATGATCATGTGGTGATTAATTAACCATCAGGACAAAAGGAAAGAACAAAAAAGTGAAACATGACTTCTATGCCCATCCACCGTGGCACTGTCGGCCCCTACAGTCGTTGTTTTTAACGGGAAAATCTACACGTAATTACTTGAGTTAGGGAAAAAATGTAAAGCAAAATTAAGAACAATACAATGGCCCTAGGCTAGCTAGTCGTTACCAGTGGGGCACGTTGATTTTTAATTTATGTATCACATAAGAGGCCTCCACCTAGTAGAAATAATATTTGATTTTGTGGTCATTCTGGGACAAAACAAACGACAGAAGTCAGAGTCATTTGTTAGACAAGAACTTTAAATTACAAATTTGTTTCCATGTTGAACAAATATCTCGGGATTATTAGATTGCGGGTCTCAGTTGTAACAATTGATTTATGTTTACACGGACATTGATGCAGGGTGCATATTTTTACATTAGCTGATTAATTAAAAACACTAATAGATTACTTGTATATAATTATTGTAGATTGATAATTTAAAAAATAGAGTAAGTACTAACCTAGTAACATATTTGTTGGGTGTGCGAACAAAGTATCACATTGATAGCTGAAAAGAAAAGAGAGTTATTTATAAGGAGTTGGATACTCTTAATGATGTGAGGCCTTTTTGGGCAAAACCGTGCGGGTTTGGCCCAAAGCGGACAATATCACATCATGTTAAGAGTATCTTTGGGCCGTTTTAGCCCAACAACTGGTATCAGAGCCAATGGTTTGGCGGGACGAGTATGAAGATGGCGGAGTGTGGCGTGAGGCCTGACTTAGTGCCTTTGCCCGTCTATGGGCCGGTTTACGACCTTTACCCGTAGCTTTGAAGACACATTCACTGCCTTTGGACTTCGGTGACCGTAAATACTCTAATAGTATGGGTGGCACACATACATGTTGAATCTCTGACCCGTGGTATGATAATGAGCCACGTGGAACTTAGTTCGAGGGGGAGATTGTTGGCTGTGCGAACAAAGTACCACATTGATAGCTGAAAAGAAAAGGGAGTTATTTATAAGGAGTTGAATACTCTTAATGATGTGAGACCTTTTTGGGGAAAATCGTGCGGGCTTGGCCCAAAGCGGACAATATCACATTATGTTAAGAGTATCTTTGAACCGTTTTAGCCCAACAATATTACACCGACGAAAACTATAGTAATAGTACTCCTTTCACGTCCAATTTTGAAGGGGTAAGGGATTCTTACATACATATTGATTCTAATCCATATAAAAATTCGAGATGTTGGTGTGAGCAAGTCATATATCAAATGTAGTCTTTATGGTATACTATATGAGTTGATTTAAGGAACCGCAAGAGTTATAGTTAGAGCGGAGCAAGGTGTTTAGCCGGAAGATTATATTATATATACTAGACGGCTTATGCCCGTGCTGTGCACGGGCCCAACACTTTAGATTATAGTGCATCTATGTGTATGTAGTTGTCTTTGAATAGTGATTATCTATATATATATATATATATATATATATATATATATATATATATAGAGAGAGAGAGAGAGAGAGAGAGAGAGAGAGAGAGTATATGTTATGTTTAAAACATGATTAATATAACATTGTAGTTTGTGCTCCATATCTAAAATTTTATTATATTAATGTTTGCTACGAATACAAAATCGAAAAATTTATTAATATTTTTTAAAAGAGAAGACTTGTTGTAGAAATTGATTTTCTATCTAAACGAAGAAATACTATTTTTTAATTGTTGGTAAATATTCTCGGTTTAGCTCATTTAACTTGTCATGTTGTCTTTTGCATTAAATTCTATCTTATTTTAAAATATAAATATTTTAAGTATATTTAGTGAACATAATAACTTGATTTTGTCAATATGAGATACTATGTTCAAAACACAATTAATATAACATTGTAGTTTGTGCTCCGTATTTAAAACTTTATTATATTAGTGTTTGCTACGAATACGCATGGTGTTTAATATGGGGCCCACATTTTTTTTAACATTGTTTGTTTTTCAAATGTGGGATTCACTTTTTTTTTTTCAATATTGCTTGATTTTGTTAATATGGGGTCCACTTTTTTTTTTCCCGTGAGTTTGGATGTGGTGGGTTCCACTTTTTTTTTAATACTGGATGGTGTTTAATATGGGGCCCACAATATGGGATTCATTTTTTTTTATATATATTGCTTGATTTTGTCAATGTTGGATACTATGTTCAAAGCACGATTAATATAACATTGTAATTTGTGCTCTGTATTTAAAACTTTATTATATTAGTGTTTGCTACGATTACGCACGGTGTTTAATATGGGACCCACATTTTTTTTTTAATATTGCTTGATTTTGTTAATATGGGGTTCATTTTTTTTTTAATACTGGATGATGTTTAATATGGGGCCCACATTTTTTTTTAATATTAGTTGTTGTTTAATATATATAGGGTCCACAATTTTTTTTTACAATTTTTTTAATGGGCCTGTTTAATATGGGGCCCAATTTTTTATTATTTTTATTTTTTATATATACTATGTTCAAAACACGATTGATATAACATTGTAATTTGTGCTCCGTATCTAAAACTTTATTATATTAGTGTTTGCTAAGAATACAAAGTCTGCACTTTTTTTTTTGACATTGTTTATTTTTTTAATATGGGATTCATTTTTTTTTATATATATATTGCTTGATTTTGTCAATATGGGATACTATGTTCAAAACACGATTAATATAACATTGTAGTTTGTGCTTCGTATTTAAAACTTTATTATATTAGTGTTTGCTACGAATACGCACGGTATTTAATATGGGGCTCACAATTTTTTTTTAACATTGTTTGTTTTTTTAATATGGGATTCATTTTTTTTTTTTTTAATATTACTTGATTTTGTTAATATGGGTTCACTTTTTTTTTCCCGTGAGTTTGGATGTGGTGGGTTCCACCTTTTTTTTTAAATACTGGATGGTGTTTAATATGGGGCCCACATTTTTTTTAATATTAGTTGTTGTTTAATATATATGGGGCCCATAATTTTTTTTTATGGGCCTGTTTAATATGGGGTCCAAATTTTTATTTTTTTTATATGTACTATGTTCAAAACACGATTGATATAACATTGTAATTTGTGCTCCGTATCTAAAACTTTATTATATTAGTGTTTGCTACGAATACGCATGGTGTTTAATATGGGACCCACTTTTTTTTTTTTTTAACATTGTTTGTTTTTTAAATATGGGATTCACTTTTTTTTTATAATACCGGTTGGTATTTAATATGGGGCCCGCAATTTTTTTAAAATATTAGTGGGATCCATAATATTTTTTTTTACAATTTTTTTTTTAATGGGGCCCATCAACGGACGACGAAGAGGGACGACCAAACTCCCTCTTCTAAGTAGTAGAAATATACACTGTATATATTAAATGTCGAATTTCTTGACTTTTTAGTGTGTTTTACTTTTTTCATTTTTTAAAATATTTTTAATGAAAATTTTGACTTTAACGTTAATTATAATAAAATGATTGGAATCGCAATTCTCGATTTTGACTTTTGAGAATGATTTTTTTAATAGAAATCATCTTATTTCTTTTAGTAAATTATACTAGTATGTAGTATTCCCTCCGGATAAAAAAAAAGAGTCACTTAACCATTTGCACACCCCCATAGGAAAATATTAATTTCTAGATAAAAATAGGTAATTTGACTAAACTATCCCTAATTAATAGACATTGAGATTTGATCATATAATACTTAATAGGGGCAAATATGGAAAACAAGGTTAATTCTTTCTTGATTTGCTAAGTGAACTCTTTTTTTGATCCAAGAAAAAAGGTTAAATGAACTTTTTTTTATCCGGAGGGAGTAGTAGGAGTACTATATTCTAGGACAGGATTTCGGAAGTGAACTCAGATATATGCGGGGTAGAAATTCGATTTAATTTTCAGTTTGATTATTTCTGATCGATATATGTTATATGTCTCAACAAAGTTGGCTAGTGGTATAAATTTATACTTGTCACACCCCATTTTAACCGGGGTTCGGATTTAAGGGGTATGACGTATTGGTGATTCCTATTTATTTGTTTTATTTAAGGAGTCGCCACCTAATTAATTTTATGGTGAATTAGGACACCTAGAGGTTAACTAAGGCAAAGTTAAAAACTAAACCTCAAATTAATAGTCTGCTTAACCAGTGTGATTCTAGGTAAGGGTTCTATATTATCCTAAAGGGAAGGTGTTAGGCATCCTTTAGAATCCGTTAACTACGGTTATCCGACCAAACTTAGGTTAATTAATTGAGAGTAAATATAATGTTTAAATTCGTAAATGTTGCTAAAATTTTAAAAGGAAAATAATATTAGTGAAAATAAGATTTACAGAAAATATAATATAAAAGAAAACTTAAAATGCCATTTTTTTTAAAATAGGACTTATAAAGGTTGTTAAGGCTTCCAATGAAAGTATGACAATGCTATTTAAAATATAATAACTTTTTAAGAGAAGATTTAGCAAATGTGAACTTTAGATAGAAATTATATTATGTAAAAAAAGAAGTCTCGACTTGTTTTTAATATGATGAAAATGGGGCATGAGTTTTCTCTTTTTATTAACCTATTTACCTATATTCGGCTAGGAATATGTATAATTGAATTAATCATAAAAATAATATTTATAAAATATACTTGAGTTTATATTTGCGTATTAGTGACGCTTTAGAAAATGTATATGATAGTAAGAATAAAATATGATTCCATTAACTCAAAATACATCGTTATGCTATTTGCAAATTAATAAGTAAAATAAATATTAGATGCTATAAATAGTTTTGACATAAAAGAAAAATGAAGCTTATGGAATTAACTGGTCTTTCTTAAGTTAACTACCCTTTCACTAAAAAACTAAGTCTCATATTAATCTAGTAAGGTTCATTTGGCTAAGGAAACAAACAAGTAAAGTGTTAGTTGCGCAAATACAAATCAAATACATGAAATGAAATAAAGGAGCAAATGATATTAAAATGGGCTCAGCCCATTTTAGGACTGGTGAGAAACTGTTCACACTATTGGGCCTTAGCCCAGAATTTCCGTTTTCTTTTGTTTTGCTGCGGACTGGCTGGACGCGGAAAAGATTTCGTTAGGCTTTTAGCCCAACACCGGATGTGGAAGGAGAACGAGCCTCCTCGGACTCGTATATGATGGTCATGCATAAAAACGAAAGAGAACGATTAGTATATGACCAATAGATAAGATTAAACATGCATAATATAAGTTCAAAACAGACCAGTGAACTAGGTACATACTGTGTATATTTAATGTACACCTCATATATACACATTCGTAAAGCTTTTGCCCCCGTCTTCCCGATGTTGCACAAGTTCGGAGGGATTTCACGAATCCCATGCATGGCTAACACCGGGGAGGGTTCAAGCTTAACCCATAATGACCCTTCTAACCTCCCCATTAACGTTCTGACCACAATATACTCATAATATACACTCGTATACATATTTCATATATAGGAATATCCACTGAACATGAATTCAGAAATAAGCATAATTAAAATTGAAATGAAACTGCACTGTACGTGGAATCTGCCAACACAAATGCCATTCCACGAGATACACATAATGTAGATCAAGTATATTCACCATACTCAACCATTTGAAGAATTTAAATAGAGCATTTTACATATATGGCACAGGCAGAGTGTAAAAGATATGCACTAGTAACACACAACGCATATTGAACCCAAACATGACGGATTTGTGGTATACGAAACACCCACTGAATTCAGGAGGGGTATTTATAATATTCCGACACATTCTAGTCCACATTTTTTCATATTATCAAGACAAACACTAATGACTACATCAAATATCACCCCTGCCAATCAGCTCATGATTCATTTCTACGTTCAGCAATTCTAAATTCAGTCAACGTAATGCACTATTTGAACACAAGATTTAATATATCGTGGAATGACAAAGAAAACAGCAGCCAAGGTGAAAGAGAACAGATGAGTTTCAGCATAAACGCAGAATTCTAACAGGTGCTGAACCATTACTTCTTAACATAAAGTAATTTATAGTCATATAGGTAGAAAAACAGTTCAATACGTGGTTCAGGGTTAAAATCCTTTTCCAGAATTAGTCTACATTGGTTCAATATCAACATTCTATACCAGATATGGGCATTTTCAGTTCCAAGCTCAACCATCAGCATTTATGTTGCTCTGAAATGGGAACTAGTGACTCTAGACTATCATTTCTATATCACAAACCCCAGAAAGGAAATCAGATAGGAATAGGGAGAGGACAAGCATGAAAAAAGAAAAAAATGCTAAATGAAGTTATGTTTTCATATTGAGCTAGAGGGCAAAATATTCAGAGTATACCTGGTATACCTGAAAGGTATACACTGATATGCGACCTTGGTATATACTTGGGTGTATACTAAGGTTCATATACTACGTATACTTCGAGGCATATCATACTACAAACAGAAAATCAGATAGGGAATACGCGAAGATAAGTCAACATGAGTATTTGGGGGCATAAGTGTAGCCAAACAGATTTTAAAAAAAAAAGACATACATGCTTATCCACACACACATATTGCTTTGGGCAGACCATATCAATCTCATTTACTCTAATCTCATCAAAATTTGATTTTTTAACTAAGTCATGTCTTTAACTAATCATCCAAAGTGAACACACTTCCTCAAATATAAGACTTCAAAAGAGGAGTTAGCTTTTAAAATATGAAATTCAATCAAGCATAGAAATGCCCTTTTTCTGCAGCTTTCCACATGCTTAAAAGAAATTGTTCCTCCATTAGTTCCCAAAAGAGATTTTAAGGCTTCTGCCAAAGGGCGTATTCAGACAACAAATAAAACCAACTAAGTCAAGCACTTAAGCTCAATCATAGTTGAACTAAACCTTTTACACATTAAACCAAGCCTGACTTCTCCTAGCATACAACATTATGCCTATAAAGGCTCCACATCCAGATTTAAATGGGCTAAGAGAGAAGACACCCGAGCTCGTTATATATATATATATATATATATATATATATATATATATATATATATATATATATATATATATGAATACACAACAGTTCCATCAACTTGATTCAGAACCAGATTCTATTACTAAAGAGACATTATCATATAGTAAAGAAGATATTTTCATCAAAGAAATCTTAGGGGAACTACTATTAATGTCAAACAGAGGAGCAGCATAGAGAAGCTCCTGATGACATGAATAACTCAAGGTGGCCAGGATGATCAGGAGGTTGGTTACTAAATGATGTGCAACTGCAGGACCAGTGCAGTTTAGATTATAGCTTAGTTTGCAGAGTGTTACTGGGGCACGACACTGCTGTCTACAGCAGTCAGGAACCACAGCTGGTTGCTGTAGAAGTAAGAAGTTCGAAAGCTACTTTTGAGTATGTTTCAAAATACTTCTTTAGATTGTTTAAATCTGAAACAACATCTAACCTCCTCAAGACCATATAAACCAGCCCAAGAACTGAAACTGATGTATGTTAATAACTCCAAACAGCACATCAATTTTACCTTATGCTAATTTTAAACCAGATTTATTCATCTTATCCACAAACTATCATTCTTATCATAGTACGAACTGGATATGCTTTCTCTCTGTTACAATTTCAGCCCTCCATATTACTATGTCATTACTAAATTACATTAAACAATCTTGTGTTATAATCAGAAGCAAACAGAAATCCGTCACAGACTTAACCATTAGTCATGCCTGACCTAACAACAAACATTCAAACAAGCTCAAAATATCCTACTAACTAATTGTCCAGGTTTATACAACGATATGCAACTTAAACCAATCTAGCACGATTAACTCATGCATTTGAATTTACTGAAGCCAATCTATCACACATAATATATGTAATTACACAAGCAGAGCTAAACTCGATGCTTCAAATATCACACAAAAACTAATTAGGTCCGGATTAACATCAACATACAGGCGGGCTTATCAGGCTAATCCAACTAATCAACATATTTAAAACCTAACAAAGATTAAGAAAGCATAGATTAAGCATAAAATAAAAGAAAAAAAAGGGAAATTACCTTCTTCAGGTGCAGCGAAGTGAGGCTTCGGATTCTTCGATCTACCTAAAAAAAAAACACCACGAATCCCGAATTCGTATACACTCGAACTAAACAAATACCAAGGGCAAAAACAACAGAAAAAATGGTTTAATTTTTGACTCGATATCTAGAAATATTGCAACTATTGAGGATTAATATATTTTAGGGAATTTTGGGGTTCAAGATCTTGTTTTTTTTTTCTTTTTTATTTCGAGTTTTTGATCTGATTTAAGTAAGGGATCCTGGATTTCCAAATCTCGTTTTTGCAAGGCAATTTTTGGGGGGTTTTCAAACCTCCTCCTTTTAGGGGATTTTTGCCGCTCCAAACAACAACAAAAAAAACTACAAAATAGGGGGGTTTTGGGGTTCAGGAACTGTGATTCTTTCGTCATTTCCTGCGATTCTCACCCCCTATATAGAGTAAGGAAAAAGAGGAGCGGAGGGAGCGTAGGTGATGATGAAAGAGGGAAGCAGGGGCGGCGGTGAGTGGAGAGTGGGGTAGCGGGAGGAGCGGGGTGGTGAGGACGAAGAAGATGATGATGAAGAAGAGGCGCGGGTGGTGGTGGGGAAAAGGGAAGAGGAGCGGCGGTGGTGGGGTTAGGTGCGGCGTGGTGGGGTGACGATGAAAAGAAAGCGGCGGTGGTGGGGAGAAGAGAAAGGAAGGAGCGGCGCTGAAGGGAAAGAAAGGGAAAGAAAAGAAAAGGGGGGGGGGGGGGGGTTTAGGTTTAGGAAGGGAATGGGCCGTCCGGGTCGGATCCGAAATTTGTGGGCTGGGTCAATTTCTTTTGGACTGGTATTAAATGAATGGGCTAGATTTTATTTTAAGTGATAATGGGCTAGTCCGAAAATAATGTTGTTGATTGGGCTTTGACTTGGGTTGGGATGAATTAACAATGGGCTGGTAAATTAAAAATGTGGACTGATTTTGTGAATTGATCCGAAAATAGTATGAGTTGGTTGGGCTACTACATTTTAAATAAAAGACCTATTTAAATAACTTGTGTTAAAATATTACTCGATATAAGACATGCAATCATTAATGCTCAGATAAAAAATGGCGTTGTAATAGCCGTGCAATAATATTTCGAAAATCCCCAGTAAAATAAATACTATTATTTAATTATGCAAAGATAAATGCGATGCGTGTGCGTAAGCTGGTAAAATGTGCTGAAATGATAAAGATGTGAATAATAATAATAATAATAGTAATAATAATAATAATAATAATAATAATAATAATAATAATAATGGCTAGTAATTGTATAGAATAATGAAATGCCGATATTGATAAAAGGCTAATAATTATAGTAAAAAATAAATATATATATTTTAATTTTTCTAAAAATATTAAAAGCGTAAATAGGTATTTTGGAGGAGAGGCGGGACAAAATTGGGTGTCAACAATACTCCTTCTGTTTCAATTTATTTGAACCTATTTCCTTTTTAGTCCGTGCCAAAATGAATGATCTCTTTCCTAATTTGGAAATAAATTCACTTTATGAATGATTTACAGCCACACAAATTTTCAAGAATTATTTTGAACCACAAGTTTTAAAAGTCTTCTCTCTTTCTTAAATGTCGTGCCCAGTCAAATGGGTTCATATAAATTGAAACGGAAGGAGTATTTGATATACGAACTCTGGACGACACTCTAGCATATGTTTGACATAAAAAAGCAGAGGTCGAGTAGATCTCAATTACTCCTTTCACTACATTTTATGTGGCATTACTTTTTGGCAATTTGCAGGATTGCCCTTAGTTGGAGGTGGTCTTTAATTTTTACCCTTCAAAATGGCGGTCTTGAAATTTTGCCCTTTAGGCAGAATTTGTATGGGCACAGGTAGAATTTCTGAAGGCAGAATTTGCATGGCCAGATTTGCAGAATTCTGTCTCGCGAAATTTTGCCTTGCGATTTTTTTTTTAGTGAGCTAGGATTCGAACCTACAACTTCGGGGTATTAAGCGAAGGGGAAAACTTAAAGACCTCCAATTTGAAGGGCAAAAATTAAAGACCACCCCAAATGAAGGACAATCCGCGCAAAATAAAAAAGTTACTTCTTTACTAGTAGTATTAGTTTGTAAAAAAGAATGGGCAATTGGCAAAATTGTACTTCTTTTGCCCCTCAAATTAGTGATCTTTAATTTTTGTCCTTCGCCTAAAACCCATGGATTTCGGGTTCGAACCCTCGCTCAGTCAATTTTTTTTTTTTTTAAAATCGCAAGGCAAAATTTGAATTTCGCTCTGCCCCATCTGGGAGACTTTGCCTTCAGGCATATATTTTTATTTTTTTTACTTTTCAAGGCAAACTTTTAGTTATGCCTTAAGGAAAAGTTCCGTCTTATGAGGCATATTTTTAATTATGTCTTAACTAAAAGTGTGCCCCATGAGGCATAACTAAAAGTATGTCCCATAAGACGGAACTTTTCCTTAAGGCATAACTAAAAGTTAGCCTTATAAGGCAAAGTCTATGCCTTAAGGAAAAGTTCTGTCTTATGGGGCATACTTTTGGTTATGTCTTAACTAAAAGTCTGCCCCATAAGGCATAACTAAACTATGCCTTAAGGAAAAGTTCTGCCTTATGGGGCCGACTTTTAGTTATGCTGGATCCGGCATAACTTTTAATTTTTCCCGGCATACACGCCCCTCAACCTTGCCTTGCGATTTTTTTTTTTATGC
Source organism: Lycium barbarum (assembly GCF_019175385.1). Classification (NCBI taxonomy): domain Eukaryota; kingdom Viridiplantae; phylum Streptophyta; class Magnoliopsida; order Solanales; family Solanaceae; genus Lycium; species Lycium barbarum. Next base: position 66,762,790 of record NC_083348.1, on the reverse strand, counting down.
CTGAGCGGGGGTTCAAACCCAGAACCTCAGGTATTCACCCACCTTTTCAAGCGAAGGACAAAACTTAAAGAATATGAGGGGAAAAATTTAAAGACCACAGATATGAGGGGCAAAATTTAAAGACCACCCCAAAAAAAGCGAAATCCGCGCAAAAAAATGAAAAAGAATGACATCATTGATATTTAAATATAATATAACGCTTTTCATGTTATCTTAGTGACGAAACTTTATACCCATATAAATCTCATAAAATATACTATAATTACGAAGTTAAAAATCATTCGTTTTTCAAAAACTATATGTCCAATCAGACTATGAGCCCGTTTGGATTGGCTTACAGCTTAAAGCTGTTTGCAGCTTATAAGCTGAAAAAAATAAGTTAGGGTAGTCCAACTTATTTTTTTTGGCTTATAAGCTGTTTTCAGCTTATAAGCTGCTTTAGATAAACTAAGTCAAATGGGTCCAATTATTTTTTTGAGCTTATTTTAAGCATAAAATGACTTTAAGCTGGCCAGCCAAACACTCAAAAAAGCTGAAAACAGCTTATAAGCCAACTTATAAGCCAATCCAAACGGGCTCTATATTACATACTCCTAAATTAAAGTATGAGGAGTAATTTTTCCCGGGTAGATAAGGTTAATGGTAATTGACAGCTTGATACTTTGCCGACTCAAAAAACAAAGAAGTCCCGCATGAATCAAACATTTTTCTAAGGCTGAAAAATTATGAAACCGTGGCTCCCCCACGATTAAAAAAAGTTGTGGTAGACACAGGGTTATTAAAGATCCTGTCTGCCTTCTCAAACTCGCCGACAATTTCCCACAAGCATCAAGGACCAGAGTAAACACATGAGAATCAGGAACTCGACTTTATATGTCGAGTGAATCCAGAGACGGATTCAAGATTTAAATTTTATAGATTTAATTTTTAATTTTTAGTATTGAACCCATTATATTTTATAAGTTATGAATTCATATATACTATTTATTATAATTTTAATAGTATTTTACATATAAACTTATATTCTGCGTCGAAAATTAAACCCTACTTATAATGCTAGATACGTCCTGCTGTCCAAAGCATTTGTGCTGTGAAACACTGAAATACACTTGGTTGAAGAGTATGATCATGTGGTGATTAATTAACCATCAGGACAGAAGGAAAGAACAAAAAAGTGAAACTTGACTTCTATGCCCATCCATCGACCACCGTGGCACTGTCGGCCCCTACAGTCGTTGTTTTTAACGGGAAAATCTACACGTAATTACTTGAGTTAGGGAAAAAATGTAAAGCAAAATTAAGAACAATACAATGGCCCTAGGCTAGCTAGTCGTTACCAGTGGGGCACGTTGATTTTTAATTTATGTATCACATAAGAGGCCTCCACCTAGTAGAAATAATATTTGATTTTGTGGTCAGTCTGGGACCAAACAAACGACAGAAGTCAGAGTCATTTGTTAGACAAGAACTTTAAATTACAAATTTGTTTCCATGTTGAACAAATATCTAGGGATTATTAGATTGCGGGTCTCAGTTGTAACAATTGATTTATGTTTACACGGACATTGATGCAGGGTGCATATTTTTACATTAGCTGATTAATTAAAAACACTAATAGATTACTTGTATATAATTATTGTAGATTGATAATTTAAAAAATAGAGTAAGTACTAACCTAGTAACATATTACACCGACGAAAACTATAGTAATAGCACTCCTTTCACGTCCAATTTTGAAGGGGTAAGGGATTCTTACATACATATTGATTCTAATCCTTATAAAAATTCGAGATGTTGGTGTGAGCAAGTCATATATCAAATGTAGTCTTTATGGTATACTATATGAGTTGATTTAAGGAACCACAAGAGTTATAGTCAGAGCGGAGCAAGGTATTTTAGCCGGAAGATTATATATATATATACTGTATATATTATATGTCGAATTTCTTGACTTTTTAGTGTGTTTTACTTTTCTTTTTAAAATATTTTTAATGAAAATTTTGACTTCAACATTAATTATAATAGAATGATTGGAATCGCAATTCTCGATTTTGACTTTTGAGAATCATTTTTTTTAATAGAAATCACCTTATTTCTTTTAGTAAATTATACTAGTATATAGTATTCCCTCCGGATAAAAAAAAGTCCACTTAACTATTTGCACACCCATTAAGAAAATACTAATTCCTAGATAAAAATAGATAATTTGACTAAACAATCCCTAATTAAATAGACATTGAGATTTGATCATATAACACTTAATAGAGGTAAATATGAAAAAATAAGATTAATTATTTCTTGATTTGTTAAGTGAACTCTTTTTTTGATCCGGAGGGAGTAGCAGGAGTCCTATATTAGTGAGGTCAATAAACTTTAGAAAAAAGGTTGAAAATAGTATGATCGGATAAAAGGAAAAAGTTAATGTTTAGTCAAAGTTCTCACACAGAGGTTAGCCAAACAAATTTCTACTACCTACCCTCCTATCTGCCCGTTACACAATTAGGACACCTTACATGCATTAATACATTCTTCCTCAATTTCCCGATCTTTATCGCATGTCTGGAACCTCGAGTCTCTGATCCAGGTGGAACTCTACATCAAAAAGATAATTCCTTTTTCGTCATTGAAAATTTTGCATAAAAATTTCATTTCTTTATTGCAGAATTAATTCTTGATGGAATTCTTTCAGAAATCCAAATCTGTTAGGCTCAAGAGCCACCATGAGAAATTCTTACATGCTGATCCTGATCAAGAAACCGTATACCAAGATCGCAGTGGATCTTCAAAATCCGCAAAATGGACTGTCGAATTTCCTGAAGGATTCGACAATGTGATCCGATTAAAAAGCTGTTATGGCAAATACCTTACAGCCTCAGATGAACAATTTTTATTTGGTGTAACAGGTCAAAAAGTTATACAAAGTTTGCCAAGTAAATTGGATTCATTAGTTGAATGGGAACCAATGAAAGAAGGATCTGTAGTAAAGCTGAAAACTAGATATGGGAATTATTTAAGGGCAAATAGTGGATTACCACCTTGGAGAAATTCAGTTACACATGATATACCTCATAGACATCAAGATTGGATCTTATGGGAAGTTGATACTGTTGAGGAACTTCCAGAATCGAACGATGAAAGCATTTCGAGATCGGAATCAGTGGGTGATGATTTGAGCTCATCTTTTCATCTTACAACTGCTAAATTCTCCAGGACTCAGGTTTGTATAAATTCTGCCTATTGTACATTTTGATGCCAAATGGAATCTTTCTTATCGTAATATATAGACTAATAGATTTAAGGTCGTTTGGTTCGTGGACAAAGTTATGCTGGGAATTGTAATGCAGAGATTGTAACAGGGGATTATACAGTACTTATGATTTATTTGGTTCATTAGATCAAAACTAATCTAAAACAGGTGTTTGGTTTAAACTAGAGAAAGTTGGATAACCTTTTGCTTCAAATTTTAACCTACCTTCTTAAGGAAAGGGCTTTGGGAGAATTCCAATTGTGTCATTTACTTGTTTTTATCCAAGTATAGTTAATCCTTGGCTTGTTATCCTAGATTGGATGTGCTATAGAATTATACCAATATTCCAGTACAGAATTATACCAGTATTACTTATACTGAAAATGAAAGTGCAACCAAACAAAGTATATAAATATTACCGAAGTTTCCTTGTTTTGATAATCCCGGTAACAAAACGAGCCCTTAGGATTTAACTTATAGGCTTACAGTCATTGTAACAGGTTACTTCCATTTTTTGTAGGTTATCGATCAATCCATGCTTGATATTAGAAAGTTACTTGTAATTGACTTTTTAAGTGTTCTCATAATGTAAGTTACTATTTACACTGGAATGAATTAAAGCTGATCTCCTAAATTTGTATGAAATGTGCAGTCCTCGGTGAAGTCCGAAGGTAGGCTTATCAATTATTATGTGGCGGATGAAAATGGAAATGTGAATGATTCAGTGGAAGGGCCTTCATTTCAGTTCAAAGGGCATGGATTAGAGGAACTGACTCAAAAGTTGGAAGAAGAAACAGGGCTCGAGAAGATTGTTGTTTGTTCTAGGAACAAATTTAATGGGAATTTATATCCTCTCCGTTTAGCATTACCTCCAAACAATGCAACTATGAATGTTGTTGTAATACCTGCATCGTCTAAAGGTCAGTATACTTAATCCTCTTTTGAAGAATGTACCATCCTTATTTCTTTTCAGTAACCAGCTCGAAAAAGCTTTTGCAAATAGCACGAGACCCATTGTTTTTAACAGCAATGTGACTTTACAATGGCAAATGCATCGTAAAAATGGTTACTTGATCAGATCATGTATGATAACAAGTCTATGTGAGCATTATTCTTTTCATTTGGAAGTAACATTACTGATGTCTGATCGTTCATCTATGTGTACTATGTACTGCTGCCAGTTTCTATGTTTGCATGCCTAAGTACTAACACTGTGATTAGGGACAATCATTAGGCCTTTAATCTTCTGGAATTAGAAGTGCACATAATTAGGATGCGGAGTACAAAATGCTATAATCGAGGAACGAAAGATTGAAACAAAGATCTTTAGAGTTGTTTTTTTTCTTGTCTAAAAGTTTGTTTTTCGTTTGACCAAACACAGTAGTCCTCAAAAGAATCTTTCTTGACTATCTTTAGCATATATATCTAAACCGGGAGCCTCCTTGCTTTGGCCTCTGTATGTTGTTGGTGTTTTCTTCTGTGGTTTTATAATCCTGCATCTTGTTTTATGATTTGTTGACAACAATGGTATTGTGCTGCTGGACAGTGGCAAAAGAACTGATGGCAGACGTTCCCACATCCAAATGGTCGGTGTTGAAGACTCTATCGTGAAACATTATTCCTGTCAACTAGAAAGTATATTCTAAATCTTCCCGAGAACCAGAGGCGGATCAACGATTCGAAGTTTATGAGTTCATATAACGACCTCAAGTTAATATACAATAATAAAGGGTTCATACCCAAATATTTATAGATATTAGGTAGATTTCTTGATACATATACACGATCTGGTCAAAAGTTATTGGGTTCATGTGAACCCTTAGACGTGTGCCTAGCATTTCTTTCTTCTTTTGGTTGTAGTTAGATTTTAAGTGAATGTGGTGCAACCAAGACTTGGTATTTTTGCAGATTCCAGTTGGTAGCATTATTTATTTGTTGAGAGTTGACAAATGCAACTTTCTTCACCTGTGTATTTTGGTTACTTGTCTTTTGGAGATCAAGTTGTAATATTCAATCTTTTCACTTGCAGTAATTATCCTTATGATTTCTGTTCCTTCTTTTTGAACCTCTAACTTATAACAAACTGAGAATCTTAATACTGAGCAGAGTTAGATAACATTTTACAATAAGATACCCTTGGATAGTTTAAACAAGAAATTGGATTCAGAGAAGGTTACTTCTAGAAACTTTCAGAACAGAGGGAAGCCAAGGATTTGGGTCTGACAATCTTGCTCTATTAAATATGCACACTAAAAATCTGTTCCTGCATCATGTCACTGAGATCCAACAAGTGAAATAACTCTATATGGCACCACCAAACATGTATGATGTAACTGGAAATGAATTTGAAGTTAAAAAACACTGAACTCGGTGAAGTTTAAGAAAATCACGTATTTTAATCAAATCACATTTTTGTTGACATGTAACTTATGTTGACGGATAAGTAAATAGTACTCTAGGAAATAGCAAGAGTCGAATACGTGGCGTGTCAGGGCGACTAAAAATCCTGGATTCGACTTTATCGGTGCAATATATCTTCAACACGGCCTAGCCTTGGAACTTGGAGGCAGGCGGTAGTTATTTTTCAAAATATGCAGGGGCGTGGAATTAGTCCTGATAAGTACTGTTGACCATGGAACATGCAGAATCTGTTCATTTAGGGGTTCTTCATCAAGGGAAGTTGATCCATGATTATATTAAGGTGAGTAATTGGTTGGAATAACATGTGTTTATCGGTATTGAACATGTTGATCATATGTATGTTAAGTGTTAAGGTGGATCCGGGATTTAAAGTGTATGGGCTCTGGGTTCTAGCCCATTTGAGTTATTGGTTTCTAAATCATAATTTGTACATATTAAATGATTTTTTTGGATTCTGCATGCCCAACCCACACTGTCAACTCCTTATCCGCCCTTGCTAAGTGGGGGTGTATTCACTTGGCTACTGAGGGATTTTGCAGCATGCCTAAGAGGAATAAGCATAATTTGCAGCAAGGTTTGAGAGTTTGCAGTATGGTTTCCTGAAGCAGCAATTAATAAGCTGTTTGGAGAGGACTGATGGTATTGCCAGTCTGGGGCACATGCATAGCTTCTGAAGGGAAGTCAGATGTTTGTTGAATAACATGGAATATTTATATGGTGTTGCACTCTGTGTAACAGAATCATTGAAATTTGCCTTGACATCCCGTGTTGAACGTTGGTACTTCGCGTGGATTCTTTAAAATACACTGAAACTTAGGAAAAAGCTTAACGTACCCCTACTGGATACGTTGTGTACACCCTAGCTAGGTACCGAAAAACAATTCAGTCAACCTAAAACTAGTAACCCAGGATAGTTGCGCAAGTATGTGACAGCATACATTCAACTCTCTGACAAAATAAGGGATGCAATACAAGTACTTCTGGTACTACTCTCTCCAAACACACCTTTAATTTTTTTTTCTGTTTGCAACTGGCTGGAACTCACTGACTCGATTAATCTGCATTCGCTCCATAAAAAGCTCAATATGCGAGGGTTTAGCTACCTACGAAAGTGGATCTCTGCTCTAAAGTAACTTCATCAAATAACTAAAGTTCTAAGAACAAAATAAATCTAACATATCATTGGTCATATTAATAAAATATCTTAAACAACCAGCGTAGCTATTCTTCTAACATTTGAGACAAGATGCGAAGTGATACTCTAAACGGAAAAGGGTCAAATATATCCGTGTACTATTACACAAGGGTTAAATATACCCCTCGTTATACTTTGAATCCAAATATGTCATTTCCGTTATACTTTAGGTCCAAATATACCCCTCTGTTATACTTTGCGTTCAAATATACCCTTCCTCCATTAAAATTATTCATGGTGGACATGAGATATGACGTGACACTGATAAATCGGTGAGGTGGACACCACATGGCATGTCACCTCACCACCCGAGTCCATTTACCCCTCTCTTCTCCTTCTTCTTCCATCACTACCATCTTCTCCACTTCACAACCTTTGCCACCATTACCACCACTCCATTGTAATGTTAACTAGCGAACTCTCTAAACAACCTTATCGTGTGTAAATTATTTGGTATATACCTAAATTATCAAGATGAACTATTAGGTTGATAAAGACAATGCATGGATTGTGGAAACGTAGGTGCAGTAAGTTGCTACTTTGTTCTGTTTGGTCTCCTTATGCTTGCTCTATTTGTCTCTTTGCATTTGTCTACTGTACTGTTGAATGATTGAGATCTGACTGTGTTTCTATTCATTCTAGGGCAGAACGGACCAGTACACCCTTGACAACAGTACCAGGAACAGTAATTTTTTAAATTGACTAGTGATTCAGTATGCCATGGATTTTGATAGATGGAGAAGTTCACCAGAAAGTCATTTGTTCCAAAGGGAGTTAGTATAATGGTGGAGATGGTGGTGTGGTGGTGCTAATGGTGGCAAAGTTTGTGAAGGGAGAGAGATGATAGTGATGGAAGAACAAGGGGAAGAGAGGGGTAAATGGATTAGGGTGGTGAGGTGGTATGTCATGTCGTGTTCACCTTACTATTTATCAGTGCCACATCATATTTTATATCCACTATAGATAATTTTAATGGAGAAGGAGTATAACAGAGGGTATATTTAGACTCAAAGTATAACGAAAAGGGCATATTTAAACTCAAAATATAAAGAAGATATATTTAACTCTTTTCTACTAGTACAGAGGTATATTTGACCCTTTTCCGTATTCTAAAAGTCACCTATTTTATGTACTAATCCTTCTTCAAGAATCAAATGAATTTATATTTAAATAAAAAATTTAGTTTCCATACATTACGTAAGATCCTTAGGTTTCATTTGTTGAATAAAAAAAAATTATCCGATGCTAAATTTCATCTAATTAATTTCAACAACCCTGCTTTGTTATTGTTTTATTCTGAGCCGAGGGTCTATCGAAAACAACCTCTCTATCTCCCAAGATAGGAGTAAGGTATGCTAACACTCAACCTTTTCAGACCTCACTTGTGAGATTACACTGAGTATGTTGTTGTTATAGTACTTTCAACTGTCACACCCCATTTTAACCGGAGTCAATTTAGGGATACGACGTATTGGTGATTCCTATTTTTATTTGTTTTAAGGAGTCGCCACCTAATTAATTTTAAAGGTGAATCAGGACACCTAAATACTAACTAAGGTAAAGTTAAAACTAAACCTCCGTTAATAGTCTGCTTAACCAGTGTGATTCTAGGTAAGGGCTCTATATTATCCTAAAGGGAAGGGGTTAGACATCCTTTAGAATCCGCTAACTACGGTTGTCCGGCCAAACTTAGGTTAATTAATGAAGGTTAAAGGTAATGCTTAAGTTTTTAAGAAAATGATTTGTAAATATTGCTGAAATTTTAAAGGAAATATGATGATGCCATTTAAACTAACTTATAGGGAAATATAGTAATTTACATAAAGAAAATGCATTTTAAAATGAAACATATAAATGTTGTTGAAACTTTGAATAAAATAATAATGCTATTTAGAAAAATAAGACTTGTAGAAAATATAATAATTTGCATAAAAAAAGATTTTAAGAGCTAAATAGAACTTAAAGATGTTGCTGAGGCCTTAGAAAATATAGTAATTCTATTCAAAATAAGATCTGTAAAAAAACAAATAGAGTTATTTACCCGTGAATAATACCTTTTTAAGAGAAGATTTATCAAACATGAACCTTTAAGTGAAAAAATATATTATGCAAATATTGTGATGTACAAAAGCCTGAACTTTTTTTTTTTTTTTTTTTTTTATGATGAAAAGGCATAACTTTCTTTCTCTTTTATTAATTTTTATTTAGCTATATTAGACTAAAATGTGTGAAATCGGATCAATCTAAAATGTTTATAAAATTATACTAGGATTAATATTTTGGCACGTTGAATATTTAATCATGATTCCTTAGCTCAAAATATATAGTCATGCTCTTTTGAAAATCAATTATTCTAATGAAGATAAATACTATAAATTTTAATGTAAAAAATGAAAGAGAGTGAAACGTATGGCATTATAATTATCAGTTCAACTACCCATTACTAAACTAAACCCCACTAGTTTGCTAAGGTTCATCTAATTTAAGAAAATAAAGCAAGATAAAGGGTTAGTTGCATAATACAAGTTAAATTCACAAAATAAAATAAAAGGGGTAAATAAATATCGAATGGGCCAGCCCCTTTGGGAACTGCCGGACCTATTTGCTGTTGGGCTTCGACCCAGCAAATTCTTTATATTGACTGCTTCGGCTGTTTTTGTCTATTGGGCTTTGGCCCAGAATTTTGTATTTTCCATTTTTTGCTGTGGACAAGGATGGACCGAGAGGAGATCTCGTTGGGCTTTTAGCCCAACACCGAATGCGGAAGAAGAACGAGTCCCTCGGACTCGTGTGCAATGATCATGCATAAAATGAAAAGAAAAGGATTAGTGTGTGATCAAGATAATTACTAATGCAAAATTCATAACTCAAAGAAAGAAACTTCAAATACCATCACATAATAAGAAAATTTAATTTAATTGGGTTGTCCACACACGAGCATATCCATACACGAAATCAGATTTACGCATGTTTCATGTTTTTTTGGCAAAAAAATAAAATCACAACTGGTCCAGCAAAGAAACAAAGCCAAGTAACAACATTCAAATTAGAAACCTTACACTAGTGAAAGAAACAATTTTAAACCCACTGCTTTAGGGAACATATTGCAAAAGTCCGTTAATTACTTAATAACTTAGTTAAAGCAACAGATTACTTTTGGGTGATTATGTTAATGGTTTTTGAACAAACAAATAAACACAAAACTTAAACCGAGTGCGGCAGCCTAGCCCCATATATTCCTATTCGAAATAGTCCAAATCACGCAGAACAAGATAGACAATCAAACAGATATGCAGGATAATAAATTACTGATAACATTTTTCAATCTTAGAGGGGTAGCAAGTTGAGGGCAGTGGCTACATAGTATAGCGAGTTGAGGGCAGTAGCTGCATATTCCTGTCAACAATAGACAGTAGTCTCTAAATCAAATATGCAGCCATCATGATCACCCAATGCTATCCCAAACTTTAATCCAAATCACAGCAAACCTACCAACAACTGAAATAACAGGCACATTCTAGCAAATGGCCTCATTTCACAGATTTTTCTTTGAATGAAGCCATAACAAACAATAGCAATACATGATCCACAACCAACTAATGTTTGACAAAAGCAGTTGCAATTCCCTAACTGAAACAATATTTAAATGCTGGGTTTGCTAATGTAATATGCAGCCATGATTTTTCAGAAAATGATCATAAAAGGCTAATTATACAAGATTTTTACAACTGCAGAATTCTTAAGAGGATATATTCAACATATTTTTGCTAAGCTTTGATCAACCTATGCTTACTCTCAGGCTACTTTTGGCCTTTTTCCCAAATTAGTTGCAATGGTTAATTCATTAGCATGTAATGAGTCATGATAGAAGTAAGTATAAAGGACTAGCAAGCTTATCTCAAATGCAGGGGGAGGAGGGGGGGGGGGGGGGGGAAGCAACAACAAAATTATCCAAATTCATCTTCTTTGCAAGGTCTCATCCAATGTATCCTCCAAAGTTTCAGCAGCCACTCAGGAAGCATTCGGGATTTGAAAATCCATCAAGTCATACAAAGAAGACAAGGGTGAAAGAGAGTATCCCAAACAAGGAAGGTTTTTAACAAGATAAGATTAACTGAGATGCCTTCTCTATTGATTAGTAGGTTTGGTTTACAGCCTTTGAAAATTGTTTAAGCTAATTAAAAGAGTTAAGTTTCAAGATTCTGATTCTGTCAGCACAGTCAACATCATAACCAGAAACTTCCCAAGGCCATATAAACCAAACAGAGTGAGAATCAATTCTTAAAGTAAGAAATCTGGATACTTATTCCTTATCAAAGTAAACTTATTAAACTATATACAACATCACATAGGTTTGTTTAACTGGACAACTATAATTCTAAAATGATTCTATGAATTTGGCACAACTGGACTTAAAACAAGATTTATAGCAGCAAACTCACACACCAGGCACAAACATATTGACAGTAAGTAGGATGCAGACATATTGTGAACCTACTCTAGTTTTTTTTAGAGTTAAATGAGTCAATCATAGATTCTCAAATAAATAAAGAGTTAGGTCGAGGTTGAACATGTCAAAAGGGAAGAACAAAGTGTAAAGAAGGTGGCATGCCCTTACTTCTACCCTGCCTTAAACATGCTTGAAGATAGAGATGAAATACAAGCCACATTCATCAAAGAAGGGGTCAGATTTCAACTTAATCTAACAGTCAACAGGTCTTGAAGGAAGCTGATGCCTCAAACAAAGGTAACCTTGAAAATCATGCTGAACCATCATTCTTTACTCAAACAGAACAGTAGGTAAAATTGCAGATTCATATTCCCAGTGTTAAAGTCTTGAAGAGAAACCAGAATGTCTTTTAGGAAAACATGCCTCTTTGAGAGAGGTAAATAAACTTTTCTTAAACTTGCTATAGGGGAACAACATGAAAACTCTGAATCAAGGCTCAATCCCAACAGTTGTCTGACCTCACATAACTTAGTGTTATCACTTCAAGCTTTCAAGATTAATTCCCAGAAAACTTATAACAACATCAGATAAATATTAATGACTAGAGCAGGATTAGTCATGGTTTAAGGCTAAATCATTTTTTAGAACCTAACTAGACTACAAAACATGTAATGGATTGGAAAGACACAAGTTGAGTTGTAGTTAAGATCACAAGTTACTAATTTATCACTATTCTTATTTAGGATCATAACAGGGGGCATTTGAACATTCAGAGAGGGGTGATAAAAAGGGAAACAACACATTTTATGCCATTTTGACGTAATAGAAACTATGATATAGCATTGTACTTCAAACAAAGACCTTGCACATTTTATGCACAAACAACATTCAACTCAACTAGTGTTTCTTTCTTATTTCAGGAATTCATACACTAAATGAAAAAAATCATTCATCACTGGAGCAAATCCCATATTTTAACATGGACTAGACTTCAAAACACAAAAAAAAAAAAAAAAAGAGAAAACTGGATAACTAGAAAAGGGAGGAGTAGAGTAAAGATGACAGATTCATCCTCTAAAGACTCCTGAAATGATAACTGATTTCAACCTTCCTTTTAAATTTAACTAGAATGTAAAATAACTCAATTTCCCTTTGGTAATACATAATCAGTTAAGTAGAGGAAGAAAAGAGAAAAAAAAAAAAAAACAAGGAGAACTCATTTAAGTGGGGACATAATCATGCAAGATCCAAATTGCAATCCTTTTTTTTTTTTTAAGTTTTTCTAAGCCAAACTGAATTCGCATTTTTACTTGAACAAAACAAGTTCTTGATTAAAGCTCCCAAAGGGGAGCTGTATTACTACTTGACAGAACATGCTGAATATGACTTCATCAATCAAACACATAGCTAACTCGGGAAATTTAAGTAGAATAGACCATAAATCATACACATTTTCCATGGTCAATACACCAATCATGCTCGAACCAGTATACAACTAAACTACATATTTAATTAAGATTCAAAATGTGCTGATTACTCAAACTAACATATGATTAACACTCAAATAATACAAAGGCTACAGAAATTAAAAGGGAGAGAAATTACCTTTTTTCGGGTGCAGCGAACAGAGTGCGGATCTTCAATCTACACTCGAACACTTTTTCTCAGAGAATAAACGGGATTTCAAAAGAAATTTATTTCAGAACTTTTGTCTTCAGGGATTCTTGCGACCCGAAAAAAAAAACTACAAAATAGGGGGTTTTTGGGGTTCAAGAACTGTGATTCTTAGGGGGTTTCTGCGATTCCAAGCCCTTCAATTCTTGGGGGAATTTTCTGAATCCAAAAATCCTCCGGTTCTAGGGGAATTTCATGAATCGAAAAAAACCTCCCCTTTAATGGATGATGAAACGAATACTTATAGACTGATTTCGGGTTTGAGTTTGAGAGGAGCGGGGACAAAGATGAGTGGAGAGAGGGAGATGAGGCGCGGTAGGGACGAGGAGCGTGGTGGGGTAGCGGTGTGGGGGTCGTCGGCGAGGTGGGGACGAGGAGCGTGGGAGTGGGGTAGCGGTGTGGGGAAGGGAGCGGAAGAGAAAGGAAGAGAGGGAGGGGGTGAGCGGCGGAGGTGATAAAGGAGAGAGAGAGAGAGAGCCGAAGGAGGCGGAAAAAGAAAGGAGAGAGATAGGATTTAGGGTTAAAGAAAATAAGGGATGGGCTGGACCGGGTCGGGTTAAAAATGGGCTGGTTTGGCTAAAATATAGGCTGGGCAAAATTAAAAGAGTGGGCTGGTCCGAAAATGTTGGTTAATTATTTGGGCTGGGGTGAACTAAATGATGTCAGATAAATCAAAATGTGGACTGGTTTTGTGAATTGACCCGAAAATAGTATGAGTTGATTGGGCTACTACATTTAAATAAAAGACCTATTTAATAACTTGTGTTAAAAATATTACTTAATATAAAATATGCAATTATTAGTGCTCAGATAAAAAATGGCGTTGTAATAGCCGTGCAATAATATTTCGAAAATCCACAGTAAATAAACACTATTATTTAATTATGCAAAAAAGATAAATGCGATGCGTGTGCGTAAGCTGGTAAAAAATGCTAAAAAAATGATAAAATTGTGAATTATAATAATAGTAATAAATAATAATAATAATAATAATAATAATAATAATAATAATAATAATAATAACAACAACAACAATAGTAACTGCAATAGAATAATAAAGTGCCGGTATTGATGAGAAGCTGATAATTTAGTAAAAAATGACTATATATATATTTTAATTTTTCTAAAAATATTAGAGGCGTAAATAGGTATTTTGGAAGAGAGGCGGGACAAAATTGGGTGTCAACATCAACGATTCAAAATATTTCAAAATTAATCGGATTAAGGTAGTCATTAGAGTTTTAGTTTAATAGCTGTCACTCCAAACTAATCAAGAATTTCCTTTTCAGCCATCTTTTATTTTTGAAAAAAGGGTCAAATATACCTCTCAACTTTTAGAGCAGATATAGCCTCATCAAAAAAAATGCGCATATATACGCTCGCCATTACACAAATGATACGTATTTGCCCTTTCGACACTTATTTTCCAAATTAAAAAATTATTTGCTTTGGTTTTAATTTAAAAATTGCGCTTTATTAAAAAATAAATAAGAATCAACTCGCCATGGATAGAGCAAACAAGTCGTGAGTGAGCTTATTCTACATTTTGTATTGAAAAGGTTGCAAACTCAACTCGAGTATCATCAATGAATTTGATGCGGCAGCGCTTCATTTTTCGTCTTGGATTTGCCTCTCAAACTTCAATTCTCAAAGTAAACCATCCTTGCTCAATCCCTAGCCATGGAAGAAGAAAACTTAGTACAATTACTTTGTCCTTGGCAGCTCCAAAGGTAATGTACATATTTCTACAGACTTATGGTAATTAATATAAACCTAACCAGTTGATGTTTTCGGTGAAATAGTCAGGTGAAGAGGTTTTGGTAGTAGTAGGTGGTGGAGCTGCTGGAATTTACGGTGCTATTAGGGCCAAGACTATTGCTCCTAATCTTAAAGTTGTTGTTATTGAAAAAGCTAAACCTTTATCAAAGGTTAGTACTTAGTACTCCCTCCCTTTCAATTTGTTTGACTTACAGAAAGTAAGAATACTTTTCAATCTTGTGGTCTTAAACTAAATATAGATACTTAGAATGTTACATAATGCCTTTTAATCTTGTGGTCTTAAACGTGCCATGTGGAAAGTTTGGAACTAAAGAGTTGCCAAAAAAAAGAAAAAAAAAAGAGACATTCTGTTTAAAACAGACTACAAAGGAAAGTAAGACAAATAAATTGAGACAGAGGGAGTGCCTTTTTCCACTGTTATGAGAATCAACACAGCAAAATTTCTCCATTTTTCATTTATTAGTTGTATTGAAATGAGTTGGACCCGAATAAAGGGGAATGATTAAATAGAGGATTGATATAACCTGACCCAACTTTGTTTGAGATTTTGAGATTCAAGTGTAGTTGTTGTTTTTCAGAACTTTGAGAGTGTTGTACTCCCTCCGTCCCAATTTAATTTTGTTAGTTTGGCGAGGCACGAAACTTAAGAAAGAAAGAGAGACTTTTGAATCTTGTGGTCCTGAATTAAAGATGCGTATAATGTGCTAAAGTGTCCTTCAAATCTTGTCGTTTTTAACTTTCCGCGTAGGATGTTTGAATTGTACTTACTAAATATAGAAAGTGACGCTCTTTTTGGGACAGACCAAAAAGGAAAGTAAGACACTTAAATTGAGACAGAGGGAGTACCTTTTCCCCTGTTATGAGAATTAGCACAGCAAAATTTCTCCATTTTTCATTAATTAAACGTATTGAAATGGTTTGGACCCGAATAAAGGGGGATGATTGTATAGAGGATTGATATAAGCTTACACAACTTTGTTTGAGACTTTGAGATTGAAGCATAGTTGTTATATATAAAACTTTGAGAATGTTGTACTCCCTCCGTTTCCGTGCAAAAAAGAATGACCCCTTTCTATATGTGGAAACAATTTACCTTTATGCAATGATTTATAGCCACACAAAATATATGTGACTCATTTAACGCCACAAGTTTAAAAGTCTTCTCTTCTTTCTTAAACTCCGTGCCCAGTCAAATAGGTTCACATAAATTGAAACGGAGGGAGTATCATTTATCTTTTGCTCATAATTCTTGAGGATTTAGTTTGTGTTTGTGATGAGGAAATATTTGGTTGTTTGTTTTGGCAGGTCAAAATTTCTGGAGGGGGCCGCTGCAATGTGACTAATGGGCATTGTCTTGACAATAAGGTAAAATTCTCTTTTCAGTTAAAAGATATAATCTCTGCTTAGCTGTATGAAGAATCGAAGCCCAAAGCTTAATGTTCTTGGAATATGACATTTGTGGAAGAGTGAATTTTGTTTATGTGTAACTTTTGTTTCTTGGTGGCTGGGGAATTCAATGTATTTGCTTGCTCCTCTGGTGTATCTGACATTGGATTTCTCATTTTTAATCTTAATATTGGAAGCTATTTCAGAAATACTGGTACTGATTATAATTCCGAAGATTGTATATCTTAAGAATTTGAAAATAAACGCCTTTTATCCTAGGCACTTTGTACATGATAAATCGAAGATACAAATTCTACTATTTGTAGTCTGAACTCCCTCAACCCAGATTTTGCATTCGCCTATACTAATTGAGTAGGATGTTTGTCAGTAGCTTATGAGAATTATAAGCTCAACTAAAATAACTGAGTCTAAGAAGAGTGTGTGTGCGCGTGCGTTCTTTTCTTTTCTAAAAGGCGTTCATAGTTGAATGTCATTTTTAACTTCAGATATGTGGCATTATAGCAGCATATAAGTCAAGCTCAACCAAAACCAACCTCGTTTACAGATTTTGGCAGAACAGTATCCAAGGGGTCATAAGGAATTCAGAGGCTCCTTTTTCCATACTCACGGTCCAATGGATACAATGTCCTGGTTCTCTGATCATGGTGTGGCGTTGAAAGTAATCACCAAAACTACCTTTTTGATGTTTCTTTTCTTCTTGTTGATGTTTTCTTTGATAAGGTAAAAGTGTTCTTCTTGTTGATGTTAACTAGTAGTTCTGCTGATTTTGTCTCAGATTGAGGAAGACGGAAGGGTCTTTCCCACCAGTGATAGTTCATCTACTATAATTGATTGCCTCATGTCTGAGGCAAAGAGGAGCGGAGGTAGATAAACTATTCTATTATAATTTTGTTTTATCTAAATTTTTTAATTGACTAGCTTTGGACTTTGGATCGTTGTAAGGTCAGAATTTCCTTAAAAGCAAAAAAATGGGACTTTCTACTCTTGTATGGTCACACTTCCCCTGAAAGCAAAACGTTTTCTGTTAGCTCGTGTGTATCTGCGTCTCTCTCTCGCTCTCTCTTTCTCTCTGTATGCACTGACACTTGCTGATATGGCATTACTGGTGAACTTGAAGCCAAGTATTTGCCAAGAACATCTCGGGATTTGAGACATGGAATCCTTCATTTTTTCTTATGATAAAATATGGGAGACGGTGGCAACTTAAACAAATTGGAATTGGATTTTTTAACCCTTTGAATCGTTCTGCCTAAAGTATCCACTGCCTAGATGTTTATGAAATTGTTTCAGGGTTAAAACTACTATAGACCAAGGCTAGATGTTGAACAATCATGAATTTAAGGCCTATGTTAAGACTCCCTGCACCCGGCTATAGTATGCTTAACTGCTTTATTTTTAAAGTTTTCTCAATTATCCTTAATGCATTTATTCTGTTTCAGTCACCAGGTTGAGATGGAAAAGTTGTGCCTAAAAGCTAAAATAGCTACATTTTGAAATAGTGTCCTGCATTTTTTGTGCATTTTCTATTTCATTTCGTACGTGTGATGATGAGAAAATTATATCATCCAAATGTGCAACTTACAGATAGACATATTTCATGGACTAAATCAAAAAGTAGGTTGCTGAAAATTGGAAGGAAATATGCTCCTAATCTGAACAGCTATGAAATATCAGCCTTTTATATTTCTTTTTTTATTAAACTTAGAATGCTCTATCATCTACAATGGCGAGTTAAAACATCTGCCTAGGTATGGCGAATCATGAATTCAAATACCCTTATGCTAAGTAAAAAGAAATGAAAGTCAAAATTTCTTTCATTTCTCAAATTCAGACCACAAGCTCTCAGAAGGTTTAGGATTGCACATCCTTAGCTATGACTCAAGCGATTGCTTTACGTATTTTATAATTTGTGGGGCATTCTATTTCTCTTTTTCCTATTAAGATGCTGATATGCCAGTTCCTCGTTTAGTCTTGTTGCAGACTGGAAAAGTTGTTACTGGTGCATCTTCCACTGCTGATGGAAAATTTGCGGTCAAGCTTGAGAAACGTAGCCTTGATTATGTGGAGCACATTGAAGCTGATTTTCTACTAATTGCTAGTGGGAGTAGTAAGCAGGTCAGTTTGGTAATGAGTTAGTTGCACTTTTTTTGCATCCATTCCTTCACTTCATTGCCATCTTTTCCTGTTCAGGGTTATGATCTTGCCACTCAACTTGGTCATTCTATTGTGGAACCTGTTCCGAGCCTATTCACTTTCAAGATTGATGACTTGAAGTTAGCAGAACTGTCTGGTGTAGGTTTCTCTACCATTTGCAGCCAATTGAGTGAATTCAGTCTTTGAGGTGTTTGCTTGCTACTCCTTATCTTTTATATCACATCAACAAAGATATAGCTCATTATGTATTGTCAATACTACCTTCTTTCCTGAACCTTGGTTATACTTAGGAAGATGCTTTATATGTCTCATAAATGTTGTTTAAAATAATTATTTTGGATTCAGATCCTATTGGTTTTGAATATAATCTGATTAATATTAGTACTAAGGATGACATAGCTCTGATCGTCTTCCAAATATCTGCACTGATAATTTTTTCTTTCCTCTTCTGGCACTTTATGTCTTATGAGGCAGCTAGTTTCTTTCCCAATGCTACCTTGCATGCTTCAACTTCTATGTTCTATAAGTACCCAAGCTAACTCTTTTCTCGAATTAGTGCTAATTGCTATATAAAAACATGATAGTCTTTTGTGCCCTGTAAATTCACCTTTCTGACATTTTAGAAGATGCTTTGGTGTTCTTTATCATGGGGCAATGTGCACTGATAATACTTATTTGTCTAATGGCATCATGATCTCTGCTTCTTAACAGAGATTTTCATTTAAATTATGAAGATTTTGACTGTGTTCCCTGTTTTTTTGTTGCTAGAAATTCATATTAAAGTGAACATATATTTTATGTATTTCAGACATCATTGCACTTCCGTGTTGATTCTTAAATAGTTGTGACATACTTATCACACCTTTGAGAACATGAAGATATTCATGCCTATGTCTAACGGTAATCATTTTGCTGTCATCCATAGGTGACATTCCCAAAAGTAAAAGCAAAATTACAGCTAGAAGGCATCCAGAAGAATATACCACAGCTTACTCAGGTATGGATTTCTGATTGATTGCATTTCTGGGATATAATTTTTGTACTGCAGAACATAATTCTATCTTTTAGGTAGGACCCATGATAGTAACCCACTGGGGACTCAGTGGGCCTGTGGTTCTTAGGCTATCTGCTTGGGGGGCACGATATCTATCCAGTTCAGACTATAAGGGTAAAGAATGTCTTCCTTTTTCTGTCATTACCATTTTCTCTTTACCACAACCTTTTTTCTCTTGCTAAATTTAGTTGCAAACACACCCAGGTACGCTTTGCGTGGATTTTACTCCTGATATCCATATTGAAGATCTAAGGTCTCTACTCACTCGTCACAAGAATCAGTTTTTGGTAATACATTGTGTGACCTGAGTTGAAGTTTATGACCTTTCAATTATCTTGTTTGCTTGTCCATATAAACTAGTTTGTCAAAGACGGGAAACATATGGAAGAGAGAAAAGAAAGCTGTCCTCCATGAGAAGAAAGCTACAGGAACTACTTCATCTTTTAAAAAAAGAAGAAGGCTCCAGGAACTAATACTTAACATGAAATTAAATATTTGCTTTATATAGTGAGCAACTATATCCATGGATGCTTCATTTGAAGTACATGTGATGTGAGCAGGTATGGGTTTTTTCGAATAGATTCAAAATAGCAAAAAGGGTTGTATATGTTAATAGAATTACAGGAGCTCAATAGAACTCGAGGAATTCTGTGCTAATCCAGGACTTATACAGAGATAATTTGAGTAAACCAGCTATAGAAATGAAAGGAAGAAGATGGAATAGAAGTTGAATAGAATAGAACTGAAATGTAAAATGTTTGTTACAATGACTTGTATGCACTCAATGAATGGAATAGCTACAGATTACAATTTGACTTGACTTCAACTAACTAACTGCTTCTAACAACTTTTGTTGACCTGGACAGTTCGTAACTAACTTCTGGAACTGTCAACTAACTGAGTAACTAACATTTGGACTTAACTAACTTTTGAACTAATTCTCAGAATCATGTATCTGTATATATCTCCACTACTTACGCACACCCATATATGATCACTGGACCATATAAGGTAGTTGAACAGAAATAAAAAAATTCTACTAACTGATTGAACCACATAAACGGAGTTGTATGTGTTAGGATTTGAATCCCAAATCCGACCTTTGTAAGCAGGTTCCCAGGAAAGATTGGAGGGTCACAGCTGGACCACTTAAATACCAACCTCCTTAGACAGAACCTACTTATGCCGTGATGTAAGCGAAAAATAAATAGCACACACAGATTTATAGTGGTTCACCCTCAATGTGAGAGCTACGTCCATGTTGCTGCCGCAGATCTTATTAAAGAAGAAATATTACAAGTGTTTACAACACTCAACCTCACAACCCCAATCCCAGTTACACTCAAGAAAAAAATTCTCTCAAAGACTTCTCTTACTTAAGCCTTTCACTAAGAGTATTTCTCTTAGATTTTTCTCTCTTTGGGATGTGTTGTCTTCTTCAATTTTTGGTGTGTCTAGCAAATGAGAAAGCTTCCCTATTTATAGGTATGAGATGAACCTATTGATGTCATTAGTGTGTCTAGCAAATGAGAAAGCTTCCCTATTTATAGGTATGAGATGAACCTATTGATGTCATTAGTGACTCAAGCAAGCACTTGACAATTTTCCAAAGACAAGGAAGATGTTTTCTTCCTCAAAACAAGGGAAGTGTTTTCTTCCCTAAAATAAGGGAGGTGTTTTCTTCCTCAAAATAAGGGGACATTTTGAGGATGGACCCAACAGTATGAGATACAGTGACTGAGGGTTCTTAAACTATTGGTCGATCTTATCAAGAGAAAAAAGGTTCTGAAACTATTGATTATTCTCTTCTGTGAATAAGATCTCATCACGACACCAAAGCATATGATTTCTGAATTTGAATTGGATCTTACTTTACCACTTTCCTTATTGTTCTCTTCAATGCAGAGGCAGAAGGTGCTGAACTCTTATCCTTCCGAATTTGCGGTTGTGAAAAGATTTTGGAAGTATATATTAGATCGTGAGGTGAAAATGCTTACTTCAGTTGCAAGGATGTCTTTTGACTTCTGCAATATGAATATCTTCTCAGAATGTTTGTCGTCCACTTTTATTTATTATTTTTCTTTTTCGATTAATGCAGGGCATATGCGGAGACATGCTGTGGTCGTCCATTTCCAATAATTTGTTATTCGCTATTGCTTCTTTGTTAAAAGATTGTGCATTTAGCGTGAAGGGAAAGGTATCATGGCTCTTTCCATTTCTCACAATGATTTCTGCTTTTGACATCATTACTTTGATTGAAAAGAAATTTTCTGTTGCATCCTTTTTGGGGTAATGAAGGGCCAATTTAAGGATGAGTTTGTCACAGCTGGAGGTGTTCCACTTTCAGAGGTGCTCCCTTTTCTTTTCTTCCCGTCTGTATATGCCTTTCAATGCTGAGACCCTTTCAATTTAGCTAAACTAGTTTCTGAGAGTTGCAACCTTTCTATTTTGTTCAAGCAGATCTACCTTGATAGAATGGGAAGCAGGATCCATTCTCATCTCTACTTTGCTGGAGAGGTTGTCTAACCTAATACCTGTAGTTTCCTTCTCTTGCTTCAGGTTCAAATTTAGGACACAGGTTATGGCTTTCCCTATGTATTTATGATTCTTTGAAAATCGTGTAGGTACTCAATGTTGATGGTATTACTGGTGGCTTCAATTTTCAGGTAATGTGAACATGATGTGAATCCACAGGGTATAATTAATGAGAAAAGTGCATCATGATCTCTTTATTATATATTTTAATATGTATGCATTATATGTCTGATGGGTATACTATAAAGAGAAGTGCTGATGTATTTTAACAATTTGTTCAGCCAAAACCTTTAACTTATAATCATATTACTATTTGGTGCATCATTCAAAAACTGAAATCATCAATGTTTGTAAGTTGAAAATAAATTAGAATGAATTGGTCCAAATTACTTGAAATAAATAGTGAGGGTTCATATAGCTGATTGCAATTAGCTTGGGGTTGAAGCATAGCTGTTGTATTATCAATTTGATCACACTCACCAAAAAGAATACATATTGCTGATGTTGTTGGTGGATCGTCAAAGTGTGATTTAATCTGGTTTAATTTGAGATAGATACAGTAGGGATCCTTGTCAAAGTAAACTTATGTTCATCTAATTAAACAACTAAATTGATGCTCATCTTTTCCTCATCTTCTTACAAACAGAAGACTGGAAACGACATTTTCTATAGATTTTGTACTTTCAAATTGATTGTCGTCGTTGTCTAAGAAATTCGTTTTAAATTTTCTTCGGTAACTTATATCATAAAATTTGCATTCTTATCTTTTTGTAATTCCACTTTTCCCATGATATTTGTGATAATTTTAGTCCATGATAGAAATTTTTCCTTATCAAAAAGACATGATAGACAATTTTAAGTTAATCTTTTAGGAAATTAACAGACCAAAATATGTTGTATCAGAAGGAAGATCTACTGACATAAATTTGGCCTGTTAGGGTATATTGGCCGATTATCTACTCTCTGCAAAAAAGAAATACTGATTGTGAAATTTGATGATGTATTGTGTAATTTAATAATGATTACTCCTCTTTTTTTCCCCCTTGCTATCAAGTTATACATGATATTGCCTATTTTGAAGGATTTATTGTAGAACTTTTTTGCAATTTCATTTATCAAAGTTTGATATAGCACTTCTGTATTCTAAAATTAATTTTTTGATGCACTACCTATTATTTAATGTAAACGTCTAGTTCAACGGGATTATCTTTAAGTTTGAGCCTCTACATAGTTAAAAATGTGTCCAGATGGATTTGTGCTTAATACTCTTGCAAATGGGGAACGTGACACTGATAAAACTGATATCACGATTCTTAACCGTGATGTGTTGTCTTGCTCCTAATACGCGTAGTCACTGTCTGAATAAACCTACTTTACCCATGTGTCTTGTTTCATAATTTTTTTAATCCCTTTCTTCCTTTTAGTTACCTTTTGGGGGAGTGGGGTGGTGTGGCGGTGGAGAAGGGGGTGTATAAATAATATTCGTATTTCAGCAGGCTACTTTCTTTGCTGATTGTTAGCACTCTAACTCTGCAGAATGCTTGGACAGGGGGATACATTGCAGGAACAAGTATCGGTAACCTGGCTGGAGTTGCATATAACAGAGTAAATCAGTAAGTTATGCAGTATTTGGAGATATTGATTATTGAAGAGCCTGACAATTTTGAAATTAGTGATTCCCTTAGTTATGTCACCTGTTTTCTTTCAAAGGAAAAAGCAAGCGTATCAAAAGACTTCTGTGTAAGTTTTTGAAGTAGTGTTCTATGCCGAAAGTTATGCTGAAAGCCTTTCGGGAGCTAACAAATGCTCAAGAAGTCGCTGAATCAGCTCAGAGAGAATCTCTTTAGAATGTACTGATAGCATGAGCTCTCTCTTCTTGCATCAGTGGCTATCTATGGAACTATACTAGTTAAGGTAACATGCATATTGAAGAGGAAAAAAGGACTAATACGAGGAGTGGCAGAATTGTATAACTAATTTGGTGCAGCCTAATTGCTAATGCCATATTTAGAGCACAGTTCAAATCTCAAGAAGTTTGCTATTCAGTTGGGCTTTCTCAACTCTTCTAACTTATGTGCAAAGCTTAATTAAAACAGAGACAGAGATAGAATATATAATCCAGTTTTGCGTTTTTGTTAACCTGACATCTGCTCAAATTAGTCTATTCACATTTTTTTTAATCATTTGCTAGCTAGCAGTAACGTGCAAGGTTATGAGATAACTTTTGAATTGCATCATTGCATGTATCGCTCAGTGTAGCAGCTATATTGCATGAAACATTCATTAGCTTGACAAAATTATGTATGTCAAACCGGTGTAACAAGATGTTCATACCTATGCATAAATTATAATACCCACATGTACCCACAACAAGCCCCTGTGAAATGCTATTAAATTTAGACCTTTTATGTTTCCAAGAAACCTCATTGACCAAAGTTAATAAAGAAATTTGCCGGACTGATTACGCCTATAAATATTCCTCTTAATAAATTATGGGTAATTCAACATCATTTGCTGGAAGATTTGCCTCGGAGTTGGACATGTGATGGTGATTTACAAGAACAATTGGCATTAACAATTGAGTTGGTCAAACTTTTTTTTTAAAACTCTGGTACTGTCTTTTGTTTTAATATTGTATTGTTGTGTGCAAGCCACTTGTCGAAAATGAGTTGATCCAGGTCTGTCATCGCCCGTCCACAATTTTCAGTTACGTGTCGCGTTTCTTGTTGAATATGAATATTCTTCGAAGGTTGAAATCTTGACATGTATGGTTCCTAGAAATGTCGAAAAGAACAAGGAGACTTTATCGAGGTTCAAGTAATTAAAATCTGTTAAAAAAAATAAAAGTGATTTGAGTACTATAAAAGAATTGCATAGAGATTTCAATATTCTATGCTCCCACTATCTCAAAAGGTCATAGTCAGACAACTTTTCTTTTAACGAAAGTTTTCCTTGCAAAATGTTAGAAAATGTTTTGAGTTACCGATAACTGTGGTTTACAGTACTTCCTTTGTCTTTTTATTGATATTGTTTATAAGAATTAAATAATCATGGGTTTTATAGTATTTTCCAAATAAATTTAGCTATGAAAATTCTGATTTAATATAGTTTTTAACTAGTTATCCCTTTGTTCATTTAATGTGAATCTGTTTGACCGGACATAAAGTTTTAAAAAAAAAAACGACTTTGAATTTAATCTCAAGTATGCTGTAACATTTCTATGATTATAAAAGAAAGTCATTAGCTAAAATGAAAAAAAGTTAAAATTAAATTATTTTTAAACATATAAAGATATTTTTGCAATTGAGCTAAAAAGGCAAAATACATCAAATGACTCCTGAATTATATTCGAAATGTCGAATTCACACTCAAACTATACAGAAGACTTATTACACACCTGAACATCTAAAAAGTGAATTTAATTCCACCCTACAAGCTGACGTGACACAAAATAAAAAAATAATTAATAACTGGCGCGTTTTTTATAAAAATTATTTTTTTAATCCATTTTTTATTAAAATAAATGTTTTTGTACTCCCCTACCCCCCAGCCCCCCCGCCCCTCTATCACTCCAAACTCGCCCCACCATTCTTTCTTCTTCATCCCTGCACCCTTTACCCTTCACCCCTGCTCTTTTTTTTTCTTTTTCCTCCCTTCACGCCTGCTCCATCCCCCCACCACACCGCTGCCCCGCCCCGTCCCTCCATCTTCACGCCAAACCACCCCCACCCCCCAAACCCCTCCCTTTCTTCTTCACCATACCTTCCATCACAAATAATCACATTGCCACAATCAATTTCTCCATCCTCACCCGTCCCACCATCAAATATTCAAACCCAGCACCATTAATATAAATATCTCAATCAATTTTTGTTGATTAGGATAGTAATACAAAAAACAAAAAAAAAAAGAACATAAATCTCGATGGTGGTGATGGCATCTTTGTTTATAACTAGTAAATTTGATGGTGCTCATGGAATTAATGATTGGGTTTGGGGATGGTGATATGTCACCGGTGATAATGGAGGTTTTGTAATGAGCGGGGGAGGGGGGGGGGTTTCATGACCCGACTAGGGGCCATGACGGGTACTCGAGGCTAACCACCGAACACCGCTCATTCTATTACTCATCATGCTCGTTAAGCGTACATTCATTAATCTAATGCTCAAATCATAGGAAAACCTTTTTTTTTTTTTGAAACATAAATACTTTTATACACATAAGCCCTTCGGCTATCAAAATAATATACATACAATAATAACATCGTGAGACCATACTACCAACACATACGTATCTACGAGCCTCTACTAGAATACTAGACATATGGACGGGACAAGACCCCGTCATGCCCAAACATATATGTACACAAACCGTAAATCAATGGCACATCTGGAATAATAGAGTGCTTTCAAAAGTCTGCTTATCGGCTTCTATAAATCTGGGTCGCCTCTCTGTCTACCTGTGGGCATAAACACAGCGTCCAAAGAAAACGGACGTCAGTACGAATATTGTACTGAGTATATAAAGCATGAATAAAATGAACATAATAGAGAAGTCATAAGACACAAGATGTAGATATAACCTGCGTAACTTCTAAGGGTGGATGCCTTTCATGCCTATATCATATATTATCATAATACATGTATCATCATAGCGCATACATCATCGTATCATATATGAATATCATGGTACAGTATCTGCTCATACACATTAAACATTATCCGTATTCGGCCACATAGTGGTTCGACAGTATCACATACATATCCTTCGGGCTTTTCATACATTCTAATACATAGTAGTATCGTACCCGATCATATAGGTTCGGTGTCTTACGTACCCAGCTATAATAATGCCTGGTGTTATACGTGTCTGGCCCTACCAAGGCTCAGTGATATCCGTACCCGGCCCTACCAAGGCTTAGTGGTATCCGTACCCGGCCCTACCAAGGCTCAGTAGTATCCGTACCCAACTGCAGTGGTGCGCGCGCATCATATATATATATATATATATATATATATATATATATATATATTCTACCCGGCCATACTAGGTTTCATAATAGCTATACATAGGCACATATACATAAAAGCCCATAAATATCTTTAGCGTCCTCACTATTATCATCGTCATCATTATCGTCATCGTTATCAACATCGTCATCGTTATCATCACATATATCTCATAAGCTTATCATAACTTTTCATAGAGCATGCATTTGAATTGAAAGACAATCTACGAAAATCATATCATATTCGTAGCATGAACTTCGTAAAAATATCGCATGATAGACTTTATAATCTCTAAACTTAGGCTCATCATTACCATCGTCGTATCTATGGCATATCTCTTACCTTTATCATATGGAACCCCCTATGAACATAGACTCGTAACTTTTCGGAACATTGGTCATAGGTCATGCATTAGAGCTTATAGACAATCTATAATGATGTCGGGGTGACATAAGGTCGAGAACCCCCGATTACATTATGGAGTAATCATATTCATCATATCTCACCTTGAAGGAACTAACATTTTAAGGTGAGTGTACACGAGGAAAGCATCAATGGAACCATATTTAGGATCATTAGCCTAATGGACATCATATGTTACTCTAGGATTCTTTATACTTAAATTCATCATCATCATTGCCATGACATACATCTCATAGACATCATATCTAGCTTTAGAATCTATAGGCTTAAACTTACCATAATTAGTATCATATTCATGACATATTCCTCATCTTTATCTCATAAGAAGATCTTTATCAATGTTGACTCATAGTTCCCGAAATGTAAAAAAAATCATGGAGAGGTAGGAAATAATATCATAGGAATCATATAAGGATCATCATGTTCGTAGGAATGTCATTCATGAGCTTTAGGACTTCTAGACTTAGATTCATCATCAATATTGTCATGCTCGTAACGTGTCTCTTTTCTTTATCTTGTATGAAGCTCTTTATAATCGTAGACTCATAATTTCCGATATGTAGGAAAATCACGGAAAGATAGAAGGATTCATGCTATAGGAGTCATGCCTTAGAAAGAAGGGACTAGCCTTACATACCTCTTTCGTTTAACAATTCCATCGCTTGATTGTCTCCTTCGACGCTCACGTCTCTACCTTCAAGGGAATTCGCATCAACATTAGCTATTTGATTATATGAACGTGCTTACTAAAGCTAGAGAAAATTGGGCAGCGTTTCCTTCGTTTCTACTACTTTCTCCATATCTTATATCAATCCCCAAACATCCATAACAGCATTTACAATATTATAGGCAACAATCATCATTCCACTACATTATCCACATTTCACAATTCCACTTCAATTCATCCATATTCATGGTCATAGTATACTAGTAAGTTTTCTCACATATAATGCTTATCCCATGTCCTTAATATCATTCATATCTTACTTATAATCACCACATCTCAATATTCATGATTCACTCCAAACTACTACACAAAATGTCACTATTCACACATTCATGACCCATTTTCTATCTCCTTCTACAATCCAAGTGTTTTAACTTTTCAGTACCTTAAATAACATGTAAATACCATAAAACTTACCTTAGATAGTGTAGAAATAAGCCTTGAGTTGAAATACTTCTCTTGCACCAAAACCCTAGTTCACTTCCATTGATATTTCTTGACTTGGATGAGCTTTAATGTGTTTTTTACACTTAATTTTGTGGGTTTGATGAAGTGGATCTTTAGTTTCACTTGGATTCTTGTATATGAAGTGTTTGGAAGGTTTTAGAGAATTCTTGAGTCGTGGAGGAGAAATGGGAATGAAAATAATGAACTTGGTCTCTTATTTAAAAACTTAAAATCTGTCCCGACATAGTTATACGGACACTTATACGGTCCGTATAAGTAACCGTGAAATCACCCTGTCAAATTCTCTCTTCTGTGTTCATTATATGGTACTTTATATGGGCCGTATAATTTTATACGGTCCGTATAAGTGACCGTAAAATCACCTCTTCAACATCTTGCCTCTGTGACCATTATACGACACATTATACGGGCCGTATAACTTTATACGGTCTGTATAAGTGACCGTGTAATCTCACCAATGAGGGACTTCACTGTGACCATTCTGCGGACTATTATACGGATCGTATAACATTATACGGACCATATAATCGACTGTATAACTCATCTTTTCACTGATCTTTTTCTTGTCACTTCATTTGATCTCCAATCCTTAGGGAACCTTCTTAGCACTTGTTTATCACCTCATTAACAATCTAAGGGACGTTATAACTCTTCTCCAAAACATCACTAATTCGTTACTCATAAATCCTTCTCAATACATAACGTATACCTTGTCTTTCTTGGGAGACTTTCTTCTTTTACTTCGAATGTCTTTGAAATCTCCTTTAGAATCATCAAATGTTATTTCTTACTTATCAAAACATCGCATACGTCGTACCCTTCGTCAGTCTATTCACTGTGCATGAACAAAAAAATTTTCGAGGTGTAACAGGGGGGAAGAGGAGCGGGTTGGGGGGAGGGGGGCAGCAGCAGCACGGGGAGGGGGGGGGGGGCAGCAGCAACAACAACACATTGAATAGTCGGGGCTGTTGAACAGGAGCAACAAATTGAATTTTGGAGGGGGTGATGTAATTTCGGTGGTAAATTTAGTTGCGGATCTTGAATTTATGGTGATTGTTTGCAATTTCTTATAGTGGCAGTAGTTATAAAGTGATTTAACGGTTGATTTGGTTGTGGGTGGTGAAATTTGTGGGTTAATTTTTTTTTATTTTATGGTGGTGGGTTTGATGGTTGGTTTGCCGGCAGTGATGGATATGGTGGTGGTGAAATGGGTGGTGGCAAATTTGGTGGTGGCAGATATGTTTGTGGTGAAATTGGTGGGGGGGGGGGGGGGGTGGTGGGTTTTGTAATGAGTATAGAAGAAAAGGAAAAAGAAAATAGTGTAAATTAAAAAGAAAAAAGAAAAAGTACTGAAAATAATAAAATTTATTTTATTTCCACGTGGCGCTGATGTGGCATGCGCGTGTGGAACACCAGACGCTGTGAAAGTGGTTTAATACCTTGTAGGGTGGAATTAAATTTACTTTTTAGATGTTCAGGTGTGTAATAGATCGTCTGTATAGTTTGAGTGTGAATTCGATATTTCGAGTATAGTTTAGGGGTCATTTAATGTATTTTGCCGAGCTAAAAATGAAAAGAGTCACGATGGAACATCCATAGATTATTTCAAAGAAAATGATTAACGAATAGATGTTTAACTTAACACCGATAATTAGATCCTTTTGCACTCTAAAGCTCATAATTCTCTGACGGGAAATACATGTTATATAATAGCATTATCTTCCTAAGTGCATGCATAAAATATTATTAAAATAAATTATTCCGATGACTAATAATACTATGTAGAAAAGAGTAAACGCATTGATCGTTATGCAATCCTCGTCATTTATTTAGGGCGAGATGTAGCTTCCTGACGTAATTTTCTGTGTGCTATATAATTTAGATTTTCCCTTTCTAAATTCCATCTACTTAATTAGCTCACACGTTGCTACACATCGAGCCATATTTACCCCCTACAAACACCCCACCCCACCTCGTATCTTTATCTGCAGCGAACAAATTGATCTCTGCAAAATAATAATCAAGGCAAGTATATTCTATCCTTGTAATCTGGGAAATTCAATCTTTATCTTTTTCTTATCCATTCTTAAAAAATTACTTATTTATTAAGTTTGATGCCAAATGTTAGCATAACTTTTGCAATTTCATTGTTTCCTTCGTGGGCACCTTAAAGAACAGAAAGAAAAACTTGCCCTTTTATTCTTATATAACGTAGTCCAAGATACTAGACCTATACACTTCTTCTATGTGGCGTTGGATAATTGGTTCTTCTTTTATTTGTTAGAAAAAGAAAGATTGCTCTTTTCTCTTCAATTTTTTTTTTTTTTTTGAAATCTTGAATTCTTCCCTGCTCTTTTGGAATTGTTTTGAAACAGAGACAATGGGGAATCTGTTTTGCTGTGTACAAGTTGACCAATCAACATTGGGTATCAGAGAGAGATTTGGCAAGTTTGATGATGTCCTTGAGCCTGGATGTCATTTCTTGCCATGGTGTATTGGCAGCCAGATTGCTGGTTACCATACTTTAAGGCTGCAGCAGCTTGATGTAAGATGCGAGACCAAGTCAAAGGTGCGTAAACTAATAGGGTTTGGTGTAAACACTGGATGCGGTAAATTTTTACAGTCAGAGGTTTTAGCTTGTTTTTGAATGCCAATTGCTTTCCATACTTTTACCGAGTTCATCTGAATTCAATACTTTTAATTTGAAGTATAAAATTTATGTCTAAAAATTCATTAGAATTGCAACAAATAGTAGATATGAACCCATAACTTTATAAATATAATGGGTCAATGCGAAAAACCTTAAATGTTGAACCCATAAAGTTTAAATTCGAAATCCATCTCTGCTGCCACCTGAATCTCTTAGCATATGCTTGGAAAAACACTTTTCCCTTGATTCTTGTGGGTTATTAGTTCATGTTGCAACATGATGTATCTGCGTATGGCTTTTCAAAATTTTCAAGTTTTTGACCTTTCTTTAACTTCTCTTAACTAATGAGAATCAGGAAAAGACTGTTAAACTAAGAGGTTGGAAGTTCGAGTCACCAAGTGAGCAAAGTTGGAAAGGGTCATTGTTGACTCTTGGGTAGGTGGTTGTGGGGCGAGATTTAACCTATCAAAACAAAAAGGTAAAAGAATACTGAACTATTAATGCAAAGATGATGTTATGTTATAATTAAATTTGTATTGTCTTGATCATTTCCTTTTTTGGATTTTTAATTTTTTTGTAATTTTTTTTGCCTCACCCTTCCACGGGTGAAAAAGTTTCTACTTCTCTTGTTGACTCGAACCTCGCAACCTAGTGGTTGAAGGTCGAGGTGTTCTACCACTATAAAAAACTAAATCCTTGTGCTTGTCATCTCTGTCTTCTGCGTCATGTTTACTGAGCCAAGAAGTCTTCAAGAGCACAAGCAACTAATTCACTTAACTTGGATTTCAGTAGATAATGTCTGATAACTGATATGGCCATAGAATCTAAACTATTTCTTGCTAGACTGCTAGTTGACATTTTCTAGCACGTTTGTTTTTCTCCTTATTCACCTTTGTAAACATCTAGGTTCTGGTTTCAATCAAATGAAAGGACATTATGTAAACCATCATATCATATCATGGTAATCTAATATGGGCTATCTCAGTGTGCTCAATGACCGTAATCTACAGCATGACCTTTTCCTTTGTCATGATTTAACTGGTAAAACCTTCATTCATTGTGCAGGATAATGTATTTGTAACTGTTGTTGCTTCAATTCAATATCGTGCTCTGGCTGATAAAGCTACTGATGCTTTTTACAAGCTTAGTAATACTCGGTCCCAGATCCAAGCCTATGTCTTTGATGGTATGAAAATGTGAATCTCTTATATTTTTCTTTCTCATGACAATAGATAAAAAGTGATAATATCTACAAGTTCTGTGTACTGCAATTGCACAAGCACAATACTTCTCTTTTCTGAACTATTTATTTGCGTCCCAAATGATGATGGCCTCTCTCATAACTGTACAGTTATTAGAGCGAGTGTTCCAAAGCTAAATCTGGATGATGTCTTTGAGCAGAAGAATCAGATTGCTAAAACAGTGGAGGAGGAACTTGAAAAGGTAATTCATTCCCATCATAAATGGTGTAAGCAAAATGACAAGCAATGATGGTTATTGTACTCATCTTCCTTTGGATGATATATAGGCAATGTCTGCTTACGGATATGAGATTGTTCAGACACTAATAGTTGATATAGAGCCAGATGAACACGTCAAGCGAGCTATGAATGAAATCAATGCAGGTATTATGTATAACCTGTCTCTTTAGGTAGACTGATGTAGTTAACACATCCTTTCTCTCTGTCTAATAGCAGTAATTCATCATATGGGAAAGTTCTCTGGTGCTTATAAAGAACTAACTGATGAAATTAGGTGCGATCAGGTTTGGTAACCTACAACCATAGCTGTTTCAGAATTATGGATGGACGAGGATGTATAGTTAAGTGGTACATACATATCATGGTGGTACATAGCTAAGTGGAGAACACATGAACCCAAGATAAACGAATATGGATAATAGAGTAGAGGAAAGATTTGGCCTCTCAGATGTACGAATTGTCTCTTTTTCTTGAGGAGAACAAAAAATTTAGCTTATGTATATCTCAACCTTGCACATATTCTCGTTTGAAGCATGAGAACATGAACAAGCTCAGTCTTTAACTACTCGTGTGACCCACCTTTTAGCTTTCAAAATGGCCTAAAGTGCATGATGATTCGATTTCTGAAATATATAAATGTAAAGAAAAAAAAATCCTCTTTTACTGTTCTCAAGAAAAGATCTCCCTCAAAAGGAGAATAATACCATAGTAGCTAGGTTATGTTGACTACATTGGGCTATGTCAAGCAATCCATTTCAATCTTATCCAAAATCTGTTGCTAGTGGTAGGTAATTTTTTTAAGCTTCAACCTAATCGCTGGTTTACATTAAATTCTGGCAGCTGCAAGGTTGAGAGTAGCCGCCAATGAGAAAGCAGAAGCTGAAAAGATTATCCAGATTAAACAAGCTGAAGGTGATGCTGAGGCTAAGTACCTGGCAGGACTAGGGGTTGCTAGACAACGCCAGGCCATTGTGGATGGTTTAAGGGACAGTGTTCTTGGCTTCTCAGTTAATGTACCAGGAACTACAGTCAAGGACGTCCTGGATATGGTCCTCATCACTCAGTATTTTGACACCATGAAGGATGTTGGTGCCAGCTCCAAATCCTCAGCAGTCTTTATCCCACATGGACCTGGTGCTGTTAGTGACATTGCAGGGCAGATTCGACAAGGGTTACTGCAGGGTTCAGCTGTCCAGTAACCAAATCTTTTATAAATGTGTTTTCACCATGTCTCGTGTGGTTCCAGTTTGTAAGTAATGTTTCTTTGTGATTTGATTATGATGGCCGCAATTGTTCTTTACATATGTGTGTTGCTAATGTAATTACATGCAGTTTTTTAAGTTTGAGTGTTTGTCATCTAATAGTCAGGTTCAGTATTTTGTTTCATTGACATTAATATGCCGGAGAGCTTCGGCCGTGGAAAGTGAGCAAACTGACTGCAACGAGGCTTCCACAGACGCTTCCCTTTTGGGCGGTTGTTTGAACTTGGAAGCAGTGTTATACAATACAAGTGTCTGCATAAAGCTATATACATGAAGTCTTCTTCAAAATTGATTTCACTGCATTTAGGGCTCTAATTAGCCTGCCCCTTTACTCTTACGTAAACTTACTTTCACTTTTGTGAGAATTGGATCGATGCCTACTAACTCGCACCTCTTCTTGGATTCTGAACAGGATCTTCCTTTCTCTGTTCCCCTGTCTATGCCTCCCCATTCCCAAAAAATAATTGAACAAATAGTGAAAAAAGAGAAAATGCCGTGTCCTGCATGATATACATTTCCTTTGCACAAGAAAGTATAAAACGAACTTGGACGTTTTGTGCTACGGGAAAAAATCTTTTGCCTCCAAGAAACAAAATGTACAGGCGAGTGACTCTTCATACGAGAAAAAATTGAGCGATCGCTTAACGAGGCAGTGAATCAACTGCAAAAATGTCTACGAAGGTTGACTCAAACCTTCTAATCACGAGTTTAAAACTTTTTTCCTGTCCAGTGATCAATCATCCTTGGTGGATATTTTATTGAGGACAGTTGTCTGGGAAGCCTAGAAACTAATGATCACGTTCATTCTCGTTGCGAGCAGTGTCATGTGGATACCTTAGAGCACAACTTCAAACACTAGAATGGCACCAAGAGAATAAAAGTAGAAATGACCACCGACCAGAGGCATTACCTCATAAATTTTTAAGTACGTTATAAACATCAATTACTCGGCAAAACAGAACCATGCCTATGGCTTGGTATGAGCTTTATTTGACCGACCCGGCTGCATGATACAGTCTCAGCAGTTTCTGAGCTGTAAACATGGACCGGTAAGAATATTCAAAATTGCCTGTTGATTATAACAAAAACTCAAGCTTAACCTCTTCGAATCAATTGCCACCCACCATTTTTGAAAAGGGTGAATAAGAATGTATGAACTTGGAACGAGGATGCATAGGTTCAAGCAACCACCTAAATTTATTTTTACAGAGCAAAAAACACCACAGAACAAGTCTTCAAATTGCAGCAACGCCTCATGTCTATGGAATAAAGATGACAAGCCTATGGCTTGAGAGCCAAAGCAAGTCCAAACTTGGCACCCTTGTCAACAGACTTAGTGTCCACTTCTCCTGAAACAGTGAAAAGGGACTTTGGGCGCCACTCATGTTGAAGCAGAGCACTGGCCTTTCCAAAGTTGTTAATCCTTGCTTTCACACTGGTCAAAGGATCCAATCGGTGCTGAGTACCAACAGTGATGGTGTTCTCGTTGGTGGAGAAGCTGTGGTTCACCTCAGCCCCAACAGCAGTACTTGTGAGAGGGCTGACTGTGTGGTAGTATGATGCACACAGATTATCTCCCTTGTTATTCCTGAGTTGTCATAACACAAGCACATTGAAGATTAAACCTATGATCACTGTTAAGCCTTTCGAAACATTTTATAATAGAATAGACTAATGAACTAACACACAGTATACCTAACTTGATATTTAAAATATGCTGAATCTCAAAGTGAACATATGCTACAGTAATGTAATGTAAATCACTCACAGATTCAAAGAAGCAACAAGGTCGGCATTTGTGAAGCTCAAGCCAGCGTTGCATTTGGTGAATTCTCCCATCTTGGTGTCAAAGGATACATCAGTTCCAAGAGCAAGAATGTTGGTACCCACTACACCAGAAAAGTTAACAATCGGGTTTGCTGTCAACCCAACGCTGGTGCATATACCAGCATAGTCATGTAGATATTGAACTTCCAACTGTCAAGACCAATACAAAAATTAGAACAAGCAGACGTGTTACGCGATTTGACATTTTCTTCTTTTAATAGATATATTTGATGCCATATGATATTGCTATTTACCTTTCCAGACCTCTGGTCAGGAACTCTGAAGCTCAAAATTGTCTTCAACCCTGGAGCAGGCTCATCAACCGAAATGGTTGTGAAAAGCTAGCATAAATACACCATTAAGTCAGATCAACTATATTGTCATAATGTATATCCCAAAAAGAAAAAAAGGCAAAAAACTTATGCTTCAATAATACATCCCAAGCAGCAAAGACTGAAGAATGAAACAGTACGTGAAAATCAATTTATAATCAATCAAATGTTGTCTTTCATAAACTCCTCAGTTAGAGGACCTAATGTCCACATTGCTAGAGCCCAGATTTATAAGTTGACAAATAAAATAAAAAGGAAAATTTAAAAGAAGAGGATAAACTAGGAGCACATCAAGCAAGGAGTAGGTTGCAGTACTCACGTTGGAGTTTGTGTCTACTTTAATGTCTGTTGTAACATTCTTGTTCTTCAACTGAGTGTTAACATCAGCCAAAAACAGATCACCTTTCTTTGCTCCTGATGAAGTAATAACCTGTGAAACGACATGGAAGGTTAGCTTACAGAACAATCCTAACAGCAAGAGAACAGTGAGTCAATAAAACTACTGCAGCAGAAGCGCTTGTAATCAATGGGCAGCAAAAACAATCAACTAGATTTCCATCGCAAAGAAAAAAAGGGAAAATATAGCAATCAGCCTGAAGCAAATAATTGCCATTATTAAGAGCCTGTTTGAAAGGGTTTATAACTTATGGCTTACAAGTATAAGCAATCCTAACTTATGACGTTTGGCTTATTTTTGTTATTTTGACTTAACTAGTGCTTAAAAGCATTTTTTTTATCTTACCTAAACACTACAAAAATGCTTAAAAACAATTTTGGCTAAAAAGCACCTAAATTAAGCCAATCCAAACAGGCTCTAACTTTCTGTTAATCCATTAAAAAATGAGGTTAAATCAGCCAATCCGAAAGGTACACAAGCCTATAAATGAGTAAATGCATCAAAGTAGTGTTCCTAACAACTATACCAGTGGAACAAACTGGAAAGACTTCTATATGCATTAAACCATCCACAACATAACATCTAAGGGGTCGTTTGGTAGGATGCACTAGAGAACATAATGCATGTATTAGCTTTGGTATTACTAATCCCTATGTTTGGTACACTTTTTCAACCTATGTATACACCCTATTTGGTATTATCCTGTGTATAACTAATACATAGAAAATCATGGTATTCGCAATACCAAGCCTATTAATACATGCATAAGCATGGTTAAAGACAAAATTTCCCTTGAAGTCCGTCAAAGCTAAAGAATGTGGAGGATATTTTTGTAAACAAATTACTTTTTCTGAAATTATGAAATGCATGTAATCTTTACCACACCACACCACACCGTCGATAAGAAATAATCTCAGCATAACTAATCGCTACATTACTAATAAACCCTATTAAGTACAATTCGTATACACCCTACTAAACGCCCCCAAGTGTAGCTATAAAAATGCTAGTACTGCCTTTGTCCCAAGCCGAACTCGGAGATGTAAATGAATTATGAGTCATATTATTAGTAGTGGAAGAAAAAAAATAAGTTATTCTTATGAAGTTGAAATTGAATAATTAAATGAAGTTAAATTTTTGAAAGGTGTGAGATAACATTATTCATTAAATAGTTCCAAATGCCAATATTGCCCTGTATTAAAGTGATAGTGAGAAACAAATTCCTTCTATAATAAACAGCTACAATCAATTTTGATGAATTACACAATACACAAGGAGGTCAGAGGCGGACCTACATGGAAGGGTGGGAGTGCACGGAAAAAATTATGTATACATATGTGTATATATCCTGAGAAATTAGTATATATTTAATTGTGCACTCTAACAAACGAAAGTATTTTTGGGGCACGTTGATTTTAACTGCTGCTTCCCTTACATGTCACCCTGGATCGAACCGAATGTCACTTTTAATTTTTTTTTAAGCATATTTTTAGGAAAACAATAAGCGTTAAATGAGCTCACCCAGATTCGAACCTGCACTGTCACCACATGTTGCACAGCCTTAGCCACTGAGCTAGCTCTTTCATTTGCTTCACTGTGTTAAATTTTTTTATTACACATATTTGACCTACATACTTATATTTTCGCCACTGCTACGCTATTAGTGACCGGTCTAACACAATATTATCCCTCAGTTTTTGTTGGCGTTTATGTTAAGAAAATAGTGCCCCCGCCATCTTAAAATCCTGAGTCCGCCTCTGAAGGAGGTATTAGTAATATAAATTGGGAAACTTTAAAAAATATACAGCCCTAACATAAAACATTACGCCACGTAGCCTAACATACAATATTATACTAACATTATACCTGGGAAAGCATTATACATAAATAAAAGGTGTTTATACACACACAAGTATGTGCTAAACGGGGTAACAACACTAAAAAATATGGGCTAGGTGGTGTAAATATTTTCTCTCAGCAGACATATAGCGTAATTTTCCCATATAAATGAAAGGAACAAAATCAGCAAAAATAAAGAGATCAGAGAAACTTACAACACCGGTGGGAGAGTAGGTGGTAATAGAGAACTTGTGGTCACTCTGGTAGTCCTTGTACAATAGATCTGATTATTCAATACGAATACATTAAAATTACCAATAGAAACAAACCTTAAAAAAGTTGAAAATACAAAAAAGTAATATTACCTCGTGCTTTTTTGCCAATTTCAGTGTAAAGACCAGGACCTTTCCCCATGATTGAAGCTTAAAATCTGAGAAATGCAAAGGAAGCACTAGTGTGTGTGTGTGTATATAAACGCTGCCCTAATTATTTGGTCTCTTTTTGAACGGTGTGCTATTACCAAGGCTGATCTCCACCGTAGATTTCTGGCCTCTGAAGGGATATTCCTCGCTTAGGACCGTTGATTTTTGTGCATAGAGATGCGAACTTAGAACGTATGATGTGGGTTTTTTTGATGAAAATAGTGAGAGTGTAAACATTTTAATTTTCAAAAAATAAAAAAAAATAGTCGAATATAAATGTCTGCAGCAATTAAATTTGAGATATGTCATATTGGAATTTGGAACAATTTGGAGTCTGGTTTTATAACTGAGATATTCATTGCATTTTAATTTATACCCCGTGAGATTACATACATTAGGTTTTAATTTACTGTTATTTTCTTGATTATATACATTCTATAGTGTTTTATAAAAGGACCAAGGCAATGAACAACTATGAATTAGAATGAGCCTAGCATTTAGGCTTAGGTTTTGTATATGCATTAAAAACATGCTAAATGAGTAAAGAAATAGATTTTAAATTAGTAAACCTGATGATATGTAATAGCATTCTAATTTCAAACTCATAAAATTCAAATTTTTATACTAAATATAGTTTTACTTCATAAGCAACGACGTTATACTTATATGGAACATAAAACTAAGGGCTCGTTTGGTATGATGGATTGAAAAAAGTAGTCCTGGGACAAAAATTAGTACCGCCTTATTGCACGTTTGGTTGGAAAAAAAAAATCGGGGTAACTAATCCCGGGATTAGAGTATTTTTTTATCCCACCTTGAGATGGAATAACTAATACCGGGATAACTTATCCTGGGATTAACCCGGTATAAGTTGTTTCCAACCAAACTTGCCCTAAGTGAATAAATAATAAGCGAAATAAGAAAATAACATATGTAAAATAGTAGCGTATCTCATGTACTCGATTGGGTGGTGGGTACTTTTTTCCATTTTTTTTTTTTAAGTTTCTTTCCAGTAGTATCGAATAGCCTTAATTCATATGCGGCCCTCTAAATTTGCCCCCTTTTTCATTTTGGCACCTTAACTAAGTGTTGTTCCTATTGAACCCCTGAATTCGTTTTCAAGTGTGTATATCAAACACAATCCGACTTACATAATATTCCATCTTCAGTTTAGCAACATGCTGATATATATTCTAATTTAATTATGCATTAAGCGTATCGAATAAGATAGTAAAAGATGGATTGTCCATCGAAAAAGTGTTTTTAATACAGCATAAAGGAGAGAATAGAATATTGTCCTAAAAGGATACTGTAGGTCTTTCCAGCTATATATATATATATATATATATATATATATATATATATATATAACATGGTGACAAATTTTGCTTTCAAGCCTAGACCAAGCAAATAATATAAGGTGCTCAGCTCTGGACCAAAAAGATGTACTCGATATTTGTTCTATTCTTTGTGCTTAATTTATGCAGTAGGTTTTAGCAAATCAAATTCTATTAACCTTTGAGTTTATTACAAAAAAGAAAAGAAAAGAAAAAAACTTCGAGTTTAACTAATTTACAAAAGAACTTCCACTAGTAGATTGACAAAAACTTTTCGGTATCGAAATTCTCAGTTGAAAAAAGTTTGGGAAAAGCCTCTCTCTCTTTTTTTTTTTTTTGGCTGAACATTCCTTGCCTCATTTTTGGACTATAGTGAGTTTTGTTTGTCGCATGGTCGATGGAGGACTACTATGATAAAGGGAAAATATGTCAAGAAAGGGACATCATTTTTGGTTTCTTAACATATGCCAAAATGATTACACTAAGGATGATAATATGATATCATTGAAGAGCAAACATGAGGACATCAATGGCCTACTACTATATATGCACTAGATTCATGAAAAGTCTTGAAAATAAAAAGTCAAAGAGTGGGTGACTATTTTTTTTTTTGGAAAACATCCAAATTTGTACTGTATGAAAAGGTTTAATTTTACCGTTCGTTAGAGGTTTGATTTATTCATATTATCGCTGTTAAAATTAACTCGACGCTGTCCTTAATTAGTAACGACCAATATTATCAGAGAAAAGATTCAAATTTATCCTTGTGGTTTGATATTTGGCACAAATATCTATGTTTCGTGTCATTTTACATCCTATTCTTATGACTTTTATCGCTTAATCTATGATGAAATCGTCATATTTGAGCTTATGTCGTTATATTTCATGTGTATAGGTATGATGAGGACAAACAATAGGAAATTGAGCAGTTTTGATTGAGTCTGGAGGTGATTTGGTGTGGACGAGTAAACGAGAGGAGCGTGCGACACTTAGAAGATTTTCTGGAAAGAATTTAAGGAAATTGTGCCAGACCCGCCTCGCGGATGCACCGCGGGTTCACAATCAGGCGTTAGCCCCGCGTCGCGTGGCCATAACGGGAAAACCAAGCTGCAGAACTTTGACAAATCCGTGTCAAACCCGCGTCGCAAGCTCAGCACAATTGAGGGCCCAAATCACTGAAGACCCCGCGTTGGACCCGCGACGCGTGGCCAATGCAGGAATGCCTAATTTTGTCCGATTTTAAGTAGGATTAGGACCCTTTTATTTGGTTAACAACCCTAAACTATAATTAGATGTTCTTTTTCATTATTAATGATGTGCTGGGATTATTCCAAGACTTGTAAGCCGTCATATTACTTTCTCTTTAGATTTTATTTTATTTTCATCTTTTCAACCCTAGATTATTCATGAATTCTTGTTGTTCGTTGAGAATCATGAGTAGCTAAACTCCTTAATTCTAGGGTTGTGGCGAAAGACATGATAGGTGGTTTGGCGACACTTTCTATCAATTAAATTTCCATATTTTGGGTTGCTTACTTATTCTTGATTTTAATTGTTTGATTATTTGGCCAATAGTTGAACACTATCTGTGGCGTGTGAATTGAACTAGGGATAGGGAATTTGCATGCGTAATAAGAATAAATAGGGCTTGTTCGATATAATCGTTTCGCTAATGAGGATAGGAATATACTCTTTAGCTTTGCTTAGTTGAATATGGAGAAGTAAATGCGTTCTTGTTACCTCTGGCGACTATAGGGATATAGGCATTATAGTAGCATCTACAGGCTTGCGAGCAACTCGGAAGATACTCATAAAGTTATAATTAACCCATCAACTAGTAACCCAGGAAATAAGATAGGTAGAATTGTCAGAAGATCAACTGGATTGTCGAAAGCCACGACCCTGGAACTTTCTCTCATCTGATAAATCTTACAGTCTTTGTCAAAATACTCTCAGTCACAAAAACACCCATCACAAATTGTTTACTTTTCAGTTTTAGTTTAGTTACAACAAACACCTTGATTTTCACTTTCTTGAATAGTTTTATTCGGATTTGAATTAGTTTAACAGTAGAATCTAAGTCTCTGTGGGATCGATATCTAGACTTAACAGTCTATATTACTTGTACGACCACGTATACTTGCGTGTGCGTTTGGGAGTAACAAGTTTTTGGCGCCGTTGCTGGGGACTTAGAAAAATTTACTGTTTTTCTAATTTGAGTTTGTTTTTCTATTCAAGTCTTTACTCTTTTTTTTCCATTGTTCTACTCGTGTCACTTCAGGTTTCTCTGGTTTATGCCAAGCACTAGAAGTTCAGGAAAACCGTAAGTTGATCTTGATCCCGAAATCGAAAGAACTTTTCACAGACAGAGAAAAATGGCTGACGAAGCAGCAAGACTTGCTCTTGAACAGGCAGAAAGGGGTAGAAACAGAAACGGGGATGAACAGGGTGCAAGAGAGCTGCGAGGGCACAAGAACAACAAATTCTTTTGTCCAGTTATGCTAGACCTAGTTTAGCAACTATTGCTAAGGCTATCGTTAGGCCTGACATTACTGGAAATTTTGAGCTGAAAGAAGGAACAATGCGGCTGGTGCAACATACGTGCCAGTATATGGGTAAGTCTAGTAAAGACCAGCATAAGCACTTGATGCAGTTCGTGGAGTTGAGCGAGAATTTCCAATATAGAGATGTTCCCGATGATTATGTGAAGCTGTCCTTATTTCCGTTCTTATTGATTGGTGAAGTAAGGGAATGGTTGACGAATCTGCTTGCAGGTTCTATCACTTCTTGGGAGGTATTATCAAATAAGTTCATCAACAAGTTTTTCTCACCCAAGAAAACAAAGGAGCTGCGAGGAAGTATTGCTAACTTCACTCAGAGAGATTCTGAATCTCTGTCACACGCTTGGGAAAGGTATAAGGGTTATTTGCGAGATTGCCCACATCACATGCAGCCAAAGGAGATCATTGGAAACTATTTTGTAGAAGGACTTAACCATGAATCAAGGGCCTTGTTAAATGCTTCAACTCAATGGCAGATCTTAAACAAAACATATGAAGAGATGGAAGCTCTCCTTGAGATGATATCCGAAGGTCATCATGAGTATTACGAAACTAGCTGGGGGTTACCACAGAAAACTGCTGGGGTTCTTCAAGTTGATGATGTTGCAGCTATTCGGGCTGATATAAGTACTCTTACTAATGTGATGTTGAGGGTGTTTCGTAAAGCTCAGCAGATTCAATCAGTTCAACATATTCAACAGGCAACATGTGTAAGTTGTGGTGAGCTTCATGATTATAGCAATTGTCCATTGAATCCAGAGTCTGTCTATTTTGTGGGGCAGCAGAACCGTGGCATTGGAAATCGGGGAAACTACTATGGAAATAATTATAACACTCCATTCGGGAAGCAGGACTTCCACAAACCGAACAATTATCAGCAACCTTAGGCTCAACCAGCTAGCAATTTGGAAGAAATGATGAAGCAGCTCATAGCTCAAACACAAGTGACGCAGTAGCAAAATTAG
This sequence comes from Lycium barbarum, assembly GCF_019175385.1. NCBI lineage: Eukaryota > Viridiplantae > Streptophyta > Magnoliopsida > Solanales > Solanaceae > Lycium > Lycium barbarum. The sequence goes on along the minus strand of NC_083348.1, from coordinate 66,719,174 downwards.
AAAGTTCAGAGTGAGATGTAGAAATCTATTCACGAGCTTGAGCGTCAGATGGGGCAGATGACTCTTACGCAGAATGTCAGACCACCGGGTGCTCTTCCAAGTGATACTGAGAATAATCCAAAGGATTGGAAGGCAGTTACCTTGAGGAATGGCAGAGAACTTGAAGAAGGGCTTCCAAAAAAGAAGAACATAGCAGAAGCAGAACTCATCCTTGCTAAGCGAGCTGAGCCAAAGCAGACAGTCGCGGAGCAACACTTAGAGGAAGTGGTTCGACCACCCCCTCCCTTTCCACATCGACTTCAGAAACAAAAAGCAGATTCGACTTGCAAGAAATTTCTTGAACTCTTAAAACAAGTACACATCAACATACCTTTGGTGGAGCTTTTGTAAGAAGTTCCAAAATATGCTAAGTATATCAAAGATGTGGTTGCGAACAAAAGGCGTTGGACAGAGTTTGAGACTGTTGCACTTATCGAGGAGTGCAGTTCTAGAGTGAGGAGTAAAATTCCTCCAAAGTTGAAAGTTGGCAACATGGAAGTTGGGCTAGCATTGTGTGACTTGGGTGCTAGTATTAATCTGATGCCCACTTCTGTGTTTCGAACGATGGGCTAGGGTGAACCTAGGCCAACGACTATTACGTTGCAGCTGGCTGATCGATCTGTTGCTTATCCTGATGGTATTATTGAGGATGTTCTTGTGAAGATAGGCCCATTTATCCTGCCGGTTGATTTTGTAATACTTGATTATGAGACAGATAAAAGTGTTCCTCTTATTATAGGGAGAGGATTCTTGGCTACTGTTGATGCTGTGATCCGAGTGAGAGATAGGAAGATGTCCATGACAGTTGATGGACAAGAGGCGACTTTTAATGTGTTTAAAGCTACCAAGCTTCCAGCCCATTATGAGGAGCTGAAGATGATTGCCATGGTGAAGCTCGAGCTCACTAATGCAGAGTTAGATCACTTTTTAGCTTCGCGAGATCCTTTGGAGACAGTTTTGGTGTATGTGGAAGACTTGATGATTGATGCAGAAGTCGAGGAGTGCCCTAGCATCCTTGACACTTCATGTGCTTATTTACGAGCAAACACACTATTTGAGGAGCTAGACAGACCAGAGTCATGGAAGAAGCCGAAACCATCTATTGAAGAGGCTCCAGTTCTTGAGTTGAAGCCATTACCTCCTCATCTTCGCTACGCTTTCTTGGGTAGTGGAGACACATTTCCTGTAATCCTTTTTTCTTATTTGACTGATGTGCAGGTTGAACGTGTGTTAAGAATGCTAAGAGATCGAATCCAAGCCCTTGGGTGGTCGATAGCTGATATTCGAGGTATTAGTAATTCGTTTTGCATGCACAAGATATTATTGGAGGAAGACAGCAAGCCTAGTGTTGAGTGCCAGAGATAATTGAACCCGATCATGAAGGAGGTGGTGAAGAAAGAGGTAATCAAGTGGCTTGACAGCTGCATTATTCATCCCATCTCTGGCAGCAAATGGGTAAGTCCTGTACAATATGTCCCGAAGAAAGGGGGCATGACTGTGGTAGAAAACGAGAAGAATGAGTTGGTGCCTCAACGAACTGTTACTAATTGGAGGATATTTATTGACTATCGCAAGTTGAACAATGCCACCATAAAATATCACTTTCCTTTGCCCTTCATGGATCAGATGCTCGACTGATTGGTTGGGCACGATTATTATTGCTTTCTGGATGACTATTCGGGCTTCAACCAGATCATGATTGCACCTGAGGATCAAGAGAAAACCACATTTACATGTCCATATGGTACATTTGCATTCCAGAGGATGCCTTTCGGTCTGTGCAATGCTCCAGGTACTTTCCAGGGATGCATGATGGCTATTTTCACCGATATGGTGGAAAACTATGTGGAGGTATTTATGGTTGACTTCTCTATTTTTAGGGATTCTTTTGATGACTGCTTGAACCATGTTGATGTCGTGTTAGCTCGTTGTGAAGAAATGAACTTGGTACTTAACTGGGAAAAATACCACTTCATAGTTCGAGAGGGCATCGTTCTTGGGCACAAGATATCGAGCAAGGGAATAGAAGTTGACAAGGCAAAGATTGAAACAATTGAAAAATTGCCACCACCCGTGTCAGTTCGGGGAGTGCGCAGTTTTCTTGGGCATGCAGGCTTCTATCGACGGTTCATCAAAGACTTCTTTAAAGTTGCTAATCCAATGTACAAGCTTTTAGAGAAAGATGTGAAGTATGTGTTTAATGAAGCCTGTCTGATGGCTTTTGATGAGTTGAAACAGAGGTTAGTGTCTGCTCCTATTAGCATCGCACCCGATTGGTCTCTGCCGTTTATTTTGATTTATGATGCAAATGATTTTGCTGTTGGAGCTGTCCTTGGTCATAAAAGGGACAAGATTTTTCATCCTATTTACTATGCTAGCAAGACACTTGATGCAGCCCAGATGAACTATACTGTCACAGAGAAGGATTTATTGGCGGTTGTCTACGCCTCTGACAAATTTCGATCATATCTTGTGGGAACGAAGGTGATTGTATATACTGATCACGCTGCAGTTTGTTATTTGTTTGTGAAGAAGGATGCAAAGCCGAGGCTTATTCGTTGGGTGTTGCTACTGCAAGAGTTTGACATTGAGATTCTTGACCGGAAGGGCACAAAAAATCAAGTAGCAGATCACTTATCGAGATTGGAAGATCGGAAACATGTAAATGAAGCAGTGGTGATTAAAGAGACTTTTCCTGATGAACAACTTTTTTCTCTTCAATCAGCTGAGGTACCATGGTATGAAGACATGGTGAACTTTATAGTAAATGAGATTTACCTCCCTGGCACTAATCACGAGAAGAAAAAGTGTATTTTGCATGATAGCCGTTTCGATGTATGGGACGAGCCCTATCTATACAGGTTTGGCACAGATCAACTGATTAGAAGATGTATCTTAGAGGAAGAGATCCCCGAGATTCTTGAGTAGTGTCATGCGTCACCCTATGGTGGTCATCACGCGGGTGACAGAACAGCTGCGAGGTACTTCAGTCCGGGTTTTATTGGCCCACTTTGTTCAAAGATGCTCATGAATTTGTGAAAGCCTGCGATAACTGCCAGGGAACTGGAAATATCTCCAAGCGTCATGAAATGCCTTTGAATGGCATCTTAGAGATAAAAAAATTTGATGTGTGGGGTATCGACTTCATGGGACCCTTCATACCGTCCAAGTGGAATAAGTACATATTGGTTGCTGTAGACTATGTTTCGAAGTGGGTGGAGGCCATTGCACTTCCCACCAATGATACTAGTGTGGTGGCAAGATTTTTGAAGAAGAACATTTTTACAAGGTTTGAGACCCCTCGAGCCATCATCAGCGATCAAGGTACGCACTTTTGCAATCGGCTCTTTGATAAATTGTTGCTCAAGTATGGGGTGAAACACAAGATAGCGACTGCTTATCATCCTCAGACGAGTGGTCAAGTGGAGGTATCGAATTGAGAAATTAAGAGGATTTTGGAAAAGACTGTGAGCGTAAGTAGGAAAGATTAGTCGTTGAAGCTCGATGATGCTCCGTGGGCATACAGAACAACCTACAAAACTCTTATTGGCACATCTCCCTATAAGCTCGTCTTTGGTAAGGCATGTCATCTACCAGTGGAGCTTGAGCATAGAGCATATTGGGCGATAAAGAAGCTGAATTTAGACATGGTTCAAGATGGAGAAAAGAGACTATTGCAGTTGCATGAGTTGGAGGAATTTCGCTATCATGCTTACGAGAACGCGAAAATGTACAAGGAGCTGTCACACCCTAATCTCGCTAGGGTGTGATGGGCACCCGACCCCATATTCGGAGCCGAGCGAACCCGCTGACTCTTATTACACACATACTCGCTTGGACTCCTAACTCAGATAAAACGAAATACATAATAAGAGCTTTTAGAAACATTCTTTTTGTCGTTCTCAAGTCAAACAAAATCTGTAATCATATGGAATTTATAACATAACGCAAAATGACACATCGGCTAATGGAGCCGCTTACAAGACTGACATTCTATACCCACGACTCTATCTGCAAAGTCTCTAACATCGACCAAGATACCATAGCATGAATACTCTGACTCAGCAACGCTCCAGGAGCAAACGGAGCTTGCCAATTCCGCTGGAACGTCTTCTATAATGGCTTCTACTCATCTGGGTGTACTTGCGCGGCATGAAACGCAGCCCCCGAAGAAAGGGGGTCAGTACGGAATATGTACTGAGTATGTAAGGCATAGAATACAAAAAACAGAACCATAATCGGAACAACGGTACAAAAAGTAAGTACATTAGCCAGAATACCAAGGTGCTTATCTTCTGAACGCAAATCGTGCATACCAATGTCATATGTCAGAAGAAGTACAGAAAATAAGTAAATCATCCAGAGTGCCAAAATGCTTACTTTCCAAACACAGACCATGCGTGCCGATATCATATGTCATCATATACATATACATATAACAGATCCCGGCCCTCTAGTGAGGGACGCGGTGAATGGAGTCATCATATATGCCGACATCACATATGCATATAACAGATCCCGGCCCTCTAGGGAGAGACGCGGTCAATAAGATCATCACATGCCATCCTGGCCGCCATCTCCATATCATATACAGACATACATATAACAGAGCCCGGCTCTCCAATGAGGGACGCGGTGAACAATGCAGAGGAGACGCACGATAACAGAACCTGGCCCGGGGCGCAGTGAAGGACATACTGAGGCTTGCACGAGCAGAGTAGTGCGAAACCATATGCACATAAATCAAGACTCGATAGATACGTACATTTACCGACGTTTGAAGGATCATAAACATGTTTCAAGTCAATCCGGTATAGTATGAGAAAGTTATGGACATTTTGGTACAGAAACCATTACGAACATTTCAAAGCAATCCGAGATCGTTTACAAAAGTTAGGGACATTAAAACTTACAGAACTCTTTTAGAAACCAAACTCTTTATGCTCATTTCGTTATCCAATCATATAATAAACTCGATCATATTGAGAATACTCATATCAAGAAGTGAATGAGAATCATAGATAGACTCGGAAACATATCAAATAGAGCTTCGGAGATCATAGATACGTATCAAAACCATATGAAGTAGCTTATGGAAATCAAGAACATTAGTCATCCTAGTGGCTCTAAGAATAGGAATTTCTTTGAAATCATACATATACGTCATCTGCTTATTTCATAAGGATCATGCCAAAAGAAAGAAAGGGTAAGCCTTACATACCTGCTCCACGTCCTATTAGCTACGCTTTTTCGTCCAACTTGCTAGTCTACATTCAAGAAGATTTACATAATCATTAGATTCATCATCATATACTTGTCTTAATCCTTCAAATGAATTCATTTATAATCTGCCGAAATTTCGGCAGCATTTCCCCTGTAAATACACCATCCCCGAGAATCTAACTCGGCTAAATCATCAACAACAAACCCGAGAATGCAACTCGGCCAATTTATCAACAATAATCCGAGAATTCCACTCGGCCACATTATCAACAATAATCCGAAATCTTCCAAACTTAATAAGGACAATACATTTCTTACCTCCAAATTCATGCATTATATCTACAACCACACGTTGACAACATTATCTTCACAAATACAAGAAACCTTGCTAGTTGCATATTAATTCCTTCAATAACCCCACAATGATCACAACTTCATTTCAAGTTATCAAACCTTCATTTTCATCATGGAATCCACAACAACAACAATCAAAGCACCAAATAAAATCAATTCATCATATCTACACAACACAACACATACACGGCCAAGCACCAACCTACACGGCTACAACATAGCATCCACACTTTCATGAATTTCATCCATTTCTACACCCAACAACATGCATAAACCATCCATAACATATAAAAGAGGATTAAACCTTACCTTTTCCACTTAACTCTTCAACTTGGCTAGAGTTGTGCCTTGCAAGAATGGATGGTTTGCTTGCTCCAACTACTACTCCACGTTATAGAGGACCTTCCAATTGGTAGAAAATCTAGAAGAAAATATATTTTTTTGATCAATTTTCCATAGCTCCAAGTTCGGCCAACCATGGCCGAACCCCCTCTCTCTTCTTCGTTTTCTTTTCTCTCCAAGCTTTTTGATTTAAAAGATGATTATGCCTTATTTTGTCTTCAATTATATATATATATATATATATATATATATATATATATATATATATATATATATATATATATATAGCTACACAAGGTGGACACATGTCCCCTTCTCCCTTTTCTTGAACTTTCTTAAAATAAACAAATATGACCACTTGTCTTGTTATATAAGCTTTGGTCCATATATATTTATAATTAGCCCCCATTAAATAAAAATGTGGACATATGATTATATGCCACACGGCCAACATGGCCCCTTCAAGAACCTTCTTGAATATTTTGTGAAATTCCCATTTTTCCCCTAGCCTTCCACAATATTACCATGAACTACTTTGTGAATTTCCCTTTTTACCCTTAGCCTTTCTAAATATTTCCATACTAATGAACAACTTGTACATTAAAATAATTTTGGAAAATAGTCTTGCCCTTAACTTACCACGACTCCCTTGAAATATCCAAATGTATAAAATACGGGCTATAACAGGAGCGAACTAAGAGAATTCACGACAAGTGCATCCAACCTCGTGACTTTGAGCCTGGGCAGTTAGTCTTGTTGTATAACTTGAGGCTGAAGATTTTCGGAGGGAAGTTGAAAAGCAAGTGGTCTGGTCCGTTTGAAGTTGTTCGGGTAACCGTACATGGGGCAGTTGAGCTGAAACCGCTGAATGCAGAGCGAACATTCTTGGTAAATGGGCAGAGGGTCAAGCACTATTTTGGAGAAGTCATCAATCCAGAGAAGACCTTGGTGGATTTAGAGGAGGCTTGAAAAAAAAAAGCCTACGTCGCGACGTTAAATCAAGTGCTTCTCGGGAAGCAGCCCGTGTTTGTAAAAGTAGCATGAGAAAAAGAATAAGAAAATGAAAAAAATGAGAAAAATACAAAAAGAGTCGTGCCACGACCTTAACTAAGGCGCTGGTTGGGAGGAAACCCAACGTTTTTGTGTATATCGGTCACGTTTGTTCATGTTGCAGGACTAGGGAAGGAAGAGGACCACAAAACACGCAAAAAAAAAAATTGAAATTCGTCCAGGTTTGATTTATGAGCTGGACCCGCGACGCGGGGCCAACACTTGAAAATGAATATTCTGCAGCTGTGTTTTCCGCGTCGCGGGTGTAACACCAACTATAATATTTTAAAAAATATTCTGCAGCTGTTTTTTTCGCGTTGCACCCGCGACGCCGGTGTAACGCCAAATCTGATATTTTTTTCAAAAACATAAGGTTTCAGCGTTAGACCAGCGACACGGTGTCAACGCGGGTGGGGCGGTTATTTTTTTTTATTTTTTTTAAAAGGCCAGATTCGCCCCCCATTCCCTCTCCCACTCCAACTTCACACACCTTTCTTTCTCCCCTCCCCTCTTAAAAAAATTGAATCCCTCCACTCCTTTTCCCCAAAATCCATAGGAAACCCAATTACAACTTCAAGAACTTGTGATTTCATCTCATAACATAAAGAGGTAAGCATAATCTTTTCTTTTTTCACTTGTTCTTGAAGATTGAAGTTGTGAAACTAGGGTTGTTGGGTTTGGACGAAATTGGTATTGGTTGTGTGTTATTGATGTCTAGGGATAGAAGATGACTCCCATTATGAAAGGGAGGGTTTAAACCCACCAATGTTTCTTCAAATTCAAAGGGAGGATTCTATGCCCGCAAGGTGTTCGTAAAAATGCTCGAATCATTTTTTATGTGCAGTTGTGAAGTCTTGAGTAGCAATATGACATTAATTAGTTATCCGAATCCTTTGACATCGATTGTGCGCCAGTAATTGAGAATTGGGTTGAGAAAAAACATAAACCACCAACCCCAAGTCCTAAAACATGAAACTAGTTTAGATTCTTGATTTTTGTTCTTTAGTCTAGTCCAACTTAGTTTTTTTTTTTGTTTTCCTCTTTTGTAAGTAGTTTGAAGTAAGCGTGGGGTCGGTTCAACCCTAACTTAGGTGTTAATCATGAAAGGGCCCGGAGGAACACAAAGTTGGGCCACACAACTCTAAGCTTGAAAACATGGGAAAGACTTAAGCGTGGGGTCATTTCACGACTCTTTTTTTTCTTTTAAATTGGATTCATTATTTGGTATTGTGTTGTTTTGTAGGCAAAATGGTTAACACCAAAGGTAAGGAAAAATCGACTGCCACTTCCACCTTCCAAGGCACAAAACAGGGGAGAGCCAACCCTCTCAAAGCTAAAAAGACAGTAAAATCGCTATCGAGGGGTAAGCAACCAACCGTCCCTATCCCTCGTGCTCCGTCGCCCAGACCCAGGACAGATGTCCGTGCATCCAGGAAGGATTGGTACGACATATTTAACCCCACAGCGGGGTATGTCCAGGAGCGTGCCATCAATGGCACCCTATTACAACGCCGTTTCAGGAATGTGTACAATCGGCTTGTAGACATGAGGTGGGTGTCCATCTTTGAGACATCGGGGCCATTTAACATCGATCTTGTCCTCGAGTTCTACGCCAATATCACGTTCACTCGACATGACAAATGGGAGCCGACTATCTATTGCAGGGGAGGGGATATACCCATTTTACCATCCCTTTTATGTGCACACTTAGGAGGCCTGATTATCCTACCGAACCGCTGTTGGATGTCATTTACCGGCCTGATTACAAGGCCATTCGGGAAACGTTGAGTGGTGTTGATTCCAAAGCCTCATGGGCCTGTTATGCGGGAAAATATCGTAAGCACAAATACATGAAGATGAGTAATTTCAATTAGGAGGTGCGGGTATGGTTGCGTTTGTTGAATTACCGAATCTGGCCATTGGAGCACTATTCTGAGGTGAACAAGGAGCGGGTATGCATTGTATACTTCCTTATGACAGGACAGCCTGTTAACATTGGGTATTTGATGATGAAGGAGATACAGAAGGTTTGATTACACACCCCGCCGAAGTTGAGCTTCGGCAACACTCTCACGACTTACTTGATGAACTTGAATGACAGATTAGCACAACCGTCTAATAGAGTGTTACCACCTCCTGAGGATGCCCCTGATATTTCAAATGTCAAGGCACCAGAGTTGAGCAAGAAGCAGCAGCTCACCCCCGCCGAGGAGAGGGCAACCCCATCCACAGTGTTGGCCCAACTTTACAGAGAGATGACGGTGGCCGCCGAGCACTTCGATGTCGATCTGTCCAGTGTATTTGCTGCGGTCCCGCACACCCTATACTCCCGAGATCTTGTGGGAGAAGAGGCCACGTTAGCTGCCGATGAGGATGTGAACTCGGCGGACTTGATTGAGGCTGATATAGCCGTTGGTGAGGAGGTAGAGTCCCAGATGGGGGAAGAGAATGACAATGATGCTGTGATGGAAGCCGAGCCTAAGGATGGTGAGGCTGATGATTTTGATGAGGATGACTAGGCCCTAGTGGGCCCCATGGAGTATCTCTCGCCTTACTTTTGTTTTTATCTTTTCATATGCATTGAGGGCAGTGCATGAAAGTAAGTGTGGGGTGGGAGTACGTCTCGATATAGAGGATGCTTATGCCTTAGGATTTTTTTTAGGATTTAATTTTAGCTTAATCTTTCTTTTTAATTAGGTTGATGACAACCTGCTTGAGGGAAAATTAGTCCTTAGGATAGGCGTATTCAAATGCTAGGTGCACGGATTAGGTGAAGTATTGGCATATGAGTGATCTTAATTTTTTTTTCTTTGTGAAAAGCATGCCTTGAAATTGTATCGATTTCTTGAAAGCACTTGCAAATTGTTTTGTGTTTGACTCGTTATGAGCCACTTGGCATTGTTGATTCTTATTGTTTGTTGATTCGAGGGACAATCGGATCCCTCTTGCGTTAATTGTGTGCCATGTGTGTGTAAGGTTTTACATTTGTACCCATGTGTGGTATTGACGTCTAGAACTTGCCCTGTGTGTTCGCAAAGCGAAATGAAGTTCAGTTGAGACTAGAAAATGATAGAGGCGTTTCTTTTATTAGTCATTAAAAAGCCTAAAATGTTTATCCTACCAACTTGTAAATAGCACCCTAGATAACCCTTTTGAGCCTTTAGCCTTTTCTTGGATAGCAGTTAATTAGCCTTTGCCCCTTCGTTCTATAAAACTCGATTTTTTATCCAAATACTCTATGAACACTTTAATCATTTACATATATAATAGGAGTTAGGATGTGAAGGGAAAAAGGGGAAGTGGCTGTTAATTGTAATCTAGGAAGACTATGGGAGCACCGAATGAAAAGAACTAATTCACTTGTTAGTTGGGAACTAAAAGAAAAAAACATGTAGCGAAAAGTTTTCCCTTCTAACTTTTGTGACTTTTAAAAGAGTGGTGCTTAAACAAAGAAAAATGGGTGAATTGGGAGAAATTTAAAGGGTGGTTGGTGTTGAATAAGGGCTAATGAAGAAATTGTGCCAGAAAGATATACATATATGTATTAAAGTGCTTACGGAGGTTAGTCACTATTATCCAAATAATTCCTACCCGTCCCTTAGCCTACATTACAACTCTCGAAGTCCTACTTGATTCTAGGTTCGTCTTACTTGTATTAGTTGAGTGGTTACACTACGGGAAAGCCTATGGTACGTCGTACCTTGCATGTGATATTCTTTGTGAGAGTGAGCGTAATTATCGATGTTATGTCCATTGATTTAAACATATGTGATTCTTGAAAGATATGGACTAGTTTCTTTTGGTGAGGGCACATAATTAGCAATAGAGCGGTGAAGTGTTGATTTCTTGATCATAAGAATGTTTAAATGCTTTAAAGTAGTGTCGCTGGGTCAATTAGTTTTAAAAGTGAAAGTGTTTTTAACGAAGATGGTCATTGTTGCTAAAAATGAGATTTCAAATCTTTTGCATGGCTTTCATAACTTGACTCATTGTTTTGGTTTTGAAATCTTTCTTTTGAGATAGCCATACTAGCCGAATCCCATTGCAGACTTGTTTGAATGAGTTATGCTAGAAGTGTAGTTTGGTGTTGGTTTGTGGTTGGTCGAGGGCGAGCAAAGTCTAAGTGGGGGGTTGTGATATTTGGCACAAATATCTATGTTTCGTGTCATTTTACATCCTATTCTTATGACTTTTATCGCTTAATCTATGATGAAATCGTCGTATTTGAGCTTATGTCATTATATTTCATGTGTATAGGTATGATGAGGACAAACAATAGGAAATCGAGCAGTTTTGGTTGAGTCTGGAGGTGATTTGGTGTGGACGAGTAAACAAGAGGAGCGTGCGACACTTAGAAGATTTTCTGGAAAGAATTGAAGGAAATTGTGCCAGACCGTCTCGCGGATGCAATGCGGGTTCACAATCAGGCGTTAGCCCCACGTCGCTTGGCCATAATGAGAAAACCAAGCTGCAGAATTTTGGCAAATCCGTGTCAAACCCGCGTCGCGAGCTCAGCACATTTGAGGGCCCAAATCACTGAAGACCCCGCGTTGGACCCACGACGCTTGGCCAACGCAGGAATGCCCAATTTTGTCCGATTTTAAATAGGATTAGGACCCTTTTATTTGGTTAACAATCCTAAACTATAAATAGATGTTTTGTTCGTTATTAATGACGTGTTGGGATTATTCCAAGACTTGTAAGCCGCCATATTACTTTCTCTTTAGATTTTATTTTATTTTCATCTTTTCAACCCTAGATTATTCATAAATTCTTGTTGTTCATTGAGAATCATGAGTAGCTAAACTCCTTAATTCTAGGGTTGTGGTGAAAGACATGATAGGTGGTTTGGCGACACTTTCTATCAATTAAATTTCCATATTTTGGGTTGCTTACTTATTCTTGATCTTAATTGTTTGATTATCTGGCCAATAGTTGAACACTATCTGTGGCGTGTGAATTGAACTAGGGATAGGGAATTTGCATGCGCAATAAGAATAAATAGGGCTTGTTCGATATAATTGTTTCGCTAATGAGGATAGGAATATACCCTTTACCCTTGCTTAGTTGAATACGGAGAAGTAAATGCGTTCTTGTTACCTCTGGCGACTATAGAGATATAGGCGTTATAGTAGCATCTACAGGCTTGCGAGCAACTCGGAAGATATTCATAAAGTTATAATTAACCCGTCAACTAGTAACCCAGGAAATAAGATAGGTAGAATTGTCAGAAGATCAACTGGATTGTCGAAAGCCACGACCCTGGAACTTTCTCTCATCTGATAAATCTTACAGTCTTTGTCAAAATACTCTCAGTCACAAAAACACCTATCACAAATTGTTTACTTTTTAGTTTTAGTTTAGTTACAACAAACACCTTGATTTTCACTTTCTTGAATAGTTTTATTCGGATTTGAATTAGTTTAACAATAGAATCTAAGTCTCTGTGGGATCGATATCTGGACTTAACAGTCTATATTATTTGTACGACCACGTATACTTGTGTGTGCGTTTGGGAGCAACATGGTTTGTGAAAGGTCTAACTTCACCCTATGGTGGTGAAAGGTCTAACTTTTCCCTTTAGCGAAATGGATTACACAAAAAAATCGCTCATTTTCACTACACATTCCTTCTTCCACTTTAATTTCCTTGTAACAGCAATTTTAATCGCACTACTAAAAAAAAAACAGGAATCCACAACAAATTCTGTAACTAAACAGCAAAATTCATTCTGCGTGCTAATCCTATTTAGCAACCGATTAGCGATGAATTGTCACAAAATTCTATTAGCTACAAGCTAGTGATTTAGCAATGAAGTTCATAGCTAATTCAAGTTCTTTTGTAGCGTATGTTGATAAATAAAATATCTTCAATATGCCCTTTTAGAAATACCTTTAGATAAAAAAACCTAATTTCCTCGTAATTTAGAAGACGTTGCAATTCTACCATGGACTCGACCTTTTTGTTTTGCGTAAAGTAAGTTATATTATTAATATACAAAAGAGACTAAGTCGCAGTAAATATTATAGGTAGCCCTTATAAATTAGATGATTCTGATTCCAATATAAAAAAATTACTCATTGACCTGTTAATGTTTTCCTGAAATAAGGAAAAAACAATTAAGTCCAAAGAGGCTGGTATAACATTCAAGGAAAGAATTAAATCATATAGCAAATGAAAACTTAAATCAAGAATATACTAGTTAATATTAGGATGAAAATCTGAGACAATTTTATGAAAAATACCACAAAGAATAGGTTCAGCCATGACCTTATCTTTAGCTAGTGGCCAAGAGCGATTTAAGCCAAAATTATAATGGCGAGGATATGGATACGCCAAATTTCTAATGAGGATAAATTCAGACCTTCACACAAAGTACAAAGGTAAATTTGCATTGTTTTTTTTTTTTTTTTAAATTATGGTGTTTGCGCTAGCTTGCGCGCATCTCAACTAATTTCATGAGATATATGTTACCTCTCACCAATACGTATCAGGTAACTTTGTCCATCAAGACCTTGACAGATGGAGGAAATCACCTACTATGTAGTTTTGTCTCCATAAAATTTTGAACTTAAAATTTCATGGTTCTCAAATCACTTCATTGATCACCAGATCATATCCTTAGTTGAATGACTAATTTTGTCGGAACAAAAATGTTGCCTAAACACAATGTCGAGTTCTTTCTTGCTTAGTGGGAAATTATTTGCCAAACATGAGTAACATTTATGAACGATACTTTTTGTATACCAAATTATTTTCGGCATTGAATTGAATTTGAATAATTCAAGAAGAAATATACTCACTGGGGGGCCTAACTAACAACCCGTTTAAAAGGTAATATAATTTGGTTATCATAATATAATGTGCCGAATCAACCCATTTAAAAATATAAGACTAATAAACGAGAAAAGACTGGATATAGTTTCCTATCTGAACAAGCAAATCGGAGTACTCCGATCCCTCTTCTTTTTATTTTATGCGGTAGAGTTCAATACTTAAATTTTGATGTGAATTAGAATAAATTACATACTTGGCAAATATATATAAATCTATGTAATATAAGTCACAAAAGTTAAAAAAAAAATCATGGTCAAAGGAAATCTTTTCTTTAACTTCCTAAATAAAATAGTGTCACACGAAAAGAAACAGAAAAAAATATGCTTAATGCTTCAAATATCACACCCTTGTCAGCATCTTTGGACCAGAGTTAAGCAAGGAAACTCAACAACGAATTAGTGTTGATTGTTCACTTCAGTAAATAATGGATATGCGCATCTTGCGATAATTCTATGTCCATTGTTACGACAAATACCTATTTAAGCCACATTTTACCAAAGATAAAGTTTTATCTTTTCTCTGTTGAGACAGAGAGGCTTAACTAAGATCAAAATAAAAATTGTGGGTGTAGGGTCTGAACCTTTTATTGAGTCATCGGTTCGACCCTGCCTAGACCACCAGTAATACAACAAAAATAAAAAATAATGAAAGAACCTAAGATGATGCATTCACTCTTCGTTTTATTTTTCATAGTTGGTGCAATGATTCCAACCTTCAACGCTCATATTGGCGATTTTGATGAAGTGTGGAGGAGGAGAGCTGAGGAAGCTAGAAAGTTCGCTCTCCAGACTTATGAGAGCGAACCTGCAAATGTCACGTTGGCATTTAACAAGAAAACTCGCGAGTATGTCAAGTTCCTCTCTCTCTCTCTCTTTCTCGCGCAAATTATTATTAGCACACGTTACATCCTTTTGTTTCTGATGGATCAAGTTCAATAGCAAAAATGCAAAAGCATAATTATAGCTAACATTTATAGGATTTATCTTGTGGATTATAATGCAAAAATTCCACGGACGTAGATTGAGGACATGAGAATTCGGACTTAGGATGCAATTTGAAAACATTAATCAAGTTAATTACTTTCAATCTACTTTCTTGTATTACAAATTCAAGATTTTAATGATGTTTCCACCCATGCATTATAAGCAAAAGAAAGAGAACAGGGCAGCTAGCATATCCTTTTGTGTTAGATTGCCCACATTAGGAGAATTCTATACTTCATGAGCTAATTTTTGGTATTGAGGTATATCCAATATCCATTTTTTTTGCCATGGTTTCAAAGCCAAATCAATCATTATTATTGTGTTTCCCAATGTTGAGGCCCATGTTATGTTATTTACGCTCAATTTTTCCAAGACTAGGCGTGCGAGATGGGGATGTTAGCTACATTAATTGAGGGAATGTAATGTTGTTAATCTTCAGCTCGTGAACAGGCTTTTATGGTTTAGTTAGGTCCAACGCCTATTTTCTTGTTGTTATGTTGCTAAGATTTGTCCTCTTATTCATGCAGTGCTGTGAAGGAATTAAGTAGTGTAATACCAAAGAATGACACAAGGAGGGAGCTAGGAACTAAACACTACGAGGGCCCTTGCATGGTCACAAATCCAATTGATAAGTGTTGGAGATGTGACCCTAATTGGGCTGACAACAGGAAAAAGCTAGTAGAGTGTGCTATGGGCTTTGGGTCCAAGGCCACCGGGGGGAAGGACGGCAACTTGTACGTTGTCAACGACTCTTCAGATGATTATACCGATCCAAAACCAGGAACCCTCCGTCATGCTGTTATCCAAAAGGAGCCATTATGGATCATTTTTGACAGAAGCATGAACATAAGGCTACACCAGGAGCTGATTATGCAGGCCGATAAAACTATCGATGCTCGTGGTGCTAATGTTCACATTTCTGGCGGTGCTGGTAATTTTGAGTTGTCTGATCATCTCATTTAAGAACTTAGACGTAACTGATAAAGAGATCATAATACTTTTATTTACTTATTTATATCATGTCTGAATAGGTATCATGATTCAGTACACGAAAAACATTATCATCCACGGATTACACATTCACGATATTGTCCAAGGGAATGGTGGAATGGTTAGAGATGCAGTGGACCACATTGGGATCCGCACAATGAGTGATGGAGATGGAATTTCCATATTTGGTTCGTCCAATATTTGGATTGATCATATGTCAATGTGGAATTGCTATGATGGGATCATTGATGCTGTTGAAGGATCCACCGGTATCACCATATCTAATGGGCACTTCACAGATCATAATGAGGTGATGTTGTTTGGTGCAAGTGACAGTTCTTCAATAGATCAACAAATGCAAATTACACTGGCATTTAATCATTTTGGAAAGAGGTTGGTGCAGAGAATGCCTAGGTGCAGATGGGGATACATCCATGTTGTTAATAATGACTATACTCACTGGAATATGTATGCTATTGGTGGTAGTAAAAATCCCACCATTATTAGCCAGGGCAATCGTTTCATTGCTCCTCCTGACATCTTCAAGAAGCAGGTATTTTTTCCCCTTTCTTTGTTTGTTCATTTTCAAATATTTGGTCCATACCACTAAAAGGATAGTGTAGGATAGTCGGGATCTCTACATTCTTAACAAAAGTTTCAACTAGGTCTAGGAACATGGAACCTTCTGGTAGCAAGAGGTGGAGCCAGGATTTAATCTTTATGGGTTCTAATTACTAGGAAATCGACATCAGGCATTAGTAATTACAACAACAATAACAACATACCCAGTGTGATTTGGGGAGGATGGGGTGTAGGCCGACCTTACCCTTACCTTTGTGGGGTAGAGATCAAGGGTTAGTATTTGAATTCAAAATTTATTTTTTTGTACATATTTAGTGAATTTCTTAATACAAATACAATGTTTGGACTAAAATTACTGGGTTCGGCCGAACTTGTAAGTAACCTTCTAGGTCCACCGTTGTTGGTAGCACTTTATTTTACTTAGTGGGGCTGCCTAGTGTGAATCCAAATTAGTTGAGTGGGTGAATTTCAAAGACTCTTTAACTTTTTCAATTTCCACTAAATATTGTGGAAACACCTACTAATTTTTTCCCTGTAATTATGAATGTACAAACACAGATTACAAAGAGGGAGTACTCTCCAGAATCAGTATGGATGCAGTGGACATGGAGATCAGAGGGAGATTTATACATGAATGGAGCATACTTTGTTCAATCTGGTGATCCTGATTGGTCAAAGAAACATCAAGATCTTTACGATGGCATAGCAGCAGCACCGGCAGATCAAGTCACTTGGATAACAAGGTTTGCAGGAGCACTTGGTTGCAAGGTAGGAGAGGCTTGTTAGAAAACAGCTGGCAGAAAGAATATCAAAAACAGTTATTACTCCACATGGGATTATACTGTGTTCTTGTTCTAATGACTTTATATTTTTGAACCTGTACATAATCGAGACCCTCTCAATTTTGGATTAATCTAGTTTTGTAATCAATGTTTCGGTTATGGAAAAGAAATCCTTTTTGATTCAATACAACCGTTTGTAGCCTAGCTTCTGACATCGTGCTTCATAATAATAATGTAAATAATTTTTACACTATGAATAATAAAATTGAAGTATAAAAAACTAGATTACTATAAATTCCTAAAATACTAACTGAACTTTTACATATTAAGTATGAATTGGTTGGTTGAGTACCGATAGTTACTCTAATGAGTTTAAGTTTAGTGCACTGTCAGTGTACCAATTTTTTACATCATTAGGTAGTTTTAAAGGTAAATACAATAACTTGCTTAAGTAATATTAATAATTTGCCTTATTTAATAAGAATGTAATTTACAGAAGATAAATAACATTAAAGGAAAGTTGAGTCCTACTTGTACTCTAACCAAAATCATCTCCTTATTTGCTCGTAACGAAATTAATTTCCTTCTCTAATGTTGTTTACAGTTTTGAGTTTTTCATGATTTTTCTCAGGATCATTACTGAAGTGATTCTTTAAATCTTCAAAAATTGTGAACCTCGTAACAAGTAATTCTTAAAACACCTCATATATTGTGAACCCTGGGGAGCTTCTTTTTGTTTAACAACAATTCCTCATGCATTTCTAAGAAATATCGAATATTTTCTTTCCCTTTATAACTATATAAAGGATCATTGTATCTTAAAAGGGTTTTCATACTTTCCCCAATATTTTGCCATGCTCTTTAGATGGATGGAACTTTTTGAATTGAAGTTTTATTAAGGTTGAATACTTTAAGAATGGAAGATGAGATGAGACGATAAGAAAAAGCAAAGAGAGACCAAAAAAATAATAGATCTAAGGAAAAGAAAATTTTCTTTAGCAAAAAGAAAATGCAATTCAAAATTGAATTCCTCGAAATCCATTTTAAAGTCATCCTCTTCCAAAAGATTTTCATGAATATGGGGGGATTGAGGGAGAAACTGAAGTTTACGGTGGTACAAAGAAGTAAAGAGAGAGAAAGAAAGCATCAATTATTTAAGAGCATGATGATGGACGTTTGAGGAAAGAGAGAGTAAGGGAATAAAGAAAAAATCAGTGAGTAAATTTTAGTAAAAAGAGAAAAAAATAAGAGTATCAAAATTGTCAATATTACGTGATAGTGTAAAAAAATGGCACACTGCTATAGAAGAATTTGTTGTATCTTCACAATTGTTGAGCAATAGGATCGATGGGGAAGATGAATTTATGTGAGGCGGTTACTAGAGCTAGGATGGAGAAATGATGAAAGAGTTTTCATTCATATGATCCTTAACTGTATCTGTATATATATATATATATATATACACACACACACACACACACACATACACACTTGACAACTAACTTAGCTAAGACATTTACAAACTATTGCCAACTAATCATGTACAACTCATTAATGCTAGTAACTAACTAAGTACAACCATGCACAACTCAACTAGTACACCTAAGCCTTTCTACACTCCCCCTCAAGTTGAATCCATGAACACATAATAAGTCCCAGTTTAAGCATCAAATAAACATGTTGTTGTCTTCCCAAGCTTTTAGTCAATATGTCTGCAATCTGTTCCCTTGTATTAACATGACTGGTCTTGATCAGCCCTTGTTGAATCTTCTCCCTAATGAAGTGGCAATCTATCTCAGTGTGTTTTGTTCTTTCATGGCACGTTGGATTAGATGCTATCTGAAGTGCTGCCTTGTTGTCACAGTGGAGACTCATAGTGTAACACCTCGTACTCTCATACTAAACCATATCGGTAACATCCCGTAAGTTCGAGTTAGGTCCCAATGGGTAATATTGGTATTACAATGACATGTTAGTTATATGAATCCCTTCGGGATGATTTTGGGCGATAGATAGGCGTTTTGAAGTCAAACCAAAAAGTGAAATCCTTAAGGCCTTCTAAATCTGAGACAATCTTCATTCATTGTCAGTTTTCGAGAATGTGCGTTAGTAATTTGAGAAAACTTCCTTCTTGAAAATTGTATATAATTGAAATAAATTTTCAACGGTATATTGTGGAGATCAAACGGACATCCGTACAAAGAGTTATGACCATTTTACTGAAGGTGGCAGAGCTGAATCTTCATTCATGGCAAGTTTTCGAGAATTTGCTTTAGTAATTTGAAAAAACTTCCTTCTTGAAAGTTTTAGATAATTGAAATACCTTTCCAACGGTATATTGTAGAGATCAAACAGATATCCGTACAAAGAGTTATAGCCATTTTACTGAAGAGTGGCAGAGCTGAATCTTCACTGGAAACTTCACCCAATGTACGCTCAAGGAGTATTGGACGTACTTTCAAGTACGGGCCGTACATCCTAGGACGTACATTGCCTGTTTTTGGCAGAAAACTCGTTTAGAATGGGTATGGTCTTATTTTGTTCCTATTTTGCATTCTCCCAAACCCTAAGGACATAATTCTTCTCTCCGAAACTCAAGATACTCTAAGGTAAGCCATTCTAAGTCATTCCAAGTTAATTCTAACATGTACCCATGATTACTAATCAAGAATTCATCATTCCTAACCTAGGGTTTTCAGGAAAACCCACATAAAGATCAAGATTCTAGCTTTTGGAGTTCTTCTTCAAAATTCAAGTCTTTAATTCAAGTTTTGGAGCGATTAAGGTATGTAGAACTTCTATCTACGTGTGGGAATCTCTACGTCCTTCCCCACGCCCTGTTTCTTGATATCCATGAAGTTCAAATCCTAGGGCATTAAACCCAACAAATTGGTAGCCCGTATTTATGTATTTATGAACATGAATTTTGTATCTATATTCATTATTGTATTCCTAATCTTCCATTACAGTTATTAGGAACCCTAGCTTAATCCATGAATCATGAATTCTTCCTCATGTGTTCTCATTATGTTTATATGAAGCTTCATGATTTTATCTAGCAGGTTACAAGCATGGTTTCAAGTTAACTATATAAGTATTTATGATTATTATTATTATTATTATTATTATTATTATTATTCATGAATCAAGAACAAGTTTGCAAGACTATGACAAGTATCTCATGAAACCATGATCTCACAAGCTATCATGATAATTCACATGTTTTGGGATTTGCTTAGTTAACCGAGAAGGATTAGTAAAGCCTGAAACTACGTAGCCACTGTAGGATAAGGGTTGTCAGCAAGGAGGCAACACCTTCATTATGCAGTTTGGATCCTTACATGCTTATTATTATTATTATTATTATTATTATTATTATTATTATTATTATTATTATTATTATTATTATTATTATTATTTAAATCTCATATCCCTAGCAAGGTGTGAGTGTTCTGCTGGTAGGACGCAAGTACCAGATCATGTTGTCGGTTATACTATAGCATTCCCCACGTTAGAAACAGTTATATATAAATATATTTCCATTGGTTTATTGTTTTCAAACTTTACTCATGCTCATGTTCAAGTTATATTCAGTTTCAGTTCATGTCCTATACTTATATTGTGCCATGTTTTTCATCTCAGCAGGTTTTACATACTAGTACTATTCACTATGTACTAACGTCCCTTTTTGCTCGGGGGCCTGCACTTCACGGTGCAGATACCGATTTTCAGGAGCATACACCTGCGCAGTAGGATCACCTCAGTAATCACCTTATTGGTGAGCCCCACTTCCCTCGGGGTTCAACATGGAGTCTAGATTAGTATTCAGTTTATGGTAGTCCAGGGCCATGTCATGGCAGTTAGTATTCAGACATGTTTTAGAGGTTTCATAGACATATGTTAGTACACGGAGTCAATTGTGCTTTTATGTTTGCAGACTATTACGTTTTCATGATATGTCATGCTATGAGATTATTTCAAGACTTTATTCCGCAATTATGTTTTCATGATTCATTTAAATTGCATCATCTAGATTATGTTGTTTCGATGCCCATGTTGACAAGCAAGCCACGAGGTTCGCTCGGACACATGCAAGCAAGGACCGAGTGTCGTGTTGCGCCCAGGCTATGGTTCGGGACGTGACAAAGCTTGGTATCAGAGCCTAGGTTCAAGTGTCTTTAAGGAGTCTATGAAACCGTGTCCAGTGGGGTCACTTTTATATGTGTGAGGGCCCCATACATATAAATAGTTGACCACCAAGACATTTAGGATTGTCTCACTTCCTTCATACTCTAGATCGTGCAGTTAGAGCAGTATTTTCAGGATGCCTTTCTAATTCGTGCGTGTACGTATTTTCAGAAAATGCCTGCGAAAAGGAAATACACCAGGAAGGCCACAACCACCTGCAGGGGGCTACTGCAGAAGCAACTCGCGAAGAGACCGTTCCAACTTAGACAGCAGCCTCAACCGCTCCTATAGTTACACCTCCTAGTGATTCGTATGGGGATGTTAGGAATGCTATCAACATGCTCACACAACTGGTAGCAGCTCAGGCGTCAGGAATTTGGGTCAAGCTCAGGGAATAATGGAGAGTCTTCTAAGACTAAGAATTTTCTCAGAATGAATTCCAGTCTTTACGGGGACAAAGAAAGATGAGGATGCTCAGGACTACATTGATGCCCTTCAGAAAATCTTCAGGATTATGACAGTTACGGAAATCGAAGCAACTACTTTTGGAGCTCATCAGCTGCAGAGCATTGCTAACACCTAGTATGAATCTTAGGAATTGTCCCGAGGTGAAGATGCACCTGATGCTACATGGGATGAATTCACAAGTGCATTCCTGGACCACTTCATGCCAATAGAAGTCAGAGAAGCTAAGGCTGAGCAATTTCTGAAGCTTAAACAGAATGGCAGGTCAGTTCAGGACTATTATTTAGAATTTATCAGTCTGGCCAAGCATGCTCCAAATATGGTACCGGACATGAGGGCAAGAGTGAAGAGGTTTGTTGGGGGTCTTGATTCCCATTTGTATGATGGGGCCAATATTGCTGCACAGAATGGGGGGATGACTATCTCCAAGATGGTTGCTTTCATAGAAGGGAACGAGATAAGGCTGAAGGAGGAGGAAGCCTTACATAAAGAGAAAGACAAGGAGTTCAACAAGAGGGTCAAGTCTACCGGGCAGATCAGCGATAATGGAAACAGAAAGTTCTTTAAGAACAGGTCAGCCAGACCTGCTCCGTCCACAGCAAGTGCTCCAGTTTCCAAGTTCAGGAAAGATAACCGTCAGCAGAATTTCAGGTCGTCAGGCTCCCAATCTCAGGCCAGTGTGACTCAGAGTAACTTCGAAAATCCGATTTTTGCTAAGTGTGGGAAGAGGCACCCTGGGGAGCGCCGCTCTGGATCGAATGTTTGCTATGGGTGCGGCCAGCCGGGCCATGTTCACCGAGATTGCCCTTCAGTTAAACAGGGCACAGGAGGTAACCGAACTCAGTCAGTAAATTCATCAGTTCCTCATAATAACTAGACTCAGGCAGGACGTGCACCAGCTAGATCCGGCAACACAAGCGGTGGCCCAAACTGTTTGTATGCTTTGATCGGGCGTCAGGATATCGATGCTTGTACTGATGTTGTCACAGGTATACTTACCGTTTTCAGTTTCGATGTTTATGCTCTCATGGACCCTGGATCCACCCTATCCTATGTCACCCCTTATATTGCTAAGAAATTTGGTATTGAACCCGAAAAGCTAAAAGAACCTTTTGAAGTGTCTACTCCTACAAACAGTGTACTTACAAAAGTTTGATTGTAAGCATTGGTATGTGATTGTGAGATGGCTAGATCAAGGATGTAAAGTCCTCCTTTCTCCTCACTAATCCCCCTCACCTTGCCAGTACATAGATCCTGTAAAATAAAGAATTCAGGATAAAGGAATCACAACTGTGTAGGCTCTTAGTTAGTTTTGAGATGGACAAAAGGTTATATATGAAATGAGGAATATATAGAACATTGTCTATCTGTAGGAACTCTGAAATAGTGGAACTACCTATGAGAGAAACATTAGTGTAGGAGCCATATGGTAAATGTACTTTGTTTGAGGTGGAAGAAGTAACAACTTGAGGATTAGTAACAAGATCCAAAATAGAAGCCATGTGATCAGTTGCCCCAGCGTCAACCACCCAGGATTTAGAAGTCCTAGCTACAGTAAAACAACTACAAGAAGAAGAGTGATCACAAGAGTTAAGTATACCTGCCATGTTAGCATTGACTTCAGCAAATTTAGAATCCGTATCCATGATCTACATCATATGTTGGTATTGAGTAGGACCAGGACTATTGGCCGCAACTCCTTGCTGTGGAATCTGCCATGATGTGATCCTCCAGATGAATTAAACACATTTGCTTCAACATGGTTAGGAGCAGAGTTCATATTGTGTTGAGGAAAACCAAAACCAGCATTAACAGGTGCTTCATGACTAAACTCTCTACCCTGTGTTCTGTAAGATGGTGGAGCATAACTACATCTTTCTCCTCCATTAGGACCATGATAATGCTGCATACGATGATAAGGTTGCATAGGCTGATAACATGCTTTGTCAAAATGCCCACCATAGTAAGCATGATGTGCAGATGGTGCCTTGTTTGCATAGAACCTTGGCTTGTCATTTCTGTCATCTGGTTTAGGCTTATAGAGTTTATGCCCTGGTGGATATCCTACCAACTTATAGCATTTCTCTTGTACATGTCCTGACCTATGACAAAAGTTACAGTACAAACCATTGTTGTTTTTCTTGAACTTGTTATACTATCTTGTAGCTAATGCAGTGGTATCATTCAGCTGCATCTGCTCAATGTTCTTAGTAACATGTTGTGACATCAAGCTTGACTGCACCCTTTGACTCTTATCTTGTAGTAGCATACTATATGCCTGATTCAAAGTAGGTGCAGGAACTGTCATTAAGATCTGGATACGAGCATTGCTATATGTCTCATTCAACCCCATGAGGAACTGCATTAGCCTTTGTTGTTCCATGTGTTCATTGTAAACCTTAGACTTATCACAACATTGTGGTATTGGTAACAGGGCTGAGTAATTCTCCCATGCTATCTTCAATCTAGAGAAAAACTCAGATATGGATAGATTCCCTTGTTTTACTGTGCAAATCTCATGGTGAACTTGATATATCCTAGTGAGGTCTCTTTTAGCAAACCTCTCCCTTAGGTCTTTCCATACAGCAGCTGCATTTTTCGAATGCACCATACCACTTCCAATTCTCTTGACATAGTGTTCATTATCCAAGACATAATAAAGGCATTGCATCGCTCCCACTCGTACTCCAAATCTCCTTTGGATTGAGATTTTTGACACTTTCCAGTTATGAAACCTATCTTATTCTTCGCTAATAACGCATTAATCATGAACTTACTCCAAACCATATAAGTCTCAATTCTAGTTAATTGTTGCGTAATCAAAATACTACCAGGTGTATCGACTGGATGAAGATATAAATGATGCCTAGGGTGTGTATCAATAGGTATATCAATAATAACAACTTCAAATTGATCCAAATCTTCCATTGCATGCGATTGTTTTATCGATATTGAGAAGAGAAATCACAAACCAACACTCGATTCTACTTATAAAACTGTAAAATTGAAGTAAAAAACTTGCTGTCCAAGCAAAAATCGATCACAAAAACAGATGCAAAATGAGCTTTGTACCTTCGTCCTCGCAATCTTCACATCGCATCGAACGTGATCTTGGACCGCCATTAAAGCTGCTCTCTGATACCATATTGAGCAATAGGATCGATGGGGAAGATGAATATATGTGAGGCGGTTACTAGAGCTAGGATGGAAAAATGATGAAAGAGTTTTCATTCATATGATCCTTACTTGTATCTGTACATGCAAGTATATATATACACACACACACACTTGACAACTAACTTAGCTAAGACATTTACAACTAATTGCCAACTGATCATGTACAACTCATTATTGCTAGTAACTAACGAAGTACAACCATGCACAACTCAACTTGTACACCTAAGCCTTTCTACAAATTGTTGCACATAGGGGCTCCAAAACAAATAATTCAATGTCGAATTCCGAAAGACATTGACATGTTAATGGAATCGGAGAGAATAAAAATGAATTGTTAGTATGAGTTTATTGGAGTTCAGTCTTCAGAAACCCATAGTTAATAACATTGTATAATTATCTTAAAGCCGAATAAATTAAACATATATAATGCATAGATGCTACGACATTACCAGCTAAATTGTGAAAAGTAATTATTGAAATTAAGCGTAGTACCACGATGGCTCAGATCATATAAATGACGACATTCGATCGTGGACACATTCTGAGATAGCTAAATATAAGAGTTGGACCTGGCTAGACAGTGATGATTTTGTCAGACAAATTAAATTTGACCAATGCATAACATATATGATGCCATGTACTATTCAAACACTACGAAAAATAGATCTGACAAAGACATAGTTTTTTTTTTTTTTTTTTGTGGATATTGCACTTTTTGATATGTTTATTAGTGAAGTATAACTTTAAGTCTTATATATGCTATATTCAATTAAATACGCGCTTTAATCTTTAGTGGTTGTTTGATACATGAGATAAGGATAATAATTTCGGGATAGATTTTGGGATTAATTTAATCCCATATTTGATTTGAAGTATTAGCTAATTTTGGAATAATTTTTATACTAAATTGTGGAATTAGCTATCCCATATGGCCCCTAGAATATCTCACCCTTGTACCATACGACCGTTAGAGATCATGAAATGTGCACTTTTAAGTCTTCTATTAATTAATGGAGTAACTTTTACCAAATTTAATGGATTTTTCTCTTAAATTAAGAAAGGTATCAAAACAATTTGGGAAGAGGAGGCTCATGGTTTAACAAGTAATTCTATTAAATTACTGATGAAAATCTAAACAACTTTTATTAGTTGAATATTGTTAAATATGTTGATTTAGTTATCACGATGACTAAATGAAACTAGTTAAAAATTAGGGGGCCAAATCATATTTTTTCTAATATCAAATATTACCATGGTTATAGCTTATATGTGTTTT
The DNA here is from genome assembly GCF_019175385.1 of Lycium barbarum. Taxonomy (NCBI): domain Eukaryota; kingdom Viridiplantae; phylum Streptophyta; class Magnoliopsida; order Solanales; family Solanaceae; genus Lycium; species Lycium barbarum. Next base: position 66,692,886 of record NC_083348.1, on the reverse strand, counting down.
TATTTATATCATCTTTAAGAAGACCATAAAATAGGCGAATCCAGTGGATGGAAGTCTTTAAGGGCAGCTCGGTGCATAAAGCATCCTGCATTAGCATGGTTTGAGGAAGAGCCTCACCTCACGGTCGGGTGTGATGTAGACAACCTAACCTAATGCAAACATTAGTCGATGTTTTTACGGCTCGAACCCGTCAGCTTATAGGTCACACGTAGAGAACTTTACCGTTGTTCCAAGGCCCTGCTTTTTTCTTTTTTCTTTTTAATTAAAACAATCAGCTCTAAGCTGATTGTCATTTATTGGAAAATAAAATAGGTCCAACTGTATAGAAAAGCAAAAACAAGAAGAAATAAATCTAGCCTAGAACAAAAATGGCCAAAAGTGCCTCTAAAATGAACTAGAGACTGATAAATGAAACTTGGAACAGATAAAACTTCAGCTGAACTTCAAGTGTTCAGTTGATGCCATCACAAGTCACCTCACAAGCTCTCACCAGGTGCTATGGAATAAGAACCATCAAAATAATCCTTCTAACTTGAAACATGCTGTTATATTCTTTCCAGTTTCAGAAACAATCTCTATGACTTATGTACTTCAACAAGTGGGAATGATCCATGCAACCATCACACTATATACAATGATGCTAATGAATTTATTCTAATAGATTGAACTATAAGTTGATACCACAAATTGAATAGAATTTCTTTAGCAACCAAGTTATGGAAATGATGCCGCCTCCAATACTGCACCATATTGTTGAATTTCCTGACTGATTTCTCTTCAGTTTTCTAGTCTGATGTAGATCCTACTGTATAACACTACTTTGTAATATCAATCTTGTTCTCTTTCTTGTAGAATTTTGAATCTCAGATTTGGTAACTGCATCTTATCTGCATTCAAAATCTTCCTTGCTTCAACTGGCAATTCCTGAAATGATGAATATTGAACTGTATCTGCAAAATGAAAAACCCTTTAGTTAAGAAATCTGCTAGCTTGTTTCCTTCTAAGACTACTTGTATGCTTTCTTTCTTTCTCCATGTCTGGATCATGTTCACCTCCATACAAATCTTCCATGGTACCTCCCATTCCTCATCAAGCACTCTTTGCATCAATACAAAATTAGTTTCAATAATGAGAGGAAGCAACTGGTTCCTAACACAATATGCAATTCCTTCTAAGACTGTTTTTGCTCCAGTAACAATGCATGATGAGTCAGTAATCATACTTGCCCATGCATGCACCAAATTCTCTGCTACATTTCTGATACAAAAAGCTGATGAACTCTGCCCAGTACTGCCTTTATAAGCTCCATTAGTATTACATTTGAACCATCCAACAGGTGGACAACTCTATTTCATAATTTTGCACATAATCTAAGGTCTGTACTCTTCCAGAAACTGCACCAGTTGAGGCTATGTATTTGGAAATGTCATCCAAGGATATTTAACATTTTCCAATTGACATAGATTCAAATTTATCTCATATAACACCCTACTTCTTGACATTACCTCTCCATGCACTTTTGTGTTTTTCCCTTTCCATAATTGCCATTTTATGATATCAGGAGCAACCTAATATAATGTTCTAAGCTTAGCATTATATTCTGTTGTCCCCCATTTAGAAACTGCTTGATTAATATGCACAAATGGACCTTGAACACCTGCTACAGAAGTAAAAATATGCCATATATCTGTAATAAGCTCTCATGTTAAGAATAGATGAGTCATACTTTCTTGCTGAGGAAAAGTGCAACACCTGCATATAGAAACTATGTTTATACCAATACTGGCCAAAACATCATCTACTGGTAACTTCAAATGCCACACTCTCCATAAGAAAAAGAAAATCTTGTATGGCAATCCTTTTGTCGATAACAACTTGTAAAACCAACTTTGTTGTTTTATTTTCCTTAATAACTCCCAAGCACTGCTCACTGTGAACTTTCATGTACTAGTTAACATCCATCATGCTTTATCTCTTTGCTCTTCTCCTTTCTTCATAGTAAGCTCACTTCTGATGTGTTCTTCTATATCTTCAGGAATTGTGTTTTGTAGAATCTGATAGTTCCATTAACCATTTATCATAGCATCTTTCACTTCTTCTATTTTTTCACCAATCTGGAAATCAATAGGAACAATATGTGTCAAAGGAACAAGCTTGGTCCAATTATCAAACCAGAAATTAGAGGAATCATTTTTTAGTTCCCACCAAATTTCTTATTCAGTTGCATCTCTAGCCTCTAATATTAGCTTCCATAATTTTGATGCTCCTTTCCATTACACCATAGTTGGAATTTGCTTCTTGCAGTACTTATTCCATATGAATGTTGACCATAAAGTACAACTAGTTCTAAATCTCTACCAAAGCTTAGCAAATAAAGCTTTGGATACATCAAAAAGAGATCTAAATCCCATGCCTCCTTCTTGTTTAGGATAACACATATTTAACCAGGAAGACCAATGTTTGTTTCTTCTTTCTTCCTTGTAGCTCTAATAAAATCTAGCAAACAATTTCTGCAACTCCTGTATGGTATGATTTGTAAGAGCCATTGCAGACAATAAATACATTGGCATTGCTTTGAAGGACACTGTTGATGAGAACTGCTTTACCCCCAAAAGACATCAGCTTCCCTTTCCAGTTCTACAGTTTATCCTTCACCTTCTTTATAAGATCATTGTAATAAACCTTCTTCTTCCTTGAATGAATTATTGGGCAGCCAAGGTATTTGAATGGGAAACTACCTCTTCAAAAACCAGTGATTTGAGCTATCTCCTGAGATAGTATTGCTGCACTGTTCTGATGCACATATAAACAACTCTTGTCCCTATTCATCAACTGGCCTGAAATTTTCTCATAATTCGACAGCACATCCATGATCAACTCCAAGGAATGTCTATCTGCAAATGCAAAGATAATGATATCATCTGTATATGCCAAATGATTAAGATTAGCACTCCATTTAGGCATGCATGCCAAAGTTCTTGTACATTCCATCATCAAACAAACCATTCAATGCTCTATATAATACTTCTGCTGATAATACAAATAAGGTAGGAGATAATGGATCTCCCTGCTTAACACATCTTGTAGAGTGAAAGAAACCATGGGGTTTTGTTATATCCCGCGTTTTTGCGCATTTGGAAAAGTTGGAATAATCTTGCCTTGTAGGAAATAAGGCTATGTTTTTGTTTTATTTAACATATGTGTGTGATATTTATGAGAAATATTGTTGCGGAAATACGGAGGAAGGCCAAGGGCAAAATTTGGAATTTTGGAAATTAGTTTCGGGAATTACAAAAAAAAGATCCATGAATTATTGGGTTCAAAATAAAAGAGAAAATGAGGCCCAATTTTTATAGGGGTGGCCAACAAGCCTTGGCCCAAGCCCATGTCACATGATGATCATGTGACAAATAAATATAAGGGACCATTAGTCATTCCCCATTAGAAAGTTCAAGAAAAAAAAAAAAAAAAAAGAGCAAGAGCAAGAAGAGGGGTTTCGGCCCCCTTCAAAAAAAAAAAAAAAAAGAGAAAAGAATTTTGAGCTCAAATCTTTAGTCCAAAATTCATCCCTTGTTGAATTAATACTAAGCTCAAGGTCCTCTTCTATGTGATACCAATTTGGAAGCAAAAGAGTGTTTCTTTGGTCAAGAGAAGAAGTTGAAGAGAAAAGGTAAGAATCAATTCTTTTTTCTTATGTTATGAAGGTTTGTTTGTGTTGTAGTATGTGGAAATGAGTAGAAATTATGGAAATATGGAAGTTTGCAAAGTGGGTGTGTGTGTAGGCATGTAGCCGTGTGTGTGTGATGTTGTATGAATATGATGAGTTGAATTTTATGTTGTATTCTAGTTGTGGTTATGGTGAAATTTATATTGGAAATAAAAGTTGAATGAATTTGGTTGAAGTTGGAAATATAGATGTTGGCCGTGGACAAGTGAGGGATGGCTCAGTGGTTAAGCACCTCCACCCACGACCGGTAGGTCCTGGGTTCGAGTCACACTGGAGGGGAAGTGTGGAAACACTATAAATCCTCCTAAAAATTGGGAGGGGAAAAAAAAAAGATGTTGGCCGTGTGGTATATGGAAGTTGAAATGGAAATGAATTAACTTTGTTTGATATGTTAGTTGTGCCGTCATGGCATTTATGACGTAAATAAAGGTTTAACGAGCTAAGTTGGTATTGAAAATGGTTGTATATTATTATGGGAAATTATGTGATTTTTATATGATTTTTATGTAATTGTGGAAGTAAGATTCTAGATGTGAATTATGGTTGTTGTTCATGAATTTGAAAGAAAACCAGGCGAGTTGGTGGTGTTGTTGCATTCGTTGAAGTTTCGGATAGAATATGGAATTGGCGGAATTGTTTATATCCTTGGGTATTGATTGGAATGTTATTGAAATATGTTTGAATAATCTTGAACTAGTTAATGAATATGGAAAGTGTTGATATTAGTTTGGAATTGTGGAGTTGGAATGGAAGGGTTACATTATGTAGAAAAGAAGACTAGTTGTGTTAAAATGTGTTTGGTTGTGGTTGTTGGTATTGTTGTGTTGTTGTTGTTGATATTTTGGGCCGAGATGACTCTCGGGGATGTGGAATTTATAAGGGAAATGCTGCCGAAATTTCGGTAGACAATATGAATTTAAGACTTGAAATTCTAAAAGCTTGAAACTCATATTTGGCAACTATGACCAATTGTAGATTTTGGACGAAACGGGGATTGAGTTTGGACGAGCGTAAGGCGCAAGCGAGGTATGTGAAGCTATCCCTTTTCTTCTCTTGGCATGTCCTAGATGTACTAGGTTTGAGTTTGAACCTCGGGGATCATTCTATTGATAGAAACCCGAGTTTACTTTTAGCACTATTCTATTCAGTGAAATTGAATTAGAAACTTATGCTTTGTTGAAAGGAAACGTTCGAACATTCATAACTTTTGTAAACATGATCGAATCACCCCTAAGCTTTCATGGTTGATTCCATAAGGTCAAATGTCTGTAAAATTTGTACGCTGCCTCGACTTGGACCGAGGTGGGCCCTCTAGCCCCGAGTCTCCTTCGTTGCCCTAATTGACTTAACTTTGTTCGATAAAGAGACTTTTGCTTATGACTTTAGCTATTAAAGAATAATGTTTTGATTACTCCATGATATTCTGATTTACATTTTGAACTATGAATACGATTTCAGAAGTACTTTTGTGAGACAAACTCCGTATTGATCAGTTGTCCGGACTAGTTTGCCTAACGGGTTGTCATATAATTATGTCCAGTCTCATAAATGTTTTGATATGTAAATGGCATTAGTTTCCGCACTACTCTGCTCGTGCCCATTATTATGATATCGTTCGCGGTTCCCGGGCCGGTTTTGTGATCGTGCGCACTATGATATATTCGGCAGTATGCTGTGTTACGGTTCCCGAGACCTCGCCATAGGGCCGGGTTCCGTTTATGGAGTTATGCTGTGATATGGCTTATGATATGTTGTGATGATGTGTGACGGGGATACGGAGATTTGAAACCTTCTGGTGTTATGTTGTGTTATGGCGCCATCGACGGGCGGGCGACCATATTCTCTGTGCCCTATGCATGACTTATATTTTGAGAGTAAACATTTTGATATTTTGGGTTTGCACTTATGTTCTGTACTTCCATTTCGTTTATGCCTCAGATTTGTTTTCTGCATCTTCTGCTTTGCATACTCAGTACATATTTCGTACTGACCCCTTTCTTCGGGGGGCTGCGTTTCATGCCCGCAGGTACAGACGCACAGTTTGGTGATCCACCAGTTTAGGACACCCTCTTTTGCTATTTGGAGTGCTCCTCTTATTCCGGAGCCTACATTTTGGTATATATCTTCGTTCGCTACATATGTATGTATTTGTTCAGGGGTACGGCGGGGCCCTGTCCCGCCATATGACTCGGTTGGTCTGTTTAGAGGTCTGTAGACGTATATGTGGGTTGTGCCTACTTCTGTTCAGGTGTGTTTGTATGATCACACTCGCCATGGCAGCCTCGTCGGCGTGCATTTGTATATGTTTTGGGCCGTTGTGCCATTTGATAGCCTAGTCGGCTTCTGATATATATGTACATATATGGTTGTGTTTGAGACAGTTTGATATGATTTGTGGCAGCCCATCTGTCTGTATACGTATATGTATCTGGCGATGTATATTCCACCAACCTATCAGATTTGGATACGGCCAGAATGGCCTGTATATTTGTATATGTGCATATATTCGGCGATGCATATTCCGCCGCTTCTTTTGGTTCTGATGTGATGTTTTGTACGCGCAATCGCGCAAGATAATATTTGTTTTTAACTCTGTTTAAAATGACGAATATGAAATCTGAGTCAAGCTATAATATGATGATTTGGTTTGTATGTCTGTTTGGGTGTCCAAGTAGGGCACCAGTCGCGGCCCACGGGGCTGGGTCGTGACAGGTTTACCATTCATCATCACAGAATACCAGTTATTTGCTATGAGTCTCCATACCATATCAATAAATCCTTCTGAGAATCCCATTCTTTTAAGGACTCTGATCAAATACAACCAAGACACCCTATCATATGCCTTGGCCATATCCAATTTGATGATCACATCTGCTGGTTTGCCTTTCGTCTTTATGTCAGTAACAATCTCCTGAGTAAGGAGAGCATTTTCACTTATGTTCCTTCCTTTCACAAAACCTGATTGATTGTGAGAAATTAATCTAGGCAATATACTCCAATCTCCCATGCACAACTCTTGAGATAACTTTGTTAATGAAGTTGCTTAAGCTAATAGGTCTCAAATCTGCATAAGTCTGCAGTACTGGTTTTTTTTTTTGGTAAAGGAACCAGATTTGTGTGAGTAATTGACTTTCACAATATTAACCACATTTGATCCCACTATTCCCAATAAGTTTGGAAGAAAGAACCAGATAAACCATCAGGACCACATGTATTGTTCCCATTTACTTCAAAAACTGTTTTTTTTTTTCACTTCCTCAATACAAAGAGCTGCACAAAGGACCTCATTATCTTCTTCTGAAACCATAGAAGGGATATGATTCAGCATACTAAAATCTAGCATCCTCTTCTTGAGAAAACTGCTTTCTAAAAAAAGCTTATGCTTTACTAGCCAACTAATTTTCCTCCTCTATCCAATCCCCTTCTGAATTTTGGATCCTCTTAATTTGAAATCTCTTCCTCCTTCCATTAACCAGATTATGGAAGAATTTAGTATTTCTATCTTCTTCTGCAAACCAAGTTACATTAGCCTTTTGTCTCCAAATTAAAACTCTTCTTCATAATGCAAGTACTTCATCAATTCTGCTCGAGCCTGTTGAAACACCATTCTATTTAAGGGTGAATGATCCTCTTCAAACAACTCTTCTTTAACTCTCACAACTTCTTATCTGATAATAAGCTACTTCAAAATATCCTCAAAGGCTTCTCTATTCCATGCTAACAAAACTCCCTTAATATGCTTCAATTTCAAAATATCCTGCAAAGGCTCCAGACCAATTATTCCTGACAGTATCCAAAAAATCCTTATGATCAATCCAGAATTTCAGGAATCTAAAGGGTCTAATATCATCTTGTCTTTGTTCTCCCATAGAAATGAGCAATGGAGCATGATCTGAACCAGTTTTGGAGAGGTGTTCCACATCAATTTTTTCAAACCACTGTTGCAACCGAAGATTTGCAAAAATCCTGTCCAACCTCTCAAATATACAATCAGCACTAGCTTTACCATTCCACCAAGTAAAATGACGGCCTCTAAAGCTTGTTTCAAAGAGTTCACAAGAATTCACACAAAATGCAAAATTTTCATGATCCCGAGGTTGAATGGGCACACCACCTATCTTCTCTTCTTCATTAAGCACTACATTAAAGTCTCCCCCGGCCAACCAAGGAAGATTAGTAGAATGTGCTACCTGATAAATATTGTCCCATAGATGTAACCTCTCAAATTCATCACATTTGGCATAAACCAATGTAATAATCATTGGTTTATTCTGCTCATACAACAGTAGCTTCAAAGAAATTTCATGTGAAGAATAAAAAACAACTTCCACTTCCACATTGTCTTCAACAAAATGCCATAATTTGCTAGAACAATTTGCCCCTAGCCTGATGCATTCCAATTTCCTCATGTATTTGTCTATGTATCTAGCTTGTTGAACTGGCTCCACCAATGCTATAATACTAAATTTATGATGCCCATGCAACATCTGAAGCCTATGAAAAGCTTGTTGTGTCCTTACTGACCTGATATTCCATATAAAAGCTTTCATCATCATTTACAGTTAGATTTAGTGGTACCTTTCTTTGGCAATACCCTTGTAGATAATTGAACTTCAGCTGCTCCTGGTTTCCTGCCTTTTTTTCCTCCCTTGGAGATTGATTTTGGAGAGATATCTGCCATTTTAGCCACTTGAGATTCTCTATCCTGTATCAGCTCCTCTTTATCCTCACCTATGACTGTTGCATTAGAATTTTCTAGCAAATGAATCATCTCCTCCTTTGAGATATCATGAGAAATTAAATCATGCAACTTCCTCATTGGAGAATCCTTCTTCAACATTGAAACTTTAACACTGCCAGGACTTGAAGAATTCACAACTATTTGATTTGTCTTATCGGCAAGAATGTTTCCTGGTGAACTTTGAAGAGAGAGATCAGAATGCTTCTTTTCTACACTATTTGCCCCCCAGAGGTATCAATTGATTGAAATAGGACTGAAACTTCTTCAATAATGAAACTTGTACATTGCAAGGACTGCTGACCATGACTTGGTTTGCATCATTATCACTCTGATGGGATGGCTTCTCTGCAAGATTTGGTGAACTTATATGCTTCTTTTCAATACTTTTTGCCCCTATAGATGACTCAGCTGCTTGTATATGCATCTCTTCTACACTGGCTTGAGACTTCTGAACATCCTCAGGTCTGTAAAATTCTGATTGACAATCCATCACTTGATCTACATGGTCTGCACCTGTATCCTTATTATCTCCAAGGCCCTGCTTCAAAATAGATGGAGATCTTTATTTATAGTATCATTCGGGGAAGCTTCGCCACCGAAATATTTAAGTTATATTCACTTTTTCAAAATACCTAATTTGTAACTAGGGTTGATAAACTTCATACAAAACTTACTGCTCTCTTCTTGAATATATATATATATATATATATATATATATATTTGTCTTGGAAGTGTTCTTCTGTTGACTTTTGATCCTCTAGAGATAATTTAACGTTTGTAATTGCTAATTATGATGCCCATTCCAGTAGGAATCACGAATTAGGAATTAGTTTTGATCGGAACCATGCGAAACCGAAACAATTAATTGTATTTTTCGTCTGTCTTTACTAAAATTGATAGCTTTTTCCAACGGAGTCGCGAAAAGTACGAGTATTTGATCGATATCAAAGTTGAAAATAAAAGGACATTAAGGCTTTCAAACTTTAGCTATACATATCTGGAAGTTCAAGCTAATTAATTTTAGGCATAAATGTCTAGTGTTTGAACTGGTCAAGCAATATGACAACTTCAGACATACGTGATTGGAGTAATGGGCGTTGGCAAGCCCAACTTTAGATTTTAGTAAAGACAGACTGCTTGCAATCATCAATAATGTCAGTGTAATGCATATATCTTCATATATCATGGTTATTATTATTATTATTGAAGTACTTAAAACACTGAAGGATATTTCAACTCGGGACATGATTTTATTATATTTGGCTTAATACCTACCCTTCCTCTACAGTCCAACTGCAGTAGAAACACAATAATTTAAATGCTTGAGCGGATGATAATATAACTTGTAGAATCAGTCAATACCGTATAACTAAAACTCATTTTTGATAGGGCGTATATTTTTTTCTATTTTTCCTGTTTCCTTTCTAACACTTTCCTTTTTCATTTGTATTTTCCTCACTCTCACTGCCAGAAAAAGGAAAACAAGAGAGCCATAAAAATTTAAGCCAAGACACATCGATCTCTACGAATCCACTAATTGATAAATGATCCACCTTAATTTTCGTTTCCTTATTTCAAGCTATGGATGTAAATAGTGATAAGAATCAATATATAAGGAACCCTTTGTTAACATAAACAAATCGTGAAATAAGAAGCCATAATGTTATAGGGAACATCTTGAGTTTGGTCTACGAAGATCAGTCATCAGCCCTACGAACTTTACCAAGACCATAGACCAAACTCTAACTTCCCACAAAAACCCCGAAAAAAAAAAAAAATTACAAAACAAAAATATGGAAATCTCCATAACAAAAATGAATGGGCTTCTTGTCCTCTTGTTCATCACATTTGTCACTGTAGGGGCAGCAGTGCCAGACAACAGCACGAGAAGGCACTTGACCAAAAAATACAAAGGACCATGTGTAGCAGCTAATCTTATTGACAAATGCTGGAGATGTGACCCTCGTTGGGCTGATTATCGCGAAAAATATGCTTCATGTGCCATGGGCTTTGGCCGCAATGCTATGGGTGGAAAAGGTGGACGGGTTTACGTTGTCACTGATAATTCTGACGATGACGTCCAGAATCCCAAACCAGGTACTGTTACATACTGGTTTGTAATATATATAAAGTGTATTTGGACAACATCAAAATTCAAGAAAATGACTTTGAACATTTGACATATTAAGAAATTTGGTAAATGTATATTCAAGTTTTAAAATTAAACAAATACTTATATCCATCAAAGCATTTCATTCATTTATTGGTAAATTTTCAAACAGGTACCCTCAGGCATGCCGTGATCCAAAAGGAGCCCTTGTGGATCACATTCGCAAAACACATGCATATTAAGCTGAGCAGGGAACTACTCATGCAAAGCTACAAAACCATCGATGCCCGTGGATTCAATGTCCATATCGAAAAAGGAGCTGGAATTAAGATGCAAGGTGTGAGCAACATTATCATCACTAATCTTCACATTCACAACATTGGTATCTCTTCAGGTGGCATGATCAGGGACTCAGTAGACCACATTGGCATAAGGGGTAATGATGAAGGCGATGCCATCAGTATCTTCGCATCTCATGATATTTGGATCGACCACGTTTCCATGTCACGTGCTGCGGATGGGCTCATTGATGCCGTCCAAGGATCAACCGGTATCACCATCTCCAACTGTCACTTCACCGATCACGATAAAGTAATGTTGTTTGGTGCTAACGATAACTACCTCGATGACAAGAAAATGCAAATTACTTTAGCTTACAACCATTTTGGTAAGAGGTTGGATCAAAGGATGCCTAGATGCAGGCTTGGGTTCTTCCATCTTGTCAACAACGATTACACCCACTGGATGAGGTAATCCTTGAAATTACTTAAACACAATTTTGTCAGTAGAAATTCAAAAGGCTTGTCATATCCACTGAAACTATTTATCTATATTTCCAACAGGTACGCTATTGGTGGCAGCAGTGAAGCAACAATCATTAGCCAGGGAAATCGTTTTATTGCTCAACAGGATATTGCAATTAAAGAGGTGACACACAGGGAAAAGGCAGTTGAATCAGAATGGAAAAACTGGACTTGGTTATCAGTAGATGATGATATGCAAAATGGTGCATTCTTTAGAACTTCTGGTGATCAAAATGCACTAAGCAAATTGAAGAACCTCAATTTGATGCCAGCAGAGCCATCGTATAGAGTTGGAATTCTTACTAAGTTCTCAGGATCACTTGGTTGCACAGTAGGACGTGCGTGTTAGTACACGTACAATATATGTTCCATTTTATTATTTCAGAATAAATAAACTTCTATATTATACACCTCTAGCCATCACATTTACCATAACGAAAATTAAGAAAGAGATATCTTATATTAATTCTCATGCAGAGATCAAAACTCTGTTTTCTTTTGTTCCTTTCTTTTGGTGAAAGGTGTGGGGTGGTCAAGAGGATTATCTACTATTTTGACTTGTTAGATTAGTTTGTAATAACAGTTTCGTTCTGAAATGTAAGTTCGTTTATTTTAATTTTCAACTATGCGTGCATTCTAGTAAATATATACAGCCTGGGATTTCATTGAAACTTTAAGGTGAATTTTGAACCCCCTAAACCACTTAACCAACCTCTTCTCTTGTATTCAGAGTTATCAAAATCTATGTATGTACATAAAAAATTAAAAAATATTTTATATATATAGTGTAATTTCTTGGTGAGGGTGTTCGAGTGAACATCCTTTCCGGGCCTTAGATCCGCCTCTGCATAAATAGGTACAAGTATTACATTAGAAGTACCATAACGGAGGCTGGGGGGCTCTCCCCTTCACGGCAAAATAACTCTCGAGTACTGAACCTTTCAATACCAAATATCAGTTGATAAATGCAATCTGATTTGTCCATCAACAAATTAAGCTTGAAATGAAAATGAAATAGAATATGAAAATCTTGTATCCAAACTTAAAACTAAAAATGATAGAAAGAGTTGATAGTTGAATCCGTATACATGACCCTTATAATCTCTTATTTTACTGGATTTTTTGTATTATCATTTAATTGTATCAGAGGTGGCAAAATCAACAACTAGTAATATTTAGTAACCCGTTTAATCCTCAAGTTTAAACGGGTTGCGCTACAATCCAAATATTGATAATTTGGAAATTTGGAAAAACTCAAACTAACAATTGTAGAAATAATATATTAGATTTCACATTTTTTTTCCGGAAACTTAAGTGAATGTACTCTTTGGCCAACTAATTTACCAACATGGCCGAAGTATACACTTCAGCAGGGGTGGAGCTAGCCCTTCCAGTGTGGGTTACGCCGAACCCAGTAGCTTTTGTCTGAATCATATATTTATATTAATCTTTTTATCAAATATGTACAAATTATTAATTAAGAATCCATTAACTTTAAAGAATTAGAACCTTAAACCCACAAGCTTCGAATCTTGACTCCGTCTTTGCACTTCAGCCGTATATATTGTGTATATGTATGTATAGTTTATGCATATTATATGTATAGTATATGTATATTTAGTATAAAGTATACACTACCTATGCGCTATGTACATATTTTGTAAACTAGATGGCCAAATGATATTTGGCTATAATTTTCCTTTTCTTTTTTCAAAAACCAACATAAAAAATAGGAGAAGTTATGCCGTATTGGATGAATACTGTTATAACCCGTTATTTGACCAACTAAATTCATTTCGATTCAAACAACTTTTTAGCTGATTGGACCATGACATGTTACTGATTTGAGCTGCTTTGTTCCGCCCAAATTTGACTCAATCGTGTATTTGCGTCCTCAAGCTTGTATCAACTAAAGCATATATAAGTCGAATAATAAAATCTTATGCAGCAACTCACAGCTTGCTCTAGATATTCTTTATGCCTAACTTTGTCTGTGTGATTTTGTTTACTTTTTTTCTTTTTCGAGTGTGACTTCTTTTCGCATAATAATACAGTCCAGTAATATCAGTAGGTGTTCGCTCACATAATAAGTATGACTTCATGTTTCTATTATGTATCCTCCTTTCCCAATTCTTATTTATAATGCAGTGATATTGATAAGTACTTCTCACATTATCTACAAGTTTGTTTCGAAATATCCTCTCTTTTCTTCAATACCCGGCCAATTTAATGGAACTTTTTTATTTATTTAAAAGAAACTTTATACCAGTTGTGCAGCCATGTCAAGAAGAAGCATGGGCCTCCACGTGATGATGGATTATGGCTGACACTTAGAACGTATCAGTTAAGAAATATATATGATCGTAATGACCAGATAAAAACATCAGCCGTTCAGGTGCAACTCTATTGAAGCAAGCAATGGGTGATGTGAGCATTAAGCACCTGTGATCCATTTGCAGTTTACCTTCACACGTCTCAAGAAAATTCCCACAGGTCAGTGTAAAGCCTTCAATGGCCTACATAACATTTTAAATAACCCTTTAAAAATCCACCACCACTCCTAATTCCTCGTGACAGTAACATTCGAATTTGTGTACGTATGCACTTCAGACTAATTCATCGGACAAGTTGTTAATTATGATTCATGAGAATCACAGTTGGCATGTAAACATGTCTACTAAAATTGAAATTAATGTAGTTCACATTAGAGTTGTAACTGAAAGTCTGAACTTCAAATTCAAATTATTTCATAAAGAAAACTGAAAAGTCCACTTGAGAATTGTATAATATGGAATCCACTAGAGTATATATTACTCCTTTGTAAAAGTAGTTTTTCGCGCACCTACCTATGTTTTGAATGTTTAGATAGCTATAAGTGTCACATAAGCGGGTTGAATCAAATTTGGGCGAATTAAAATACGCGGGTCAAATGACACTCCCTAATGTTACTTGGGCTAAGATGGACTACATCAATAGTCTAAGTGATATCGGTCAATGCCCAAATCGTTCAAATCTTACATAGTTTCTTGATTCTTTTTTTTTTTTTTTTTTTGGTTAAATTGTGCTCTAACAGGCTATGCCTATTAGCAATTTTTATTAATAATTGCAGAATTTAAAAAGTTTCTTTATTTGATTTGTATAATTACTTACTATTTTTTTCTTTATTAGGGCTACATATTTTCTTTCTCTCTCTACGTGAGAGCCGGAACTCTTGTTGACTACAAGCCCTAGTTTTGCTTTATTTTTGCCCTAATTTCAATTTTTTCCACCTACAACTACGAAAATGGCTTCCTCCTCTCGACCAAACATTGACAATACGCCTTTGGAAGAGATGTGCGGGGTTGAATATCAATGATGTGCCAGTCGAACTGGATTATATTGATGACAAAGACGTTGCCGCATATATCTGACAAACATGAAGATAATCCACAATTCTGTATCATCAGTCGTGTGCTTACTGAAAGAAATATGGTGCTCCGATCGTTTCAAGACGCGATGGGAAACGCCATACGGCTGATGAAAGGTATGATTTTGAAAGAACTTGGGAATAATGTGTTTGCCTTTCAGTTCTTTGACGAATTAGATTATGAGAGAGCCTTGGCCGATGCTTCCTAGAACTTTATGCAGAGCCCTATTTTCATGCGGCAACTCTTATTGGGACAAAACCCTAGACAGGTTAAATTGACACGGTTGAACATTTGGGTGCAAATACATGGTTTAGTAGGTGGCCTACGATCTGAAAAGGTTGTTCGAGACATTGGGAATACAATTGGAGTTTTTGTCTGTGCTGATTCAAAAAACCATGACTCCATTTGGCGGGAGTATATACGAGTCATGATTAGCTAGCATTGATGTGTGTAATCCCTTGAGGAAGAACATGAAGATTCGGCGACCAGAAGAAACATGCATTGAGGTCACGTTTAAATATGAGCGGCTAGGAACCTTCTGCTTCTACTGTGGTATGCTAAGCCATACTGATAAGTTCTGCCGCAAGCTTTTTCAGGCTCGGGGAGTGGATAAATCACAATATTAATATGATATTTCTTTACGAACAGAATGCCGACTATCGAGTATAGGGGGATCCAGATGGATACGGATGGGGGATTGGGCGGAGAGGAATGGGGCAGCAAATATGGAAGGTACGTATGGTAAGATGGAAGCTCCACGTGATATTGCTGATACAATGCCGAGAATGAGGGAAGAAAATCATGGGAATTTGGGGAAGGGGGACTGGGAAGGGAAATACGAGAGATGAGGGAGTTGTGAGAGAAAAATATCCGGAAAATCAGGGAAGAAAGAGTACTCGTAAGGGGAATGAGGGAAACATGAATGTTAAGGAGGAACAACAAACGATAGTAAGTGGGAGAGCAAATTCCTTTGGATAAAAAAAGGAAACTCGATGAGTTGGGTGCCATAAAAGTTGTGGATGATTCAAAAAACTTGTTAGTGGCGGGTTCTGGATCCCAGGCCCGTCAGTATCAATGAGTTTGCTCTGTTGGAATTGTCGTGGGCTCGGGAACCCATAGACAATTCAGGAATTGAAGGACATGGTCTCTTCAAAGCAGCCAGTATCATTTTTCTCCAAGAGATGAAGACAATGTTAGACCACTTTAAATCAAATTCGGACTCAATTAAATTATGAAGGATTATTTATTGTGTCTCCAGTGGGGGTCTAGCACTTCTCTGGAAGGAAAAGAGCTCCTGCTCTCTTATTAGTTATCACAAGCAGCTTATTGACGTAGAAGTACATGTACTTGGTACTCCACGTTTCTTTTTATAGGTTTTTATGGTTATCCAGGAACACACCAAAAACGTGCATTGTGGAATCTATTAAAATACCTGAAGGACAAATCCAATCTTCCATGGTGTATCTGTTATGATTTTAATGATATACTCGACTATGGGGTTAAAGTTGGTCGAATACAACAGCCAGAATGGAGGATAAACAGATTCAGAGAGGCATTAAATATTTGTAGGCTTTTTGATCTTGGTTACAATGGCAACCGCTTTACGAGACAACGATGAAGAAACACCCGAAACTGGGTTCGAGAGAGGTTCGACCGTGCTTTGGCAACAAGATATTGGCAAAATAACTTCCCAAATGCCAAAGTGTTCCATGTTGAATCGGCCTCATCTGATCATGTATGTATCTTTTTAACCTTGGGTGTGAATGTGATTTGCTACGCTGCAAAACCCTTCTGGTTTGAAAATTCCTTGATGAAAGGGATAGATATTAAGCAAGCAGTCCAGACCGCGTGAGAACATGGAAAAGGCCAGCCTATAGACGAGATGATAAAGAGTTGTGGTGCTTATCTCCTTGAATGGGGAAAGAACAAAAGATAACAATTTAAGGCCAAGTTGAAGCAAGCCAAGGAGCAGATGACAAGATATAGAAATAGCTCAAACCCGTATCATATGCAGTTATTTAATTCAGCTAAAGAGGTGTACTTACAGGAACTTGAATAACAAAATATTTATTGGAAATAGAGAGCTAAGCAACATTGGTTGACAGAAGGTGACACCAACACAAGATTTTTTCATGTTATGGCCTCGAATAGGCGAAACAAAAATACATTGCACGTAATTGAAAGATGGTTCGGGACTGTTACACCTCGGAAAATTTTTCGTTCATGCACAGTGAATTGACTGACGAAGGGCATGATGCATACGATGTTTTGATAAGTAAGAAATAATATTTAATGATTCTGAATGAGATTTTAAGGACATTTGAGGTAAGAGACGAAAGTTGTTAAGGAAAGCAAGGTATATGTTGTGTATCGGGCAAGAAATACGAGTATCGAATTAATGATGTCTTAATGACATTTTAGAGAAGAATTATAATGTCCCTTATATTGGTAATGAAGTGTCAAGTAAGTTTCAAGAAGGACCCATAAGCCAAATATGGGCATAGGCCATCCAAAAGGGCGAGTAAAGGAAAACATTTTCAGATGATCTGGTTTGGAGGGGCCAAAAAGCTATTATAAAGTTGGAATTTGGGCAAACACCAAGAATGAAAGTTGTAGATAATTGAAATAGCTTTCCAACCATAGGTCGTGGGCCCTCACAGCATATCGGGATCAAAAGTTATGGCCATTCTACGACAGACAGTTCGGGGCGAAATATCACATTCTGGCGCACTTTGCGGCGCAACATGCGGCTCGCAAGTACGACATGCGGCTACACAGTTCCACCGCAAAGTGTGCCAGTGAAAGTTGGTCAGCTGTCAAGCTTTGCGACCCAACATGCGGCTCGCATAGCATGCTTTGCGTTTCGCAAAGCGTGCCGCATGTTGTGTCGGTCCAGAATTTTCTGGACCACTTTAAATATACCCAACTCGTCCAAAATCATATTTTTTTCATCATTTTTGGCCAAGAAACCCTCTAGAACCCTCTCTAACATCCATCTGCAAGAGAATTCAAGGGAAATCCATGATCAATAACATCAAATCCATGAACCCAAGTGTATGAAACCTAACCAAAGTGCATCTAATTCAAGAAAACCCAAAAGAGAGGAGATAGGGTTTTGGTGCTAAAAGGGAAACTCCACTCAAGGCTTGTTCAACCATCATCCAAGGTAAGTTTCATGACCATTACATATTGTTTAAGGTATTGGAAGGTTAAGGTACCCGACTTGTATAGAAGCATAGCAAATGGGTCATTCAAGAGTGAATAGTGTCAAGTTGGAATGGTAGTTTAATTGAATCATGAATGTTAGGGTGTTGTGAGTATGAATACGTTATAAATGATATGTAGACCATGAGATAAGTGTGATACGTGGGAAAATACGATAGTGAACCTATAACCATAAATGTGAAGAAATTGGAGAGAAATGGTGGATTTTGCCTAAAGTATATAAATGATGATTGTTGCTTGCGATATTGTGAGTTGTGTTGTAGATGTTTGGGAGTTGATATGAAATACGGGAAAGGTAGTATAAACAAAGGAAGTTCTGCCCAATTTTCTCTAGAATTAGTAGTGCGTTCTTATGGTTGATTGACTAATGTTAGTACGAATCCTCTTTTGAAGGTAGAGACGCGACATTGAGGAAGAATAAGCGAACGCTAGATTGCTTAAGCGAGAAAGGTATGTGAGGCTTAACTCTTCTTCCAAAAAGGCATGAATCCTTCAAGTTTTCCAAAATCCTTCTATAAGATGAAGCTTATGAGCCCTTCTATATATTGAATCACCCATGAACATGATAATGATGATAATGAGCTAGAGTATAGAGATTCGATAAACTGTGACACGATGTTCTTACAATGCTAATGATGCTACTATTGTTAACACTCGCCTTATGCTTTATTTCCTTCAAGGCGAGGCAAGATACTCATAAAGGTCCATAATACACTCGGGGGTTCACGACCTTACGTCACCCCGACATAGTGTGGTTGCCCTTAAGGCTTAATGTATGTTCTTAATGCTAATGTATGAGATGCCTAAAAGATGATTAACAATGCTAGTGGTAATATGATGACGATGTGAAATAGTGATATGTTATGATTGATTTTGTGATGATACGATTCCACCGCGCCTATCTGGCCGGGCATGTCACCGTGATTGCGGGCTGCGTATGATTCCACCGCGCCTATATGGTCGGGCATGTCACCGCTAATGCGGGCTGCGATGTTACACCGAACCTAGAGGGCCGGGCATGATCACCACTAGTGGGCGGCATATGTGGGTTACCCGGACGCGGGTGACGATACAGATTATGATGTGATGATGTATATGATGATGTACGCGATGATGTATGGGATGAGATAACATGTATACTATGATTGTATAAAATGTGATATAAGTAAGTATTACACTTGCCTATGACACTTGTGTAGGTTATGTCCTTGTCTCATGACGCATGATCTTTCCATTATGTTTGTTTATTTCATTCCTACCTTACATACTCAGTACAATATTCGTACTGACGTCCTTTTTCTTTGGACACTGTGTTCATGCCCACAGGTAGACAGGGAGGAGACCTTGCTCCGGATTCTTAGAGGCCGCTAGCTGACTGAAGGCACTCCATTGTTCCGGAGGTGCCTCTGATGATTATTTTGTGTACAATTGTAGATATCATCCCTTAGAGGCTCGTAGATACTCAATGTGGGTCATGTGGTTTCACAACGTGGATTTTGTGTAAATATATCGATATATGTTGTTGTATAAAAGCATGATGTTTTGAAATGGAAAGCAGTTTCTTTTGTAAAATAAGCATGAAATTGATGATGATTGTGGAACGGGTCTAAGAAGTAATAGTACGAGCGGTGCTCGGTGGTTAGTCCCGGGCACCCGTCGCGGTCCCTAGCTGGGTCGTGACAGGGACAATGGCGTGGATGGGATAACGGCTAACAAGATGTGATCACGGGTTTCTATGATGCTTTGTTCACATCTAAACAAGATGCTATAGATATAATTCTTGGCTTGGTTGAGAGAAAAGTGAAGACGACCCATAACCTATCTTTGAATAGAGTTTTTACTGCTAATGAGGTGAAGGACGCGGTCCCCGATAAAGCTCCAGGACCTGATGGACTAAACTCGGGCTTCTATCTTAGTTTTTGGTCTGTAAGGATGTTTCAGATGCGATTTTACATTGTGTTAATGACAATGGCAACATACTTGACCATAACAATACAAAGATCGTCTTAATCCCGAAAAAGCAGCAACCGTAGGTAGTGTCTGATCTTAGGCCTATATACTTATGTAATGTTATTGACCGCATTACTTGTAAAATGATGACAAATCGTGTTTAAATGATATTATCTCTGAGGCTCAAAGTACATTTATCCCAGGCAGATTTATTATTGATAATGCCATGATATCGTTGGAGATAAATCATTACTTGAAACGAAAAACACAAGGAAAACAGGTTTTATGGCTTTGAAAACTAATTACATGAGCAAATCCTATGATAGAGTGGAGTGGGATTACTTGAAGAACATCATGCTTAAACTTGGTTTTTCTATAGAGTAGGTCTTGAAGGTCATGAGGATGGTTAACGCAGTGTCGTATCGGATATCTCATGCGGGCAGGGAGTTTGGAAATATTATTCCATCGCGAGGCCTCCGTCAAGGTCATCCTCTATCACGTTAATTTATTTATTATTGTGGCTGAGGGTCTTTCGGCACTATTGAGATTTTATACATAACGTGGTAGTTTGCATGGTGTATAGATTGCACTGCATTACCCTCCTATTTCTCATCCTTTTTTTTTCACAGATGATGCATTCTTTTTCTTTAAGGCAATTGATAATAAAGCAAATACTATTAAGCACTGCCTTATGATCTATCAGCAAGCATCGGGCCAGCAGGTGAATTTTCTTAAATCGAAGATCTTTTTTAGTAGAAACACTAATGGTGTAGTAAAGGACTCAATTGCTTCTATTCTAAATGTATCGATGGTTGATCCTCTTCTTGATCACTATCTTGGGCTACCAGCTGCCGTGGGTCATAACAAGAAAGATGTTTTCAGTTATGTAATGGATAAGGTGCGCTCAAAGCTTCAGAGTTGGAAACGAGCAATCCTGTCAAGAGCAGGGAAAGAGATTTTACTGAAAATAGTTGTACAAACAATCCCAAACTATCTGTTACGCGGCGCCTTCTTGAGATGTTTAGAAGGGCGACGTAAGGCTAAGTAATCCGACTTCCGTGTGATCACTATCCGCCAATCTGAGGTCCCGTTTACACGCTAGACTAGACTGTCAGTGCCGTGTAGGAAAACCGTGTCGTCAACAATTGCAATGAGAGAATTGAAAACGAAAATTGCTTGCTTGTATTAACAGAGAATTGATTACAAGAGAGTTGGGGTGTTCGAGGGGGAGAGAACACCTTTGCAGAAGATTTGAATGCTTTTTGATTTCACCGACTATATCCCCCCTAATAATGCTTTAAAAAAAATAACCCAAGTTACAGGAGTAGACATAAGAAAGCTAGAAAATCATAATACAAGAACAGGAAGTAAACTACTATATATTTAAATCAAAAGTGACCTAAACTAGAGCAGGTTCATTACAGCATCTTCGGATCATGGCACTGCCGTGCGCACCGGGGTGCGGGCACGGTCGGGCGCGCTTGGGCGCAGGCTGTCGTGCGCAGGCGCTGGCATCGGGCGCTGGGGCGCAGAGGGTCGGGCACTGCGCGCGGGCTGCCTGGCATGGGCACCTGGGCGCTGACTGCAGGCAAGCGTTGAGGGCGCTGCTTGCTGATGGGCGCTTTGGGCACTGCCGGCTGGTGGGCTCGGTCCTGAGCAAACGATGGGCCGACATTGGAATAGGCATTCTTGTCGCTTGGTGCGACCGAGACCACGGGGTCGTCCATGACACTAGGGCCATGGGGTGCGACCAAGGGGTCATTGGGTATGGCGGTAAAGCCACCCATGACATTCTCCCCCACCTGATTTGGCGACGTCCTCGAAGCCTTCTTTGCAAGATAATCATCAATCAAATCCTGGAAGGCCTTCAAGTCTTTCGCCCTTTCCCATGTGTTCTCCTCAACATCGCATCCTATCAATTTCACCAAGAACTCTTGGTGGTCTTTCCGTGATGCATGAATCACCCGATCATCAAGTATGGCTTCTACTGCTCTTTTGCCAGATGATTTGTTTGCTCGAATACCGGGTATTGTGAGCTGGCTCCTTGAGGGATCATCCTTGTCTTCCTGAAAAGGTTTCAATAGGCTAACATGGAAAACTGGATGGATCTTCCACCAAGCTGGGACATCAATACGGTAAGCCACTTCCCCAATGCGTTTCACAATGGACAAAGGTCCAATATATTTTTGCAACAGGCGAGGGTCGCTAGTCCCCGCAAATAGGTACCGCTTTGGGATTTTCACCATCACCTTGTCACCAACTTGATACTCCACGAAACGGCGATTTTGATCAGCATGTTTCTTCATCCGCTTCTGGGCCTTCTCAAGGTAGCTCCGCACTATCTCTAGGTTCTGCTTCCATTCCTTAGAGAAGCTAGCAGCTCTAGGAGATTTAGACACATTTGGGGCATCAACGGTATGTGGGAGGAGTGGTTGCTGCCCGGTAACAATTTCAAAAGCGCTCTTGTTGGTACTCGAGCTCTTTTGGGCGTTGAAACACAACTGAGCAGCATCCAAGAGCTTCACCCAATTCCTCTGAGAACCAGTCACAAAGTGCCGAAGATAGTCCTCCAGCATGCCATTGAACCGTTCCGTCTGGCCGTCAGATTGGGGATGAAAACTCGAACTGTGGCTCAACTTGGAACCCATGCACTTGAAGAGCTGGGTCCAAAAGTTGCTAGTGAAGCGAGAATCGCGATCACTAACAATATCCCTGGGTAGACCCCAATATTTAACAATGTGGGCAAAGAAGAGTCGAGCCGTCTCTTCTGCTGAAACATATTTAGGGGCCGCAATGAGAGTATCATATTTGGAAAACCGATCCACCACAACCAGAATGGTGGTCAGATCTCCGACCTTGGGCAAGCCAGTGATGAAATCTAGTGAGACACTTTCCCAAGGCCTCGTTGGGACAGCTAGAGGCTGCAGCAGACCCACCTGGGTCAATCGATCGGACTTGTCTTTCTGACACACTAAGCAAGTCCTCACATACTGAGCGACGTCATCTGCCATCTGGGGACAATAATATGCACGACGCAACAGCGCCATGGTCCTTTCCTCTCCCGGATAGCCTGCCCAAAGAGTATCATGGCATTCCTTCAGAAGGGTCCACCGCAAATCACCTCCCTTAGGCACATAAAGACGGTTCCCTTTGACTCTGAGAAACCCATCTTCCATATAAAACTGGCGAGTTTTTCCCTGCTCTGCGAGGCTAATCAAATGTTGAGCAGCAGGGTCCTTGGGGAGCCACTCCCTTATCAGATCTTTTATGGGTGTGGAAACTTCGCTTCCCCTAAGGGCGGCGAGTAAACACACCGACGCTAAGTCAGCCCTTCGACTCAGCGCATCAGCAACCTGGTTAGTCTTCCCGCTTTTGTATTCCAAGTTAAAGTTGAACTTTGCGAGAAGTTCCTGCCATCTGGCCTGTCGCCCGTTCAGCTTTGGCTGGGTCATGAAATGACTGACAGCCGTGTTGTCCGTCTTCACAACGAACGCGGTCCCCAACAAGTAGTGCCTCCAAAGGCGTAGACAATGGACGACAGCCAATAGCTCTTTCTCATGGGCAGCATAGCGATGCTCTGCATCCTTTAGTTTCCGGCTCTCATAAGCAACCGGGTGCCCATCTTGCAACAGCACCCCACCCAAGGCGAAGTCTGAGGCATCAGTCTGTACTTCAAAAGGCCTGGCCATATCAGGAAGGGCCAGGACTGGGCTGCTAGACATAGCCCTCTTCAGCAAATCAAAGGCCTCCTGGCGCCTGGGATACCAATCCCACGGCGTGACCTTCTTCAAAAGTTCTGTCAACGGCACAGCAATGAGCGAGTAAACTTTCACGAACCGGCGGTAGAAATTGCATAAACCAAGGAATGACCTCAAGCCATGAATATCCTTGGGCGGCGGCCAGTCCGCAATCACCTGAATTTTCTGCTGGTCCATCTTGATCCGCACCTCTTCAATGACGTGACCAAGAAAGTCAATGTGTTTCTGGGCAAAGGAGCACTTGGATAGCTTCACATATAATTCGTGCTCCCTTAGCCGAGTCAACACCTTCCGCAGGTGCCCAAGATGTTCCGCCAATGTTTTGCTATAGATTACAATGTCATCCAGGTAGACCACCACAAATTCGTCGATATATTCGCGGAATACCTGGTTCATCAAAGTGCAAAACGTGGCAGGAGCATTTGTCAAGCCAAATGGCATGACCAAGAAGTCAAACGACCCATATCGTGTTATGCAGGTCGTTTTCTGTTCATCACCCTCGGCAATCCTAACTTGCCAATACCCTGTCTTAAGATCAATTTTTGTAAATACCGTGGCACCACCCAACCTGTCAAATAGGTACGCCATCAGCGGGATAGGGTACTTGTTCTTCACCGTGATCTTGTTTAGGGCTCGATAATCAACACAGAGCCTTAAGGTACCATCATGCTTCTTTTGGAACAACACTGGTGAACCATACGGAGATTTTGATGGCACTATAATCCCTGCGTCCAACATTTTCGTCAATTGCCTCCGAAGCTCGGTGAGCTCGGGTTGTGACATTCTGTAAGGTGCACGAGCAGGTGGCTTCGCACCCAGCACCAGCTCGATCTCATGATCCACATTCCTCCTTGGTGGCAAGCGCTTTGGCAGCTCCTGTGGCATCACGTCTTCGAACTCCTTCAGGAGCTTCTTCACGACCATAGGCATAGGGCCAGAAGAACGCTCCATATCCTCAATATACAAGGTAGCCAAGAACGTGTGCTCTTGTCTCTTGACTCCCTTGTTCAGTTGAAATGCTGAGATGTTCCCGTCCTTCATCTTTCCTGGTAGCGCAGGGATGAGGCAAGTCTTGGCCCCATTTATTCCCAACACCAACAGTGCATCCGCAAATGGAAATGGGATGACATAATTTTCCCTCATGAATTCCAATCCCAGTATCAGCTTGAAGTCGTCCATGATGACAATGGACATATTCATCTTTCCCTCTAGAGAACTCAACTTGAACGGCACTCCCTTTGACGCTCCCCCAACTGGTATGGCTGGGGAGTTGATTGCTTTGACGCGACCCTGGCCTTTCTCCACAACAAGACCCAAATACTCCACCTCAGTAGAAGCTAGATAGTTGTGGGTAGCACCTGTGTCCACCATGGCCCTAACGGGCTTACCATTCACTCGCATATCAACGAACATCAAAGTTTTGCTTTTACTGACGTAGCGTTGGAGTTTCTCTTTTGGGGCCTTCTTTATGGCAGCAGGAGTAGGATCTTTCTTCTTGCGAAGGCTGGCACTAGACTAGCCCTCTTCCTGACATATGGCATTGAGAAATTGAGTGAAGGCACCCATGGGTTCCTCCATTTCCTCTATTTCTTCGATTTCCTCCTCTGCCTGGCTCTGCTGGGCAGCATTCAACTTTCTAACCTGAGGACAATCAGCCCTCATGTGCGGTCCACCACACTCAAAGCATCCGCCCTTTGGAACATAGGGCGTTTTCCCACGATTTTTGTTTGGAGACGCAACACTCACACTGCCAGACGAGGAGGCCCTAGATTGGTTAGACCCTCGGTCTCCCCCACTTCTACTAGGGCCACCCCTGTTGTTGTTGTTATAGTTGTTGTGTTGGCCTCCTCTTATATTCCCTTCCCTAGGAGGTTGTTGTGGCTTGTCCTTTCGGGGCTCCACCTGATAGTCGACAAGACACTCAGCAGCTTGCATGGCCCTTGTCACTGTGTCCACCCGTTGCCTTTGCAGCTCTGCGCAGGCATAAGGCTTCAGTCCTTCCATGAACGTGAAAAGCTTGTCTTTCTCACTCATGTCCCGAATACTCAGCATGAGTGCGGAATACTCACGCACATAATCCCTAACTGACTTGGTCTGGCGCAGCTCCCTGAGCTTCCTGCGCGCATTGTACTCGACATTTTCTGGAAAGAATTGCAAGCGGATAGCCGCCTTTAGTTCCTCCCATGTCGTTAGATTCTCTTCCCCGGCCCTAATGACTTCAAACTTTACCCGCCACCAAAGCTTAGCATCACCTTGCAAATACATGGTAGCAGTTGCTACCTTCTTTGGTTCCTCCAACTCCCCCACGGCCTCAAAGTATTGTTCAACGTCAAAAATGAAATTTTCAACTTCCTTGGCATTTCGAGCACCGTGGTAGGCCTTTGGCTCCGGTATCTTGATTTTCTGGGGCGCAGGCGCATGATTCCCAGCGCCCCCACCCTGATTTCCTCCTCCTCAGAGTACTCCATTTAGGGCCACTTGAAAGATATTAAGCTGGCCCGTCAACTGATCAATAGTTTGTTGCATTACAGCTATGGTAGCTGCATCCTCAGTCCTTCCTTGTCGCAACTCCTCCACAATCAGTCGTGTTCCCTCAAAATCACGACTCATGTGCACGATGTCGTTGCTAGCCATCGTTGTCTTTCGGTCCAGGTCATCCATCCTTTCACCCATACTGGCCCTCAGAGCGGGCACAGTATCATTTAGCTGTCTCAGTCCCTCGACAGCTGCTTCAAGGTCCGTAATACGTTCCCCTTGAGTCCTCACCATGGCTGGTGACAAAACCCGTCGAAACTTTTTCCTTCGTTTGCTAGCCAGTCCAAAACTTGGCTCTGATACCAACTGTTACGTGGCGCCTTCTTGAGATGTTTAGAAGGGCGACATAAGGCTAAGTAATCCGACTTCCGTGTGATCACTATCCGCCAACCTGAGGTCCCCTCTACACGCTAGACTAGACTGTCAATGTCGTGTAGGAAAACCGTGTCGTCAACAATTGCAATGAGAGAATTGAAAACGAAAATTGCTTGCTTGTATTAACAGAGAATTGATTACAAGAGAGTTGGGGTGTTCGAGGGGGGAGAGAACACCTTTGTAGAAGATTTGAATGCTTTTTGATTTCACCGACTATATCCCCCCTAATAATGCTTTAAAAAAAATAACCCAAGTTACACGAGTAGACATAAGAAAGCTAGAAAATCATAATACAAGAACAGGAAGTAAACTACTCTATATTTACATCAAAAATTACCTAAACTAGAGCAGGTCCATTACAGCATCTTCGGATCATGGCACTGCCGTGCGCACCGGGGTGCGGGCACGGTCGGGCGCGCTTGGGCGCAGGCTGTTGTGCGCAGGCGCTGGGGCGCTGGCATCGGGCGCGCTGGGGCGCAGAGGGTCGGGCACTGCGCGCGGGCTGCCTGGCATGGGCACCTGGGCGCTGACTGCAGGCAAGCGTTGAGGGCGCTGCTTGCTGATGGGCGCTTTGGGCACTGCCGGCTGGTGGGCTCGGTCCTGAGCAAACGATAGGGCGACATTGGAATAGGCATTCTTGTCGCTTGGTGCGACCGAGACCACGGGGTCGTCCATGACACTGGGGCCATGGGGTGCGACCAAGGGGTCATTGGGTATGGCGGTAAAGCCACCCATGATAGTCCCTCTTTGCATTGCCTATTGACACCCGTACTACTATTGAACGGGCTATGAATGACTTTTGGTGGCGCAATGGAGGTAGTGAGGGATCTGGAATTAAATGGATTTCATGGGAGCGTCTCAACAAGCACAAAAATGAAGGTGGTATGAGATTTCGGAGTCATCGACATACAAATACGGCATTGCTAGCCAAAACAGGCTGGTTGATTTTAACACGACCATCTTCTCTTGTAAGTCGCGTCCTTGGGGCTAAGTACTATCGCAACTCGGACTTTCTTAATGCAGGTAACGGGTCAAATCCTATCTTTATCTGGCGGTCTCTTTATGCGGAAAAATATCTTCTTCAGAAGGGATGTGTAAAGAGAATTAGAAATGGGCTTGATACATGGATTTACTATGACCCATGGCTACCAACAGGCCAAGCTATGTTTATTCAAAGTGCTCCAGATGATGAGTCCATGAATCTTTGTGTTGCGGACTTGATATATAAGATACAAGAAAATAGAAGCTACATCTTTTGGAAATCCTCTTTACTATAGATGAGATAAATTGTATCAAAGCCATTCATTGGGATTTACGTCCCAGGATGATGGTTGGATGTGAAGGCTAGATAGACAAGGAAGATATATTATTAAGAGTGGGTAGTTGGTGCTACAAGAAAATAATATCCCTAGTTTGGATGGTGATATTTGGAAGAAAATTTGAAAGCTAAAAATGTCACCAAAGATCTTAAATTTTGCTCGGCGAGTATTGAAAGGAGTATTACCGATAGGTGATAACTTACTTGCTCGATAGGTCCTTTAGCAGAATGTTTGCCCGGCATGCCTTCTGGAAGCCGAAATCATCGTTCATTGTCTAGTAAAGTGTAATAAAGCAAAACAGGTTTGGCTTAAGTATTCTTTGGGCTGGCCGCTAGTGGGACAATCGTTAATGGACTGGTACATGTTGTGATGCATGATCAACTTCATGAGGCTATCATGCTCCTCTAGGAGACATGGAATGCTCGCAACAACCTAATATGGAATGGTAAAAATACACGGCCACACACTGTCATACATAGAGCCAGTCGTTTCTGGAAAGAGTGGACTGCGACACGTATTAGTGGTAATATTTACTCTGTATCTGAACCTGATTTTATTGTTAAGTGGTTTCCTCCTGATCCGGTTATTATGAAATGCAACATTGATGCTTTGTGTGATATTAACTCTGGAAGGGCAGGGGCCGGTATGTTAATCCGTGATACTCATGGAAATTTTGTTAGAGAATTTAGCTCACCACCGGAAGCTTCATATGATGCGCTAATGGCTGAAATCCTAACAGTCCGTGAAGCTTTGAGCTGGTTGAAGAACTATTACTGCACATCCCCAATTGTTTTTTAGATGGATTGTCTTTTGTCGAAGCAAGCATTGGACCTGAGAACGACAATTCTTATTTTGATATTATTGTGCAAGATTGTAAAGCAATCATGTGTGACTTTACATCTATATCTTTGTCTTTTGTTAAACGGCCAGCGAATCAGTGTGCCCATATGTTAGCCCGGGCTGCAGGTTCTATGTCTGATGCTATGGAGTGAATTGTGCATCCCCCATCTTTGATTTACTCATTTACTATTTGAATAACAATTGAGCTTATTGCTTCTTTTCAAAATGTATATATATATATATATATATATTTGACTATATATTTCACCAGCTCAGCCCAATTTTTTTATGCACTGAATTAAACGGATTAAAATAAGTTGAGTTAATAAATGGACGGATCATTAACTTCTTCAAACTTGAACAGATTGTGGGTCATATTTCTCTGACCCTATTTTGTTACTACTAATCGACATCTTACTTAGTAGTATTACTTAAGTCGAGCCTATTGCATGGAAGGCATGTTGAGGGTAATAAAGGCCAAACCGACGCTATGGATTGTAAACCAACGGCGTACACATATATATGTGAGAACACTGAATTTTCAATCTGCTACTAGAAAGAGGTCAAGAACTCAACTAGTGGGAATCTTCTCATCTTTCCTTCCACTTTATGTATATTTTATCTAATTTGTCCCTCATAAACTGAGAAAATAAAATTTCTTGGCCTCTTAGAATTTGAATAGCAGAAATTGAGGAAACTGAAGATTTCTTGCAAAAGGGTCATAAAACTTTTAAAAAAAATTATAAAGGGCCAAATAACCATATCTCTCCCCTCATAACTCATATCTTTTAGCTATATATAGATGTACATATATAAGCTAGAAACTTCTGAAAGTTGCTATCAGACATCGAAGAAATCCACAGTTTGACAATACATAAGGTATGAATGAGTGTGTCTACCTCAAAATAATCCATTAAATTTAACGAGAGAGAACTAAAGACGAGCTCATGGTAATCAATGGAGGTAAAATGAGCCTATTTCCACCGAAAGGATATAACCTATTGGTCAATAAAATAATTTTGAAGATCAGAATTAAATTTCATCAAAAAATTAAAATAAAAGTAATTTCTTACAATCCATATAAGTCTTGAAGGGTAATGTTACCCGATATTTATACTGGTGTGAGATAATTAGTATCCTGTAAATTGATCAAAGCTCTTTTCTTTTTCTTTCTTAAACGTCTCAATGAATATAGCATTAGGTTAAATAGTGAAACTAAATGTAACAAATATCTCCTATTACTTAAAATGTCAAATATATATTTTAAAATAAATTAATTTGTTAACACGACTAGTTTGGGACAAATGAAAGTATTACCAACGCATGAAGATGAATAGATTGATACCTTATGGTCAAGGCGCGATAAATGATCGACTTGGATGAAATTTACACAGGTTAAAATGAGTTGAACCAATAAATAAGTTATTGCCTAATCCTATACAAAAGTTAGTTGGCCTATGATGCCGAACCAAATTAGTTCAGTAATATGTTATATAGTCCAATCCGTACAACTTTACAAAGCATTAATTTCTGATTTATTTATTTACTTTTGAGTGATTTATTAACTCAGAGGGGATCTTAGTAGTTCAGTTGGTTAGCTATCTGAATTTTCACCTTATTGGTGAGAGTTTGATTCCCACATTGTAATCACCTCTCCCATTTTCCCTTCCCCTACCCCCAAATTTAAAATTAAAAAAAAAAAAACTTATTATTATATCATATTTTCATTTTCATGAACTAATATTATTATTCTTACTGTTAGGTTTTTGGGTTTTCCCTTCTTATGTGGAATTGAATTAATAAAACCCAATCCAATTTGGACCGGACCAATTTTGCCCAAAATTTCCTCTATATATAGGATCAATTTAGGTTTTATTTTTACAACACAAGAGTGAATTCATAACAGTCATATAGAGAGAAAAACGTGAGAGAGAAAGCAGATTTTCGTCCAGAAATTTTCTGCTACAACATTCCGCTTTAAATTGCATTTACCGATTCGTTAACCGTTGGATCGTGCTTTACAACACAAGAGTGAATTCATAATAGTCATATAGAGAGAAAAACGTGAGAGAGAAAACAGATTTTCGTCCAGAAATTTTCTGCTACAGCATTCCGCTTTAAATTGCATTTACCGATTCGTTAACCGTTGGATCGTGCTGAAGCTTGAAATGGGGGTTCTCAACATCGTTTTCTTCGATTTCAATGGTGGAGATCGGATTTTGTGTTCTGTAGCTCCAGTTTTCGAGTACGAACAGTAGCTCATTTTTTGGGGTGATTTCTCTCCTTTCTTCACTAGTTTTGGTGTTATCTTTTATGTATTGTTGCTCCGTGCTTGGCTTTGTTGTTGTATCCATTTGGATAATATTTTTGTAACTCTTGTTGTTTATAGTGGAGCTTTTGTGGTCCGAAAGTCCCGTGGATGTTTCCTTTTCACCTTGAAGGGGTATTACCTCGTAAATTTGGCGTCTCTTCCATTCGATTTATTTTTGCTTGCTTTGCTATTTTATTATTTGTATAGCTGCTGCCTGGATTTCCATTTTTGCTAGTGTTTATTGTCTTCTCTCGGTTCAAATAATGTGGGAAGTTTCGACTTGGGTATTTCTTCCGCTGTTACCTCGTCGTGCAATTTGGTTATTACTTGTTTCTTCTCAACAAAGTGGTATCAGAGCTTGCGGTTGTATTTGGTTGTGTTGATTGTCTATTTGAATGATGGAGGAAAATATGAGCAAGATGGTTTGTTTAAATGGTAGTAATTACAATATTTGGAAAAGCAAGATGAAAGATCTTCTATTTGTCAAGAAATTGCATTTATCTGTGTTTGCTTCTAAGAAACCCGAGTCTATTGAAGATAAGGATTGGGAATTTGAGCACTTACAGGTTTGTGGCTATATTAGGCAATGGGTTGAAGATAATTTTCGAAATCATATTGTGAATGAGACAAATGCTAAAAGCTTGTGGGAAAAGCTCGAGACACTTTATGCTTCAAAAACTGGCAATAATAAGTTGTTCCTACTGAAACAATTGATGAATATTAGATACAAAGAAGGCAGCCCTATTTCTGTTCATATCAATGATTTTCAGGGTGTCCTTGATCAGCTGTCTGGAATGGGTGTCAAGTTTGATGAAGAAATACAGGGACTTTGGCTTCTTAATACTTTTCCAGACTCTTGGGAAACCCTTAGAGTTTCTTTGACTAATTCTGCTCCCAGTGATGGTGTAACTATGGAATATGCTAAGAGTGGTGTTTTGAATGGAGAGATGAGAAGAAGATCTCAAGCTTCGTCTTCTTCAACTTCACACTTCGATGTTTTGGTTACTGAAGACAGGGGGAGAAGTAACTTCAGAGGTCAGAATGACAGAGGCAAAAGTAGAAGCAAGTCAAGATCCTCCAGGTACAAGAATCTTACATGTGACTATTGTCACTTGAAAGGGCACATCAAGAAACATTGCTACAAGTTTAAGAGAGACCAAAAAAGGCAAAAGAAAGAAGGCGATAATGAAAATCGTGTTGCTGTTGTTGCTGAAAATGATCTTCTTGTTGCTTGTGGTAAAAATGATATCAATCTTGTTTGTAACGAGTCTACTTGGTTGGTGAATTTAGGTGCCACTTCTCATGTCACGCCAAAGAAGGAATTATTTTCTTCTTATACTCCGGGTAATTTTGGAATGTTACGAATGGGCTATGATAGTGAGGTTGAGGTATTTGGCATTGGCACAATTTGCTTGAAACATAAGAACGGTTCAAGGTTGGTTCTTAACAATGTCAAGTATGCTCCAAATGTTCGTCTAAATTTAATTTCTATAGGAAAGCTTGATGATGATGGTTATGATCAAACCATTGGTGGTGGCCAGTGGAAGCTTTTTAGAGGTTCAATGATTGTGGCTCGAGGTAACAAGATATCTGACTTGTACTTATTTCAGGGCTCCATTTGTGGTGACTCAGTAAATTTGGTGGACAATGATACTTCATCAGAATTATGGCATAGAAGGCTGAGTCATATGAGCGAGAAGGGGATTGATAACTTGGCTAAGAAGAATTTTCTTTCTGGAGTGAAACAAGTAAAGTTAAAGCGATGTGTTCATTGTTTAGCCGGGAAACAAAAAAGAGTTTCTTTTCAGAGTCATTCACCTTCAAGAAAGCTGGATTTGCTGGAGTTGGTACATTCTGATTTGTGTGGTCCTTTTAAAGTAAGCTCTCGTGGTGGTGCACTTTACTTTGTGACTTTTATTGATGATCATTCTCACAAACTCTGGGTATTTCCTTTGAAGTCCAAGGATCAAGTACTTGATGTGTTCAAGACTTTTCAGGCCTTGGTTGAGAGACAGACAGGGAAGAAACTAAAATGCATTCGCTCAAGCAATGGTGGTGAATACATCGGTCCCTTTGATAATTATTGTAGACAGCAGGGTATTCGGCATCAGAAAACTCCTCTAAAGACTCCTCAGTTAAATGGTTTAGCAGAGAGGATGAACAGAACTCTAGTTGAGAGGGTTAGATGTTTACTTTCAGATGCTAAGTTGCCAGATTCATTTTAGGCATAAGCACTTAATACTGCTGCTTATGTTATCAATTTATCTCCTACTGTTGCTTTGGATGGTGATGTCCCTGACAGAGTTTGGTTTAGTAAGGATGTCTCGTATGCTTATCTGAGAGTCTTCGGGTGTAAGGCCTTTACGCATATTCCTAAGGATGAGAGGTCAAAGCTGGAAGTTAAAACTAGGCAATGTATCTTCATTGGTTATGGTCAAGACGAATTTGGCTATCGTTTCTATGATCCAGTTGAGAACAAACTTGTTAGAAGCTGTGATGTTGTGTTCTTTGAACACCAAACAATTGAAGATTTTGACAAAGCTGAGAAGGTTGATTCTCAGAGCAATGAAAGCTTAGTTGATGTTGATCCAGTTCCTGTGACTATTGCACCTGAAGAAAATCTTTAAAATAATGAAGATCAAGTTGATAATGAAGATAGTGATTATGTCCAGAATGACCAGCATGATGTTGTTGATGCTCTAGTGGAATATGATGTGGTTGGCCAGCAACCAGCTGCTATTGATGTTCCAGAGAGTTCTCTCAGAAGATCTATTAGAGACAAAGTACCTTCATCTCGTTATTCTCCCAATGAGTTTGTACCCTTGACTGATGGGGGAGAACCTGAAAGTTTTGATAAGGCCATGGATAGTGAAGAAAAAGAAAGGTGGTTTGATGCTATGCAAGATGAGATTAAATCCTTGCATGATAATCATACATTTGATATGGTTAAGCTTCCTAGAGATAGAAAAGCCTTGAAAAATAGGTGGGTTTTTAGGGTGAAACATGAAGATGGTAACCCAGTTCCACGGTACAAAGCTAGATTGGTTGTCAAGGGCTTTAATCAGAAGAAGGGAGTTGATTTTGATGAAATCTTTTCTCCAGTTGTGAAGATGTCATCCATTCAGGTTGATCTGGGCTTGGCTGCAAGTCTAGATTTAGAATGTTATTTGATCGCCGGGATGGCAGTTTCCTCCACATAGTCTTGAGGGGGAGAGTTGTTAGGTTTTTGGGTTTTCCCTTCCTATGTGGAATTGGATTAATAAAACCCAATCCAATTTGGACCAGGCCAATTTTTCCCAAAATTTCCTCTATATATAGGATCAATCTAGGTCTTATTTTCACAACACAAGAGTGAATTCATAGCATCCTTATAGAGAGAAAAACGTGAGAGAGAAAGCAGATTTTCGTCCAGAAATTTTCTGCTACAGCAGTCCGCTTTAAATTGCGTTTCCCGATTTGTTAACCGTTGGATCGTGCTGAAATTTGAACTGGGGTTCTCAACATCTGGTTCTTCGATTTCAACGGTGAAGATCGTATTTTGTTGTCTGTAGCTCCAGTTTTCGAGTACGAACAGTAGCTCATTTTTTGGGGTGATTTCTCTCCTTTCTTCACTAGTTTTGGTGCTATCTTTTATGTATTGTTGCTCCGTGCTTGGCTTTGTTGTTATAGCCATTTGGAGAACATTGTTGTAACTCTTGTTGTTTATAGTGGAGCTTTTGTGGGCCGGAGGTCCCTTGGATGTTTCCTCTTCACCTTGAAGGGGTTTTACCACGTGAATTTGGTGTCTCTTCCATTCGATTTATTTTTGCTTGCTTTGCTATTTTATTGTTGGTATAGCTGCTGCCTGGATTTTCATTTGTGCTAGTGTTTATTGTCTTCTCTTTGTTCAAATAGTGTAGGAAGTTTCGACTTGGGTATTTCTTCTGCTGTTACCTCGTCGTGCAATTTGGTTATTGCTTGTTTCTTCCCAACACTTACTTACGGCATCAATCGGATGATCACTATTTAAAGATCATCATTCCTGAAAAGACGTCACTAGTACTAGCTCGTGATTAAGGGTTTTGAGAAGATTGTTGCAATTAATCATTAATCTAGCTATATCTATATATATAATATAAAGCTAAGCATAAACAAGGTGATGTGACACCTCTCTATGGTCACCATTCCTATTTATCTATTTTCTCAAATTTTTAATTTTTTTTCTTATTTTATGGTTAAAAATCTTCACAAAATTAGATACTCTTAAATTCCCTCCATAATCATTTTCATTAAACTGAATAATTAATACATATTAATGACTATGCTTTTCATCTTCTTCTATATTCTATGGATCTTGCTACTTTTACCATTCATGTGCAGGGGCGATTTTAAGTGCTAAAATTGGGGCACGTGAACACATGGTCTCTCCGTAAAATTGGATTCTTATGTATGTATTTTCTAAAATTAGTATAATACTATATGCTGGAACACATGCTACAAAAAGACTAAATGATGCATTTGATTGAAGGTTGAGTTATTTACCTAGAGGACTAGAGATCAAGTCCCAATACATTCTTTTTTTTTCTTTAGTGGTGAACCCATATTCCAGAAATCCTAGATTCGCCTCTGTTCATGTGTCAACAACAATTTCAACCTCCAATTAAATTGAACAATTAATATGTCTATGCCTTTTATTTTCTTCCAGATTAGTTATTCCCCTCAAATTTGTCATTCATCTGCCATTGCAATGCTCAGTTTGTCGTTTTCATCTTATGTCTGAAAATTTATTTTTTCACAAATCTTTTGTTTGCTTGCTCTCTTTATATGTATGATAGAGCATATACAGTTATTTAAATAGATTGTTTAATTTATTTTTCAATTATTTTGCAGAAAGGGAGATTTATTTTTCCGACCAAGCTAGAGAAGCTATTCTGTAATTAAAATTTGGTGATCTGATAAACTTCAAAACTCTATAGTTATTCCATGATCGATTTGAGAAACAAAAGGAATGCAAAGAAATTGAAGGAATGCACTATTATAATACATGGTGAGAAGGTAGCATAGTTTTTCCTTTGTTATGCAACTTTCATGAGCTTCTCCAACTTCTTTTTTTTTTTTTTTTTTTATAATTGCAAAAAGAACTTCATATTCCTTGATGTCAGTATTTTTAGCCCAGAAGGTGCAAATATTGTGTATATTTTGGATCAATTATTTCTTTAATATCTTTTTCAATTTTTGTATCCGTCCAATTTTAGACGGTAAACATATGATCCTCATGTAAGTAGTGTTACAAACACATAGTCATATCATGTGATTGGGATAAAATATGAGCGTCCATCATGAAGGTGGTGATTGATGTCATTAATCCTTGACTAGTTGAGCATCAACTGTCAAAGACATGTCCACGCCAGGTGAAAAAAAATGTATAAGAAGAGTTAGAGGCAGATTTAGGACTTAAATTGTATGAGTTTGTTTTTAAGATTCACATTGAACCCATTATATATCAAAGTTATGAATTTATATCTATTATGTATTGTAATTTTAATTGATTTTTACACATAATTTTATGTTGCGCCTATGAGAAGAACCCGAAAATAGCCGGTCTTTAAAGCTCTTAAGAGGGCCATTTTCCCCAAGTGCTAAAGAAAGATTTGTTCTCATGATCTATTATTTAACTAGTAAATTTGTTCGCGCTTCGCGCGATTATAAAAATACCAATAAGTTTTCATAAAATTAATTTAGATAGAATAGATAAAAATAAAATAAAAAAATCATTGTATATGCATAGAAAGTTTAATTTTATTATATTGATTAAATAAAAAAGATACTACTGTTTGGAATTAGTTGTTAGTTGAACTGCATTTTTCATTATCAATTTCTTTCTAAAGAAATAGTAAAAGAAGAAGAGTTCTAATACATGCTTTACTTTAAGTATCATTTTTCTTATATTCAAATAAGAGAACACGTGAATTCAAAACTAAAAAAAAATACCAACTTATTATTAGGTTTGTTAACTACCAAGTGCAGCAATACAAAGCAGAGGCTGAAGCCATACCAGGCTTAAAATTTTCCAAACCTTTTTCCTTTGCTAAGTGAAGTACAAATCAACGTATAGCTAAATTTACAAAATTATATTTTCAACTTAGAATATTCTTTTTAAATTAATTTCAACCTAGTATTCACGTATATATGTACAATATTTGAGCCTACACCTTTAATATTCAAGAAAGTGTCGAAGGCCGCCCTTGCATCAATTAGACTGTATACACTCATGTATAGATGTATGTATAATATTCGAGACTAAATACACCTTTAACATTCAAGAAAGTGACACTCTTGCATCATGAACTGGTCTATAGACACTCACATGTAGATATATGTACAATATTCGAGCTTAGAAACACCTTTAACATTCAAGAAAGTGCAAAAGGCACTTGCGTCAATTGGACTGTAAACACTAATGTATAAATATATGTGCAATATTCGAGCCTAAAAACACCTTTAACATTCAAGATATTGCCAAAGGCCCGTACATCGATTGCCTATAGATACTAATTTAAGATTAGATTGTCAATACATTAAGAGAGAATAGTCTCATTGCTATTGACAATAATCAAGTAGTCTGTACTCAATTCAATAAGTACTTTAAAACTTTCACTTCCACCGATAAATATTTAGTTCAATAAGCAGTGAATCATGAAGTAAAATATGAATACTTGAGATTTTTACAGATTTTGACCATCAACTTCTAGAACTAAAATGGAAAAAAGAAGGCTAACAACAAACAACAAACGTGTGTTGCAATCACTCTACTCTTCCACATATATAAGGATTGAAGATAATAACTTCATAGTAAGCAAAAGCTAACACAATTCCCAAAATAAATGACAACTTGTAACAAAGGACTCATTAACATCAATTTTCAGATCAGTGACAATAAAGATTTTTTAGCATGCCTTTAGCGAAAACACAACTTAGTAATAGTTTGACCCTTGTCTGGATCATCCTTCACCTCAAAGAACAATGAAGTAATTGATAATGAAAGACGGTTTTCAACCAGATAAAAACTAAAGTGCATTTATACAACTATTGAAAATAGTAACATCTCTATTTGATACGAGAAGAGAACTAAAAATAAAAGGAATTACAGAAGGAAAAAAAACTCTTGACTACTTCTTGTGGAATTTATATTCAAGTAAATATAGCAAAGGTCATAAAGACTACCGCAATGAAATCATTCTCACTAATCAACTTTTGTGTCAACTGGATAGCTTATCCAGGGCTTGTTTTCCTAGAAAAATTACAAACATAAGTCAAATTAAACTTGAAATAGCTATGTCTATGAGTAGAAAGATATATGATAAAAGCATTTATCTTATGCAACTTACCTTTCAGATGAAGATTTTCCACCAGAGTGTGGATAAGCCTCGTCATCTTAAAATATTCTCATCACAAAATATATATATTAATATTTTCTTCAAACAACACCTTCACTTAGATTAGAAAAAAAATCTTTTTTTTATAAGGTGACATGAAAATTCAAACAATAAGGCCGTAGAAATTAAGGAAGAGAAGGTGTTATAATCAAGAAAATAAAATAAAATATGTTAAGCAAAAAGTAAAAAGGGATTAAGAATTAGCTCATCTGGTCAGCTTCCTTGTATAAAAAGATAATCTAACAAACAAATAAACAAAAGACCATATACTATTATACATAGGTGCAACTAATAGATGAAAAGGTAGAATGCCAAATTGTTGTTATATTGTTTGCTTTATACACACAATGGTTAAAGAATACAAAGTGAATACTACCTTAATATACATTAAATTAATACAAAGTGGAGCGGAAAGTAGAGAAAGAGAAATTAAAAGGGATGAAGAAAGTCACTTTTGGAATGGTTAGTAACGTAAATTAAAAGGAATAATGGTTAGTCATTACGTATAATTACACAGAATAATTGACATTAATCATAAAGAATAAGGAAACCAAAATATTTACAGTTATTATGGAGAAAGGGAAAAAAAAGACAATGAGAAAGCAAAGGGACGTACTGATGAGGGTTTGAAGAGCTTTAAGATCTAATCAATATGAAGTAAATTATTCAACATTGAATGGATAAAATGAGTGATTAGTTGGAAGAAAAATAGGGAAAAATAAAGAAAAAGCCAAAAAAAGGAGAAAAAAGATAAATAGGAATGGAGGTCATAGAGAGGTGTCACATCACCTTGTCTATGCCTAGCTTTATATTATATATAGATTCCAAGAGATGTGTTTTTAAAATTTTAAACTTTATCAAATATAGTTAACAATAAAATGCATAGACTGAGCCCGTTTGGATTGGCTTACAGCTTAAAGCTGTTTGCAGCTTATAAGCTGAAAAAAATAAGTTGGGGTAGTCCAACTTATTTTTTTTGGCTTATAAGCTGTTTTCAGCTTATAAGCTGCTTTAGATAAACTAAGTCAAATGAGTCCAATTATTTTTTTGAGCTTATTTTAAGCATAAAATGACTTTAAGCTGGCCAGCCAAACACTCAAAAAAGCTGAAAACAACTTATAAGCTAACTTATAAGCCAATCCAAACGGGCTCTTAGCTTTTTACTGATTTGTTGCCATCAATTAAATTTTGAGTTGCTCCAAAATAGCTTCTCATATTGATTCTGTATATTTTAAACCAAATATAAATTTTTCCTTTTATATTTAAATTTTCTTCCAATATGTTTTACCAGGAAAAAGCATGGCCTCTCTTCGTTAACGGGTAAAAATCCTAACTTCTTAATCTTTCATATTCCTTAATAAATAAGATCTTAAATGTCTCAATTTATTATTTTTCTATTCTTTATTATTATTATAACTACTACTACAGTACTACTAATAATGTTTTTAAAAAAAAGTGTCTTTACTTTGTGTGTGCGTGCGATTGTAATATTCTTTTGCTTTTTTATGTTTTTTGTTTCAGGTGTCCTCCATGAAGGTTCTCACAGCTTAACAAATATGTAGTTTGTTCATAATTTCTTTTGTTGTTTTGTTTGTTTGTATTTATCTCTTTCTTTTAATATTATAAAATGACATTTTCTTAATAGAAACATATTTGTTTTTAGCTAATATGCGGGGATAAATGCTATGCCTTTATTTTACTTATCAATAATAAAAAGAATTACATATTTTCCCTTGTAGAGTAAATTGATGAAGTTTATGGTTATATCGTAAATATTATCATCTTGCTAAAAACAAATACTTTTAATGTATGATATAAGGAATAATTTAGATTCTGAAGAACTCAAATAGGATAAAAACAAATTAATAATTAAATGGATTAAAACTTAAAATTTAATCTTGGACTATAAATAATATTTAAAACTACTTTTCAGTTTTCAAATATTATAAAAGGTTATTTTTAAATCTAATGATTGTTTTTATCACGCGGATAACTTCTATAGTTGCTTACCATTGTTGATCCGTGCATGTGAATGCACGCAATCTACTGCATATTTTTTCCAACGGGACGATGTCAACAATATTACCTATCTTCTTTTCTTCACTTCATTGGTCAAAGTTTTTATTACTCCACACTTTTTGTCAATTCAGCTAAATGTTAAAACAAGGGAATTTCGACAAGGAGTGATGTATTCTTCCAATTCAGAATGGATTACTATTAATACTAGTGTCAATCTATGGGCAAGGAGAAACGTGTATCCAATTCAGAATGGATTACCATTAATTTAGTCTCGAAAATTCACAAGGAGTGATGTATTCTTCCAATTTTATATTGTGTAATATAGATTGACCACAGATTTAAATTTTAAAGCACTCTTTCCATTAAACAAGAAAAATTCTTCTTTTTTCAAAAAATAAATCCTTTGGTATCCGAAATCTAACGGCTCAATTAATTAGAAACTTACAAGCATGGTACATCCAGCATAGGAGAAAGTACTCTCCACCCTTAAGACCAACTTTGAATAAGGGTAGAGATATTTTAAGTATCCCATCGCACCTTTTGGTGGTAAATCAGATTCCATAATTATCACTCCTACTCCTTCGGGTTAGAGCTCGTTTGAAATAGCTGGAAAAAAGTGAATTTTAAGCATAAGTGCTTAAAGTACTTTTTAAGTGCTGAAATTTATTTTATAAATAAGCAGTTACTACGTGTTTGGATAAAAGTGCTAAAGCTGAAAATAAGTTATTGATGTGTTTGGTACACAAGTGTTGTTAAACACTTTTTCTGTCAAAATGACTGAAATACCCTTAAAGTTGTTAACACTATAAAGAACTTGATTACTATAAGATTTTTAATTCTAAAATTGATTTAAATTAAAATTAATTTATATTTTACTTCACTTCCAATATAAAATGTTTATTTAAGTTAATTTATAAATATATGTTACTTTTAATTTTTAAATTATATAATTTGAATAAATATTGAACCATAATAAAAAAATTTAGGGATAAAATTAATCAAAACTATAGATGAACTTTTCCACATTATTGACAGGCTTAGTTAGTATATCCCAGCATCAAAGCAAACAATTCAATATAGTGCCTGCATAGGAAAGTAATAATAATAGCAGTACCCCAAAGCCTTCATCTTTTATACAAAAGGATAATACCATATATATTCATATTCCAAAGATGGAGAATTTGAGACAGAATAAAAGTTTTAATATGGCTGAAAGCACTCCACTATAAATATAAAAAGTGGAAAATATTCATATAATAAAAGCATCAAGCATTAGAAATTTCACTGGCAATCATATCACGAAATCACATCCAATAGATATCACTTTGTTCTCTTATGTCTTCGACATCTACATTGTTGGCTCTTGAAATTGTACCAATATTAGAATCAACCGATGGAATATATCTCTCATTCTCAGCTGTTTGGAATGCATCATCCACATTATATTTCTTTCTAATATAATTGTGAATGACCATAGTAGCAAGCCAATGTGATAGTAAGGCATGTCTCGCAAAATAGACCACCTTGCTTTCTAAACACCAAATGTGCGCTCTACTACATTTCTATGAGAAGAATGCAAATAGTTAAAGTTTTCAATGCATCCTCTTGGTTCTCGCAATTGTCGAGTTGCATCACGGCGAAATTCAGTTAGGTGATATCTCACATTATATCCTTTGTATGGAGCAATGTATCCATTCATGTGCGAATATCCTGCATCAACTAGATAATATTTGTTTCCGCGTGGATGTGGAAAGTTGAGCTCTCGTCTACGAAGGGCCTCACCAAATATACGACTATCGTGAGTTTCTCATTCCCACCAAATATAAAATACTTATTAAAATCTATAACGACAAGTATGTTTTGAGTCGGATAACCTCTACATCCAATATATGGTATCTCTTGATCTTGTGATAATCTAACTTTAATATGTATCGCATCAATTGCTCCAACACAATCCTACCAGTATATACATGTATAAACTTAACTTTACTAAGTAATAGTGAGAGAATTAGTAAACATGAGTTATTTTTTTGTTTTGTTTTGAAAAAGTTCTTTTATTGAAATTAAAGAAGAAACATGCATGCTTGGTTGAAAGAATGATATTAAGTCTTGAAAGAGATGACACAGTAGATCATATTACTCCACTTCAACAGGCAAAGAATGGAACTAAGCCTTGGAATGGATGACACAGTAGGCTTCATTGTATTTCCTTATCTACAAACTCAAGTATTAATTAAGAAGATTTATGACTTTTTTTTTGCACTAAATTGAGGAGAGATATATTTCGCAGCTTCAAAAGATTTTTTTTTTTTTAAAAAGGGTCACTTACTTTAAAGTATAACAAAGTATAATTTTGAAGAAACTGGTTACTTACTTTAAAGAAAGGGAGATATCTTTCGTTACATGGCTTGTAAGCTCCTGCACCATCATTATCATTTGGATGTGGTCTAATGATATCTCTTGCAAGCATACAAACAGCCTTTAAAACACTATAAAAGTGTGTATGAACCGTCTCCAGAATGTTGAAAGATATTTTGTATCATTCGATTTCCAGCTTCATGTGCACAAGTCATCAAGAATATGCCTAACATTTCATGTATAGACATTCCACGCATGGGTTTAAGCCCATATTTTTAGTTAATTCATTTGATAGATTAATGAACATCGCCTTCATCAATCGAAAAGTTTCATAACAACGCCTCGTAATATCT
Organism: Lycium barbarum; assembly: GCF_019175385.1. NCBI lineage: Eukaryota > Viridiplantae > Streptophyta > Magnoliopsida > Solanales > Solanaceae > Lycium > Lycium barbarum. Next base: position 66,649,640 of record NC_083348.1, on the reverse strand, counting down.
CTTGAATAAATACATTTCCAGAGCGCTTTGACGTACGATAAGGTTCTTTGAATAGGTATTTTTCATAATACATCAAAATGTATTTACCTGTTACTTGACACAAAGCCATCCGTTCTGTAACACCTCGTAGCTTCAGGCGAAGGTTTGACTCATAAGACGATAATATGATGGAACCAATATGAGGGTTATAGGAAGTGTTTTGAAAACTAATCAAGTCATAAGAAATGTCTTTGGGCAAAGCAAAGTTGGAAGCCACTCTACGGGACATGTTTGCAAGTGAGTTTGTAGAAGGTCTTATTTCCTACGACCATAACCCCTTTATTAATTTGGAATTTGGGAAAACTTCCTGCATGAAAGTTGTAGCCCTTTGAAATACCTTTCCAACGGTATATTATGGGGGTCAAGGGGACATCTGTACAAAAAGTTATGGCTATTTTACTGAAGGAGTATAGAGCAGTCAGTTCACTGGTCATGTTATACGAACTACTTATACGGCCCATATAATTTTATACAGACCGTATAAGTCGTCCGTACTTTTCGAAACCTCAACCCGATGTTCTGTTTTGTGCCATGATAAAATATGGTCATATTATACATACCGTATAACTTTATACGGATCGTATAATACGTCCATATAACTTCCGCCCCACTTTTGTATAAATTCAAGCCTTGAGTTCTTTTATTTCATTATTCACAATTCCAAGCCCTAGCAACAATCCAAAACATCAAGGTAAGTCAATCCAAACCCTTCCAACTCAATTCTAACATATATTCAAATAATCTAAGCAAGAAATCATTGTTCCTAAACTAGGGTTTTCAAGAAAACCCATCTCAAGGTTCAAGAATTCAAGATTTTGAAAATCTTCTTCAAAGTTAAAATCTTTAATTCAAGTTTGGAGCATTACCAGGTATGTAAAGTTACTATCTACGTGTGGGAACATCATTGTTCTTCCCCACACCTCATAATCCATAAATTATGATTCTCTACTAAAACTAGGGTTTCTACACTATGTTCATGACAACCCTAGGTCCATGTCCATGAATAGATTATGTATGAATTGCAATTATTCTATCATTGTGTTCTTAATAACTCCACATGATTATTGAGAATCAGTCTGTAATCCATGAAAACCCATATCTTGTATTCCATGGGTTCTTGCATGCATGTTTTTAACTAAGAATGATTATTTCATGAATATCCTACATGTCTACAAGTTTTCATGCAACTATATTATATAATTACTTTCATGCCATGATATAAGATACATACATGCTAAATATGTCACGACCCAACTAGGGGCCGCGACGGGCACCCGGTGCTATCCCACCCGGGCAGCCCTTAGCTTACACTTACGCTTACATCTAGGTGAGCCACATAATAAAACATATATTTCTATTTATCCATCATACTAGTCCCATTGGAAAACGATACCTTATATCATCATCGACTTCTATGCCATACCAACGTACATAAGCCGACAAGGCTACAAAATGATATACAAAATATAGGCCGACAAGGCCAAACATATCTAACCATATACACATGTCTACGAGCCTCTAAGGAGAGTATGTCATAACACATAAGCGGGACAGGACCCCGTTATGCCCATAATTATGTACACAAAAGAATAAGTACCCAAAAGCTATAGCTCCGAATGAAATGGAGCTCCGCTATGTAGTCCCTGAGAATGTGGCTATGGATCAAGTCTGTCTCCCTGTGCACCTGCGGGCATGACGCAGCGTCCACAAACAAAAGGACGTCAGTACGAAGAATGTACTGAGTATGTAAAGCATGATCAATATCAATGTAGAAGCATAATAAGCAACATAAGAAATAACATAAGATGGGAGATAGTAATATCATCGTCATAAGCACTTACTTGCCTTTCATAGGGACTTTCCAATTCTAATGTGTATTGTGTACATACATCCATATCCGTGTCCGTACTCATGTCCGTGCTCACTTACGTATCCTTATTCACATTCATATCATGTACATACTCTTATTTGTAATCGTATCATATTCGTATTCATTCTCATATCTATATCATATACATCATCATATCATATACATAGCATTTACATAGCATACCCGACCATGAAGGATCGGTGTTCCATACATACTTGGCCAACCAAGGCTCAAGGTCACATATACCTGGCCCTACCAAGGCTTCAGGGTTACATCTACCTGGCCCTACCAAGGCGTCAGGGTTATCCGTACCATCTGCAGAGGTGTGCGCGCATTATATAATCATATACATATTCTACCTGGCCTTATATGCTCGGGGTTCCATAATAGTCATACATAGATACATATACATAATAGCTCATAAGCATCTTTACTATTATAATTACTATCATCATCGCCATCGTTATCGTCATCGCTATAACCATTATAGTCGTCATCAATATCATTATCACTATTATCGTCATTCATTACATCTATCTTTATAGGCATACTCGTCATACGAGGAACTTAGTACAATCGTAGCATATCAAGGATCGTGAGCTTACTAGCTCGGAAGATCAAATCGTTTGAAGGATATCATAGTCTTATAGAAGATTTAGATGTTTAGACAAAGAACCATGCCTTATGAAAGAAGGGTTAGCCTTACATACCTTTCCGTTCAACTATTTACCACTTGCACGTTCTCCTTCAACGCTCGCGTTTCTACCTTCATTGAAGTCATACTATCATTAGAATCGATAGCTAGCATACATGGCTAAGACTAGCGAAAATCGGACAGCATCTCCTTTATTCATACGACATTCCTCCATAGCGTATGTCAACTCTCAAACGTCAATAATACATTCACAATACTATAACAATAGTCATTATTCATCCACATTATTCACATTTCTCAATTCACTTTCAATTACTCATATCCATGGTCATAACACACGACTACGTTCATTTACATACATTGACTATCCCATGTTCTCGCATCATTTATAACATGTTTATATCACAACACATCAAAAATCGTAACTCAATTCAAGCTATTTCTCAAAATGGCACTATTCCACATTCATGACCCATTTTTCTATACCCTTCTACAATCCAAGTATCTTAACTCTCAAATACCTTAAACAACATAGAAATACCATAAATCTTACCTTAGATGTTGTAGGAATAAGCCTTGGTTGAAAATGCTTCACTTGAGAAAAACCCTAGTTTCACCTTCACTTGGATTTCTTACTTTGGATGAACTTTAATGGGTTCTTTACACTTGATTCACTTAGCTTAATGTAGATTATCACTAATAACCCTTGAGTTCTTGTGGAATAAATGTAGAGAGATGTTTTAGAGAGAAGGGGTGAAATGTGGAAATCAAATAATAAACTTGGTCCCTTTTTTAATAACCCAAAATCTGATCTGAAATGAACAGTCGTTGAAAGTGCAACAGTGGTCGTAAACTCAGTTTACGGTCCGTATTCTAGTTTACGGGCCGTATTTCGTGGACGTATTTAAGCATACAGAATCAGAAAGTCAGGCTGAGACATGGTGATTTACGAACACAGTTTACGGTCCGTATTCCAGTTTACGGTCCGTATTTCAAGTCGTCTTTAACCATTCGAGCACTTGACAGAAAGTTGAAGTTTTGGAAGTTGAAATACGACATGGCAGTTTACGGCCCGTAAACTACTTTACGGTCTGTATTTCATTTTACTATCGACTAGGCCAAAGTGCAAATCTGCAAACTTTCACGTTTTCAGAGCCTATAAACAGTCATCGTGGAGCATAACCTATCTCTTATTGCAATTGCCTTTGAAATCTTACTTAGGGTCGTCAAACATCGTTCCCTTATTAATAAAACATCGTATACGCTATGCCCTTTGTTATCTTATCCACCGTACGTTCGCGGGAAAATTTTCAAGGTGTAATAAAATACAAGTTATTTCATGAAACCATGTTTACAAGTTATTTCGTGAAATCATGATTACAAGTCATGTTTACAAGTTAATTCACGAAAATCATGGGCTTATTAGCTAATTATATCATGTTCATGTTTTTGGGAGTTGCACGAATTATCGAGAAGGCTCAAATAGCCTGAAACTACGTAGCCACCGTAAGACAAGGATCGCTCCGCCCAGTTAAGACGATACCTTAATTTTACACTGAATGGATCCATCAGGCACGTCACCACCTTATACCCTGGCAAGGTATGGGGGCTCTGCTAGTCCGGTGAGGTACCAGACTCCACGTACCCACGTGGTGATATCACATGGTCGGTTTATGAAATGCTCTCCCTACTTATCATGTTTTACTTATATATATATATATATATATATATACCCATGCTCATGCTCATGCTCATGCTCATGTTCATGTCCAGGTTTTCAGTTTCAGTTCTTATCATGTTATTCCATGTCCATGTTATTTCGTTCAGTTACTTTACATACCAGCACATTCAATGTGCTGACGTCCCCTTTTATTGCCCGGGGGCCTGCATTTCAAGATGCAGGTACGGATTTAAAGGACGACGCCTCTGCTCATTAGGATCTGCACGTACCAGCTTATTGGTGAGCCTCATCTCATTCAGGGTTTAGACATTGTCTTTCTTTAATTAGTTTACATCTAAAGGTATGCTGGGGGCCTTGTCCCAGCAAGTATGTTACGTGTGTCAGACTCATGTTAGAGGTTTCATAGACAAGACAAGTACCATGTTAGACCTTCAGAGTTGGTTAGCCGGTTTGGCTCATTTATGATATTGTCCGCATTCATGACTTAACCAAGTACTTATGTTTAATATTATGACTTACTATGTTTTATAAAAGCTCATCATGCACTTCGCGTTATATTTCCACTTATGTATGCCTCATGCTGATTCAGCAAGCCATGTGGTTCGCTCGGTCACATGCAGTCAGGCACCGAGTGCCAACGCCCAGGCCATGGTTTGGGGCGTGACACGTTCCTTCTTATCTTGCACTCTCTGAATTTCTTCTAGTTCTTGATCTTCGTCATCTAACAATCACTTAGATGAGGAGTTACCACGTTCCTAATATCCCAACTCTCCATTTAACTGAAAACGGAAATGACTCAAATCAGTAAAGAATGGAAGTTCTTACTTTAGAATTCAATTTCAAGATTTTTTAGAAACTCCATTTTTTCAACGGTTTACAATACTAAAATCAGTAAAGAATGTGACACTCATCTCTTTCTTTGCAAAATCACTTTGTACACCTCAAATTTCTGTTCCATCAGTAAATAATGCGGCACTCATACTTCCCACGTGACTAATTCATTAAAGTCAACACAACAACAACACATAAAGTTTGCACGTGCAACCATAAGGTTCAGGGAGAAAACCACAACGTCTAAACAAGAAGAAATGAATAAAGTTTACACGTACAACCATAATGTTCGACCGTGAAACAATAAAAATATTTAACGACAACAACACATTCTTCACATTTTCTTAAGGTGTAACTGATAGTTATACTCCAACCAAGACTTCTGAGCTTCATCAGTAGTTATCTTAAAAAATAGGTTACTTACATCTTTCTTAAGAAACATGTTGCAAGTATAGTATAGTTGTACATTTCACTCCCTTCAGGAATATTAGGTAAATTTGCCGACACATTCATACACTTATCAATGATTGATCATCTACTGAAGGGGATGTAGCAGTGCTTTTGCTAGACATAAACTCCATTAGAGAATGTATTTCCTCTCTCATTGATATTGCACCAGATTTTGTCTTACTTTTTTTTTACTTGACTGCTAGTGCCAATACCATCAATTGAACTTCGTCTTTTAGTGACGGCTTAGGAAACATAATAGAATCCACATTCTGTAGATTATCACTTTCATCAGTCCCTTCATCATTAGGATTGATAAAGTGTTGTTTGTCATAGCCATCAATATCATTTATTCCTTCTTCGTCGAGATCAACTCTAATGCTAGACAATATGTTCCTAATTCGCTGCACGTGTTTTTTCTCCCGTAGCAACAACATCAAAAAAACATTGCGAAACCATATGAGCGAAAGATCTTTGTTCCTAAACTTTTTGTATCGATCATCCTCCTGTAACCAAAAAAAAATCAAAACTACTTTAAGCAAACCAAGAAATTTAGCAATGAAAGAAACAAGAAAGACATATAAAACAATGTGAGAGATGTACCTTAACTTTTCGCTTCCACTAATCATATGCCATCCTAAACCTGTATCCCCTCTCTGCAACTGCTTAAAAAGAGTCCAATCTCTTTTCATGTTATCCTAATGATTTTTCATTTATTTTTTATCATAGTGTCTTCCCTTTTCTTTATTGAACTCTTCAACAACATTTTTCCATCCGTCTTTTGATAAACGAGTGTGTGGTCTATTTCCTTTTCTAATATCTATTTCACACGACTCTATAAATTTAATTTTAGCATCATCATCCCATTGAGCATTACTTCGTCCCAAACTAATTTCCGGCATGATTAAATGTAAATAATCTAAAGAAAGGAGAAATAAATGTTCATGAACTCTCGGCATGAAAGCAGAGGAGACAGTCAACCATACTTGTTCCAGTGTCGTTAAAAAGTTACAAACAAAGCCTTTTGTGCTCATATTAGCTTATTTTCTTAACTGTATTCTTGAGGTACTTTGGCACAGTTACTAATTTTCTAGATGCACACGATCGATTAGATTTTACCTTCTAGCGTCGGAAGGGTAGATAAAAGTTACAGTTGTCGGATAGGCATATTAATTTTCTCTGTTCTATACTCACAAACTAACAATTCAGATTAGCTCATAACATAAAAAGCAGAAACTTGTTCCACCTTTAAAGAAAAGTTAAAACAAACATTAACACCTAAAAGAAGAAGTGATTGATAAATCAGAAACTTGTTCCATATTTAAAGAACTTTAAAAACAGAAAGAAGTCACTAATTGAAGAATGTTTACCCAAAACTTCAGCAAAATATCGTGATATTGTTTGAAACTCTAAATGAAGAATGTGACTTTTATTCACCTCAGTCGAACGATTCTAATCATTTTATGCTTCCAGTATGTGAAGTATGAAAAACCAAAACCAACACACCCTGCACTAAATGTTGTAGTAGTACTCGTTACTACTTCTCTACGTATGCTTGAGTCTTTTAGTTAATAATTTTGCAATTTCCATGCTATGTTGGGGTTAGAATTAGCTAAAGATAGAAGATTTCCATCCAATAATTAGCTAGTATGATCAAGAATATTGTATACGGTAAAAACCGGACGCGAGGCAAACCGGTGGAGCGAGGGGGCCGACTGATCTGCCTTCTTCGTCATTGGAACGACCAAGCCCGGTGACTCGAGCATTCATGGCCGTTGGTCCAAGCATTCGTGGCCGTTGGTCTGTGTGGCCGTTGGTCCGAGTAGCCGTTGGTCCGCGTAGCCGTTGGTCCGGGTGGCCGTTGGTCCACGTAGCCGTTGGTCCGGGTGGCCGTTGCACGCGGGTCACGCGCCAGTAACGTCCTGTCCTGGTCAACTACCCACCATGCGTGTGTCAGACGGCGCCGTCAGTCTAATCCCACCAAATCCGTGCAGAGCTGTCCTTGTTGATATTATTTTATTAGCTCACATCATATGAGACCCATGGAGGTCACACTATAAATAGAGCACATCCCTCTCCTTTGCAGGGGCTGGCTCCCCGGGATCAACAACATTTTTGTACTAGAAGATATATACAAATCTCTCTCTCAATATTAGATTTTGGTCCGGAATCATTGTGTTCATCTCTATTACTTGTTCAAACAAATAATACTTATATGTTAGTAGATGTATAAATCCACAGTGGTCCTCTAAGCATCATCGTTTTCTTCACATCTTAACCATACGAATCTTGTATCCATCAAATATATCGAGATTCAAACACATATCCTATACCCGCGTACAAATTCAATTGATTTACCAAATTCGGGGTAAACAGTTTGGCGCCCACCGTGGGGCTAGGATAATAGTGGTCTTTGATCTTGATCTCTATCTTACCCATCAAAATCGGAAACATCTGTTGTCCGTCTCGGAAGAAACGGACCAAATGGCTAACAGTGGGCAATCTGGTCACGTCAACAACAACGAGATCGTGGCCGAAAATGAAGGCAGCGGGCCGCGAGGATTGCCAAACCCCACTGACCCTTTAAATACTAACAATTCGATTACTTTGTCCGGGACACAAGTCCGGAAAGAACCGGATACCCCGAATGATAATATTGACTTGCGTTTAATTTTTGAAATGTTGCAGGAACAGAGAGCGGCGATTGCTGAACAGGGAATCGCAATATCCCGGTTGCAAAACGGAGGAGATGAAGCAACCCCGGGAAAGACGAAGGGTGTTGTCAAAATCGGAAGAAACGAGCCACGGATGGTCGAGAGTAACGGTTCCGGAGCCGGTTCCTCCACCGAGGTTCTAAAGATGCTCGAAACTTTGGTAAAACGGGTAGACCCGACCGAAAAGAGGGTCGAGACGTATAACTCCCGGGTGGATCAAATACCGAGGGCTCCACCTTTGCTAAAAGGGCCAAACTCGAAAAGGTGTATTCAAAGGCCTTTTCCTCCGAGTGCGGCCCCGAAATTGATCCCGAAGAGGTTCAAAATGCCGGATATCCAAAAATATGACGGCACAACGGACCCTTGCGAACACGTGACCTCATACACCTGTGCTATAAAAGGCAATGATATGGAAGAGGATGAAATCGAATCCGTGTTGCTGAAAAAATTCGGGGAAACTCTGGCAAAAGGAGCATTGACTTGGTACGATCATCTGCCCGAGCATTCAATCACTTCTTTCGAAACGCTCGCCGATGCCTTCATAAAAGCACACGCCGGAGCCAAAAAGGTGCAGGCTCGGAAGGTGGATATTTTCCGTATTGCCCAAAGAAACGATGAGTTACTGCGTGAATTTGTCAGCCGGTTCCAAAGGGAACGAATGGAGCTTCCCCCGGTTCCGGAGGAATGGGCTGCACAAGCTTTCACAAAGGGGCTCAATGTTCGGAGCTCGACGGCTTCGTTCAAATTAAAGGAAAGCTTGGTGGAATACGAGGCCGTGACATGGGCAGATGTCCATAACCGGTACGAGTCGAAGATTCGGGTGGAGGATGACCAACTCGAGCTTCCCCCGGGGCCCGTAAATATGAACAAAAGTCTGGAGAGACCAAGGAAGAATTACGAACCGGAGGCCAGATCGTCGAGGGAGAGGTACCGGCCATATTCTCATCCGGAGAAACCAAGCTTCAGGTCGGACTAAGGTATGGACTCCTCGTGTTTTTCTATTTGACCTCTTTCTTTTTTTGCAGGAGGTCAAGTACCGGATAAAGTTAGAATCTAGGTCTGAAAACACGTGTTGCACTCTTTTCCTTAGTACGGTTTTGTCCCAAAATGGGTTTTCCGACTAGGTTTTTAATGAGGCAACGAGTACAACGTGTTACTCAACAAAGATAAGGGACCAGCACCCGGAAACTCGAGGTCACACCCTCCGAAGTGGGGGCTTGATAGCACTCACCCGACCTCGCAGCTCGGATAAATACTAGGGGACTTATACCCACATCGAGGTTTACCCCGGTTAGTGGAAAACGGAGGGGCTCAACAAGTCAAGACCGGACCAAACGATCATAACGAATCGTGTCCCATTCAGCATTTACTACGGCAAAACAAAGGCCCGGCCACCGGCCACAGCCTCCGATGTAAGGACCAAACGATCATAATGAATCGTGTCCCATTCAACATTTGCTACGGCAAAACTAAGGCCCGGCCACCGGCCACAGCCTCCGATGTAAGGACCAAACGATCATAATGAATCGTGTCCCATTTTTCATTTACTACAACAAGGCAGAAGGAATTAAAATTCTCATATGTACAAACATTTTGCAAACGCAAAAGCTGGTATAACAAAATCTTGGGTGTCTTTCTGTTAAAAGGACTTCGCCCCGATGGTAACCGCCGTATTCCGGCACTGCCCCACTCACATACTCTATATCGAGGATTGTGCCCGAAATTCAACAAAGGCGACAAGGTCACAATGACCCAAGCCAAAGCTCGGCAAATTCCCTCAAAACGGGGACTGCTACATCAAAAACTTTGCCAAGGTTGAAAAAATACCGACCCTGAAGAAAATGCCTATCGTAATTCGGAGGCATCTGAACTTATGAAGCATCGGATAAGTCCCACGGGCACGGTGAATTAACGACTATAAGTCGACCTGTCCTAAAACGGACCAACGATCATGACCAAAATAATGGCAAACATTCAAAACAAAAGAAATAAGAAGGTAACGACGAGCTGACAGGGCCACCGGTTTCGGAAATTATCCACTCCCCGTTACTCCGATAGATCGGAGATCCGGGAAGTGTGGGGCTATCTGTATACGGTAAAAACCGGACGCGAGGCAAACCGGTGGAGCGAGGGGGCCGACTGATCTGCCTTCTTCGTCATTGGAACGACCAAGCCCGGTGACTCGAGCATTCATGGCCGTTGGTCCAAGCATTCGTGGCCGTTAGTCCGTGTGGCCGTTGGTCCGAGTAGCCGTCTGTTATGTCCCGTGTTTTCGTATAATTGGAAATCGAGAAATAATTACAACTTGTGGGGTAGAAGGACATAATTTAATTTTAGTGGATATGACCATGTTGGTTATGGAATTCTTAATGTCAAGACATCGGGAAAGGCCGAGGGTAGATTTGGAATTTCGGAAATTAGTTTCGGGAATTACAAAACGGGGCATTTTATGAAATGGGCCAAGGAAAGATGCAACCCAAAGTTGAGGCCCAACCAAGGGAAGTGGCCGGCCATGTACAAGGCCCAAGCCCTTTCCTTAGTGATCATGTGCTATGCACATGGTCATTTAGGTGGATATATATCACTTATACTTAGTAATTTTCAAGATCAAAAATCATTTCAAGAACACCACACAAAATAGGGGTTCGGCCGAGACCAAGAGAAAAGAGAAAGAAAAAAATTCCAAGCTTGTTGTTGATCCAAAAATCATAGTCTCTACATAATTGGGAAGTACTCAAGGCCCTCTTCAACGGGGTATAATTAGTTTGGCGCAAGAACGACGTTTGCGACAAGTCGGGGTTTCAAGGAAAGGTAAGAATTTTGCCCCTTTTATGTTATAGAATTGATGTGAATATGTTAAGGATTGGAAATAGATGGAGATCCCGTAATTTTGATGTAAATAGAAAGTCGTGGGTGTGTGTGTATAGTGTGTATTGGCCGTGAGCCATAGAGAGGAAAATTGATGTGAATTGATCTTGGTTAAGTTGGTATAATGTGTTGTTGTGACCCTTATGTCGTAAATGATTAATTGATGAATGAAATTGGCGTTGAAAAATGATTTTTGATATTATCGGAAAGCGTATACCTTCGGTATCATTATGTATATCATTGTATATTTAAGGCGCTAGAGACTTTAGATACGAATCTATAATGATGTTAATGAATTCGGAATGAAATGACGTGAGTTAGAATGTTCGTCGTGAATTTTTGATGTTTTGAAGGATTATGGAAAATAATGGATTTTGGTGCAATTTCGTGTATGGCTTGGATTGTAGTTAGGATGTGATTGTATAAGTTTGAATGTGGAAATGAATACAATTATGTAGATGTAGAATTGGAGTTTTGAAAGTTTGAATGAAAGTTGCCAACTTAGATAACAAAGTAGAACTTTGAAGCTAGAATGGTTTGATTGTTGTTTGTGTTGTCTGTTGACGTGTGGGCTGTTGTGGTTGATGTATTTTGAGCCGAGCTACGCCTCGGGGATGTTAGATTTATAGGGGAAATGCTGCCGAAATTTCGGTAGGCAAAAATGAAGTTAAAGGCATTTTTTTAGCCTAAGAATCTCAATTGGTAACTTTGACCATTTGCAGATTTTTGACGAAACGGGATTGGACTTTTGGAAGAGCATACGACGTCTGTAAGGTATGTAAAGCGTCCCACTCCTTCATTTGGCATATCCTAGCATGTTAGCCGAATATGAGATCTTCCGGAGCATCTTTGCTCCTCGAAACCCGATCCACAGAAAAGTTACTATTCATTCAATTCGATTGAAGCCTAAGGGCTCTATTTTGGCTAGAATGCCACCACTCGTCCGAAACCTATCGGAATGTGGTCGGGTAACCTAGAAATGATTATGTATGACCTTTGGCATATAAATGTTCGTAAAAATATGTTCGCCACCTCACTTTGACTCGAGGTGGGCCCGCTAACCCCGAGACGCCCTATTTGTCTTATTGGGCTGTCCTTTTGAATAACGTTTGGAATGGCACTTTCGATGTTGGAATTCCCGTCTATGGGATATGTCTCGACAATTACGATATGTTAAGCTACGTTCTGAACTACACATATTATTTTGGAAAAGTTTTGATAAATAAAACTTTATATCGGCTAAGTTTCCGACTATTTTGCATTTTGATATGACTCATGGGTTTACTTCGTTTTGGGAGACTATTTTGAAGTATAATTTGCATTTGCTTGCTCACGACTCCGCTCGTGCCTTATGATGACTTCGTTCACCGGTTCCCGGGCCGGTTTTGATTCGTGCGCCTTATGATTTCGGCCGTATGCTGTGTTACGGTTCCCGAGGCCTCGCCATAGGGCCGGGTTCCGTTTGGAGTTATGCTGTGATATGGCTCGTGATGCGATACGCTCACCGATGATTATGTTTGTGTTCGGGGATGTACGGAGATTTGAAACCTTCTGGTGTTATGCTGTGTGTGGCGCCAGCGTCGGAGTAGCGACCACGTTCCTAAGCGTTTGCATGATTTCAATTGCATTATGTATACGTATATGATTTCGATACAGATTTTGACATACCTATTTATACTCCTCTTTGACATTTGATTTACTTTCAGTTTTGATCCATATTTCTGTACTCCGTGCTTTACATACTCAGTACATATTTCGTACTGACCCCCTCTCTTCGGGGGCTGCGTTTTATACCCGCAGGTGCAGATATCGGTGATCCTCCGCAGTAGGCTTCACTTCTTGCTATTCCGGAGTACTCCTATTTGATCCGGAGTCCACTTTTGGTACAGACTCCTTTTGCTTTGTATATATTTGGTATGTTTGACTATTTGGGTACGGCGGGGCCCTGTCTCGCCATATGTTTCTGTTTCGAACTCGTAGAGGCCTGTAGTCATATATGTGGGGTGAGGGTCCTGTATATGTTGGTCCGATTTTGCTTTCTGGTCTTAAAGCGGTTCGTTTGTTATGATGGCCCCAAATGGCCCCTATGCTTATATTTGTACTTTTGACCGGCGATGTCTATTCCGCCGCTCAGTTTGTATTTGATATGATATTTTGATTTGCCACGACCGCTTGAGACATAATTGATATAAATTATGTTCAGTATGATTTCGAAAAATTATGAAATAAGTTGGATTCGAAAATGAATGTGTGATTCGGTCTGGGTACCCATGTAGGGTGCCAGTCGCGGCCCACGGGGCTGGGTCGTGACACCGTCGGTCCGAGTAGCCGTTGGTCCGCGTAGCCGTTGGTCCGGGTGGCCGTTGGTCCACGTAGCCGTTGGTCCGGGTGGCCGTTGCACGCGGGTCACGCGCCAGTAACGTCCTGTCCTGGTCAACTACCCACCATGCGTGTGTCAGACGGCGCCGTCAGTCTAATCCCACCAAATCCGTACAGAGCTGTCCTTGTTGATATTATTTTATTAGCTCACATCATATGAGACCCATGGAGGTCACACTATAAATAGAGCACATCCCTCTCCTTTGCAGGGGCTGGCTCCCCGGGATCAACAACATTTTTGTACTAGAAGATATATACAAATCTCTCTCTCAATATTAGATTTTGGTCCGGAATCATTGTGTTCATCTCTATTACTTGTTCAAACAAATAATACTTATATGTTAGTAGATGTATAAATCCACAGTGGTCCTCTAAGCATCATCGTTTTCTTCACATCTTAACCATACGAATCTTGTATCCATCAAATATATCGAGATTCAAACACATATCCTATACCCGCGTACAAATTCAATTGATTTACCAAATTCGGGGTAAACAAATATAGTATTAACAAGCAGACATAACTACAATTAGATTTATTTAGGGAACAAAGTTTAAGCGTTCTTCTTTACAGTGGTTCTATTAAAGCCCTCCCTTCCAGTTTCAGTTTAAGAACACAGTTTCTTGAGATACTAGAAGCAACAGCTTTAACTCATTGCTACTGTTAGTTGTTGTTAGGATTTCCTTTATTAGCAATCAATGAAACCCCTGGTTTCAACTTTACTATTTCCTTTCCTGTTTCCCTATTTTTGTTTGTGCTTTGGTTCTTCAAATGGTTAATTTCTGTTTCTTCTAGTCTAGCTACAAGCTACATAAACAAAACTCAAGTATGATCAATATGCCCTCAAAGAAATCCCAACCAGAGACTCAAATTGACAGAAATTGCAGCTTTTTTCAAGAAATTATTAATTATTTTGTCTATATTAAGCTCAACATGTTAACAAAATAAGAACTTTAACAATATATCAAACACAAGAAGACAAAACAAACAATGACGAACGACAAGCTCGCAATTCAATCAACTATATGACTATAACGACTAACTTTTCGTTCCTGAAAATAATAATCAAGACAAGAAAAATAGTGACAAAAAATAATATTTGATTTCACAAATTTGTGCGGTGGTTACAATCTTTAAGAAATCTTAAATAAAAGATGTAATCCTCTGATTCTTCTCCTCATGATACAGCCGTCAATCAAGGGTTTTGCTTGTTCTTGAACGATGGATTACTTGTTGTTGCGATTTCACAATGAATGCGGAGCTAAGCTTTGATCACGAACGTGGAGGTATGGAAACTTCGGCTCACCACTTGGAGCGAAGAATTCTTAGCATGCGGAAGACTTGCGGATGAGAGCTTCTCTATGTATTTTTCTTGATCGCTTTTGGCTTTGTGAAAACCTTATTTATAGTTGCAGGGGATAGCTAGGGTTGTATATGATTGGTTGAACCATGTCTTTTGGACACTTGGCGACATTTTATTGGTTCTTCTATTGACTTGACATGTTGTGTCACTTACTCACGTGGCACGATTTTATTGGTTCTGGACTTGAATTGGCGTGTCACGTCACTTGATACGTGGTATGAACCTTGAGCTAATAGAGTGGCTCATCATGTGAAGTCCGACAAGATAGACTAACCCAATTGAATTGGTCTTCCAATTAAATCCATATATGTTGGACTTAAGCAATAAATCTGATTATATTAGCCCATAATATTTGTTTGGACCAATACATCTCGAATTTCAAAAATATGATCCAAATTAATTTATGGATTTAAGTCCGACAGAATTGTAGTGCCTTCAACAGCGTCTCTCCCTGCCTTTTATTTATCTTAATATGGATTGGCCTTCTTTTTTGCTCCAATTTGGAATAGCTACATTGCCCATATACAGGCTGTTCCATCCTTCTTTCGGAACTCGGCCTTTTGGAAAGATTTTTCAGTATTTTCTTATGATGACCTGGTCGAGAGAGTACGATACATCGGTGTAAAAGATTTCCTTTTTTCTGTGATCTTGGTTTACTTGACCGAAGGGTGAAAGTGGAGCTAAGTCCAGAGGACTCTTGGGATTTTGGCCATAAACAACTTAAAAAGGACTCAAACCAGTAGTTGCCTACAACGGTGTCTCTCCCCACCCTTCTGCTTTCCGAACTCCATAACAACATCATACAACAAGGCAGCCCAGGAACCAACACAAACAACCCACAACAAGTTCAATAACTCGGACTCACAGCTTCCAATCACCATCTCGTGAGTCCTATACGATAAACATACTAAAAATGATCCTTATGGCCTCTTTTACAAAGTTAAGAAGTGATAACATACCTTAACCACGAAGTGAACCAGCCCACTCTTGCCCGAACTTACAACCACGAGAGAGAGAAAGATAAGAGCCCCTGAATCCGAAGTAGAATCGAACAAATACTACAACCACTCGTCTATTTGGAGATTTAGAGCAGAAATAATAATAATTAATAACAAAAAGTAAAAGGCACAAGAATAATGTATATACCACTGAAATTGCAGAGAAATTGATGGAGAAGAACTTACCACAAGCTTAGTGGGAGTGAAATATCTCCCAGAATTGATGCAAAGTTAAAGGAAAGGAAGAGGAAGAGTTGCGGTGATGAATTGAAGAAAAGAGGGGAAAGATCGATAGTTTAGGGTTTTCAGTAGTGAGGGTAATGTTGGAATTAGAAGAAAATATAAGGGATAAAAGAATAAAATTGTTGGTCAATGGCTTTTAAAAAGAAAAAAGTTGGGGCTCCCCAACTTTTTGCTATTGACTTATTTTAAGCACTTTTTTATTTCACCAAACATCTAAAAAGGTTAAAAATGGCTTATAAGCCGGTCAAACTAGCTTATAAGCCAATCCAAACGGGCTAGTCCTATTTATAATCAAGTCAATTTGTTAGGGGAAATTTCAATTAAGATTTTTTTCCAATGAAAATGATAATTACCTCATTGGAGACATCATATGTCTAAAGGATTTAACTTGAGAACATCATCTCCCAAGAGATCGACATCATGAACTAAAGAGAAAACAAGCTTAGTCAAAATTAGGAGCAATAATATCAAAAGTCATAGGAATACGTGGACAAAGTCAATTTCAAATACTAATACAATCGTAGAAATTAGTACTACTCCGTCCATCCCATATTATTTGTTCACTTTCTTCTTTACGCGTTCTTTAAAAAATCATAAATAAAAGTGTATTTCATCGAGAATTGTCGAGACTAATTAACACTAGTGTCAGCATGGATTACTGTTACATTCTGTAACCTTTAACTTTTGCATAGTAAGAGTAAATTGCACGTGATTAATTACTGAGTTAGATTAAAAAAAAGATATAAATGGCCTCAAAATACAAAAAGTTCACGAGAGTTTTTCTGCAGTAAGAACAATTTGATTCCACTATCTTCTTGACTTTACAAGTTGGTACGACAGTGCTCATACTAGTAGGATGAAACTTTAGATATATTGCAATTTGATATCAATTTTGGATGTAGTTTTGTCCAAATTTATCAAGTTGAAAGCCACATGCGTACCTAATTTCAAGTGGATTTGGCCCCTTGATTATTCATTCATTTGACTATCTATTAGTCGTTGGTCAATTACTGGAGAAAGACTTTCTTTTTAAAAAAAAAAAAAGAATTTTACGGGAAAGAGATCTAGGAGTAATACATTTTGCTTAATGCTAAAAAGAAAATAAGAACGGACTTCATCGTGTGAATTCATAAAGAGATAGACGATAAATTTGTGTATATGATATGAGTATATCGTCTTGCTTCAAGCATTAAAGAAAAGAAAAATCGTATTAATCCAAGTCAAATTTGTAAAATTTTTTTTCAAATAGTCTCTCTCATTCCACCTAAAATATCCCATGCGAATACATCATTTGATGCTAAAAGTTAATTTCTTTATTTTTGCGTGATGCATATGTTATTCATGGTGAGCGAAAGATATGACTTGATCATTTACAAAGAAACTAATGGTTTGTAATATACATATTTTGCTAATTAAAAGGTAAATGGACATGATACCAACATAAAGTACTAATTTGTGGGAAAAAATGTTCAGTAAGAAAGGAACGTTTCTTTTGACAAAATGGAAAAGAATTTAACAACATGAAAATCCTCGAGAGCCTTTGTTTTCTTCTTTTTGTTTTCAGTACAAGAATAGAGAATAATAGCATGACGGTTTAGTCTACATGGGCTTGAAAGTTTTGTGGTATTTCTAGATCCTGTCGAATTTCTAACAATTAAAGCTTGATTTATTATATTATACTCCCTCCGTCCCATAATAATAGCCTGTTTAGCCAAACTTCTAAAAACTGCTTATTTTAAAAAGTACTTTTGAGCAGCAATTAGTGTTTGACCAAATTTTTAAAAAGTGCTTTTATGTGTATTTTTCTCAAAAGTACTTTTCAAAAAATATTTTTGGACAAAAGTTATTTTTTTTAGCTTCTGAAAAACTGCTTCTGCTACTCCCCAAAAGTACTTATTTTCTCCCAAAAGCTTAGCCAAACACCTCACTTTTTTTAAAAATAAGCACTTATTAAAAAAAATAAGTACTTTTAGGAGAAAAATAAGTTTGGCCAAACAGGCTATAAGTCACTTTAGTCAAAAAAAATTATCTCATAATAAGTATGACCTTAGGAAATCAAGACATAAATTGACTAGTTTTTTTCAATTCTACCCTCAGACAAAAAGGTAACATGTATATAATGATTGGATAAGCAACATAGTAACTTGATATGGTTGGATTCCCAATGTAAAAAGGTTTACTACTTGTGTATGCTCTAATCAAGAGGAAAAAATAATTTATTTTTATCATATAGAGATAATTTGGTAAACTTAACATAGCATTATTGATTTCTTAATATGTGTATTTTTGACTAAGATGACACTTATTATGGAACGGAGGGAGTATTATTTTTAGGGAATATATGACAGTCTCAATTGACGGAAGGAGTTCACGGAATAATTGACGGAAGGAGTTCACAGAACAAAATAAAAAGGCATCTGTGAGCTCTAAACTCTAGGGAGCAAACCCAAAAAGAAGGAAAGGGCAAAAATAAAATAGAAGAATAAGAGAAGATAAAAGGAAAAGGAAAAGTAGGGAACAACATAGAAAGAAAAGAAAGAGAAAGGAAAAGGAAGATTAGGTGCTATAAAGTAAAATTATTTTTCCAGCTATAAAATTATGTTCCTAATGAATTTATTGGGGCTAAAAAATATAGATGCCATAAATCGAGATTATATCATTTCATCGTAATAAGAGCCCGTTTGGATTGACTTATAAGTTGCTTTTAGGTTTTTTGAGTGTTTGGCTGACCAGCTTAAAGTCATTGTGCTTAAAATAAGCCCAAAAAATTAATTGGGCCCGTTTGTCCTAACTTATCTAAAGGGGCAATTCGCAGAATTGCCCTTCTTTTGGGGTGGTCTTTAAATTTTGTCCCTCATATTTGAAATTTTTAAATTTTGCCCTTCGGCTAAACCCCATGGGTTCTAGGTTCGAACCCCCACACAGTCAAAATTTTAAAAAAAAATCGCAAGACAGAGTTTAAATTTGGCTATGCCCCCATCGGCATACACTTGTGAAGGAATTACCAAAGTTATGCCAGACCCGGCATACTTATGCCTTATGGGCAGACTTGGCATAAGTATGTCGGGTCCGGCATAAAAGTTTGCCCATTAAAAGTATGCCCCCACTGGCATAAACTTGTTAAGGAATTACCAAACTTATGTCGGACCCGGCATACTTATGCCTTATGGGCAGACTTGGCATAAGTATGTCAGGTCCGGCATAACTTTGGTAATTCCTTCACAAGTTTATGCCGGTTGGGGCATACTTTTAATGGGAAAACTTTTATAGTATGCCACATAAGGCGGAATTTTTCCTTAAGGCATAACTAAAAGTTTGCCTTATAAGGCAAAGTCTATACCTTAAGAAAAAATTCTGTCTTATGGGGCATACTTTTGGTTATGCTTTAATTAAAAGTCTGCCCCATAAGACATAGTTCCTTAAGGAAAAGTTTTGCCTCATAAGGCATAACTAAACTATGCCTTGAGGAAAAGTTATGCCCCCTCCGGCATAACTTTAGTTTTTCCTTAAGGACTTTATGCCGGGTCCGGCATACACTCCCCCCAGCCCTGCCTTGCGAAATTATTTTTTTATTTTATACCTGAGTGGGGGTTCGAACCCAGAACCTCAGGTATCCAAGCGAAGGGCAAAATTTAAAGACCACAAATATGAGGGGTAAAATTTAAAGACCACCCCAAAAGAAGGGCAATCCGTGCAAAAAAATGTATCTAAAGCAGCTTATAAGCCAAAAAATTTAATTGGGGTACACCAATTTTTTTTTTTTTTTGACTTAGAAGTTGTTTCCAGCTTATAAGCTGCTTTTTTTAAGCCCATCCAAACAGGCTCTAAATAACTGTAGTTAAGCTAGATGTTGCCACGATTTTTAGTACATGAAGTCAAATTATATATACTTAAATATGATACTCTCTCTGTTAAATTTATGTGAAGCCATTTGACCAGACACATAATTTAAGAAAGAAGAGAAAACTTCTAAATTTGTGATGTTAAATGATTTATATATATTTGTATGCCTATAATGTTAATAATTTTCTATTTAAGTGGACTCACATATTTAATATGATTGTATATAGATTTGCTATCAATAAAATGAGCCTATACTAGTGATCTAATATAGTATTAATTATATGGGTTGTAGAAATATTACGTTTTAAGTATGGACTTTATTTATGTATAGAAACATATTTACTTGTTAATTATAATTAATGGGTCTTATAATTGAAAAAATACCTCTTCTAAATAGACATAATTGAAGAGTTGTCTTTGGAAGAGATGTCAGAATTTAAGTGTTGTGGTCCTTAAGTCTGTACGCAACTTTTCTTCTTTTACACCATCTTAGAAGAGATCAACAAAACAGCGTATTAAGGCTTAGAAGATCTTACAACTAGTTATCAGGAGAGAAGACCTTCAACTAATTATCTCTGCAATGGATCAAGGTTAGTATCTATCATTGTCTAATGATTCACATGTGATTCTGGATTGTTATTTCCAACAAGTGGTATCAGAGCATAGTCTTGTTAGATCATTATACGTGATATTTAAGTTTTCGGAGTCATTAAGTGTTATGATTGGGTGGATGGTTAATGTCTAAATTGAAAAACCCGCTGTTCTAAAATTTATACTTTCAAAGAAACAATTTTGGGTGACGGCAGAATGCCCACAATGGGTCAAAATCGAGGAACTTTTGAAGCAAAAGTTTTCATATTTTTTAAAATGATAATGACAAAAACTAGTGGGTTTAAAACCATGTTCTTCCTACACTTTGGAAAGTTGGAGTTTTATATTCTCCATTATGATTGTTGTAGGACTTTTGAGCATTTTGCAATTACATAGTTTTTGGGTGAATTAAGTTTCAAAATATTGATTGTAATGCTTGTTTCAAATTGAGAAACGAAAGGATTTTTTTTATGCAAAATTCTGCACTTTTTTTTTTTTTTTAAAGATTAGTGCAGATTTTTCTACTATTTCTCTGCAGTTCTGGGCAAATTCTTCCTGTAGTTTTGTGCAGATTTTTCTGCATTGTGCAATTTTTTTTTTCTGGTTTTCTGCATTTCTTTTTCTGCAGATTTTTTTCTGCTGTTTTATTTTTAAAAAACAATCTGCACGCTGTTTTATCAATTTTTGCGTGTATGTTGTTGTTGTTGTTTCGCACCAAAGGGCCATTCCTTTTGACACGTCCAAGCTTATTTTCTAATTGTTATGGCATTTTAAAAGAAAGTTAAAGTATCAATGTTAAGAAATTTTTCATTAAATCTATGATTTTAGGAATTGTAAACGCGTTCTAAGATCATAAGGTATTAGATTGTGAAGAATTTTCATTTAGAAAGTAATATTGTAGTAAAGGACTAATGTCATGAAACTTTCGTAAAGCTAAGATTTTAGGATTGTTAGCTAGAATTATAAGGTATTAGATTTTAGAAAATTTCAAATGGATTATGACATTAAAACAATATCATTAATACCAAAGGTAAGCATCTCAAATTTGATAGTCAAGATGTGTCAACCTTATAAAGGTATGGTATTAATATTGCAATCAATCCATTAGGTAATTAGCCGGTCGCTCAAAGGTACGGTTAATATGAAGGAATTGATTGGGGTATAATAAGACATTTAAATATTAAGAATGGATTTTCTGGTCGCCCAAAGGTATTGCAAATTTCTAACGGTTTTTGTATTTAAACTGTTTCAGTTCTATAATTAGTAAGTGTCATGCGGTCAAACTTCTGCCCAAAAGGTGTTGTTGGAATTTACTAGTGTCAAGTTCATTTGTTTTATAGCACAAAAGTAACTTTAAATTTTTGCAGCTTTATCCCACTTATATTAGTTTGTTTGTTTTTTACTAGTAACACCTTCAATAATAATAAGAAGGGAAGAACGCTCTTAAACAGAAGAATATGGAAAGCCTTTCCTCTGAAAAATGATAAGGTGCTTCTTATATCAGAAAATGGACATACAAGGAGTACTTCAAGTACAAGTAATGAACTGAAAAGAAATGACAATCTTCAAATTTTGTTTGTCGAAATCACTTCTACTAGATGGTCTCTCCAAGTTTGGTGGATTTATTTTGGTTTCCCAATCCATGCGGTAAATATCAAATTAGTATACGCACCCGTGGCATGATATGCGGAACAGAAAAAATCACCACCGACATAATTATTCTACTTAGTATTGCATTTTAAAAAGGGCTGATTTATTATACCCTATACCATTCAGAGAAATCTCAGAATTTCAAGCCCCTTAAATTAATTTCTATTCAAATGTCAGAAGCACTTTATTATGTCTCGAACACAATAAATGCAAACCCAGCTTGCAGACCTTAATTGCAGCTCAAATAATACCTCAATTTTTTTAACCTATATAAAAAAAATCTCAATATTTCCAAAGCACTATAGTACTATCCTAAAAACTTGCAATTAAGAGTAAAAAAGAAGATAAAGTTAATAGTTAACATTACATAACAATCACATTAATAAGGTAGAACCAAATGATAATATTCAAAGAATAGCGATAATAAAAGCAAGCCGTAGCCAAAATTAGCACATGCATCTCATTTTTTTCTTTTTCTACAAACTATAAGGAGGTTGCTGAAGGGGAGCCTTGGCGTAACTGGTAAAGTTGCTGCCATGTGACCAGGAGGTCACGGGTTCGAGCCGTGGAAACAGTCTCTTACAGAAATGCAAGGTAAGGCTGCGTACAATAGACCCTTGTAGTCCGGCCCTTCCCCGGACCCCGCGCATAGCGGGAGCTTAGTGCACCGGGCTGCCCTTTTTATAAGGAGGTTGCTCCTTTATTCCCAAGTAGTTCAAGCACTCCCAAAATCTATTGAAATAAGGACATAAATCTATTTAGTAGGCGTTCGGACATGCTATTTCAAATCATGGTTTGAAATCAGCGTTTGGACATACATTTCATCTCATGATTTCAAATCATAGTTTCAAACTCCAAATCACCCTTATGGCATGATTTGGGGTTTCAAACCATGGTTTCAAAAATTTTAAATATAAAACTTGACTCATAAATTTATATTTTATTAAAAAAGACCCATAAGTTGGTAAATATTTTTAACAATTACTCCCATCAGTCATTTACCAACCT
The DNA here is from genome assembly GCF_019175385.1 of Lycium barbarum. Lineage (NCBI taxonomy): Eukaryota > Viridiplantae > Streptophyta > Magnoliopsida > Solanales > Solanaceae > Lycium > Lycium barbarum. Next base: position 66,626,459 of record NC_083348.1, on the reverse strand, counting down.
CATTAACTTCCACCAACCATTATTTATGTCTATCATGTGGGAGGATTATATTAAAGAGTAGTTACATTACTTGTTATATCCCGTATTTTGCGTATTCGGATAATTCAAGATAATTGCGGGAAGTTAAGGGCAAGGCTATATTTTTTACCTTGTTTAACACACAAGTTGTTTATGAGAGTTATGGATGAGGAAATATTAAGAAAGGCTAGGGACAAAAAGGGGAATTCGCAAGATGGCTCATAGAAAATATGGAGGAAGGCTAAGGGCAAATTTGGAATTTGAAAAATATTTTTTCATGGATTCCAAAATAAAAAAAATATATAATGGTCTTGAAAAGGGCCAAGTGGGTCGTCCAATAGGGAGTGGGCTTAGGCCCACATGGAGATTTAATAAATAAGACCAAAGATGACAAGTTGGTCATATTAGTCATCTTTTATACTTGGAATTTTCAAGAAGCTTGGAGAGAAAACTCAAAGGGCCATTCGGCCATAGCTTCTCCAACAAGGACCTTGGAAATCTTGTTCAAAAATTATTTTCTCCTAGCATTCCTACTAATTTGAAGGTCCTCTTTAACGTGGTATAATTGTTGGAGCAAGTAGATCCCTCTTTGTTGCAAGTTCACAACCAAAGCCAAGTGAGAAGTAAGTGGAAAAAAGTAAGATTTAATCTTCTTTTATATGTTATGGATGGTTGTGTATGTTATAGTATGTAGAAATGAATGAAAATCATGAAAACATGGATGCTATGTGGTGGCCGAATATATAGTGTTGTGGCTGTATGAATATGGTGTAGTGTAGAAGAGAATGAATCAATTTTCTTAGTATTTTGGTTGTTGTTGTAATGGATTCTATGATGAAAATGAAGGTTTGATGAATTGGAATGAAGTTGTAATTGTTGGAGAGTTGTCTTAGAAGTTAATGTGATTTGAATATGGCCTTCTTGTATATATGAAAAAAATAATGTTGCTAGTATGTGAATTATTGGTATAGTTTATGAATTCGAAGGAAGAAAATGTGTCGTTATTGTTCTTGTTGCATTTGGGAGGTTTCGGGTGGTATTGTGCATTGGTTGAGTTGTTTTGGTCATTGCGCGGATTGTTTGAAGTGTTCTTGAGTCTTGTTTGTAAGGTCTTGGGCAAGCATTTGAACGTGTGAGCATTTATGTTGGCTTGATCGTATGGTTAAATTGAATATAAATGAAATGTCGTCGTATTGTGAAGAAAGGATTGCTAGTGTTAGAATGCGTTTGAAATAATTGTTGAAGTTGGAGATATGATTGTTGGTATTGTTGTTGATAATTTGGCTGAGTTGAATTCTCGGATTTGTTGTTGATAAATTGGTCGAGTGAGATTCTCGGGGATGGTGTATTTACAGGGGAAATGCTGCCGAAATTTCGGCAGAATATAAATGAATTTAATTGGAAGACTAAGGCAAGTGTGTGACAACATGTTTAATGGTTGTGTAAACTTCTTGAATGTAGACGAGCGATAGCAAGCTTGGACAATCGAGCGTAGCTAATAGTACGGGAAACAGGTATGTAAAGCTTACATTTTCTTTCTTTTGGCATGTCCTAGAGCTAAGTAAGCTATGATACTTATCTCGGGGAATTCTATTCTTGATTCCGAGCTTGTTAATGATTATTATTCACTTCTTGATGTGAGTATACTTAGTATAGCCGAGCCTATCGTATGATTAGATAACAAGAAAAGTCTAAAGAGTTCTGTAAGTAGTAATGTCCCTAACTTTCGTGGACGGTCTCGGATTGCTTGAAAATGGTTGTAGAGGTTCCTATAATGAATAACGTTCATAACTTTCGTGTGCTAACTCAGATTGTGTTGGGAATGCTCGTAGAGGTTTCTATAATGAATAACGTTCATAAATTTCATAAGCGAACTCGGATTGTGTTAGAAACGTTCATGGGGGGTTCTATAATGAATGATGTCCATAACGATATTTGAAAAGGCGTCTGGTATGATTGTTGCTTTAATTTTCCAAAAAATAGTTTCTGAAACGTTCGTAGAAGGTTCTGTACTTCAAACGCTCATAACTCTCTTATACTAAATCGGATTGACCCGAAACTTATTTCTGAGTCTTCAGGCATCGGTAAGGATACTTAACTATCGAGTCTTAAAAGTTGACTTATGTGCATTTAGTTCTCATTGTTCTTCTCGTGCATATGGTTGTTAACTTTCTTATATTAGCTCGAATTTACTTGAAACGCGTTTGTGGTTTACTAATGTTTTCAAGAGAATTTGTTTGTACTAAAGGAAATATAAAGTTGATTTTTCTTTTAAAACCACTCCGAAGGGGGTGCGAGATTTTATTATTGAGACTTTTCAAAACCACTCCAAAGGGGGTGCGAGATTTTACTATTTCGTTTCTATTACGATTTATGTTTACACTCTATAGCATTATTTCTTTGTATTGATATTTGTGGATTAAGTTGTGTTGACACCATTATAATTAGTATTAATGTCGCGAGCGGCATGCCCGAAGGGGCCAGGGTAGTATTATGTCGCAAGCGGCATGCCCGAAGGGGCTAGGACTATTCTTATGTCGCGAGCAGCATGCCCGAAGAGGCCAGGACTAGTATTGTTATGTTGCAAGTGGCATGCCCGAAGGGGCCATTATTATTACTATGTCGGACGCGGCTTGCCCGAAGGGGCCACCATCATTATTATGTCGGAACCGGCATGCCCGAAGGGGCCAGGACTAGCACGATTATGCCGGCGGCATGCCCGAAGGGGCCATCACCATCATTATTATGTCGGAACCGGCATGCCCGAAGGGGCCAGGACTAACACGATTATGCCAGCGGCATGCCCGAAGGGGCCATCACCATCATTATTATTTCGGAACCGGCATGCCCGAAGGGGTCAGGACTAGCACGATTATGCCGGCGGCATGCCCGAAGGGGCCATCATTATTACTATGCCGGAAGCGGCCGTCCGAAGGGACTATTATGATACTATATTCTCATAAGTGTATTCTAGAAATTGGGTATGCTGTACTTATATTGTGTATGCTGGAATTTGTGTAAGACACTGCATGGCACGGTTCACAATGCTGTCCCAGGTAACTCCCGGGTTGTTTCTAAATTGGTTTACTGTTACGCCTCTCCTTGTTTATGATTCAGTGATGCCTTATATATTCAGTACATATTCCGTACTGATCCCCTTTCTTCGGGGGCTGCGTTTCATGCCACGCAGGTACACCCATATGAGTAGAAGGTTGTGCTAGAAGATGTTCCAGCGGGATTGGCGAGCTCCATCTCAGTTCGGAGTGTTGCCGGGTCAAAGTAATTATGTCATGATATTTCGTATATGTTAGAGACTTTGCAGACAGTGTCCTGTGGATAGGGCGTCGAGAAGTGCGAATCATTTGTAAATGTTAAAAAGTATGTATTTTCAGATGATTTTAGTTGGTAAAAAAAAGGGGTACAAAATTGATTGAAAGTTTTCATAACCTGTATAAATACAATGATCTGTATTTGGAAAAGTTCCATGTTTTAAAAAGTTTTTGAAATGACAGGTTTTGGTAAAGCAAATGTTTACGGGTTTGCTCGGCTCTGAAGAGAGTCAGGTGCCCATCATGTCCTATTAAGATGAGGGTGTGACATTACTATTCATGTTAAAATTTTATTTTTATTGAACTAAAGTTTGATCAATTGATGTTGTATTTATTAAAAAGGACTTCTAGTAGCGTATTAATTTTGTTATGAACTATGACTTTCTCATTTGGTAAGATTGTACAAGAATTGGGAATGTTTTGATAATTTTCACAACTTGTGAGTTTTTTTATGTCTATAAGAGAAAATACAACTTAAGAAATTCAAATTACATGTCCAAACATAATTTTAAATTATGATGTCTAAACGGCTCCTTAATCAATCAAAACTCATACTCTTCCTAGACATAAGGCACGACATCCAAGTTAATTAAAGGTACCAAAAGATGAAGCTGCGAAAAGATACTAAAATTAATAGCACCAAAAGTTGAAGCTACGAAAAGATGCCAATGTCGTGCTACCCATTAACTGTGTTAATGATCACACGCACCCCAAAAAACAAAAAACACAAAAATAACCAAAATAGCTCTATTAACAACTTTATGGGACTAAGAAGATAGAGTCGGTCACGATAGCCCTCACCAGCAGAAGAATACCGAGTGGCTTTATTACAATCACATTTATTTCAGGTTAGCCGACAGTAGGATAGGCCCAAGATCAAATACATTCAATTAATTCTTGTTTCTGTGAATAACTTTGTCTTTTTCAAGTCGCAAATCAGCTTCCAAATCAGTATTTAAGCAGTACGACGGCGAACTTAAAAAACTATTTTAAGTAGTATAATCAATTAGGTAATAGATGGAGGACACGAGTACATTCAGCAATAGTAGTTCTTTTCAATTTCGAGAATAAGATAAAAACAACTTGGATGTCCTAGATTGCACAATTTTTTAATCTCAAATGAAATTATAACATCGCTGTAGATTTTATTTGTGAAAGGCATACCTTCTCAAGACATTGTCTTTCTGATAGCATGTCGTTGCAACTGTTGTATGTTGAACAAAGAAAACTCATTTATTGAAGAGAAAGGTATAATAAAATAAAAGGTCATAGAGTACAGTAGTAATGACTATGCCAAAGAAGCCAACTATAAGAAAAGTAACATACAACAACTAACCAAAAAAAAAAAAAAAACCACTGGACAAATATGCAATTGATACAACTATAAAGATGTGAGATGTAAGTTGTGACTGAAGTAGTAGTCCAAAAAAAAACAGGGCTTACTATCTTGTTTACACTGACATTAGAGAACGTTTTCACTTGATTCCAAAACAGCCTGCAAGAATAAATGTGGGTTCACCTGCAGATACAGAGTCAATAGCATATGAAGCCATGAATAAAAGATGAAATTTACATGTGATAATGCAGGGTGAGAAACTGTCCTTTGAAATATCTTGAATACCAAAAATATATATGACGTTAAAATTCCTACATATTCGATTTTCAATTTTTACATTTATAGATTATAAATAGCAAAATGTATATTTGTTCATCTAAATCCAAAAGCGAGGAAAAACAAAAAAATAAAAGGGGAAGCAGAGTTCTGACTGCAAGTCAAACTCCAACCATATAATGCCTCATTTATCAGAGATTTATGTTCTAATATCTTCCATTTTTGGTGATTCTTTTTTGGTGGAAACAATTTTTAATTGTGTAATTCAATGAACTTCAAAATAATAATCATAAAAAAAAAAAAAACAATTAAACAAACTTTACTGTATTCATCCTCATGATTCTGTCTTGCATTGGAAGCCTATGCCTCAATACTCTCACAATCTCCACCATCTCGTCGGTCGACTCCTTGTAATCGTCGTTGAACCCGGTGCCTCCTCCAGGCATTTTCCAGCCAACATTTCCCTAAAGCTTCTTATTCCCTTGTTCTTTCACCGGAGGTTTTTTTAACTTCATAACCACTATCAGTCCACAGAGGGTGAACTATGTTGCGTGCGACAATAATGTGAATAACTGCACTGTGGAAATTTTGAAGGGTCCCTTTTGATCTCTTATTGAGGCATCTTTGAATTAGTATTTGTAAAGAAATGGATCATGGACCTAACTCAACCCCAAAAGCTAGCTTATGAGGGGAGGATTGTCCAAGTCCATATAAGGAGACCACTCATCTCATTAACCACCGATGAGGGACTTTTTTTCATTCTTCAACAGTTTACACTTTGAAAATTGTTCCTTAATATATGACTCTTTTACACTTGAAAATTGTTACCTTAAATAATGTTTAGCAACCATACACACACGTTATTGCAATCATATTGATATTTAATTAATTTTAAATTCAAATTCAAATTCAAAAAATTTATCTTTTACTCTTTTAATAATAGATAGAAATATATAAGGAAAATTGAGTTGAATATCTTCTATTATTTGTAGTATTATTGGTAGCACTTTTTTTTTTTTTTTTTTAAATCATTTGTAGTATTTGTTCCTAATATTTATTTTTTACAAAGGAACGTGGAGGTTTTGGTGCATGAAGTGGAGTTATAGCACAAAAGTAACTTTGAATTTTTGCAGCTTTATCTCACTTATATTAGTTTTTTTTTTTTTTTAATACTAGTAACACCTTCAATAATAAGAAGGGAAGAACGCTGTTAAACAGAAGAATATGGAAAGCCCTTTCTCGAAAAAATGATAAGGTGCTTCTTATGTCAGAAAATGGACATACAAGGAGTACTTCAAGTACAAGTAATGAACTGAAAAGAAATGGCAATCTTCAAATTTTGTTTGTCGAAATCACTTCTACTAGACGGTCTCTCAAAGTTTTGTGGATTGATTTTTGTTTCCCAATCCATGTGGTAAATATCAAATATGATTTTGTAAACTTAAGAAAGCCATAAAGAAATAAAAAGAGCCTCTAATTTGGGAAAAGGACTTGCCATAAAGTTCTAGTTTTTGTTTTTAAGTTACTTGTCAAACTTGAGTTTTCAATTATTTTCTGTAAAACAACTTAAAGTTCCACAAAATTTTGGGACTTTAGTTTCGTTTTTAGAAAATTAGCTTTATATTGTGAATTTTGATTTTCATGTTTTGAAAAAGGAATTTTTTTCGTGGTGGAACTTTAAGTGATAAATCGTTTAAATTATCAATTAGTGTTAGATTATGTAAATATTTAGTCAAATATATTTTGTAATCTTCTATTTTAGGATAGCGTATGTTAGAATTAATTAGTCAAATTAGTTCATAATTTGTAGCCTACAATTATGTTGTAAATGCTATATATTAACCTATTCAAGGAATGAGAATAATCACGGCAAATATTCTCTTACATGGTATTAGACTAGGTTTCTCCTAAATCCCTAGCATCCTAAACCCTAGCCGCCGACCCCCCTTTTTTCGTTTTCCTCCTCTTCGGCCCTTCCTCCTCCTCTTCTCCATGGCTGACGCGTCCAAGTTGCATCCTGCGACTACAGTCACCAATATCAAATCATGCATTCCTATTGTTCTTGACTATGAAGGAAGCCAATACAATAACTGGGCTACCCTCTTCAAGCTCCATTGCCGAGCAAACTTGGTGATCGACCACATCCTACCTCCTTCCTCCCCCACCGTGCCACCACCGGCAACTGCACCCGAGAAACTTGCTACAAAGGCTCTATGGGAATGGCTAGATGACATTGTTCGGCAATGGGTATATGGTACAATATCGAATGATCTTCTCAACACGATCATTCATCAAGAGGACACCGCAGCCGAGGCTTGGAATCGCCTTGTTCATCTCTTTCAGGACAACAAATCGGCTAGGGCTCTTGCTCTTGATGCAAAATTCACCAACACCAAATTGGTGGATTTTCCGAATGTGAAAGCATATTGCACCAGGCTGAAAGTTCTTGCAGACAATCTCACCAACGTCGGCCACAAAGTTTCCGACGAATGACTTGTGTTTCGTCTTCTGCGAGGGTTATCAGAAGAATATAAAACTTTTCGAACGACGGTGCAGCACCGTACTCCTCTCCCATCTTTTGACGTTGTCCGGTCGATGCTCGAACTTGAGGAAGACAGCCATGGCGAGGACGCCATTCACAACTCCGGGTCGAATGCTGCTCTCGTTTCCCATAATATTAATCCTCATAATTTCTCTGCTAATGGGCAGCCCAACAATTCTGAAAATACCTTCAACAATCGAGGAAATTCTCACAATCGTGGAAAGAAGAACAACAGCGGTCGCAGCGGTGGCAACCGCAACAACAACCGCGGTGGCGCCGGGAATGGGCAAAGCAGCGGGGGGGGGGGGGGGCAGCCGGAACAATGCCCAGGCCAACCAGCCCGCCGCGTCGCAGCACCAGGGGGCCACTGCCCCGTCGTGGTATTTTCCACCGTGGGTTGCTTGGGGGCCACAGCCGTGGGCCACCCCACCGTGCCCGTACCCCACAGCAGGGTGGCAGCAGCCTCGCGGCTGGCAGCAGTCACGCCCAGGCCCGTCGCAGCAGGGAGTTCTTGGTGCTTGTCCTCCACAGTCGTTCTACTCGACAGCCCCGTCATCACATGGTGGGTAGGCGCCCACGCATATTTATCAGGCTATGCACACAATGTCTTTGAATCCGCCCGATGACAACAATTGGTACATGGACACCGGAGCCACATCTTACATGACCAACTCCCAAGGTACTCTCTCGTCTTACTATCAATTGAGCAAAAATAATGACATCGTTGTTGGTAATGGTAACATGATTCCGATTCGTGGTTATGGTCATACATCCCTTCAAGTAAATCCCTCCTTAAACCTGAAAAATGTTTTACATGCACCTAAACTCATCAAAAACCTTATTTCCGTTCGTAAATTTACTATTGATAATATGGTTTCTATTGAATTTGATCCTTTTGGCTTTTGTGTGAAAGATTTACGGACGGGGAGCAAACTCATGAGATGTGAAAGTTCGGGTGATCTTTATCCATTCTTCAAAAATTATCGAGCCATTTTGTCCTCCGCACCATCTGCTTTTACCGTCATCTCTCCTCATATTTGGCACTCCCGTTTAGGTCATCCCGGGGATGTAATTCTTAGTTCTTTACGTAGTAGTAATTTTATTGAATGTAATAAGGCTCGAAACAATGTTTGTCATTTTTGCCCTTTGGGGAAATTAATTAAAATGTCTTTTTATGACTCTCTTTCAACTACTACTATGCCCTTTGACATTTTTCACAATGATTTATGGACTTCACCTGTTCTTAGCTCTTCTGGTCACAGATATTATGTTTTGTTTCTTGACAAATATACTAATTTTCTTTGGACTTTTCCCATCAAAACAAAGTCCCAAGTTTATGATTGTTTCTTGTCTTTCCGGATTTTCATTCGCACTCAGTTTGAAAAAGAAATCAAAACCTTTCAATGTGACAACGGGCGTGAATTTGATAATGGTCCCTTTCATAAATTTTGTGAACAAAACGGGATGTTTTCCGATTTTCTTGCCCGCACACCTCACCCCAAAATGGTAAGGCGGAACGGAAAATTAAATCCATAAATAATATTGTTCGTACACTCCTTGCCCATGCATCTATGCCCCCCTCCTATTGGCATCACGCCTTGGCCATGACAACGTACCTACACAATATTCTCCCTTCTAAAATCTTAGCATATAAGACACCCACTCAGATTCTTTATCAAAAGAATCCATCCTACTCTCATCTCCGAGTTTTTGATTGTCTATGCTTTCCTCTCTTTCCGTCCACACAAATTCATAAGCTACAATCTAGGTCCACTCCGTGTGTTTTCCTGGGGTATCCTTCTAATCATCGGGGGTACAAATGCTATGATTTATCGAGCCGAAAAATAATCATAGCTCGGCATGTGTGGTTTGATGAAAACTCCTTTCCATTTTCACAAATAAATAGTCCATCTTCTACCTCATATGAGTTTTTGGGTGATGATAATTCCCCATTGAGAATACTTTTTTTGCATGACCAGGCCGCTGCTCCGCCTCCTGCACCCCAACACTCGAGCTCACCCATCTCCCCTCCTCCCTCGTCGTCTGTCCAGCAAAACCCTTCCACCACCCCAGATACCCGCCAGCTCCTTCCCAATCCTTCCGCGGTCCAGCCAGCAGTCCCGCCACTGCCAGCCCCTCCGTCTCCCTCGCTGCCAGCCCCCCCACTCACTGCCAGCCCCCCACAACGGCAGCAGCCCCATCTCTGCCAGCCCCCACCTGTTCCTCGCATGACTACTCGTAGTCAACATGGGATATTTAAGCCGAACTTGAAATACCATAATCAAGCCTTAAGTGCCACCAAAAATTTCATCTCTCCTATTCCCCGGAATCCCGTCGGTGCACTTAATGACCCGAATTGGAAAAATGCTATGCAAGATGAATATAATGCTCTTATTGATAGTAAGACTTGGGAGTTGGTCCCTCCTCCTCCAAATGCTAATATTATTCAGTCTTTATGGATTTTTTGGCATAAAAAGAAATCTGATGGTTTTTTTGAGAGGCATAAAGCCCGTCTTGTAGGTGATGGCAGGTCTCAACGGGAAAGTGTTGATTGTGACGAGACTTTCAGTCCGGTGGTCAAGCCAGCAACTATCCGTGTGGTTCTTACTATTGCTTTATCTCACCTTGGCCCATTCACCAACTTGATGTAAAGAATGTTTTCTTACATGGCAATTTGAATGAGACCGTCTATATGTATCAGCCTCTGGGATTCCGTGATCCGGCTCGTCCTGATCATGTTTGTCTCTTGCATAAGTCTCTTTATGGCTTGAAACATGCACCACGGGCATGGTATCAACGTTTTGCTGAATATGTGGCAACCATTGGTTTCTCGCATAGTACATCTGACAACTCTCTCTTCACTTATTGTCGTGGAAATGATACTGCTTCCATTTTGTTATATGTGGATGATATTATTCTAACTTCATCTTCAGACTCTCTCAGACTAGGTATTATGTCCAAGTTAGCTACGGAATTTGCTATGAAAGACTTGGGTCCGTTGAGCTATTTTTTAGGGATTGCCGTCCTTGGGACAAAAATAGCCTATTCATGTCTCAGAGTTCTTATGCAGAGGATATTCTTGACAAGGCAGGCATGTCACAATGTAAGCCTTGCCCCACTCCAATTGATACAAAAGGCAAACTCAGCGCTACTTCGAGCGCCCCGTATGAAGATCCTACGAAGTATCGTCGTCTGGCAGGTGCTTTGCAATACTTGACATTTACTCGGCCAGACATATCATACGTGGTCCAACAGGTTTGCTTGTTTATACATGATCCCAAAGTCGAGCATATGGAAGCATTAAAACGCATTTTGCGTTACATTCGAGGTACGATTGACTTTGGTACACACTTATACAAAACCTCTCTACAGTCTCTACTTTCATATACAGATGCTGATTGGGGAGGATGTCCAGACACTCGACGCTCCACATCGGGTTATTGTGTATATTTTGGGGATAACATGATTTCTTTGTCTTCCAAGCGCCAACCTACTCTACCTAAGTCTAGTGCTGAAGCTGAGTACAGAGGGGTTGCTAATATTGTCTCTGAATCTTGTTGGATTCGTAATCTGTTGCTTGAACTCAATTGTCCTATTCGTAAAGCAACTTTGGTCTATTGTGACAATGTGAGTGCCATTTACTTGTCTGGAAATCCGATACAACATCAACGTACCAAGCATATTGAAATGGACATTCACTTTGTTCGTGAAAAGGTTAGACGTGGAGAGGTTTGTGTCCTACATGTTCCGTCCCGTTATCAGATTGCCGACATCTTCACCAAAGGTCTTCCGCGCGTACTATTTGATGATTTTCGGGACAGTCTAACCGTTCGTAAACCTCCCGCTTTGACTGCGGGGGTGTGTTAGATTATGTAAATATTTAGTCAAATATATTTTGTAATCTTCTATTTTAGGATAGCATATGTTAGAATTAATTAGTCAAATTAGTTCCTAATTTGTAGCCTACAATTATGTTGTAAATGTTGTATATTAACCTATTCAAGGAATGAGAATAATCACGGCAAATATTCTCTTACAATTAGATCACATTTTGAAGGCAAGGCCCTACCTATGTGCGTAGGTGCTGGCATAAAGAAAAGTGATTTGAATATATTCCTTCTGAAGAATTTGAATTTACATATTGGTAAAGTTGTATAATTCCCTGCGGAACTCTAGATAGGTTAGATGAAACTCATTCCCCGTCTTCTTTGGCTTTAAACGCATTGGGGTTTCAGTGTTTATAATATTTGTCATTTTTTGGACACTTTTATGAATTTTTTGCCTAGTTTTCTGTAATTTTTGGCAGTTTTCTGCATTATTCTGCAGAGTTTTTATGTAGATTTTTGTGCTTTTTGAATTTTTTGGAACAACTTTTGCATAAAGGGAACATCTGTATCTTTCCAGTTACATTTTGTGGATGTCTTTTTGCTTTCTTTTCCGCTGCACATAAAAAAGAAATAGCTATTTGTACTGGGAATGGAATTATGCCATGTGTGCTTCTTGTTTCGAATGAAATAGATTAGTCTAATATGTTACCAAAGTAACCTCTATTAGATAAAATTTGTTTATTTTGAACATTAAGCATGATTTGCTATGTGAAATAATTATCTCAAAGGAAGATTATTTTGGCCAGATTACGGATAGTTATGAATATGTGATGTATTTAGTAACATCATACTAGTAACGTGTCGGTCTAAAGAAAGACATATTACTAGGCCGTTTTGGTAGTCATTATTTGTGAACTATCGATAAGAGTAACACTTACAGATTATTATTCCAAAGACTACATAATAATGTTGTGTTAGGTAACTTGAGACGAGCCCTTTCTGGGTATAAATGTGTTTGGAATATGTATATCCGAAGTTTATCGAAACTAAAGCATATACACATTTAATTTCTAATTGTGTGAGGAAAAGAGTTTACAGTTTTCTTGTGTCAATAGATCATATTAGTACAAACTCAATGATTGCGGATCCGCTCACAAAAGGTTGGCCACCTAAAGTTATATGGATGTCGTTGGACTCTATGATGAGCCACTTCAGTGCGAGTTTGTTGTTTTGTTTATGCTTTTGACGTGTTTACGTATATTTTCTGTACATATTAAAGTTATATGAAATTTATGAATTTCATGTGTTTACTGAAAACTCTGAAAATAAAGATATTTACTTTCTGCTGCAGTTTTGCATAAAGTATAAGAAAGTAATTTTCAAACATAAAGTAGGACCACTTGAAAATTGACATGACTAGATCAATTTACATGCAATTTTCATGGTATGCATTCGTACTTGATCTATGTCATTAGTTTTGCTAATGTTGTGACCATTGATGTGTTTAGTTACAAAATACATGTTACGAAAACCTCCTTGATCCTATATTAGTATAATTGATGGACCAGATTGTTTTAGAATATTTCTATTACGATAGAAAATTCTAGTGCACTATAAAGTTTTAACTATGTACAATTTTTCAAAAACATATGTGGTCCAAATGGGAGATTGTTAATAATTTTCTATTTAAGTGGGCTCACATATTTAGTATGATTGTATACTATCAATTCAATGAGCCTATATTAGTGATCTAATAAAGTATTAATTATATGAGTTGTAGAAATATTTCGTTCTAAGTATGAACTTTATTTATGCATAGAAACATATTTACTTTTTAATTATCAGGTACCTCTCTAAAGAGGCATAATTGAAGAGTTGCCTTTGGAAGAGGTGTCAGAATATAAGTGTTATGGTCCCTAAGTTTGCATGCAACTTTTCTTCTTCTCCCCATCTTAGAAAAGATCAACAAAACAACGTACTAAGGCTTAGAAGATCTTACAACTAATTACCAAGAGATAATATCTTCAACTAATTATCTCTGCAATGGATCAAGTATCTGTCATTGTCTAATGATTCACATGTGATTCTGGATTGTTATTTTCAACATATAAATCATTGCATGAATGTGAATTCTTTCCAAATATAGAAAGGATAATTCTTTTTGACACATACTAATAAGGAAAATAAGCTACATGAAGTGAAACTAATGAGTATTTTACTTCAAATGATTTATTATGGCTAAATATTTGATTAGCTACGACTTTTTATTGGAGCAATATATTTCAGAAAGTTGTAAAAAAAATCAGAGTTTTAATTTCTACTCCCTCTCAATTTATTGTGATACACTTTCCTTTTTAATTAGTCAAAAAAAGAACGGCAAATGTGCAAATATACCCTTCAACTTTGCAATTTAGAGCAGATATACACCTCGTTAAAAAAGTGATGTATATATACCCCTACCGTTATAAAATAGTGCAAATATACCCCTGCCGTTACACAAATGGTGCAAATATACCCTTTTTATTGATGGATTTTTTAAAAAAAAATCATTTAGCTTATTTTTTAATTTAAAAAAATGCCACGTGGCTTTTAAAAAAAGGGTACTTTTTTTTAGTAGATATATTTTTCTAAAGTCACATGGTAATTTTTTTTTACTGGTGTGTCGTGTTTGGTTCGTTTTAAAATATATCCCCGTGGCTTTAAATAAATAAGTCTATCCATTTCTTTAAACGAACCAGACCCGACCCACCAGGAAACAAAATTACCATGTGACTTCAAAAAAATATGTGTACTAAAAAAAATGGGTAGACCTTTTTTTTTAAAGCTACGTGACATTTGTTTTAAATTAAAAAATAAGCCAAATGATTTTTACAAAAAATTTCGTCAGCAAAAAGGGTATATTTGCACCATTTTGTAACAGCAAGATATACATATACTACTTTTTTAACGAGGAGTATATCTGCTCTAAATCACAAAGTTGAGGGGTATATTTGCACTTTTTCCCAAAAAAGAATGATATATTTTTATATTTAAAAATAATTAACTTAAAACTTTTCTTTTTGTCCTTAATAAAATTATTTACAGACATATAAATATATATTGTTTGTTTTAGATCATAAGTTTAAATTTTTTTAAAAAAAAAAAATTCGCGTCTAGTCAAACTATATTATATAAATTGAGACGGAAGAGCATTATTATTGTTAGGTTCCAGCTGCTGTCTTTGTATTTGTAGCTAATGATTCATTGATTTGTAACCGTCAAAAAATACTGTACATAAGGATCGGGATTCGGAAAGGGGACAGTTAAAAATTGCTAATCTATATATATTCTATAGGAGAGGTACAAGAAATGTAATTAAGTCAAGTGACAATCTAATAACAAGTCACTTGACAATTTTAAGACAAAGTTAATGAGAATTAGGACAAATCTAATTGAAAGATAAATATTAAAATTGATAGATAAACTTTCCGAATTTAAATTGAAAGATACCAATTTAAAATTGAAACATAACATATTCAATTCAAAATTTAAATTCTTAAATCATAAAATAACATAATAAGTAAAATCTTTAATCTAAAGTGTGATATCCACTACACACTCATGTAGATGCAACGACCATTCAAATACAAATACAATAATAATTATAATAATAATAAATAAATAAATAATATTTTTAATGCTTATCATTCCAGGTCATCAATTTCCTTTGGCTAAAGTCATAGATAGACCCTCAAACTTATCTATATTTTTCACTTGGAACCCTCAACCAAGCGACGTACCATATGAACCCTTGAAGACAATCTTTATTGTGCCACTTGGACACCGCGGGCCAACTTGGCACATTGCGTGGAATTCACTGACATTGAGCGCGTGAATGTATTAAAAGGAAAGGAAAAAGCTAATTTCTACACCCCACCCCACCCACCCACGCCACCCTTTCTTCTTCTTCCTTACAGAGTCGCCATGACAGTCAAATCCAAAGAACCAACAATGGCGGTCTCAAGTTTTTTTCACCTCCAAGCTTCTCAACTCCATCTCTAGCTCGAGTTCAACTCAACAAATCAATTAAAAATACTTTCCATCAACAATTTAAAATTAGGAAGCAGCCATTTTTTTTAATTATTATTTTTAGATCATATGGTAATGCATATTAGAGTCTCTTAATTAATAGAACATTTTTGTAGAGGGTAATAGAGGTATCTTAGAGGTCTATGGTGAGGTGAAATGCTCGATTTTTCCGTTCGTTGTCGGAAAAAATGGAGATGGCCTGAATTTCATCATGAAGATGGCCGGAATTATTTTAAGGACCCAAATCTGACTCCTCTTTTTTAGAACAAAACAAAGCATTTAAGAGGAAGAAGCAGTCTTATACGAAGTATTTGGGGAAGGAGGTGGCGGAGACAGTGGTTGTGAACTAGTGGATCCGGTTGGCACATTGGTGGTAATGGCGCAGGAAGAAGATGAATGAGAGATTTTTTTTTTTTTAATTGAGAAATCTAAGGAATTAATTGGGTTCAAATGGGGTCACGTAAATGTATATTTGGGTTGTTTTGGATGAAGCCTTGTTAATTGTATATGTGGCATTGTAAAAATACATGGCAAATTTTAATTGGGTAGCAAATACAGGTTGGCAGTAAAGCTGTTAACCGGTTCCAACCGGAACCGGATCGGTAACCGGTTAAGGAACCGGCCGGTTCCGGTTAAAAAACCGGAACCGCTTAACCGGTTCCGGTTTAACCGATTCCGGTTAACCGGTTTTAAACTCCAAACCGGAACCGGTCCGGTTTGGAGTAGTTAAAATCTTTTTTTTTTGTTTTTGTATTATATATATATATTATAGTATTTATTAGTATATTGTAGGTATATTTACATATGTTATACAACTTTATAATTAAAGTTTAAATATTTACTGACTAACAGCCTAACAGCAAGTCAACAATACAGAATAGTGTTTTTCGTATACATATATATATATATATAACTTACATATACTTATATATTTGTATAACTTAATATATATACTATATATACTTATATATATGTACTATATACTTATATATATATATATGTACTATATACTTATATACAATATATACTTATATATATGTATAACTTAATATATATACTATATATACATATATACTATCTATACTATATACGTATATATACTTAATATATATACTATATATATTTATGTATAATATATACTATATATACTTATATACTTATATATGTGTATAACTTAATATATATACTATATATACTATATATACTTATATATATGTACTATATACTATATATACTATTTTTTCTATATATACTATATATACTTATATATGTTTAAGTATACTATATAACTTAATATACTTATAAGTATATTCTTAGTATATTTTATGTATATTCCTAACTTAATAAAAGTAAAAATATGAACACAAGTAAATAGAAGAAAGCTCAATGAGCCATATATTTTATTCATTCTTAGATAACATTTATTTGCAAGTTGTATTTTTTTTTTAACTTGCAAATAATACATGAGTTGTACAAAAATAGTAGAATAATAAAATCACCAATTTTGAACCATTTCGTTAATTTCCCCCACATCATATTCGGTCATGGAAATATCTTCAAAGTCTTCCATTTGGTCCGGTCCACTAGCTATCAAATCTTCAATTTCTTCCTCTTCGCCGTCCTCCGCTTCTGAGTTTTGGTTGCGTCGCTCCGATCTAATCCAATCTCGAATGCACACTAGTACTTGCAAGCTAAAGCTGGATAATGAATGTCTATGGTCTCCAATTTGCTGTCTTCCTTGGCTAAATGCTCTCTCCGAAGCCACGGTTGATACTTGAACCGTAAGGATATCTCGAGCCATTCTTGAAAGTACCGGATAGCTTGCTTTGTACTTCTTCCACCATGATAAGACGTCCACCTCATCCAATTGGCTGATATCCACATTTGGTTGCATCAAATAAAGTTAAATTCATCAAAGTTTGCAGTAGAAGAAGAAGTTGGCTGTGAATGTAAAACTTTTAAACCCGACAAGCCCTTTTTGCTACTCTGAGAAGTAGTATGGCGTGGAGCAACGGGTGTAGCACGTTCTTCCAAACTAGAATAATGAGTAAAAACTCTTCTAAACTCATCATCAATAGCGAGATCGGCTTCAGCTAAAGATGGTTGAACTCCCTCTTCAGTTTCTAAAAATGTATAAATTTGACTAACCAAATTTTTAGTATAAGGCACTTTTAAACAAGGATTTAAAAGGGAACCCAATATAAATAAAGTTGGGATGGGAAAAAATACTTCTTAAATTTGATTATCATTTCAAAAATAGCCACTTGATAATCGGGTTTATATTTATACTCTTGTAAAACTCTAGCTATTTCCGCTAAGTAGGCTAAAATTCCGGTTACCGTGGGATAGAATTGTCTAGAAAAAGCAAGAGTTGCATTATAAAAAATTTCTAAGAGTTCAATACATTCTTTAACATCTTCCCAATGCCTAAAAGTTAACCAATCCTCACTATCAATATTATATTTGTTGTGAACTTGTTGTATGGGAGTCCTATACTCATATGCTTGTTGTAGCATAATGTAAGTGTAGTTCCACCTAGTCTCAATTTCTACTTGAATTTTCCTAGGTCTAAGGTTATTTTCCACACAAGCATTCTTAAAATCTCTAATTCTTCCCCTATTAACATTACAAAAAAGAAACGCAACAGCATTTCTAACTTTTTGAACAGAATCATCAAAATGCTCAAGACCATCTTTAACAATTAAATTTAAAATGTGACAACTACATCTTACATGAAAAATATTTCTTAGAGGAGGGTTTATTTCTCTTTTTAAAAGACCAATTGCCTTTGTATTATTAGAAGCATTATCTAAAGCAATACAAAGTGTTTTTCTATAAATGTTAAAAAATCTCATTATAGTAGACATTGAATCGGCTAAAAATTTTCCATCGTGACGACCTTTTCCTTCGTTGTATAAAAAAGCTATAATTCTTTTTTGCATAACCCAGTTGTCATCAACCCAATGACATGTAATAGCAAAAAAATCTAAATGGTTAATACTAAGACCCAAATCAGCGGTAAGACAAACATTACAATTTAAAGAATTAAATACATGGCGCAAATAAAATCTATATTTTTTAAACAAATCTATAGCATCGGCTCTACAAGTACTTCTAGGAATACCCTCAAATAACGGATTATAACAACGTTGAATGTAAGTA
This sequence comes from Lycium barbarum, assembly GCF_019175385.1. Classification (NCBI taxonomy): domain Eukaryota; kingdom Viridiplantae; phylum Streptophyta; class Magnoliopsida; order Solanales; family Solanaceae; genus Lycium; species Lycium barbarum. Next base: position 66,607,901 of record NC_083348.1, on the reverse strand, counting down.
ACAAACCCCAAACCCGAGGGAAAGGAAAATGGTAAATAATCATAAGCTACCATTTTAGCTATTTCTACGCGTTCTTTTTTCTTGTCATACTTAAAATTTCTACCGGTTCTTGGGTCTATCGTCATTTGAATCCCCCCCACATTTGAACCTGTTTGCTCTCCCCAAATATCCATATGTTTGGTTCTCATATAAGCATTTAGTGTACCCGTTCCACCATCCTTACCAGTTCCTTGCTTAAAACTAAATACTTGTCCACATATATTACATGTAGCTGATTGGTTTTCCCTATTCTTAGTCATAAATTTCCAAACTTTAGCTGTTGGCTTACGAGTTCTAGGCGGTTTGTCTTGTGTATGTGATTGTGCAGGACATGTATCTCCTATGGGATTTTCGGGGGGTTGTGTTTCATCATCATCATCTAAGTCTTCATTAAAAGTGTCGGCAAAATGTTGTTGCATTGCCTCATGACCTAAAAGTGGATTATTTCCACCAACATCAATACCTAAATTAGGTGTTTCTTCCACAAATGTTTCCTCATTAAGCGCACCCTAACAGTACGATTACTACTACCGGCACCACGTCTTAATCTCTTTGACATTATTAAATAGAATTAATTTAAATCACAATCAAATAAATCACAAGAAAATAAATTACAACAAATTAAATTGCTAGAATTAAATTGCGAAAAATAAATTGCTAGAATTAAATTGCGAAAATTAAAGATAGAGTTGGAACGAAGGTACCAAATTGCCGGATTAATTTCCAACAAAGTGAAGGCGGCTAGAATTGCAAATCCACCAAAGCTACTTAGGATTGTTGCAAAATCACCAACTCCACCAACAATATTATAATTGCAAAATTAATAATTGAAAGTTGAAACTATAATAAGACTTTGTGGCTAATTATTGCAAAGTAACTATAATTGAGAGATTGAGATTTGAGAGAAAGATGAAGAAGAGTGAATTGATGTGAATTAAAATGAAAATGAAGAAGGGTTTATATAGGGGTGGGGGATGGGTTAAAGTGTTAAAAAAAAAAAAAATTGGGGGCCAAAAATTAAGAAAATGACTGTTTGGCAACGGCCATTTTTGCAAATGGACCGTTGCCAACGGTCCATTAACAACGGCCCAACGGCTCTTTTTTTATTTTTTATTTTTCACCGGTTAAACCGGTTTAACCGGTCCTGTTCCGGTTTCCAAAATATTGGAACCGAACCGGTAAACTAATACACGGTTAACCGGAACCGGTTAACCGGTTATACCGGTTCCGGTTCCGGTTTAACCGGTCCGGTTACCGGTTATAACGAACCGGTTGCCACCTTTAGTTGGCAGCCCGCACAAACTTTTATTTTAACTGTCAGACCGATGTGTCTAAGTGACATAGTAAAGGTAGTCTTGAAGGGTTCATATGGTACACCGCTCAGTTGAGGGGTCCAAGTGAAAAATATGAACAAGTTTGAGGGTCTATCTATGACTTTAGCCATTTCCATTTTTTAATTGAATATATATACATGAAAAATATTATTTAAACTGCTACATTGTAACTTTTAATTTAAATTGAAAACAAAACTTCATCTAGAATCTGCATGTAATATATAAAATATGTTCCGTGTGAAAAAAATCTTGTGGGGAGCTTGATCCAAATAAACTTAACCTTATCCAAGCTTTTGAATTGAAAATAACATTGTAACCATGTAGTTAAAAGTTTTGATTGAAAATTAAGTCTCCAAGCAATATGCATTTAAAAAATATACTTTGTGTGATCCAAAGAAATTTATAAGGAGTTTGATTACAAATCAGCTCAATACTTATCTAACATTTTGAATTCAAAAAATAAAATTCCAAATTTTAATCATGTGCTTACACTTTTAAGTCAAGTGGCAAGTTAATATTGGTAGTAAGATTATTTTAATTGAGATTAAAAAAAAATGAAAGATAAAGATGATTCAAGTTAAACATATGATAATATAGATATATAAAGTCCAAATCGAATTTGAGAGAATCTGGTAATATATATATCATAATGTGTATCTTTGAGTTTATCTCCTTTTTGGAGATAAAGAAATCAAGTTTAAAATAGAAAATTAATAAAAAAATTAAAATTTTAGCAGAAAATATAATTATAAATTAAATTGAGATATTTATAATTTGATTTCATCACCTTTTGATTCAGAGCAAATTGAATGAATCTTAAGTAATTAGAAAGAAAATATATAAACTATTTTTGAATTTTAAACCAAATACCGATACTATAGAAGTGAGACTATTTAACCTTAAATATTAAAACATAACAACATTTTTCAACTCTATTTATTTAAAATTGCATTATATTAGAATTGCTTCGGCAAATTTCTATAAGCAGTGACAATTTTAAATCAATATGAACTTTTAATTAATCAATTTAAAGAGAATTTCTATTAGGTTTATACCACATTTTAATACTAAAGTAAAATTGATAAGGTTAACCTACTTATCAGGATAAGTAAAATAAAGATAAGGCCTTTTTAATACATTGTTTGAAAAAACTAATCCCAACAAACTGGTGTTCATTTTCGAATTTGAATTTAAAAGAATTTTGAATTTGAATGAAGTCCCAACTTCTAATTTACTTCTTATATATAATTAACGTTAGGCTTCTTCTCTTTTTGTATTGTTCATCATTAGCTACCTTCATGCTTATCAAGTTTCTCCTAACTTGTGTGCTATTTTTATTGCAAATTTATTTGAAGTTCTTCCATTACTCTCAGAAAGTTATAGTATGATTATAAGCGATTTGATGAAAATTGATGACGATAAAAAACCTTCGTATAATGGTATGTTCCTCCTCGGGCTATTAAAATCATTATTAGAATTTAGACGAGTGTTGTAGAAACAATTTCAACGAGGCTTCATAGTGCAGACGAGAAAGTATAGTCTCTAAACTTACAAATTTATTTATCTAATTGGGAAAGGTACGATTTCTAGACTTTGTAACTTTTTCTTATGCAACAGTCAGTGTTTTAAAAGGCAATTTCAGGACTTGCCTCGGGGCTCGCCCCGGGGTGGGGCACTGGCAAAACGCCTCGGGGCTCACGTGTGGGGCTTAGTTCCTGTGAGACTTACGCCCTAAGCACCCGACTATACGCCCTAAACACTCCTAACGCCCAACGCTCGGGGCTCGCCTAACAGTTCTTACACAAATTATATGTTAAATTCTTTAATTATAATCGTTGACCCTCATAATTTTTTAACAAATGAATGATACTTAATAGTTTTTCATCTATAGAAATAAGAAGATTAGGTGTAACTCAAATAACAAGTCGTAATATTGCATATTTACTATTTGAGAACATCGTGAGGGTGAATATCACTTAATATTTCTTTTAAAAATACATAGCCGAATTGTACATTTCACTACTAGAAAATAGGCCTATTGCAGCGGTTATTTGGCAACGGTGATACAAGCATTGCAATAGACTATCTGTTGCAACGGTTTGCATCGTTGCAATATCCCCAGTGATCTAAGCAAACACTTCTAAAATTAAACCGTTGTATTAGTCCCATAACCGTTGCCACAGAACATTCTATTGCAACGGTTTTTCCGAACTGTCGCAATAGGTTTTCTATGGCAACGACTCTTTAAAAAAAAAAAAGCTACTGCTACGATTCCCTGTCCCCAATTATTTTCCCTCCATTAGTTTTAGTACACCCGCCAAAACCTCTTTTTTTAATTAAGAAATAAATCCTAAAATTGGTTCAGTGTATAAAATTTGTAAACATATTAGTATTAAACCCTTTGGACTCACAGGCACCAAAATTTCTCCACCTTGGTCATATTACCACAGCTTACTTGGCCACTTTGCTGTTTAGCGGCTTCAGTTTCTTCTCCAACAAAGATACCACGGCCAAATCTACAGGTTTTCTCCTCTCTATCTACATCATCCATTGATTTCTCTGATTGTATTGTTCTTTAAAATTAGAAATATTGTTAAATGCAACATTTTCCCCAAGTTTCAGATTCCTCAGCCCATTGTATTAATTAATCCAAGATATGTCCTTTTGATAAATTTCATACCTACAATTCTTCTTATTGCCTTCTTTGTTGTGTTAAAACCCTTAAAGATAAGTGAAGATTTGTTTGTGGATTTTGCTTATTATGCTTTACAAGTCTTAAAGATTTGATCTTTTTTTGGTAGATAATGTACCCATATTTAATCTTGTGTAAAACCCTCAACGATGTTGAAAAGTCGAAAGAAATGAAGATTGATTTTTGGGTTTTGCTTATTATGCTTTAAAAGGTTAAAGATTGTATTTTTTTTTTTTTTTGGTAGATAAGATACCCATGTTTAATTTTGTTTCAGAATTCAAAAGGTTGGTACTTTATTGTTATGGATGGGCAGGGGAATGAAGCTTACAAGTCTTTATAGTGGGTAGAACAGAAAAAGAAAAGATCTTTATGAATTTATGATGTATTTAGTTGGTATTGGTAATGGTTAAAAAATATATATATATATATTTCATTAATTTTAGAAATTTCATTGAAAGGTTTTTGGAAAAGCTTAACACACAAATGGGTTTCTGTGAAATAGATGTTTTTTCTTCTAATTTATGTTTGTGATTTAATCCTACTGTCTGGGTTTGAGAAGAGTTAATGTTTTAGAAGCTGGGTTTCAATTTTTTTGAGCCAAATTCTAGTTTAGAGTTGATTTTGTACTAATTTTTGAGTTCAACATTGTTTGGAATGAAATTAAAGTGAAGAATACCCTTCAAAACTCCATTATAGAGGTCAACAAAATTCTCAACCTTAAACTAGAGAAATTCAAAGCCTATTGAATTTTATTACTTGCGAAAAAGTGAATATTATGTTATTGCATTCAGATGTAACAAATAAGAATCTGTTTTCAAATAAAAGTGACTTTTTTTTTACTTTGTTGTTTTTGTTATCATGTTTTTATTTGCTGGGAGCCTTCCTCACTAAAAAAATAAGGAGATATAACGAAGATTACGCAAAACTGATTTTTTTAAAAGTAAAGATTGCATACTCTTGTTTACGTCAATGGTTTCGTTGGCTTTTGCTTATGTCCATCAAGATGCCATGTCGTTTGTAGGTATTTAACTTTAATGTAAATGGAAGTGACTGAGAAGTGTAGTGTGACTGACTGAGTTAGCTGTTACTTTTGTATATTTCAGATCTTGTGCGGGCATTTTCTAGAAAGGTGCTTGTTATTGGTGCCTTTTGAAGAGTACTTGGAGCTTGAGTGAGTTAATTTTTTATTTTTATTTTTGAAAAATATACATAGTAACGACTTGGTTTTGGTTTCTTTAAGACATTTGCTGATGGTTTGTGTTTATAAGAAAATTTGAGATTATCTTTATGGTAATGTAACATTGTTCATTTATGTTCTGTTGAACTACTGTCAGAATGTGCTGCTGTTGTTGTTGTTTTTTTTTTTTTTTGTGCAAGTTTGAATCTCTTGCATGTTTTCATGGGTTTAGTGTTGCTATATTTCCTTAGATCATTCATTTCTCAAATGGTTGAAACTTTGTTTGCAGAATTGAAACTTCACCTTTTTCACTTTGAGGGACACCTAATAGTTTCAATTTTTGTGTTTGTTCATCTAAATCAACTTGATATGATGGCTCTGGTGGAAAAAATGCTAACTTTGAGGCAATTGTTGATGCAGCACACCCATTTTTTTAAATATTTTGAGTGATTTTTCTAAGTCTTTTTTCCTCATATAATGAAGAAAAGAACAGTAGATATCATGTTGAAAGGATTTTCAAGAACATGTTCTGATGATTTTGGTATTTGCTATTTTTGTTGAAGGAAAATGGCTTAGTTTTGCAAGATGAAAAATGTCTCTTCTTGGCCTTCTAATCGTGGGAATCTGAATACCATAAAGGGTCAACTGAAAGTGAGCTTCTCTAAAACCTTTATATGTTACCAGAACTTCAAGATTCTGTGTTTTCACAATCTATGAATTGAAACCATGGAAATATTATTATACTTATTTCAATACAAGCATGAATATTCCATTTTTGATAATAAAATGGTGTATGCTTAAACTTCACTGCTAGCTATTGCTTATTTGTCGGTAAAGATTTCGCTTACATAACAAATTGCTTTTACCGACCAGTATCTTGGCAGGGCGACCCGGTACGGCGTCCATTTGCAATCCGGTGTCTGCAGCCATGGCGTGTGTCGCTTTCTCTTTGCATGTTTGTAGAACAACAAAAACTGAGCCCTCAAAGTTTTAGACAAAAAATGAGGCAATCGGAGAAAAATGGGATTTATTTAGGGTGGTTGACCATCACCGGTATGCCAGTGACTTTATCTTAGCTCTAATCAACAACCCTTTTAACATATGAATGGTCTCTGTCTACACACACACTCATTGTATGTCTCTGTCTGTCTCTATCTGCGACTGCTTTGATCCTGCGTGGTTGCGTTTTCAGGCAAAGCAGCAGCAAAAGCATAGAGAAATTAGGTTCAGCCCAGTACGAAGAATGGAAAAGGGCCAAACATACCCCTCTACTATGAAGAATGAGGCCAGCAAAGTGAAAAAGGGAATTCTTGGAGGGTGGTATGCCCCTCTATTTGGCTTATGATTTCCCCATAAACAAAATTAACAACCATCTTCGGAAGTGCTAGTATGTTTTCTTGTTTTACCTGAGCTTAGCAAACATACTCTGATCTTATCTTATGTTCGTTAAAAATTGCTCGAAATTGTTGTCCAAACACTGAAACACCTAATTGTGGGAAAGTTTCCATCTTTCAAAAGAGGCTATAATGATAATGCTTATGGTAGAAACCTCACCATAGTTTAGCCCAGAAAGTAAGAATGAGACATCAGACAGAGATGGGATTTTTTGTAAAGGGTGTTGCCCTTTTCTGCCATGTCCATGATTTCTTCTCCATTCATGAAAATCAACAACCCTCTGAGAACAGAAAAACAAGAAAAGGAAAATGATAATTGATAAACCATCTCAACAATACCCCATGAGTATTCCTCTGTAAAAAGAGGCTATGCTCTTCCCTTCTCTGCTTCTGCTGCAACCACTGCTATCTATGATAAACAGCAGCCCAAAAAGTAGATACGTGGTGTCATTTCTACGTTGATCGCCGTAGATCACCTGAAAAGGGGCAGTGATGATGATTGCTTCTTTCTATGCTATTTAGTTTACTGATTTGAGAAATCTGACCCGTAATCCTGGCGAGGCAATCCGGTAGCAAAATAAGTTCAATGAGGCAGTGATGATTTTCATTCTTTACGCATCAGATGGTTGAGCTTTGCTATATCTTGGCGTGGCATCTTTTCGGAGTCTTTTGAGATATGGGAGCTAGTTAGGTTTCTGTGTCTCACAAAAGCTTCTTAAGCTTGCAGCCATTAGTGGTGTTTAGCTTATGTCTGAGAGAATGTTAATCTTTGTGTCCTAGGAATGAGGCTTTTTATGGAACTCGAGAAAGGTTGAGATTTTCTAAAGGTGGTTATTCTCTTTCTCTGTAGTTCAAATTTGCGAATGAATTTCCCTATACCTTTGTTACACAGAAAGATTTAGAGCCCTTTTGTCAACAAAAATGCCAATTATGGCGATGACGAGGATGACAGCCATGTTTATGGTAGTAATAAGGAAAAGGACACATACATAGATACCTCTTAAACTTCCCTTAAACTTGGCACAATTTGTCAGCTTGCCTCTTAAACTTGGCACAATTTGTCAGCTTGCCTCTTAAACTTGTCTGGAGAAATCCTTTGTACTTGGATCCTAACCCCTAAACTTGGGAAATGAGGATATGGTGATATTCTCCAGGAAGTTTAAAGTTAAAATTTTTGAGTGCTAGGCAAAGGCAGGGGAATTTGTGAGGTCGGTTCTTATGTGCTCTCTCACAAAGGTGTCTGCTTCTTGTAGCCATGGCAGATTAGTCATTCTTCTGACAGATTTTAAAGGCAAATCTGAGCCTCTTTTGTGTTCAAAGAATGAGGCTTTCTATAGAACTCGAGAAAGGTTGGGATTTCCTGAGGGTGGTTACTCTCTTTCTCTGAAGTTCAATTTAGCCAATGAATTTTCCTATGCTTTTGTTTTAAAGAGAGTTTAACAGCCCTTTCATCAAATTGACGATTATGATCTTGAGCCTTTAGGGTGATGATGATCATGATAGCCATGGTTATGGAGGAAAATACATATTCTTACCCCCTAAACTTTTCCGGTAAACCCAAATTTCATGTTCTTTCTTCTGTTTTTGAAGAATCCCAATTTCAGAAGAATTATTTTATGTATTCATCTCCACATTTTCCTAGAGAGAGATTATTAGGTACTGATATGAAACAAGTCCAAAGCTTTTATGTATTGTGGACTCATATACTGTCTGAGGCTAATTGTTACGTTGCTTAATTTATCTTACACATTTTTTATCTATTGTGGACACAAGTCAGGAGCTTTTATTTATTGTGGACTCATGTAGCCATTTTAGACCATTTCCAAGGCCATTCTGTGTAATTTCCTGAATTTTAGGACCCTTGTTTAAAGAATAGCCCAGTATGAAGAATGAGGCTAACAGGGAGGAAAAAGGATCTCTTTGGAGGGTGGTTGCCCTCTCTGATTGGCCTATGATTTCTCCCACCAACCAAACCAACTGCCGCTAAAATTTGGTCGGTAAAAGCAACTTTTGTAGTAGTGCTCAAAGTAAATTGAACAGTAGGCTGTCCATGAATATATTTGATAGGTTTCAGCTTGGTTTTTGGTAAAGATTGCAAGTTTCGTTTGAGTTTTAGGCTTGCAACATATGATGCTTGAGGATTATTGTTACGAATTGTCTCTCCCACAACCATGGGAGGTTGCGGAGAGGCTAAGTTTCCCATTAAACTCAAGTCGCCATGTTTCTCCAAAGAGAAGAGGGAGGAGAGAGCTTTTGGGGTTTAGTCGTTTCCTTATTTCTAGTCTTGTCATCATTAGTATGTATGCATTGTAGAGATTAAATTCTTTTATGAAGGCTTTTCTAAATCATTTTCCTTATCATATTTTTGTAGGTGGTGAAATTGAACAAGGGGATGAAAGAAGTGAAGATACATGATCCACTATGGAGGATTGGGTTAATTTTTTGGAAAATTGATAACTTGTGTGTTCCACCTCTTGAATGGTCAAACATTATCTTGATATTTTGCTTTTATGTATATTTCTTGACCTCTTGGATTATTATTTTGGTATGATGTTGGATCTTGTATTATTATTTTGGTATGATGTTGCATCTTGAATTATTATTTTGGTATATATGATGTGGGATCTTGGATTATTATAGTTTCTTGTGATTGATATATGTGTGGTCTATATTGTGTCAGCCCTGTATAGTCAGTTGCAGTAGCCCCATAATATCCGTTGCAGTAGCACCATAATACTTGTTGCAGTAGCATCGCAATAACTGTCACGGTAGCCCCATAATATATGTTGCGGTGGACCTACAATACCCGTTGCAGTAGAATTATAATAATTGTTGCAATAGTCCTAAAAATAATCGTTGCAATATTAAATAACCGTTGCATTAACTCTATAACAACCGTTGCAATAGGAAGAAGCAGTGGTTGAATAGTTAGAAATAAGCGTTGCAATAGCGTTGAATAACCGATGCAAAAATATATATTGCAACGGTTCGTAGCTGTTCCGGTAGACACATAACAGTTGCAATGATCTTGAAGGGAAAACCGTTGCGATAGGATAATCTATTGCAACGGTTTTAGGAACCGTCACAGTAGACCTATTGTAACACAAGCTGTTGTAACAGTCACCAAAACCGTTGCAGTAGAACTATAGCAACGGAAAAACAATCTACTGCAACGGTAACAGAACCGTTACCATAGGACAAATTTCTAGTAGTGTTTTCACTTATCTTTGGTCTTTTGTCCTATGTATTAAAATTGTCATATTTTATTATTTCTCTATTTGAAAGTAATTTTATTTTATTCATGAAGGAGTTACATTTTAATTATAATACTGATAAAGCTTTATTGATTGTTTGCTTATAGGGAGATAAAACAGATAGTTTGATAGTAATATTGTTTCAAGAAATCGTGATTTTTCATTGTTTGAAAGTTAAGAAGTTAGAGTTAATTTGCATTTCATAATAGCTTTTATTTCATTGTATTGTTTCTACTTGTAAAGTTATGTTATATATAAATACAAATTGTAAGTGGTGTATAATCAATTGCTTTAATTAGTATTTTGTGATCAGGATCAAACACATCTATATATATATATATATATATATATAATATTGTTTTTTCATTTATTTACAATTTTCTTTTATTTTTTATGTAATTTTACCTATTTAAAAATATTTATTGTAATTATATTATTTTATGAAATACTAAAAATTAAATACCCATGGGACTTACGCCCCGTGCCTCGGGGCTTACGCCTCGTCGAGACATATGTAAAACGCCCCGCCTTACGCCCCCGCCTCTTAAAACACTGGCAACAGTAATAATGAGGGTCTGATATTTACTTTTGAGAGGCTGATTGCTTGCACTTATTCTGATTTTAGCCTGAATGCTTATTCTGATTTTAGTTGACAATATCTTTTAGCATTATTTGTAATTTTAGTTTCATTTGGCTTTTTATTGACCAAAAAATAATTTGATTAAGTTGAATGAATTTAAGGGAGAAGATTTATTAACAATAAAATATAAGAATATAGTTTATTTATATAAAAGAATAAAACTAAAGTTTAAGTGACGAAAAATAATGAACAAATAAAAGAACTCCAATAAAAAATGTCATTCTATTATTTGTAGGAGCAAAATAGAAGTGGTAGCAGAAAACTATCTTTTTTAAGAAGGTATTTGAAGTTATACCTGGCTATGCTTGGTTAAATCGATTGAGAAAACTTTTTGGCGGAGCATTTCTACTTCAAGCTATAATAAGAAGGAAAAAAAAAGTTCTTTTGGTATTTCAAACTGATTTAAAATAAAATAACATAAATAAAAAATACTTAAAGATATTATTCATAAAGTATAAACAATGAGATAATTCTTAACAATATAATAAAATTTATTGTAAGTGAAAACAAATAATATATCTATCTGTATTAATTATTTACACAATGAGAGAATTCTTACCAATATACTAAATTTATTTAAGAGTAAGAAAATAATATATCCATATGTATTATACATTATACATTGTAATTTTTGTTTTTCCGTTTGACTACAAGGAAAAGATGCTTTTCGGTGGCACCATAAGAAAGTCTTTTTCGCTTGAACCTTGAAAGCATAAGAAATAAACATACTATCTTTTTTCCCAAAAAAGGTGCTTTGGAGTTGTATCAATTTGTATTTGACCAAATTATTTGAAGAATACTTTTGTTAATATTAGAGAAATAATTTTTAAAAAGTATATATGAGTGTCAAATTATGGATGACATGCACAATTTAATTTAAGATTAATATACTTAGTGAGATAATAATTTTTATTTTTAGTTACATATTTTCCTACATCGGCTATTGACAACATTCTCTTGGATTATAAATTGGATTTTCAGTAGAATTTAAATAGATACATTTGGACATGTTGGTTTTGATCATGATGTCGATTTTGATTTTCTCAATAACAACCTCTTGAAAGTATTCGTGTCCACGTGTACTTGTGACAACAATAGTTGCATTTCTGTTTGGCTATCATCTGTTAGTTCTGGAAATCATATTCTTTTCTCTACGTTGTTGATCCTGCTATAATCTTGAGTATTATCTTTGGTTTGAACTTTTCTGACTTAATTTAAGTAAATATTGCCATGAAACTATTTCTTTTAAAATTCCAACTTTGCAGACCATCTATGAAAGGAAGGGAAATATATTACTCTCTCCGTCTCAACTTACGTGACACTTTTTGCTTTTCAAGAGTCAATTTGGCTAAACTTAAAGCTAAATTGAATTAGATTAACTCAATATTTTAAGATTAAAGTTTATATATTTGAAAACTACATGAAAAATACTACAAGTTGCATTTTGAAACATCATGCATTGAGTTTCTTCATTTTTTTTTATTATTATTGAAAAAAGGTTTTAAAACTATGATAATCATAATGTGAAATATTTTGAAAAAAATAAACCGTATAATTCATATCGATAAATAATTGTGTTTTCTTATTGGTGAATAATCATAAAGAGAATATTCGGAGAGGTTGGTATTATGAAAGAAAAATTGAATATTTTTCTCTCTTAAATTATCCCAATACTAAAAGGAAAATACTGAGTTAAGATATTAAGTCAAGTGACAAGTTAGCAATAAAAGGCGTAACAATTTTTTACAATATTAATAGGCAATATAATAAAGTTAAGTGAAGTTAGTTTTTGAGTTGTAATTAAAAGATAATGTATTAGAACTAAGTATGATTTGCCTAGAATTTGAATTGGAAGATTATATTAAATTTGACTTAAAAGATAAAATTATATTCACATGTCTTGACAGATTAAGCAAATAAATATAGAAGTCAACTAATTAGTAATTATTTTTTAATATCATAATATTTTCTAAATATTTCAATTTTATACGATAAGAATATTCTTTCCATATAAAAAATGTCTAAATTAATTGCAATTGTGATAGGATATTAAGTGTCAAATTAAATTTTTAATATAAATTTTTTATTTAAGTATAAATCATTGATGACGTTAAATTTATTATCTTAATAGTTATATTTATTATCTAAAAAAAATTGATTTTATATCAAACACATAAGTAACTATTTTTTTAAGATTAATTTTCTTTGAGACTAACTGCGCATCGCGCGGATACGAATATTAGTTTGGGTAAAACAGGTGGATTTGATATTTACCTGGTGAGTTTTTCTTTATTTCACATCAGATTACACGTGAAAGTTTACTGGAGTGCCACGTACCTAATCACTAGTCACTACTCTAAAAGTTTTTTAGTGGTTTGCCGGTTTCAGAAATAACAATCGATTAACGAAAGATATTTATAGAATATAGGATAGGGGATATTTAAAACCTTTTCCCATATAAAATTTATATACAGCTACCCGTTAAAGACAATTTCAAAAGTGGATTGTGTTGTTTTGGGAAGTAGAAAGAATAGATAAACAAAAATCCACTGTTATAATAGCCCATTGGAAAATAGCCCCTGGTTTTACATTTTTTCCACTCTTTAGATATCACCTCTATAATGTACTTATAGAGCTCTCTAAGCCATCACCATCCACTCTTCTCCATTTATATACAACTCAACACATCCCCACAATTTTACTCATCTATCATCACATCTTATGTAAATTTTCACTTACTCTATTTTTATTTTAACCCACTCAACAAACTCTTACATGTACAATACTGTTATACTACTCATAGAACAATAAAATTTTGTTGCTCTTTCTTTAGTCGAATTTTTTCGTAGTTTCTTGAATTACCCATCTTTTATTACTAATATTTGGTTTAATGGGGATTGAGAAAATTGCAAGTGATAGGAAAGATAAGGAGCACATAGACTTGAAGAAGAAGCGAAAAAGGAGGAGGAAAATAGTAGTGTCAAGGGTTCAAAAACTCTATGAAATATGCAAAAAAGTGTTTGCTAATTGTGAACCAGGTGTTGTGCTTTCACCGGAAAATATTGAACGTGTCAAGGCAGTTTTAGGTATGTTGTTATTCTGGTTTCTTTTCTATAAATCTGTTAGTTGTTCGATGCAATTTTTTTTTTCTTTTTTTCTTTTGCGTGATAATTTTAAGTACCTTTTTTTTGGGGGAACATGTATATGTAATGGTACCACAACATTTCTGTTAGCGTTGAAACAAAGTGCGTGTTTTGAGGTACAAGGTGCAACAATAGAAAACGGGGCATGATCTGGCATTGCCATCTTAAATTTGTTTCTTTTAAGTAAATCATGACAATTGTAATCCATTTCAGTGTTGCTCTCTTTTTTTTCTTTTCATCTTTTTTAAAAGTGCTTTCCTAGTTTACTCCAATCTAATAGATGATGCATGACATGTACTAGAGCATATACAATTATCACTTAATAGTGGTTAGTTAACAAGTTAAATTGATTTGGTGTAATGCTAGGTAGGTAATTATTTACCTTTTCCTTTTTTGCTTTCTGTATGATTGTCCATGATTTGAGGATTTGCGTTTCTGTCGGGTTGTTTGTGGGGGTTCCGGGGTTGAAGAATACTGTACTTGTATGTTCTTGAATGTTTTAGAGATACTTATTTGTTCCATAAAATAAAATTAAATCTACAACATACAATTTGAAAGAATGAGGATGAAGACTACTCTCTTTTTTTTTCTTCCTTATGTGTTGCGTCTTTAAACAGTAGTTCTATTTTCCCTTTTACAGATAAAATGACTGAAGCAGATGTTGGTTTGACGCCGAGTATGCCATATTTCAAGTCAACATTATCTCACAGGCCTCCTAAAATAACATACCTGCATATCCATGAATGTGACAATTTCTCGGTATGTAGCCAAGGTCGTTCTTTTTCTAAATTTTAATAGTATTCGCTAAAGAATTAACATGTATACTCTGGTAGTGCAAATTATTACTATTAATGTCGTTTAATATATTTTAGCAGACTAAAGTAATTACCTATAATTATCTTTTTAGGTGACTTAATAGTTTAAAGCTCTTCTAGATTGTCCTTGTTTAGAATTCAAACTCGCTTTTTCACTTCTTCATCTTCATTGGAGATTTAAAGTCTGTTTATATTTTGGTAGATTGGTATCTTTTGCTTACCACCAAAAGCTGTCATTCCTCTTCATAACCATCCTGGAATGACAGTTTTCAGTAAGCTTCTGTTTGGGAAAATGCACATAAAATCTTACGACTGGGCGGACAATCTCCTTCGTGAATCAACTCCAAATGCCAATATTTTTGACAGTAAGTTCTTTTGAGATTGCTTATCTTGTCAATTTACACTTTGAAAATGGCATGTTGCATGGAATCTTTTGCATTGCCCTTGGAAAAATATATAATTCAGATTGAGACCGAAAATAGACTGCAACTTGATCAAAAAAATAATATGACTGCAACTATTAATATGATTATTCCAACTATATTCAGTATATACATGTAACGATTATGGTCAAAATTTTGGCTCCTAAATCAACTATTCAAAGAGCTATCTAGCTCACTCAGGAAAGAATGATTGTTCGATTGATGAACTCATTCCTTTACTTTAGAATTGAAAGGAGAGAATAAAAGATTTATTTCCAAAAAGAAAAAGAAAAAAAGAAAAAAAAGAAAAGCAGTACTCCCTCCGTCCCATTTCTCATTTTAACGGTCGCTTTAGCTTAAAAAGTTTGACCCAGAATTATTGTCACTTTAGGAACTCAAGACTAAAATTGTCAATTGTTTTCAACTATACCCTTAGCATTAAAGAAGTAGTTTTCCTTAATTAGCTCAATTCTTAACAAAATGTCTACATAGGGGTAACTTAGTAAACTAAACCTTATATTATGGACATGAAAAAACTTAGTAAACTAAACCTTATATTATGGACATGAAAAGAGCTAAAGCGACAGATAAAATGGCAAAGAGGGAGTAGCTTTTTATATGTTTTGTTGGATAATGGCGTGGAATATGGATTTTGGACTTAATGAGCGTAATATTGTTATATATTTACATTTTAGTGATTTTCAACTGTACCTAGTTTGAGCTGAAAATAATTGGTTCAGTTAAACATGCAGAACTTGCATATTTACTTCTCTTATCTGAAGTCCGAGCAGTAACATAGAATCATTCTTTATCAGATGGTGAAGGGGATCGTATAGCACCGCGTTTTGCAAAATTGAAGGTGAATTCGGAGTTTAAAGCTCCTTGCAAGACTTCAATCCTCTATCCAGCTGATGGAGGTAATATGCACTGCTTCACAGCAACTACAGCCTGCGCCGTACTAGACGTGCTCGGCCCACCTTATTGTGATCCTGAAGGTCGCCACTGCCAATACTACTATGACTTCCCCTTTGTCAATTTCTCAGGTATAATGCGCTACGCTTCTACTGATTTTAGGATTTGTGCACTTGACAGACCGTTATGTTAACATAGGACACTGAATAACTCTTCATAACAAATTTGATGTGATATTTAGAGTAATAAGCTGTCATAACCAAATATAGCAGTTGGTTTCTTGGATCGTTATTGCCTTTGTTTTTTGCTTTTATCATTAGATGCACTGAGCCTACTGCTCCGGTTAATTCAGATTCGTTTAATTCAGATTCGTGCAATAGAAAACTTATTTTGGGGTTTAGCACTCCCTACTATCAGGGGCGGATCTACGTGTGTGAACACCCTCGGTAAAAAATTACAGTGTATATATAGGGTAAATTTTCTGAGTTTATGTGCATATATTAACTTTTGGACACTCTTGGCAAAAAATTACAGTGTATATTTTTTTTTTTTTTTTCCGAACACCCTGAATGAAAATTCTAGATTTACCACTCTCTACTATGAGAACATCATTTATCTACGGGAGTTAATAATAACCCTGTGACCTCAGCAACATTTATAGTTCCACTGCACCGGTTTGGTGGTTATTATTAGTCCATGTTTCAATTTGCTTGACTTTACTTTTCATTTTAGTCTGTTTTAAAAAAAAATGGTCATATCAATTTGACAATTCTTTAATTGCAACATCTCATATAGCATTTTTAATACCACAGGATTAAAAAATATTTTGATACATTTACATATCTTTAATTTAACACTACAAAATTCAAACCTCTTCTTTACTTAAATTTTGTGTCTAGTCAAATTATTTCATTGAAACAAAAATACCTCTTGGATACTACAGTAGAAATAGTAGTACTTTGTGATTCTCCATAATGTAAGACATATAAAGTACTACTCAAAGAACAGTAGGCAGGAGAAGAGACATTTTTCCAAACAAATGGACTTTATAATTTTATATCGCTGCCAGCTTAGCCACAACTAGAAGATAAATAATTATATTCGGTGTACCTCTTTCTCCAATGTACCAATAATAGTTAAATCGATTTGATTGATTGTACTTGAAATGACATTCTAAATATGGTTCTTTTGTCTCTCCGACAGTATCCCTCCTAATACTAGGCTTGTTGTTTTCCTGTCTTTTTTTTTGGAAAGTACAGTGGATGGCTTGTCAGTGCCTGAGGAACAGCATAGTGAATATGCGTGGCTCAAAGAGAGGGAGAAACCTGAGGAATTAACTGTAGCTGGAGCATTGTACACTGGACCAAATTTAGTACTAAAGTGAAGGAATTCATTGGTCAAAGCACAATAGAACTTTTTTCCACCCTTTCCCTGTAATGGTTTTCCCTTTGGTTCGCTTATTACTCTGTCCAATGAATATAGTCAAAAGTTAGGAGGGGAGGGGTTTTCTTTCTTCCTGCAAATAGCTCATGTACAGATCGGAATGAACAAGCAAAGGATGAGGGAACCGATAATGTAATTTCAAAAATGTATGTATAAAATTAATGTTTTTCCTTTGGTTTTGCAAGAGTCATCATAAGAAATGGTAATCCAATATACTAAGTTCCTGTTATGCACGGGTTTGCAGAAGGGTTGGATTACATGAACTACGCAGCTTTGTGTTGCATTTTGCATGAAACTATTCTACGCAGCTTTGTGTTGCATTTTGCATGAAACTATTTTTTAAGGCTTGAGTTATGTCCTGCCTTAAGACTGTCTAAGATGATTGTGGAGATATACCGACCAGAGCTAATGTTGATTAGCGTGGTTAGCGACATAAACTCAAAAAATAGTTGAGCAAATTTTTAAGTGAAACATGTTAATGTTAAGTTTGCATTTATTGTCACAAAGAAGTGATGAGTGTAGTGGCGTATTAAAATGTTGAATCTACAAAGTAACAAGTAATTAATCTACAAAGAAGTAATGAGTGTAAGTGTATCGCCGCTATCCTGCATAATTGTGTTGTTGAAACAATAGCAAGAGAATGAGGAGGACTGTCTCTGCCCATTTTGCAGAACTTCCAAACGTGGGAAATCCTATGAGAGTCGTTACATTTTGGGCAACTTACATAAATGACTATATTTTGAGGATTTTTTTTAGGCATAGCTACACTTTTGCTAATTACATTTCGTAGCTATAGTAGATTGTATTCACGCGCTACAGTAGATTGTATTAAAAATTCGGATTGTATTCAAAATTCGTCTGGGTCAGATTTCGTTATATTCAAGTCAGATGTATTCAACTAAGTTGTATTCAAGTCAAATGTATTCAACTCAACTGTATTCATTTATAGCTACTTTTACACTGTATTCACTTTATTATATTTAAAATAGGTTGCATACAAAAAAATATCCTTCAAAATACACCCCAAAACACTGAATTTTGCACTAAAAAATTAACGAATACACTCAAATACTGAATACAAGAAATAAAATTCACTGTATTCATTTGTATATAAAAAGATCTTCTTCGAAATACAGGCGAAAAAACACTGTATAAACTGTATGTATACAACAAATACAGTGTATTTTCCGATCAGATCTGAAAAATACACATACGGCCAGATCTAGAAAATACACTTCCGGTCCGGTCAGATCTGGAAAATACACTTCCAGTCAGATCTGGAAAAGTCTGATGACCGAGAAAGCAAATAACAAAAGGACGAGCACCATAGACTCAACGATGAATAGCAAAACAGGGAAGAAGCTGGAGAAGATGACAAATACTCAGGTCTGAGAAGAAGACGGCGGAAAAGAAAGGGAAAAGGGGAAGGGGCTGGCAGTGGCAGTGGTGTGGAGTTCGTGGGGGTTGTACAGTGGTGGTGTTCGTGGTTTGGGTCGGCGTGGGCACGGCTGCTTCGGTTCACCGAAGCTAGAGCTCCTCGCCAGAGAAATGGGGGGAATAGGGGAAAGAGAGAGAGATGGGAGGGCAGTGGCGTAGTGGTTGGGTTGGCAGTGATGATGGCAGTAATAATAAAACATTCTACTTTAAATATATATGTAGCTATTAATTGTATTTAACATATTACTCTTAGCTATAGGATGTAATTAATCTAAACTACAATTACTAAATTTAAATATGTAATAGATTTAGTTATGCCATGTAGATTTCCCTTACTTTTTTCAATTTGGTGAATTTGTAGCAACAACAATAATTATATTTCAATTTAAAAAAAGTTAAGAGTTTGGTTGAGTAAATTCCCTAAAAGGTCACTCATGTATTGAGAATTCCCAACAAATATCACTTTTGTTTCTTTTAGGACTAGAATATCACCCAACTATCACTATTTTCTGCAGAATATACTAAATACACAAAATTCTCCTTCTGTCCTAGTTGGCTTGCCATGTCACATAGAATTCTATTTTTTTTTAATAATAATGGGATAATTTCAGAGACTCCCCTCACATTTAACCTTAAAATACTTATTTCCCCTATGGTTTAACATATTACGCTCACCTCCCTTATTTTTATTTTTTTTGTATCCAAACTTGTTTAAATGTTAATCTTCCAACAATATTCCAAAAATTCCCTTTTGTGGCACTAATATAATTATTTAATAGTACTCCTACATGATTGGTAATCCGAGCAATATTTCATTCAAGTTTTTAATACTATATTTAACATTTTTTTATCTTGGATTTGGATTCACAAGACGAATAAACCTATGAAAAAGTAAAATTATACAAAATTATATAACCATTACTTTTTGCATCTAACATGAGATAATAAGTTTTTTTTGATAATTTTTTTGGACTTAAGAACAAAGAATAAATCATGTTCAAATATAAAAATTGGATTTTCTGCACATATGCACCAAACTCTATTTATTTCTTTGGTAGTAAACAGTATTTTTATAATAAACTAATTAATTGTTTTTTTACTTAAATATTGCATATGTAAATGAAAAAATTACATCTGTATTTTAATATGTTTAAGTTGTATAACAATTACCAAGTTCTGTAATTTACAAGAAAATAAATAATTCATCTAATGAAAAGTTGCGCCTAATGGATCACTCTACGAATACTTTAGTTCTAAAGTAATATATTTTAAAGATTTTCGTCCCACAATTAAATATTCAATATAAAGCCAAGAAAGGAAAACTTTGAAATATTGGATGTTTTATCATTAAAAGAAGTTTGCTTACAAAAGGTTGAAAATAAGAGAGGCGAGCGTAATATCAGAAACCACAAGGGAAGCTAGTGTTATAAGGCTTAACTTGACAGTAGGTCTATGCAATTATTCCTATTTTATTTTTAAAAAAATAGAAACTTATGTGACATGACATGTCAACTAGGAGAGAAGGAAAGTTTTTTATGCCTAGTATATTCCGAGGAAAATAATGATAGTTGAGTGATATTCTAGTCCTAAAAGAAACAAAAGTGATATTTATAGGCAATCTCAATATATGGTTGACCTTTTAGGGAATTTACCCGAGATTGGTTATATGAACCTTTACTGATTATGTGTCTCCATTTAAATATGCATTTTAATCAATACATATTATACAAAATAAAATAAAGATACTAAAAATTCTCTATATTTTATACTAGCATGAAAATCTCTAATAAGGTTGAAACACTCCGGGAAATAATAAGACTTAAGATAAATGTACTATCATGATTATAATTACATGTTTCACAACTAATTTGGTGAATTTGCAGCAAAGACAAAAAAAAAAAAAATAGGTGAAATAATTTCTTCTCATCTGTTTAAGTTTTGGTCGGCAAATTATATACTTACCTAATACTTAGGATGTTGCAAGGTACATGTATCTAATGAAATAGTTAAGGTACGTGTAGACTAAAAGGAATATCACCGTTATCAACAAGTTAAAAAAAAAAAAAGAATTTCTGCTTTCGTGAAGCATAATCAAGAAGAAAATTTCATCGATTGCATATTTGCATTGGCTCTCCCATACAACTAAAAGAATTGAAAGACAACTGTTTCTTATGCTGTTGTAGCCCTAAAATCTCTTGACGAAGTTCATCCTAGCCCATTCTACGGCACTAAAACAATCTCATGTATGTACTCAGAAGAAATAAAAAACTAAAACGATCTCCTAGCATTCTCCTCATCTAACTTGACTGTTATAAAGAGGTGCTGTTAATTGTTATATGGAACTGTCGTTAAAGATTTCAAGGACTTTGATATTATTATAAGATACAATTTCATCTTATATACAAATTCTCTTTGGTTAACTGAACATTTTTGCCAATAAGTTAGATTCATCGCTATTTGAAAACTCGATGAGCTTATTTTTTTTCAATTCGCCTACTTAGGCCAGCTTTCACGGTTCGTATTCGTATTGGAAATCAGAATCAAACGAGCATTTGCCCTTCTATTCCACACGAGATTTCTATTCTCGTTAAGCTCATCTTAGGACACTTGCGTTATCTTTTAACAGATGTGCCGCCCCAGCCAAACTCCCCACCTGACAATGTCTTCCGCCTAAGTTAACAACATTAAATATAACCGGTTGAAGTTACCAAATGAAATTTAGAAACTTATTCCAAAGAAAACCTGACATCTAAGTAGCTAATTTAACGTAGAATCTAATATGTCTTTATATTATTACTGTTTACCAGAAAACGGTTTAGTAGAATTTGTGTTCGTGGTCAAGGACACGTGGATCAAAATGACCAGTAAATTAATACAGTATGCAAATAAATTAGACTAAAATGAAGTAAAGCAAAGAAAAGTTAGGAGTAGCCTGAGTCTCGGTTGAACCTGATACTAGTTCCTCCGGCCAAACTTGTGACAAATAACTTAGCAAAATAGAAAAGGGTTTTAAAGTGGAGCAATTGCATATTAGAATTAGGTATTTTCTTGAATTTCGTATCTTTACAATGGGAATGACAATCCCTATTTATACTAAGAGCTAGAGGCACATATTCCATATATTATGCCCTTACCCATAATGAGCATTAATTGAGTAATAATAATAAGCAATAAAGAGGACCATTAAGCCTAATAAAACCAGAAGATAATGTTCACCCCGATCTGTAATGGCCGCCCGTTAAGCTCTCCTACGGAACTATTCCAACAGTCTTCCGGACCAAGCGGTACCTCTGATACAATGAAATTCCTTCCGGTGACACTAAGTGCTAACTCATCCTTGAAGCCACGTGGCTTACCAGTATTGGTCCACCTGTGTTGTACGAATTTATCCTAATACAAATAGTCCCCTACTTTTTTGGGATTCGAACAGCCGTGACCGAAAAGTGAGAGAGGTTTGAACCTGGACCGAATACGCGAAGAACGATGACATCCGGTCACTTCAATCGACGCGCCAATCACCCAAACGTCACTATTAACGGAAGGCTGCATCGATTGACGCTTCATGATGACGGGCGACTCTTCGTTTCTAGGGAAACTCCAAGATCTCCTTCCTTATATAAACTCCAATCCCTTTTCCATATTCACCTCATTCGAGTGAATTATTTTCTTCCTTTTACGCATCGACCTTTAGTTACAAAAGCCATAAATTTTTCCCTAAGGAAAACTCAACCAACTCATATCATGGCATTAACATTGAACAGTCCTACTCATTCACTTCCTTCCTTTTCTCGTTCCTCTGAAATCTCCCCTTCCCAGAGGCAAGGTAAAGCTCCCGAGGCTTCTACCACAATGGAAATCGACCTGGGGTCCCTCGTAGCAGAGATACTGTCGCTAGACTGTGCATATCTAAGAGATTTCCGGATTGACACCTGTCATGAATCAATAGACGAGATTAGATCACTGATAACTAATGAGGGTCTCCCTCAAGTATTTCAGGATTGCAATTGGGGACCCGAAGTTGTGGCCCTCCCGGTTGGCATAGAAGAAAGGATGACAAACCACATTGAGGGATACTTCATAGTCCACACTTACCCTTTCACCATCGGGTTCTCGTTACCAGTTCCCCCCAACTATAGAGGACTGTTTACTACATACAGATCCTTGCTGACCGCGCCAGACTTGCTACTTGATTCCTCACGTCTGTTCCGAGGCAGAATGTTCCACTTGTTCCCTCAGGGCTCCTGCGAGCTGATAACTAGTGCTGAGGATGACTTTGACCGGGGCTGGTGTGACCGATTTGTTATGATTCAAACAGATCTTCTCCACCTTGCGTCCCAGAGCCCATCCCGAAAACCTGGAACCATATCGTAAGTCCAAATTCTCCCTCCTTTCCTTACTCGTACTTTTTATAGGCGTCGATACATAACTTACTTCTGTTTTACAACCGCCCTTGTAGCTCCCAGCTATGTGCATGGAATGTTCAATTGGGTGATAGACCTGTTACGCGGTACTTCGGGGTTAACCAGGACTTGAAAAAGCCTTACTGTCGAATGGTGGAAGGGAAAGAACCATGGTAAGATAATGGATTCCACGCCACCTATCTCTAGTTTGTGCCTCTCCTCCTTTTCTTACAAACTTCTTTTAATCTTATACAGACATCCCTACAAGGAGATCATCTGCTCGAAAAATTCCCTCGAGTAAAATTACTTTTTCCAATATTATGACTGCCACCACCCAGAACTTAGGTAATCGAAATCGCAGGGCACGTAGCCCTTCACAACCTTCTAGGACTTCGGCTAAAGGGATAGGTTCGAGAGTGATGACCCGGTACTGCCTTCTTGAAGCATGGAGAGAAGTAGAGGTCAGCCGCGACGTGGTGAATATTGACGATAAGGACGAGAACTGCCCTGCCCCCGGAGGTGCAGAGCCTTTTAAACTTAACAAGGAGCAATCCAGTCCTAATCCCCTGGAAACGCACTATAACACTAGTGATGCCGGGGAGAGCCCGACTCAACTCGGGTCTTTTGAAAAAAACTTGAGAACAATACTGGCACAACTTGCAGAGCAAATCCTCTCGAGCCATGCTATCGCCACTACTACCATAGCTGAAGTGGGGAAGAAGCCAGCAAAGAACATAACGGCGGCGAAGAGTCGACAACTCTGCCGTGAGGTAGAAAAGCTCCGGATAAGGTGTCGTGAGTGGGAGTCCTTAAAGCATTCCTTGCGACTTAGCTATGATGAAGTGAAGTAGAAACTGGATTAGGGGGGGGGGGGGGGGGGGGGGCTCTGGCCAAGGACTCTGACTATCAAAACCTTTAGGTAAGGGTCCAATGCTTGGAGAATGATTTGAAAATCACCTGGGAGCAGGTGAAGTGCTCCAGCACGGCTCCGAGCACGATAGGCGAGACTACAGCAGCGTCAAGTTACCGAATAGCAGAAAGCCCGCTTGGTTTGTAACTTTGCCATTCTGAAGTCTCACAGGAAGGCCTTTCAAGAAGCTTCGGACAATAAACTGGATCTCTCCGAAGCCCTGTTGGATGCTGATGTGGACTTTGTGGCTGCCGAATCTGCAATGGAAAACTTCTAATCATCTGAGGACTGTAGCTCCAACAGCGAGGAACCGGGGACCCTTCCCTCTAAAGGGGGCGATCCGCCCACCTCTTAACCTTAAGAATTATTAATTTCTCGGGTATGCATGTCCGTGTTTAATCTATTTCTTTTTATTTCAGACAAACACTTTTAGTTCGGATTGGTCTTTTATGAAGTCGGGCCTACTAGCTTACTTTGTTTGCTCTTTCTTTTCGGGTGCTACTATCTCGGGTAGAATTTTAATATAGTGCACTTATCTTTACGACTTGTTTTTTAGCTTCTGCATCTTTCATTCCCCTAGCTTAAACTTAGTAATCCTCGTTTTGAAGGACGAAGTGACCAATCCTGAGATTCTAAAGTCTTGGAGTTCCGGTCCGAATGTATTTAACACTGCAATCTCAAAAATACCAGTTGTTTGTTTCTTTTTTTTAATCAACCTAATGATACACTCAAATTACACCTATAAGTGGCGTAAAGCGGTCGTTGTCAAATATAATAACCCAAACAAGGTTGGGGTCGAATCCCACAGGGAATATGGAGAGAAAAGGGTACTAATTGTATGCATTACTAGTCTTTAAAGGCTTTAATCCTATT
Source organism: Lycium barbarum (assembly GCF_019175385.1). Taxonomy (NCBI): domain Eukaryota; kingdom Viridiplantae; phylum Streptophyta; class Magnoliopsida; order Solanales; family Solanaceae; genus Lycium; species Lycium barbarum. The sequence continues at coordinate 66,583,016 of NC_083348.1, read as the reverse complement.
CCGAATAATTTGAAATATTTGTTGTGTAAAGTAAACGAATACTTTGACTTGAATTGTAATTAATACGAGAGAGAGACTAAGGTTGTGTTCCCCGATTTGATTAGATATTATGCTTCAGGTTTCAATGTGATATACTTTTAATGGTTGTTCTAAGGGTATGCACTCGATCTCTTAAGGACTTCCTAATGTTTCCCAACAGTTAGGCCGTATTTCGTCTTTATGATTTTTCCAAATGCGAAAGAGTTAAAATCGAAGAGCGACCAATAATGCCAATTAGACTTGTTCTTATTCCCAAGTTAGTCTATTAAACGAGGGTTAACGCCCCGAGTCATTGTTATTCAATCTTACCAATGCTAACTCTCTTTCCTAAGAAAAGTTAGTATAATGGCTTAGGCTAATGCTTGCAATCATTACCCAACGCTAAAACACAAAGATTGAATAAATACCAACAACCATTATGCATATATCAATAGTAGAAACCCATTCACATAATAGCCATCATGGGGTCCACAACCTTAGAACTAAAATTAGCAACTCATCATTTTGTTTAACAAAGAAAGCTTAAAATATAACAAAATATACTTACAATATTAATACAATGTGGAATGAGGGTGAAGTTCATGCCTCAAATGCTCCAACAACTTCACAAATATCAAAGGCTTAAAGTTAATGCTCCCAAAAGAACTGAATGATTGCTAAAAACCTAACTTTAAGTATTTATAGGGCCAAAAATCGCGCCAAAGTTCTGGACAAAAACACCCTTCGCGGCATCGTTACGGACCGTAACACAGGTTACGGTCCGTCCTTCGGTTCCGTTCTTTGTCAGCTTGATATTAGGTCAACCGTTACGGCTTCTTTCGACGGACCGTTACACCGGTTACGGTCCGTATCTTCCAGCGGATCATGGCTTCAGTCTTCAGTGGCCAATGCGTTACGCCATGACGTTACGCCCCGTAACCTAAGTTACGGACTGTCCTTTTGAGCCGTCATATAGCTAGATCTTCCTCTCAGGTTACGGATCACGTTACGGTCCGTACCTCGAGTTACGGACCATCCTTTTGCTCCAAGTTGTCCGTTTTTCAGCAATTCTCATCATTTTCGTTCCTTAGTCAACCAACCCTACAAAACATCAAAATAACATAAGAAACAATGTAAAACACTTAAAAACAAGCAACACTTCTAGTGAAAAGACATAAAATGTGCCGAAATTCACGGCACATCAACACCCCCAACTTAAGCTTTTGCTTGTCCTCAAGCAACTACAACAAGACTCACTACTAATACACGACATCTAGCAAAATAAGAATGCTTACGGTGGTTTTGGCACGTATTTCTAGCACAGACTTTTCAATCCAAGAAAAATATTGGGCTCTTATCCACATCCTATTTGTGACACAATATGCATATTTTAGAACAATTGCAATTCACTATGCAACCTCAATTAATGACACAATCATAGTATGGGAGTCTCTATGCACATGAACTTCAACTTTCGAAAATTCAGTTAATTCACAATCTACAATCCTTACGCCCTCACATATACCAAAGAATGTCCCAACACACATATTTACAAAATAGATGAGACAAGAGACTAAAGAGACAGAAGGACACTCAGACTCACAAAGAAATTTGCATACCATACTTGCACATACCATAGGCTTGTCTTTATTTTCAATGCCTTCAACCTTGAACAGTTCGATTGTGATCACATTAGAACTTTTGCGGCTTGTAGCGTTGGCTTAGGGACGGGTAGGATAAATATTTGGATAGTGGTGACTCACCCTCCTTGACACTACACTTTGACTTCATTCACCTTTCTTCCTTTTATTGTTGACCCTACAGCTCCGGCATGGATTTATTTAGGACTTATATATATATATTTTTTTTTTTTTTATTTTTTTTTTTTATTTTTTTATTTTCTATTCTAACCACACCGAATCATGCTCCGCAATACTCACGATCACCCCCAATAGGCTTTTGGCCTCATTTTCCACATCTTTCACTTATCACTCCCAATTTAGGTTTTTAGCCTCATTTTCCACATCTTTCGCTTATCACCACCAACTTAGGCTTTTAGCCTCTTTTGTCATTCTTTAGTGTCAAGGAGGGACTTAGTGCCAAATGGGTTTATTCACAGAAGGAATGGAGGTTAGTTAACAGCTAATCAAAGAAAAAGTCTATAGACTCAAAATGGGAGACTAGGGATCATTTTCTGTATAGGCTAGGCTCATTTAAGATAAACAGGCACTTGAGTCAATACAAAGAAAGCCTAAGATCACTTCACAATCAAACTCTCATTAGAATTCACGCACGACTAACCGGGCTAGTTCTAGATTACAGGCATTATACACGAATGGAAACTACGAACTCACAACACAATGGTATAAGGATTGTTTAAATACTTTGACTTGACTTCCGTTTGAAGATTTCACACACATGGACACCATTTATTTGCAATGTCATTAAAAGAACCATACATGTCAATATCAACAACCCATTCTTGATGTACATCACAAATTATTTTTTGGATGGTTATCATTGACTTGTAAAACACTTTTATATATGCTAGGAAACACGGACCACCACCACTTAAGTCATCCTTACTTTACTTTAACTAAACAGCCTAAACATGCCAGTTTCAACATAAAATAACACCCCTAGGGAAAAGAACACATGGCAAAGAACAGCCGAGAAGGGTCCTAAACACATACTTAATATCACAATTTAAAACAAAAACAATACCAACAAAAACAAAAACAATATCACATACCAAAACAATACCAACAATTACCATATACCTCCAACTTAGAAACATGCATTGCCCTCAAGGCATCTATATAATCCATCAATAGAATGTAGGGCCACCCTGGAGCGCACTAGGTGCTTGAATCTACTGCAGCATCATGAGGTTGGATAACCTCGGAGGTAGGGGCAATGGTGGTGTGCTCAGTTGGGGTCACCGTATCAGGCTTGCCAACACTAGCAGTCCCAGTCTCAGTCTCAGTCTCAGTCGGTAGAGCAGAAGTATGGTGAGCTGGCTGCATGGGATGGGTTGAGCTAGAAGTCACTCCAGTAGTGTCAGAACTCAACCGGGACTCATGTCGGATCTTCTTCAATGTTCGCCGCTCCTCCCCCTCATTCTGTGGGCGCATGGCATCAAACAGATCAAGACTCTTGAGAATGGGATCAAGGTTTTCATCATCGAGCGCGACTCTCTTGCGTTTCCCTTTAGCCAAAGAGTGAGTATCCTCTTCCAACTCCTCCTCATGCTCCTCATCGACCATTTACTCAATCTTATTCAGTTCTGTCATTCTGTTCTCAATACCATCTATTCGAGAGTGGATCTGTAGGTAGTAATCAGCCATCTGCTCTTTTATCGGCCTTAAAGCTGCATCAATAGCCTTTTTTGTGTACAACTTTAGCTCTGTCATGATCTGCTTGACCTGCCTGTCTGTTCTATCTGCTTGCAGAACCATTGGCCCATAATTTTCTCAGTTGAAAATCATCTTCCTAGCAAGTTCTAGTGGGACTCCTGGTATGGGCTGAGCCGGTGCTGGGCTCGCTCCAGTGGAAGAGGTGGGACCACCCGAAGTAGGTGGAGCTGGAGCTGGCATGGGCTGTGTAGCATAGTTAGTCGGCGGAGCATCAGAATCTGTGGGCTGACCCGCATCAGTTGCCTCAGCACCCATAATAGCTAAAGGTAGAACATCTGATCCCGTTGGTCCCTCCGGCACATCAGAAGACGAGGTAGATGGCATTGTACCTTGGCCCAACATATCATCTCTGCCCTTTGTGATGTCATAGATACTCTTGGCGACCACACTGTGGTCGATAAAGGGGAGGGGTTCTGGTCCCTCTCGAAAGTATAAGAGTGTGAGCAAACATGGATGAATCAGGGAAGTGGATGGTTGTGTGGCTCTCTCTCTGAGATCTGCGGCTATCAGTCTTTCAATGTTGATCTTATACCTTGACATAAGGGTAGCCACAAGAACTGCTCTGTCCAGAGTCAAATAATTATCTGCCTGGGTAGGACGGATGCGGAATAGAACAACCTGCCGCCAAAACTTTGCCTCAGGTGTTAGGGTGTTTTTCCAAATCCTCGTAATGGCTATCAACTTTTGCACTATTGCCCATTCGGGATCTGCCGACCTTGCAATCACTGAGGCCACCCATTTTCTGACCGGGACTGTATCTTTCTGTGCAATTTTGTAGACAAAATCTCCTTCTTCCGGTGCTATAGGCGCACTATAATCCTCCCCGAATAGTACTTTATTGGTGGCTATCGGAGAAACATCAATCTTTTTTTTGCGCACTATTACCTCATTCATGGCCGACACTTAAGTTGCGCGCTGCCCTTTTTTCTGTGCTTTGAATATATCAGTCCCATAAGAAGCGTAGAATTCCCGAACAAGAGTCGGGATGTAGGACCCCACAGGGTTTTTCAAAAACTCTAACTTGTGGAAGCGGAGAGTGTCAAATATGCCCGAATGCCCATCGAGACCCTCGAAGATGACGTTTCATTCCTCAAAAATACTTCTTTTTGGGTCCTACCCCTCATGCTTTGCTAGCTCACACCCTTTGTTGTACAAATCTTTAAACCCCTCCACAGAAAACTGGAGGTCCTGCTCATACACATCCCTCATCCGGATATCTATTTCTCTTCTTTCCTGATCGCGCTCTTGTTTGCGCTCCTCCGCAGTAGGCTGTCTAATGGGTGGTTGTGGCTGGTGTGGTGGTGTGACAACCTCCCTGGGTCTACTATGGCTCGACGAACTAGAAGAACCCTCCTTATCAGACGAGGAGGAACTTTCGGATGGTGAGGCTGGCCTGCTAGGTGCAGCGGGCTTCTTTGTAGCCCTTGTTTCTTTGAGTTGATCTTCATCGCGCAACCGTGAGGTTACTTTTCTTGCACCGCGACCTTTTCCTCTGCCGGCAACCTTGGGTGCAACCTTCTTTCCTTGCCTTGGGTTACCCATACCTGTCGAAGGGTAAAGTTAGCTATAATACACACGAAGCTCATTCGTTGTTGTTTTCAATTCATCATGAAGGAAACTACAACATGGTATGTATACAAGTTTTTGGCTGAAGCTCAGGACTCAAATTAGTTCATGGACCGTTACACGTTCGACGGACCGTCAAATGTGTTACGATCCGTAATATCTTACCGTAACGTGACCCAAATTTTCAGAAGGTTTTATGGAAATCATAGGTGTTATGGTCCATCAAACGTGTTATGGTCCGTAACACCTTATCGTAACGTGACCAAATTTTCCAATTTTTTTTTATGGAAATCATAGGTGTTACGATGGGGTGTTACGGCTCGGAACACTGAGCGTCGGGCAACATTCCAACAGATGCATCAGCGTAGTCAAATTTTTTGGTTTAAGCACGAGGCTAAGATGTTCAACCTTTTCCTTGGGGTATGGTATAAAACTCCAGTTGATCCCCTCACATACCTCGGGTTTCTCAGACTTCACCCGGTTTTCTCAAAGTTTTCTTTGAAACATTTTATCGAACAGTTGGCGGGAAAACCAATTTACTAGATTCACAAGTGAAACTTTCAATCGGGATGCCCTCCGACTCAGTGGGAAACAATGTACTTGTGCCCACGAGTCTCTCAAACAACAATCATACTAAACCCTACCCCCACCTTTGTCAATTCCCGCTCAATAATCAATGGGAATTCAAAATCATTCAAAATCAGAAGTACATTGCATGGTATATGAATTTAGTCATGGAAGATCATACCAATCCCATCGATAAATGGAAGACAAGAGGAAGTCAACACATTGTCATACATGATCGTGGACGAAAATGGATGGAAAAACTTGATACTTAACCAAAACAACGACAGATTGCATGAGAACCACACGCAGCAATGGTAGGGTAAGAGTGAAGAGATGGTTAGAGAGAGATGAAGAGAGGATGAGGGGGGTTATGAGGGAGAGGGGAAGTGAAAAATAAGGGAAGGTGCCGTTTGAATTGAAGTGTAACCGTCGGGTGATGTATTTAAACATTCCTGACCGTTACGCTTCGAGTTACGAACCATAACTCATGTTACGGTCTACCTAAACAACCCCGTTTTCATGCTTCATTAATGACATGGCAATATTCAGCCAACGGACCGTAACTCGTGTTACGGTCCGTAATACCTGGCGTAACGGGTGAAAATTTTCTAGTGGTTGCCCAGGTTTCTGTCAATGTTACGCTCATGCATTATGGTCCGTAATGCGATTCAACGGTTCGTAACTCAGACTGTAACACTTGTCCTTCATCCTTTAGTAATTTCTGCATTTTTTTCATTTTGTTACGCTCCACTATACGAATCGTAACATGAGTTACGGAGCGTAATGAGGAGCGTAACGAGGAGCGTCCTTTTGCTGGAAAATTCAACACTTACTTTCTTTTTGCCTCCTTTGTCATCAGAATCCTAACACATCAGTAAACACCAAAAACATAAAAGAAAACAAAGAAAATACGATATTTAAAGTACTCATAAGAAGTAAATGCGGGTTGCCTCCTACACAACACATTGTTTTTTACCGAAATGAGAACCACCATCAGTAATAATGGCTCTAGAAGTGCCAAATCTGGTAAATATGTTTTTCTTTAGAATGGCAATGACTCTCCTCCCATCATCGTTAGGCAAGGCCACCGCCTCCACCCACTTGGAGACATAATCCACCACAACAAGAATATATTTCAGGCCCTATGAGCTCACAAAGGGTCCCATAAAATCAATGCCCCACATATCAAAGAGCTCCACCCCAAGCACAAAATTCATCGGTGTTTCATGCTTCCGACCTATTGTGCCTTGGCCCTGGCATTTATCACAAGAACGTGCTAATATATTCGCATCACGATAGATGGCTGGCCAATAGTAGCCACACTCTAGCACCTTGGCTGTAGTTCTATTTCCACTGTGATGCCCACCAACCGGAGAATCATGACAAGCCTTCAAGATATCCATCACCTCAGATTCAGCTACACATCTTCTGATCATATTGTCTGCGCAAGTTCGGAATAATTAATGCTCATCCCAATAACACTGTCGGCAATCTCTAAAAACATTCTTCTTTCGATATGCCTTCAAATCATCAGGAACAATGCCAGTTACCAAATAATTGGCAATGTTGGCATACCATGGGGCCACATCACTGGAGACTCCCAAGACTCTTTCATCCAGAAAAGTGGCATCAATATCCAGCACATCAATCGGTCTCCCTGTTGCTTCAAGTCTGGAGAGATGGTCATCCACTTGATTTTCTGACCCTTTTCGGTCTTTGACTTCAAAGTCAAATTATTGTAGCAATAACACCCATCTTATCAACCGTGGCTTAGCATCCTTTTTAGCCATTAAGCACCGCAGGGCAGCATGGTCAGGGTGAACCACTACCTTGGCACCCAATAAATAAGCCCAGAACTTTTCTAAAGCATAAACTGTTATATCCCGCATTTTCGCATATTCGGAAAATTCGAAATAATTTTGACTTGTAAGAAATAAGGTCATAGTTTGATCTTTATTTAATATATGTGTGTTGTCGATGAAATGTTGACGTGGAAATATGGAGGAAGGTCAAGGGAAAAATGGGAAATTTTAGAAACTAGTTTCGGGAATTTTAAAATAAGACCCGCAACAATTTGAGCCTAAATGAAAAAAAAAAAGAAAAAAAAAGAAGGGCCCAAATATTTTGGGGTGGCCGGCCAACCACATGGCCCAAGCCCACATTTAAAGAAAACCCATGTATATTAAAGTAAGGGGGACCATTTATTCTTCATTTTAGAAGAACTTTCAAGAACACAAAAATTAGCGCAAAAAAGAGGGGGGCATTCGGCTACAAGAAAGAAAAAAATTTTTGTTGCCCACAAATCTCTGATGCAAAAACTAAATTCTTCTTGAATTTCCACTAAGTTGGAAACCCTCTTCAAGGTGATACAAATTTGGAAGCAAAAGAGTACTTTTTTTACAAAGTGAAGAATTTGGAAAAGGTTAGATTCTACTCTTTTTAGCTTGGAAGAATTTTATATATGTGTTGTAGTATGTGGGAATGAATGTAGAGTATGAAAATCTTGTGTTATGTGTATGTGGGTGTGTGGCCGAAATGGGTGGATGGAGAGAAATGATTAAAAATTTATTTATTATGTCAATTGTGTTGTAATGGCCTTTTTATGCAAATGGAAGAACATTAGTTCAAGTTGGTATGAAAAATTGGTTGTTAAGTTGTTCTAGGAAATTTTGTGATTTTAATATAGTTTATGTAATTATGGAAATGAATTGTTAAAGTGTAAATGGTGGTTGTTGTTGATGAGATGGAAAGATGAAAAATGTGTTGTGAATGTTGTGTCGAAGGTTGGAGATTTCGGATGAATTCTAGTCTTGGTGGGATTTTTGTATATTTTGTAAAATGGTATGAAATGCTTTGAATTGCACTTGAATGGTCTTGAGTTGGTAATGAATGTGTAGGTGTCGATATTGGCTTGAAAAATCCGTAGTTGAATGGAATGTCGGTGGATTATGTTGAAAGGAAGATTACTAGTGTTGGAATGCATTTTAAATTAGTTTTGATGTTATTGGTTTGATTGTTGGTATTGTTGGTATGGTTGTTGACGAATTTGGCCGAGTTAAATTCTCGGGGATGTTGAATTTACAGGGGAGGTGCTGCCGAAATTTCGGTAGACAAATACTAATTAGAATTAAAAATTCTAAGTACTAGTAGCTAATTTTTGGAAATTGATAATATTATTGTAGATATTGGAGAGCCCGAGATCTGAGTCGGGATTCGTTTGGCGAGTGATCGAGATTTGGTAGTGAGCGATCGAGGTATGTAAAGCTTACCGTTCTTCCTTTTTGGCATGACCTTTATGAAATAAATGAATGACAAATATGTATGCTCCAAAGAAAAATTCTACTCCTAGAGCCACTAGGATGGCCTATGTCTTTGATTTCCATAAACTATTCCATATGACTTGTCACATACTTATGATGTTTGAAGTATTAGTCGATACGTTTCCGGATATGGTTTGAAAAATATTCGATATGGCCTAAGTTTGGATATGTATATTTAGGATATGTGCATATGATTCTAAGACTCTGTTCGAAGTACCCTATAATGTTATTTGAAAGTTCCTCAATATGGATGATGCTAAATTTTCAGAAAATGACCTATGATGTGTTTTCGAAAGTTTTGTAATTTGGAAGTCCGTAACTTTTGTATATTAATTTCCGATGGACTAGATGCCTACCTTGAGCCTTTTTAATATCAGTATGTATATGTATTTATCCGTCGAGTCTTGGAATTTATTTAAATATGTGTATGCATATGGTTTCCGCACTACTCCGCTCGTGCCTACTACTATGATATCGTTCGCCGGATCCCGGGCCGGTTTTGTGATCGTGCGCACTATGTGATATTCGGCAGTATGATGTGTTACGGTTCCCGAGGCCTCGCCATAGGGTCGGGTTCCGCTTATATACGACGTTATGATGTGATATGATATATGACATGTTTTGGCGTTGTGATACGTTATGATGATATGATGTGTTCGGGGTTTGTACGGAGATCTGAAACTTTCTGGAGTATGATGTGTTGTGGCGCCAGCGTCGGAGTGGCGACCACGTTCCTGAGCCTTATGCACGATTTTTATTTGCATGATATATATATATATATATATGTGTGTGTGTGTGTGTGTGTGTGTGTGTGTGTGTGTGTGTGTGTCTTCTGCACAGATATTGATATATTCTTCGGTATCCATATTCTGCACTCCTCACTTTGGTTATGATTCTGACTTCATTATTTCATGCTTTACATACTTAGTACATATTTCGTACTGACCCCCTTCCTTCGGGGGCTGCGTTTCATGCCCGCAGGTACGGACGTTCATTTTGGTGATTCCCTAGTATAGGATACATAGTCTGCCACTTGGGATTACTCCTTTTGATTCGGAGCTCATACTTTTGGTACATATCTTCTGCTACACATATTCTGTATATATATGACTATTTGGGTACGGCGGGGCCCTGTCCCGTCATATGCTTCTGTTATGTTTTGTAGAGGCCTGTAGTCATATATGTGGGTCATGGGTCATGTTTGTTCGTTTGTGATTATGATTTCGTCTTAGTGCGGCCCCGTTTACTATTATGGCCAAAATGGCCCATTTGTCTGTATATGTGTGTATATCTGGCGATGTGTATTTCGCCAATCTATCGGATTTGGATATGATGTTTTTGTACGGGCGACTGCTTAAGATGATACTTGTTTTCAGCATTTGCTTAAATGACGTATGTTCAGTTTGAATAAAATTTTGATATGTCGATCTGGTACGTAAGTCTGTTTGGGTGTCCAAATAGGGCACCAGTCGCGGCCCACGGGGCTGGGTCGTGACATAAACAATAGAAACTAGCTCCTGCTCTGTCACTGTATAGTTCATTTGAGCTCCATTTAGTGTTTTTCTTACATAATAAATTGGGTGCAAGATTTTGTTGAGTCGCTGACCAAGCACAGCGCCAATTGCAAGACCACTGGCATCACACATCAATTCAAAAGGTAAAGACCAATCCGGGGACACAACAATAGGGGTTGAGGTCAATTTTAACTTTAACTCGTCAAAGGACTTGATGTACTCTCATCAAAATTGAATTTGGACTCCTTTTCCAAAAGTTTGCACATTGGATTTGAAATTTTAGAGAAGTCTTTGATAAATCTTCTATAGAATCCAGCGTGCTCCAAGAAACTCCGAACCCCTTTTACTGAGATGGGTGGAGGAAGTTTTGAAATTACATCGATTTTGGCTTGGTCAACTTCAATCCATCTTTCGAAAATCTTATGGCCAAGGACAATTCCCTCCTTTACCATAAAATGAGACTTTTCCTAGTTGACAACAAGGTTTGTCTCTTCACATCTTTATAGCACCCGATCAAGATGGTCTAAACATTCATCGAATGAATCTCCCACAACAGAGAAATCATCCATGAAGACTTCAAGAAAGTTTTCAACTATATCAGAGAATATGGACATCACGCATCGCTGGAAAGTAGCTGGGGCATTGCAAAGACCAAATGGCATTCGACTGAAAGCGAATGTCCCATAGGGACAAGTGAAAGTAGTCTTTTCTTGGTCGTACAATGCAATGTTAGATTTGGTTATAACCTGAGTACCCATCCAAGAAACAATAATAAGACCTTCCAGCTAGCCGATCAAGCATTTGATCAATAAAAGGCTTAGGGAAATGATCCTTGCAAGATGCAGTGCTCAGCTTTCTGTAGTCCATGCAAACTCTCCAACCGATGACAGTTCTTGTAAGAATCAACTCATTTTTAGAATTAGGGACAACAGTGATGCCCTCTTCTTTGGCACACATTGGACAGGACTTACCCATGGACTATTGGCAATCGGGTAAACCACCCCAGCATCTAGCCACTTAATAATCTCTTTCTTTGCCACCTCTTGCATCGGTGGATTCAATCTTCTCTGATACTCAACACTTGGTGAACTTTCCTCTTCCAACTGAATTCGGTGCTAACAAATTCCGGAGGGAATCTCCCGGATGTCTGCAATAGTCCAACCCAAAGCTCTCAAATGTTTCCTCAAAACTGTGATGAGTCTTTGAGTTTGGCCCTCATTCAGAAGTGGTGACACAATAACTGGGAGAGTAGCATTTGCTCCAAGAAACTCATATCTAAGATGGGATAGAAGTTGCTTGAGCTCCAACTTCGGCGGCTCGACAATTGACGGTTTTGCTAGAGGAGTTGTTCGCTTCTCTAGATCAAGAGACAATTTCTTAGGCTCATAAGAGTAAGACCCCAGACCGGTGAGTGAGTTTACCGTCTCAATATATCTCTCCATTTCTTCTGCACCAAAATTGACCAAGATGGCCGATAATGCTTCACCCAAGCATTCTTCTTCCATCTTGAATTTCACCACTTCATCCACCACATCAAAAGAATTAATGACCGAAATACTTTGATAAAGACTAGGCAATTTCATACCCTTGCTGGCGTGAAAAGTCACCTCCTCATCGTTAACCCGGAACTTGATTTCATTATTTTCTGAATCCATACGAGCCCTCCCTGTAGCAAGGAAAGGTCTCCCCAGAATAATAGGAATTTCTTGATCAACAGCACAGTCAAGAATCACGAAATCTGCCGGCAGTAGAAATTCCCCAATTTGAACAAGAACATCTTCAACTACCCCCAACTGGCCTTTTGATCGATCTGTCAGCCATTTGCAACCTCATAGTAGTGGGCCTTAGCATCCCCAATCTTGATCTCTTGAAAATCTCAAGAGGCATAAGATTTATTCTAGCCCCGTTATCACACAACGCCTTGGCAAAATCCGGCTGCCCTATAGTGCATGGAATGGTGAATGCTCCAGGATCTTTCTTTTTTTGCACTGTGGTCTTTGAAATAATAGCATTAACGCGATGAGTGATACCCATAGTGTCGTGTTTCAATGGGTTCTTCTTCTTTGTTAGGAGATCCTTCAAATACTTAGCAAACCCAGGCATTTCTTGGACAGCATCCATGAAAGGAATGTTCATCGTCAATTGCTTAAGTTGATCATAAAATCGCAAATACTTGTCATCTTTTGTTTTTCTCACTAGCCTTTGAGGAAAAGGAGGTGAAGATTTGAACAATTGAGTCAAAGGGCGTAGAGTGCCAGAAAGTTTTGCCTTCCCCTTTTCATGTTTTTCTCCTTGTGCCTTAAGATTTTCAAGATTTTGCTCCTCTTCAGCTATAATGGGGACTTCCTTCTCTGTTTCTTTCTCCATAATAACATCAGACACATTAGGTTGTGCCTCTTCTTCAACAATTGGCTCAAGATCAATCACCTTCTTATCAACACCTAGAAGTATTTTTCCACTTCGGGTGCCAATAGCAGCTACATGCTCCACAGAGCTTACCCCACTACCTTTCGGATTTGGAACTGTATCACTTGGTAGTTGTCCACGTTGAGGAGTATGCACTTCTCTGGAAAGGTCTCTGAATTGCGATTCAAGCTTCTAAATGGAAACTGAATGAGATAGTTGAACCCGAGACATTCCCTTTACTGTACTTTCAGTTCTGTCCTGGTTCATTAGCATTTTCTGCATCATACTTTTCAGCTCTGCAGAATCATTAGCAGCATTGCTAGCAAAGTTGCTAGCTGAATTGTCTCTCCACTGTTGGGAATTTGATGCTTTCTCCTTTGGTGGAATGTAAGGGTTAGAGCTCTTATTGCCATGATTGTTGTTATTGTAAATTCCCTTAATTTGGATTTCCCTAATCATTTCTGCTATAATTGTTCCCTTGCAATTGGTGTTGAGGCTTCTGCCATGGGTGATGGCCTGGACCTTGATAAATTTGCCTCTGATAACCCCCTTGGGAGTTGTTGACATAATTAGCATCTTCATAATGTTGTTGCCCATCTTGGTATATCCCCGCAGGGACTTGATACATCCCCTGTGGAGGAGGTGGTAACTCCTCAACAGCATTTACCCCCAGTGCATCCTTTTCTGCGAACTTCTTTGATAATAAATCTACCGTGGTTTGCAATTGAGCAAAGGCATGATCCCTCTCGCGGGTTTCTTTTGCAACAACGACTAGTGATGGACTACCATAAGAGAGACTCTCACTATTAGTTGAATGCCAAACTTGATTGTGGGTGGTGAGTTTATCAAGCAACCGGGTGATGTTGACAAATGACTTGTCCATGAAGCATCCTCCCGCCACAGTATTGACAGCAATCTGATTCATTGTATCTAAGACCTTGTAGAATTTCTCGGTGAGAATAGCATCCGGAAACCCGTGAGTTGGAGATTGAGCTAGATAGTACTTGAACCGCTCCCATGCCGAATATAATCGTTCCCACGGGATCTGTTTGAACTCAAAGATCTTATCTTCAAGCTCAGCCTTAGTGCTCGGTGGAAACCATTTCTTCAAAAATGTATTGGCTAGCTTGCTCCAGGTGTGAATAGAATTGTTGGGAAGCTTTTCATAACATTCCCTTGCTTGGCCAGCCAAGGAATATTTGAAGACCCGTAACCGAAGTGCATCAGCAGAAACAACACTTTGGGATTGTTGAGCACACACGTGCAGGAAGTTCTTCAAATGTCAGAGTGGACAGTCCTCCGAAAAATTTCGGAAATAACTTTCAAGTTTTAGCAGCTGATAGATAGCACTATCAATTTTGAAAGTAGCATTTTGTAGAACTATCAATTTTGAAAGTAGCATTTCCAGTCCTAGGAGGGACCACAGCAGAAGCATAATCAGCTTCATTGATGAATTCCGCAAATATATTCTCATCTTCCTCCTCTTCTAGTGCAGGTGGGTTCACTTGGAGCCCACCTTGGTTTCCTTGATTTTGATTATGTCTTCCTACCATGTTCACCTAGTTCACCAAAATAGCTAACAAGGTTTGATAGAATAGAGCGACCAATAATGCTAATTAGACTTGTTCTTATTCCTAAGTTAGTCTATTAAACGAGGGTTAATGCCCCGAGTCATTTTTATTCAATCTTACCAATGCTAACTCTCTTTCCCAAGAAAAGTTAGTATAATGGCTTAGGCTAATGCTTGCAATCATTATCCAACGCTAAAATACAAAGATTGAATAAATACCAACAACCATTATGCATATATCAATAGTGGAAACCCATTCACATAATACCCATCATGGGGTCCACAACCTTAGAACTAAAATTAGCTACTCATCATTTTGTTCAACAAAGAAAGCTTAAAAGATAACATAATGTACTTACAATAGTAATACAATATGGAATGAGGGTGAAGTTGATGCCTTAAATGCTCCAACAACTTCACAATTATTAAAGGCTTAAAGTTAATGCTCCTAAAAGAACTGAATGATTGCTAAAAAACTAACTTTAAGTACTTATAGGGCCAAAAATCGCGCCAAAGTTCTGGACAAAAACACCCTTCGCGGCTTTGTTACGGACCGTAACACAAGTTACGGTCCGTCCTTTGTCAGCTTGATATTAGGTCAACCGTTGCGGCTTCTTCGACGGACCGTAACATAGGTTACGGTCCGTATCTTCCAGCGGATCATGGCTTGAGTCTTCGGTGGCCAATGCGTTACGCCATGACGTTACGCCCCATAACCTGCATTACGGACCGTCCTTCTGGCGTAACATGTGACAATACTTAGGCTTCTTACTGGAAATTCCCTTCGGATTACGGTACACGTTACGGCCAATAACATGAGTTACGGACTGTCCTTTTGAGTCGGCATGTATCTGGATCTTCCTCCCAAGTTACGGATTACGTTACGGTCTGTAACTCGAGTTACGGACCGTCATTTTGCTCCAAGTTGTCCATTGTTCAGCAATTCTCATCATTTTCGTTCCTTAGTCAATCAACCCTACAAAACATCAAAATAACATAAGAAACGATGTAAAAACACTTAAAAACAAGCAACACTTCTAGTGAAAAGACATAAAATATGCCAAAATTCACGGCACATCACCTAAACTACTAATTCCCTGCAAGGAGTTTTAGGACCGATCCCGGTTATCATGCCGGACAAATTTTCATTCAGTTGCTATTATGTCTGAACTTTAACCTTCTCTCCTTTTTACTTTAAATTTTTGAAAAGGTTTTATTAATAAGAGAGGGCCCTTATTTCTCGGTGCTTTAGAAAAGAACGTCTCCAATTCGTTTTGGTATAAGTTTTCGGTATGACATAAATTGCATCCTTTTAACGTACTTGCTTTCTTTGGCAATTTTTTTTAAAAGAATGAAAATTTTATTGATTCCCTAAACTTTTCCTTGAGTTACAAAACATAAGAACGGCTGCCATTTAGTGTGGCTGGTCTAATTACATGTTTATTTCCACCCGAGCAGTCCTTGGTTAAAATTATAGTCCTAAACATTCCGATATTTTGCTTTTTGGCCTTTTGCTCATCTCCTAAATATATATATATATATATACACACACATACCCCCCCCCCCCCCCCCAAGTGTTTGGGAGAAAAGACTGAGGTTCCAAGCATTGGGGAATGCCTTCAGGAAAACATTCAAATAACCAAACGGTACTATCTCATTAAAAACCTTGCCAAAAATCCAATTGGGGACAAAAACTGGATGAAAGAAAAAAGAGTACAACACTGCCGGTAGCGGTCTTTCCGGTTAGACATAATACCTTTTAAGAAAGCTAACGCTCCAATTTCTTGGGACCTTATTTCCATCGCTATCTTCCAGCCGGTACGACTTTTTGCCTGCACTGCCGGTTACCTTGTAGGGACCTTCCCAATTTGGCCTGAGCTTTCCGGCATTGGCATCTCGGGTATTGTGCTTCACCTTCCGATGTGCCAAGTCCTGGACTTTAAAGTGTCGGAGGTCAGGTCGACAGTTATAGTAACGTTCCATCTGCTGCTTTAGGGCTATCATCCGAACATAGGCTGAATCTATGTGTTCTTCCAGTTAATCCAATTACACCAGCATTGCCTCCGTGTTGGGTTGCTCTTGTTCTAGACCGTACCTTCGACTAGGAGTACCAACTTATATCGGAATCAATGCCTCCGCCCCATATACTAGGGAGAACGGAGTCTCACCTATGTTGGACTTCACCATTGTTCTATATGCCCAAAGCACCTCGAGGAGTTTTGACCGCCAAGCTTTCTTGTCGTCCTCCAACTTCTTCTTCAAATTTTGGATGATAGTCTTGTTTATTGATTCCGCATGACCATTCCCACTGGGATGATATGGAGTTGAGGTTATGCGTTTGATGTTCAAATACTGACCATTATCATAAGTCATCTCCTTTGGGATACCGAACCGACAGATTATGTGCTACCAAATGAATTCGATCACCTCCTTTTCTTGGACCTTCTTGTTTGCTGCCGCCTCAACCTATATAAAAAAAATAGCCGGTTACCAACTGTACAAAATGCACCAGACCACGTCCTGCTGAAATCCCCAGATGCAGCTCATCGCCTAATTGATGTAGCATTTGGGAATACCACTGGCATTTGTCGTACTTGCGAACGAATGCCTTCGCATCCTCCTCCATTCTAGGCCAGTAATACCCTGCCCGGAGAACCTTCTTAGTGAGTGATTCTGTGCCCGAATGACTGCTGCAAATGCCTTGATGGACCTCTCGCATTACATAGTCAGACTTTTCAGGCCCTATACATCTCGCCATTGGACCGAAGAAACATCTCCGGTGGAGCAAACCGTCCACAACGCAATATCGAGTTGCTTTACCTCATAGGGCCTGTGACGCTATCGAATCCTCCGATAACTTCCCATGATTGAGATAGTACAGGAATTCATTCAGCCAATCCCAAACCAAGCTGGTAGGGTTGACTTCATTGAAACTTGTCCGGTCTAATGTCGAGTGTAGTAATTGGACCACTGATTCGAAACTCGAGCCTAATGACTCCGTTGAAGATCCTAAGTTGGGAGTGCGTCATCTTTCACATTCTCTTCTCTAGCCACGTGTACCACAGTCCATTCTTGAAATCGGGCAAGCAACTTTAGCATCTTATCCTGGTACCATAACATGTACTCCTCTTTAGCCTCGAACACTCTATGTACTTGATTTAAGACCAATAGGGGTCACAATTTGCCTCTATGACTTCTGTACCTAATCCCCGAGCTAGCTCGAGACCGGCAATCAAAGCTTCGTACTCTGATTCATTGTTAGTCAGGGGCACGCTATTAATTGCTTGCCTCAAGATTTCTCCCGTGGGGGTGTGGAGAGCCACACTGTCATGACCCAACCAGAGGCCTATAACGGGCACCCGGTTGGGTCGTGACAAAAGTGGTATCAGAGTAGTTCTGTTCTAGGGTGTGTCTATGAGCCGTGTCCAGTAGAGTGTTATTTATGGGTGTGTTGCGTGCCACACTTATAAATAGGAGGCTGCGGGCATTTGAGGAATGAATGACCTTCTTTCTTCGTAAGATCGTGCGATAGAGCCATGATATAAGGATTTATTTTCCTTAATCGTGTATTATGTATTTCAGAGATGCATGTAAAGGGAAAAGCTACGTCAGCCCAAAAGGGAAGACAGTGGCAGAAAAGCGGGCCGAAAGAGTACCGCCAACGGATATAGAGGAAGGTGAGTCCCCTAATGCGGCTCAATCTTAGTACTCCCACTCAGTGCCTATTTCTGAGGAGCATGAGGGAGCCTCAGACCCAGCTCCAGCACCCCCAGCTCCTCCACCAGATGCTTCAGGCCAAGATGTGAAAGAGGCCATTCATTTACTTACTCAGTTGGTTTCCGCTCTGACTCAGTGGCAAGGTACAATCCAATGTCGGCTAGGTTCAGAGGTTTGCTATGCATGCAGTCGGCCAGGTCATATCATGCGTGATTGCCCCTCGATTAGTGGGAGGGGTAGAGTCCAGCCTTCAGGATCGGTAGCCGAGTCTTCATCATCGATACGCCCTCTGGGGCAAGGTTCACAGGCGCCGATCAGCCATGGTAGAGGTAGAGGGAGAGATCCCAGTTCTAGTAGTCCTCAGCACCGTATGTATGCATTGGCTGGATGCTAGGATCTTGAGTCTTCCCCCGATGTCGTCAAAGGTATATTATCAGTACTTTCTCATGATATACATGCTTTGGTAGATCTGAGCTCCATATTATCATATGTTACTCCATATATGCGGGTCGGTTTGGGGTCAAACCGGAGTCGATCAAACCTTTTGAGATATCTACACCCGTTGGTGAACCAGTAATAGCTAGTCGAGTATATAGAAATTGTGTAGTTGTGATTTGTGACCATCGTAATATGGTTGATTTACATGAGTTAAAAATGGTGGACTTTGATGTTATCATGGGCATGGATTGGTTGGCTTCTTGCTATGCCAATGTTGATTGTAGAATGAAAATGGTTCGCTTCCAGTTTTCGGGAGAACCAGTTTTAGAATGGAGAGGAAATACTATGTCCCCGAAAGGTAGGTTTATTTCCTATCTAAAGGTAAGGAAAATGATCACAAAAGGTTGTATTTACCATCTAGTTCGAGTTCAAGATGTAGAAGCCGAACTGCCAATTCTTCAGTCTGTCCCCATGGTGAATGAGTTGCCTGATGTATTCTCGGAAGAGCTTCCAGGCCTCCCTCCAGAGCGGGAGATTGATTTCGCTATATATTTTCTACTGGATACTAAGCCCATATTTATTTCTCCTTATAAGATGGCTCCCGCAGAGTTAAAACAGTTAAAGGTGCAATTGAAGGACTTCTTGAGAAAGATTTTATTAGGCCTAGTTCTTCCCCATGGGGAGCACCCGTGTTGTTTGTGTGAAAGAAAGACGGCTCCTTACTAATGTACATTGACTATCGGCAACTGAATAAAGTGACGATCAAAAACAAATATCGGCTCCCAAGGATTGATGACTTATTTGATCAATTGCAGGGCGCCAAATGGTTTTCAAAGATATATTTGAGATCCGGGTATCATCAGGTGCGAGTTAGGGAGAAAGATATTCCTAAGACGACCTTCAGAATAAGAAATGGCCATTTTGAGTTCCGGGTAATGCCGTTTGGGCTAACTAATGCACTGACAGTATTTATGGATTTGATGAACAATGTGTTCAAACCCTTCCTAAATTTATTTGTGATTGTGTTCATCGACGATATCCTGGTATATTCTAGGTCTGAGGCAGAACATGCGGATCATTTGCGTACTGTTCTTAGAGTTCTTCAAACTCGAAAGTTATTTGCCAAATTTTCTAAGTGTGAGTTTTGGTTGAACTCTGTAACCTTTTTGGGGCATATATTTCAACCGATGGTATACGGGTAGATACCCAAATGATTGTGGCCGTGAAGACTTGGCCAAGGCCCATAACTCATACGGAAGTTCGTAGTTTTCTGGGCTTAGCAGGTTATTACAGGTGGTTTGTAGAACGCTTTTCTTCTATTTCTGCACTACTCACGAAGCTGACCCAGAAATAAACTAAGTTTCAATGGACAGATGCTTGTGAATGTAGTTTCCAAGAGCTAAAGGATAGATTAACTTCTGCCCCAGTCCTGACACTTCCAGAGGGATTGGAAGGTTATGTTGACTATTATGATGCTTCAGGCGTTGGACTAGGTTGTGTGTTAATGAAACATGGTAAGGTGATTGTGTATGCTTCAAGACAGTTGCGGAAACAAGAAAAAAATTATCCGACCCATGATCTTGAATTGGCTGCAGTAATTCATGCATTGAAGATGTGGAGACATTATTTGTATGGCATTCACGTTGATATTTATACAGATCATAAGAGCCTTCAGTATATTTTTAAGCAGAAGGAATTGAATTTACGGCAACGGCGATGGTTGAAGTTGTTGAAGGATTATGATGTTAACATCCTATATCATCCCGGGAAAGCAAATGTTGTGGCTGATGCTCTTAGTAGTAGATCCATGGGAATTTATGAGATGTTCAGCCAGAGAAAAGAGAGATAGCTCGTGAGCTCCAGCAGTTAGCTGGCCTAGGAGTTCGAGTAGTGGACTCAGGTAGTATGGGAGCTATCATTCAAAATTCAGCGGTCTCGTCGCTAGTAGTGGAAGTGAAAAAGCGTCAATATGAAGATTTCATGCTAATTCATTATAGAAATACACTCCCTCAGAAGGAGAAGTCATCATTTGAGATTTTTGGGGATGGAGTTCTCCGATGCCGAGGTAGGTTATGTGTTCCTGATGTTGCAGGATTACGCCACCAAATATTGAGAGAAGCCCATTGTTCCCGTTATTCCGTTCACCCAGGAGCAACGAAAATGTATCATGATATTAAATCTATATATTGGTGGAATGGGATGAAGAAAGATATAGCGGAATTCATAGCTCAGTGTCCTAACTGTCAGCAAGTGAAAATTGAGCACCAAAAGCCGAGTGGATTGTTGGAAGCTATAGAAATCCAAACTTGGAAATGGGAAGTAATTAACGTGGATTTCATTATGGGCTTAACCCGTTCCCGACGTAAGTATGATTCTATATGGGTGATTGTGGATAGACTCACAAAGTCAGCTCATTTCTTACCATTCAGAACTACATATGTAGTAGAAGATTATGCAAAGCTTTATGTTAAAGAAATAGTGCGACTTCATGGTGTTCCAGTATCTATTATCTCCGATAGATGGACTCTTTTTACAGCCAATTTTTGGAAAACTTTCCAAGAAGGTTTGGAGATTCAGGTGAGCCTTAGCATGACATTTCACCCGCAGATTGATGGACAAGCTGAACGTACCATTCAGACTCTTGAGGATATGCTACGGGCATGTGTATTGGATTTTGGAGGTAGTTGGGATGATCACTTACCATTTATTGAATTTGCTTATAACAATAGTTATCATTCTAGCATCCAAATGGCCTCGTATGAGGCTTTATATGGGTGACAGTGTAGATCTCCAATTGGGTGGTTCGAAGTAGGAGAGACCAAATTGATAGGTTCGGACTTGGTCCAGCAAGCTATAGAGAAAGTCAAGCTTATACAGGATTGATTATTAACAGTTCAGAGTCGTCAGAAATCCTATACAAATAATCGTCGAAGAGACTTAGAGTTCCAAGTGAAAGATTGGGTATTTTTGAAGGTGTCGCCAATGAAGGGCGTCATGAGATTTGGCAAGAAGGGCAAACTTAGTCCTCGGTACATTGGACCTTATGAGATTATACGCAAGGTAGGCTAAGTGGCTTACGAAGTAGACCTACCTCCTGATTTAGAGTCAGTTCACCCAGTTTTCCATGTATCGATACTTCGTAAGTGCATTGGAGATCCTTTCAGAATTGTACCAATAGATGATGACCAAGTTACCAAACAATTGTCTTATGAAGAAGTCCCCATTGCCATTTCAGATAGGCAAGTACGGAAGCTCTGGACCAAAGAGGTAGCTTCAGCAAAAGTTTTATGGAGGAATAATAATAGAGAGAAAATGACGTAGGAAGCAGAAGAAGACATGAAGTTCAGGTGCCCGCATTTGTTTTCACCTTCAGAGGAGACTCAGGCAGAGACGCCATTATCCTCTGGTATGTAGTGCTTTCCTTGATGCTTTCCTGGTCGTGTGTGGCCATGGTTATTGATTTTGTTGTTGTAGCCCTGTGAGGCGATGTATTTTGGGTTGCTGTTGCAGGATGATAGTGACATATTATAGGAGAAACTCTGGCAAAATTTTTATAGAATTTCCAAAAACCTAACATACGAGGGCGAATGTTCCAAAGGGGGGAAAATGTTACACCTCGGAAATTTCTAATTTTATTGCCTTGTGAGCAGGCTAACGTGAGCTTAAGGTGATTATGAAACCCTTACGAGATTAAGGAAGGTACTAGATAGCTTAAGGTGCATACCATAATATTTTGAAGTTGTATGAATATGTGAAATTTAGTTTGTTGAAGGAAGTGAAATGTAAGTCGTGTTCGGAAAGGTTTTTGCTATAATTGAGCTAATATTTATTTGGTGATATCTTGAGGGGATGCTATAGGTCCTATTGTATGGTTAATGAAGTATTATGTAAGTGCCAAGAAGGTTCCACGACGATTGGAAGTCAAACGAATCAACGAGAGAAAGTTTTGCATAACTAGAAGTTATACAACCACTTATACGGTCCGTATAATGTCTGTATAATTTGACCTTTACAGAATGGGACTTTTCCATGGTGGTGTTATACGGTCCACTTATACGGACCGTATAAGTGGTCCGTATAAGTCCATCGGGCAGATTTTTATTTTTTTGTATAAATAGATGGCCCTTGTTCTTTTATTTCATTTTTCATATTCCACAAGTCTTGAGAGCTACAAACCCTTCTCCAAGGATATTCCACTCCAACCCAAGAGAAAACAAAGATCAAGAGGCAAGAATCAAGATACCCATGTGTTAGAAGTTTTGCTAGGGTTAGTAGGCTACAAGGAATTCTTGGGTATTGAAGCTAGGGTTTTCACATAAGTTGATAGCTTCTCCAAAGCTCATTCCCATGATATAACAAGTTAGTTTTCATGCTTATTTCATGTTATCATGAATGCTTGGTTGTTGAAAAACTTGGGTAAAAGAAGAAAGTAGAAAATGAGAGCTAAATGTAACTTTTATGATGTTTTTGAGTAGTAAGCTAACTTGAGTCATGATTCTTAGTATAATATGGATATAATATTGTTATGGAAGGTAGTAATAGTGATAAGGAAGCATTGTATGAAAATGTGCTAAGAATGGGTGTGAAGTGTTAGTATAAGTTAAGCATAAGGATGAATTTTGAAGGCTTAATGGAATGTGATTACTTGATTATGATATTGTGAGTGTATTATGGATGTTTGGGAGTTGTTTTGTAATATGATGGAAGTTGACGAAATAGGGGAAATGCTGCCCAATTTTCATTAGATCATGAATTATTCTAGTTTGAATTTAAGAGTGTCATTAAAGCTTAACCATGGTATGAATTCTTCTAAATGTAGATTGTTCAAGCTTCGACGGTGCACGTTAAGTAGTTAAGAATACAAAGAGGTATGTAAGGCTAACCCTTCTTTCATTGAGGCATGGTTCCTTTGCCATATACCCTCTCATGAATTCCATAATGTCTCCCAAATGATTCTATCTCTAAAGTTACTAAAGCTCACGATCCTCGATACTTTCGCGATTCTATTGCTTCCCTTATATGATAGTTGATCCTCTAAGGATAGATGTAATGAAATGATGATGATAATGATGTTTATGAGATTTATAGACTCTTATGTATACGTGCCTAAGTATTTATGACTATTATGTAACACCGAGCTTATATGGTCGGGTATGATACCTATCGCGTGCACACTACTGCAGTTGGGTACGGATAACACTGAGCCTTGGTAGGGCCAGGTATGTATATATATATATATATATATATATATATATATATATATATTCGTATATATGAGTAAGCATTATAAATGGAAGGTCCCTATGGAAGACAAGTAAGTAAATATGATGATGGTCACTAGAGGTACAAAGGGCTCTATTACCTCCTGATTCTTCTATCTTATGTTATTCCTTATGCTACTTCTATTTCTTATGCTCCTATTATGATGTTGATTATGCTTTACATACTCAGTATATTGTTTGTACTGACGTCCTTTTTTTTGTAGATGCTGCGTCATACCCGCAGGTGGATAGGGAGACAGGCTTGATCCATAGATTTCTTGTTCAGGGATTGCATAGAGGAGCTCCATTTCATCCGGAGCTACAACTTTTGGGTATTATTCTTTTGTGTATATACATATAGGAATGGCGGTGTCCTGTCCCGTCTATATGATGTTACATACTCTTTTTAGAGGCTCGTAGACAGTTGTGTATGGTTAGATGTCTTGTAGCCTTGTCGACTAACATTTTGTATATTATTTTGATAGCCTCGTCGGCTTATATATATGGATATGGGCATAGTTGTTGATGATGATACGAATGTGTGGTTGCCCAATGAGATTAGAATTATTGATGTATGGAAATCATGAGTAGGCCATATGGCTCACCTAGATGGGAATATGAATGTACGATAAGAGGTGCCTGGGTGGGTTAGCATCGGGCACCCGTCATGGCCCTCCGGTTGGGTCGTGACACACACCCAGCTCCGTTCCTTTTATGTTGGATGCTCTGTCAGTATAGAGCATCCACACTCCGGTTGTAGCCTTCGGTACCAAGGAGACTTACTTTCGGCTTGGGGAGCTACACCCAGACTGAAATCAGCCACAAAGTTCCCAAGGACTTGAGATTTGATCGCAATACGGGGCTTATATTAAATATCAAATTCACTTAACTCGACCTCCCACTTCGCCAATCAACCCTGACAATTCAGGCTTATGAAACACATTCTTTAAAGGAAACGTGGTCACTACGGCAATTGGGTGGCAATGAAAATACGGTCGAAGCTTACACGAAGCCATCACTAAAGCGAAGACCAGTCTTTCTTGGAGAGGGTATCGTGTTTTGACCCCAGACATAACTCGACTTGCATAATAGACAGAAAATTGCGTACCTTGCTCTTTTCGTACCAGGAAAACACTTACCGCTACTTGGGAGATGACCAGATAAACCAACAAAAGCTCTCCGTCCTACGACTTTGATATGAGCGGACGAGAAGACAGGTATTCCTTGAGATCTCGAAGATTCTGCTGACACTCCGGTGTCTACTCGAAGTCGTTCTTATTTTTTAGCAAAGAGAAGAACTTATGGCACTTCTCAAAAGACTGGGATATAAATATGTTGGGTGTGGCTATGCGGCTGGTTAGCCGATGCACTGCCTTCACATTTTCCAACGTATTTGGGATGTCCTCTATAGATTTTATATTCTCCGAGTTTATTTTTATCCCTCTTTGAGAGACAAGGAAACCTGGTAACTTCTCGGATCCCACTCCGAATGCACATTTCTCTGGATTTAGCTTCATGTTATACTGCCTCAGGACCTCGACCATTTCCTGCAAATGACTTAGATGGTCCCCAGTATGGAGACTCTTAACTAGCATATCATTGATATATATTTCCATAGTTTGGCCTATTTGATGCTCAAATATTTTATTTACAAGTCTCTAGTAAGTGGCTCCTGCATTCTTCAACCCAAAAGGCATTACATTGTAACAATAAGTACTGAATTTAGTGATGAAGGAATTTTTCTCTTGATCCTCTAGGTGCATCCTTATTTGATTATTTCCGGAGTAAGCATCGAGAAAACTCATTACTTCATGACCGGCCGTGGCATTTGATCGATGCTTGGAAGCGGAAATGAATCCGTCAGACACACTTTGTTAAGGTCTTTAAAATCTATACACATTCTAAATGTGTTTCCCTTGTTTGGTACTACGACTACGTTTGCCAACTTGTCCAGTTACTTTACTTCCCGGATAGATCCTATGTTTAATAAACGAGACATCTCTTTTTCGACAAACGTGTTTTGGACTTCAGCAATGGGACTCTTCCTCCGGCGCACCGGTGGAAAACTGAGGTCCAGCCCGAGCTTGCATGTTGCCACATCCGAGGGTATATCTGTCATATCTTTATGGGACCAGGAAAAACAGTCGATGTTGTCTCTCAAATAATTAAGTATTACCTCCTTGAGGTCCGGGGTCAGCCCCGTTCCAAGGTATACCTTTTGTTCGGGTTGATCTTGATGCAAGACGACCTGTTTGAGCTCCTCAATCGTAGACTTTGTGTCATCTGAGTCGTCGGGAGGCTGAAAGTATCTTGGAACTCCGTACTCATCTTCAACTTATTTCGGTCCCATATCATTCTTGTTTTCCTACGAAATTTGTTGGACTGCAACTAATGTAGGTTTCGGATCCTGTAATTGCTATTGAACAGGTATGGCCGGACTTTTAACTGTTGTGGCTTCCTCGATTGCAAACATCTCCCTCGATGCAGGCTGCTCCCCCCGGATCTGTCTGATCCCCTCTGGGTAGGGAATTTGATAAGCAAATGTAATATTGAAGGGACAACCTTCATGTCGTAGAGCCAAGTCCTCCCAAAGATTGCACTACATTGCATATCGCCATCGATTACATAGAACTTTGTTACATTGATGAGCCCTCCGGCTTCCACTGGTAAGTTGATCTCGCCTTTGGTAGTTTCACTAGACATATTGAAGCTAGCAAAGATCCTTGCTGTCGATATGATTTTCTCCAGTAGACCCATCTCCTCTACTACTTTCTAATGGAGAATATTAGTCGGGCTCCCCGGATCAACCATCATGCACTTTACCCGGCAACAACCAATAAACACAGATATAACCAAGGCATCATTATGAGGTAAAGTAATGCCCGCTGCATGCTCGTCAGAGAAACTAATCAAATCCTCCTCTGGGAAGTCCTAAGTTTTTTTCTCCCATGTTATTGAGATCTTCATCTTCTAGGAAGAGGTGAAAGCTGGTCCTAGCGATCATGGATCCACAAAAAATCATGCTAATGACATACGGTAGAACGCCGGGTGCACTTTTCTCTTCATCTGGTCCGACTCTACCATAGTTATTTTTCGCCCTTTCACTGAGATACTCCCAAAGATGACCCCTGGCAAGCATGTTAGCCACTTCCTCCCGGAGGTGTCTGCAATCAGTGGTTTTATTCCTTGGGATCCTATGAAACTCGTATCAAACTGCCTGATCTTGAGTACTGGGAACTGATCGCAACGGTTTAGGAGGGCGTGACGCCGGATAGGACTTCAGTACGGATACCATTTGAGCTTCACTGATGGTGAAGTTTCAATTTGCGAGCTTGTCACGACCCAATTTCACAAGGTCGCGCAGGCACCTACCTATCCCACCTCGGTAGGTGAACCCTTAATTCAACATTCACAACCCAGTATATCTATATAGCGGAAGAAAATAAAGCAACAAAACATGTCATTTGTATATATAATAAATGCGGAAGTAATCATAAACCACCCCAGTATCTGGTCTGATCATACAAGAGCACTAACTAAATACTACAAGTCTGAAGATGAAAAAGTCTCATAATACAATTGTCTCGAAATAAGAGTAAGACAAGTAAGGAAAAGAACATCCGGGAAGCAGCCATCATCGTGCTCACCCTGGAATGACTCTACAGCAGCCTCGCCGATCAGCAGCGAGGGAAAAGAGTGAACCTGTCTAATACTCTGCATCCATAAAATAATGTAGCAAGCGTAGGTTAGTACAAAACAATGGTACTGGTAGGAATCATAGGCCGACTAAGACTAGTTGACATATATAAAGACAATAAGGTAAAAGAAAATAAGTAAATGATAGAATAAAAGTCATGCTTTTCCACGTAATCACCGTTCATTTCCAACCTTATGTTATAGAAACTAATCTCAATTGTTCCAACCATTCACGTATATCAAACAAGTCTACTAGTACGATCCAATCAATGTAGTCTAACTCACAAACAACCAAGAAGTATAATATTAGTGTTCCATATCAGTCACTCCACACACAGCCCAGAGATGACTCAATATCAAATATGTCTCAGAAGAATATAGGTCACTCCACGCACAGGCTAGAGATGACTCAGTATCCAATGCAATAATGTATGCAGTATGAATATTATGCAAGTATAATATCAATGAATCATATCAACCAATTGTGCCATGAAGGGGCACACAAGTAATATCATTATCGAGGCAACGAGATAAACCACAAGGAGTAACGACTCTCAATTTTACTAATAATCAAGTCTCACAATATCACATTCATCAAAGTTTCCTTCTCATTTCTATGATCAATACCAATCACAAATCCTAACAATATAGTATCAGTATTCCCATCTCTGTCATTCCGTATCACAAGCCTAGGGTGACTCAATAATCAATATGCCATGAATATGAGTATGAATGTGGGTCAATGCAACTATAAACCGTGAACAATCTTAAGTTTCAAGTTGTACCAAACATAGCACACCAATATCACAAATGATACACATCCGTGCCATACAAAACGCACCAATATCATCAATAATGGTCCACACAGTAATTATAATAAATATCCTATTTCCATGACAATAAGGGCCAAATATCCCAAAATTGCTATACCAACAACAAGGCGTACACTAAGTACTACTATCAATATCAAGTAATTTCGTCCTTCCGTTTGACTTCAAATTCACAAACAATCCACCAATTTATACACAACGTACCAAACAAATTCTTATAGAGTCTACAGGCACCAAGCCTGATCAAACCAGTCACAAGCAATACCAAACCCTAAGGCAACATCCAACGCAAACTTCATACCCGAAGGTTTACATGAAATCTCCGACAATATTATCTATATATACGCTTCGCTAGTCGAAGTCTCAAAAAGGTAAGCAGTAACCTACGTGGCAGGCCGAGCAGCAATCTCGAGTCAAACTTGTACCCTTCCTTTACGTTGAGCCTCAAGATAATCAAAGTCTACCATATTCGAATGTGGAATTAGAACAAGAAGAAGGCATTTAATAAACTTAACTCTTATTAAATCCCCAAATTCCAACCCATAAACTAGGGTTCATAAACTAATAGAGTAAAAATAATAATCTAAAGCTCTGACCGTGGAATTAGTGTTCTAGATGTTCAATTCCTATTAATAATCAACTAATTTAGTTAACAATTACTCAAAATTCGGATTATA
The DNA here is from genome assembly GCF_019175385.1 of Lycium barbarum. Taxonomy (NCBI): domain Eukaryota; kingdom Viridiplantae; phylum Streptophyta; class Magnoliopsida; order Solanales; family Solanaceae; genus Lycium; species Lycium barbarum. Next base: position 66,554,020 of record NC_083348.1, on the reverse strand, counting down.
TAGAAAACCCCCAAATTTGGGTATAAACCCTAGCCTTTAATTCACAAATTAATCCTTAGAAATGGAAGATTCAAGTTACTATAGCTATTATCCATCAATTCCATGCTTAATGAAGCTAACCCAACCAATAATATAAGATTTCAAAGCCAAGAACTCATTAGGAGGAAAAACCCATAAAACCCCTCTTTTAATCTTAAGCTTTTTATGGAAAATATGAATCTAGCTAGTTTGTTCCCAACATATTCAAGAATATTCAACATTAATCTTACTATTTAGGAAGATTCTAGGAACCAAAATGATTTAGAGCTTAACTTAAGAACCCATTGAAGACCCATTAGATTATATGAATTCTAGGTTATGCTAGATGATTAAGAGAGGTTAATGGAATCACAATAAGGTAGGAATGTTATCTTTGGGAAGAAATCACTTTAAAACCCTCCAATTCGCCTCCACAAAACTGTCAAGTCGGGATAGAATAATGACTAGGGTTTTGGGATTTTAAACTTATAAATAAGGCCAGTCTCAATCAACACCGCTACAGCGGTCATATGGCGCCCCAGCGGCTGCGCAGACCGCTACGGCGATCCTGGCCAAAATACATACTGCCGCTGTTGCAGCTATCCTACCGCTACAGCTGTGCCGCCCCAACGGGCACTAGACACCAGAACTTTTTCCAACTTCCACAATTTCATCTCGAAATCCGACATTCACCGGAGACCCGAAACATACAAACCAAATATGCAGATATACATAAAAATGCGCTATGAACGCACTCGTAGCCTTGGAATTCCCATCAGAGGTCTCGTTGACCGAGTCAACCCCCGATACATAAAAACTATCTTTCTAACCTAGGTCCCAAAATGCACCCGAGTGCATTGGGAACTGATATGATTATGCACACAAGTTCTAAACGACCATCCGGGCCTCTCGGAATCGACAGATTCCCGAAAAATGTCCATTTACTCAAAAGTCAATTTTGAGTCAACTCATTTTTGCTTAAAGCCCAATTTTTCTATAAAACAATCCAAGGCCCACAACGATGCCTAGGATGTCATACCAACTATCTCCTCAGGACAAAATAGTTCTAACGAGACTCGGGAATGGGTTAACGAAGGCAAAAAATGGAATAATCACGGTAACGACAAAACGGGTCGTTCAAAACTTAGGATACTCTGTCCCCTTCGGAGCGGCCCCGGATGGATTATTTTTGGGTTGCACCCCGCGACCGTTCTTCTCGGGGTTATACTTCTTGTTCACATGTGGTGTATCTAATAATCGGTATCCTGACCCGCCACTGGTCATTTTCAAAGGTGGGTATGGTTGGAAACGATTCCTCGATGAACCTCGATCTGGCCCAAAGGCATTGTCTACCTTGGCCGGGGGATTTATCGAGGAAGCCCCCAGTAAGCCTTCTCGACCCAAATATTTGACTTATATCTATTGTGCACGTCGTCCCATGTAGTGTCCTGGAACTCCGGGAGGTTCTCTTTGAGCTTTCGAGAAGCATCCGAACTTAAGGGGTTTAAGCCCTTGGTGAAAGCTTCAGCTACCCAGTCGTCCGGTACAACAGGAAAATGCATATGTTCTTTCTGGAACTCTGTAACGAAGTCTCAGAGGCGCTCAGATTCTCCCTGCACAATACAGAAGATGTCTGCCTTCCTTGTTTTCACCTTTCTAGCATCGACGTGCCTTTTGATGAATGAATCGGCCAACATGGCAACAGAGGTAATAGAATTCTCTGGTAGTTGGGAGTACCATGTCATAGCCCCCCGGGAGAGGGTCTCGCTGAATTTTTTGATTAAGACTGACTAAATCTCCTTCTCCTTCAAGTCGTGGCCTTTCACCGCCATTGTGTAAACTATGATATACTCCTGTGGATCCGTTGTTCCGTCATATTTGGGAATGTTGGGCATCTTGAAACTCTTTGGGAGCAACTTCGGAGCGGCTTCAGGTTTGTACGCTCGTTGAATATACTTTCTTGCGTCGGGGTCTTCTATGACCGGAGGAGCCTCGAAAATTTGGCTCAAATGCCTTTGGAACTCCGTGACATTCTTTTTGGCCTCCTGGGAAGTTTGATCTATTTTCCCAATGATCTCTCTCATGAACCGCTTGACTTCGGCTTGGAAAGTATCGTTGGGGCGGTCTCTCTACCGGAAGCATCTTCGTTCCTTCCTATGGTTTTTTTACTACCGTTGGTAGTAGTGTTTGCACCGGTAGGAGTGGTAGGGACTCAGCTGAAAGCCGTGACTCTGACCTACGGACTGAACATGAGGGACGTAATGTTATGTCTCATCTGATCTATCTCCTCCCTCATCGAGTAATATTGTTGCCTCACGACCTGCATCGCCTCTAAGCTAGTCTTGTCTGTAGGACTGCCAGCCTCGGTGGTACCACAATCTTGCTTCCTTCCTGTTGCATTCCCGTATAGATCTTGAGGATGCAAACTATCCAATGGTACTTGGAGAGGCACGTTGCCCGAACCCATCAGAATGTTGCCTGAATTGTTTCTAGTATTCGTGTGGACGTTTGCTCCTATCATATATGAAATGGATACTAAGGAAAACACGAAACTCAAGAAAAGTTAGTAAGACAAATGATGGTCACAGTGACAACCAAAACTGTCCTGGCTCCACGGTGAGCGCCAAACTGTTTACCCGAAAAACGGTTCAATTGAATTTATGTTCGTGATCAACGACATGTGGATCAAAATGATTAGTAAATTAATATTGTATGCAAATAAATTAGACTAAAATGAAGTAAAGCAAAGCAAGGTTATGAGTAGCTTGAGCCTCGATTGAACCCGGTACTTGTTCCTCCGGCCAAACTTGTGACAAATAACTTAGAAAATAGAAAAGAGCTTTAAAATCGAGCAATTGTATATTGGAATTAAGTATTCTCTTGAACTTCTTTTCTTTACAATGGGAATGGCAATCCCTATTTATACTAAGAGCTAGGGGCACATATTCCATGTATTATTCCCCTGCCCACAATGAACATTAATTGAGTAATAATAATAAGCAATAAAGAGGACCATTAAGCCTAATAAAACCAGAAGAAAGCATTCACCCGGATTTGTAATGGCCGCCCGTTGAGCTTTCCTCCAGAACTATTCTAATAGCCTTCCAGACCAAGCGGTACCTCCGGTACAATGAAATTCCTTCCAGTGACACTACGTGCTGACTCATCCTTGACTTATCCTTTAAGACACGTGGCTTACTGGTATTGGTCCAGCTGTGTTGTACGAATTTAGCCCAATACAGTTACATCTAAATACCAAAAATCATTTCAGAACTATTGACTTTTGTTGATGCCTAATTTTTGACCTCCCATAATTTGCTTTAATTACCCAGAGTCCTTGAAATATTAAACAGAGGATTTTTTTTTTAGAAGTCAAAATAATTTTCTAAAATTTATTTACACTATATTTTGCCAATTTTGTTTGATAAAATAATTTATATAATATTATAAATTAATTTAAGTATTTTCACAATTAGTATACTTTTGCTAAATTAACCAAGAAGAGAGGATAATTTTCCATAATTATTCATTTAATTGTCTAAATTGCTAAAATAGCAATTTGTAAACTATTTTACTCTGTTTAATGCAAGGAATCTATTTAATTAAGTAAATTAGCCATTTTTACCCCTCAATTCTTATCATAGTTAATTGAGTTTTAATTGTAACTGATTTGAAAATTGCCATTAAGCGGCTATAATTGAAATAATTAGTTATTAGCCAATTATGAAAATAATTTGAACTAATCAAATTTAAAGATTCTCCTGCTACAAGATAGTCCACGAACCAAGAGTTCTACCCGCACTTCGTCTTTCCAGTTGAGGCATTCTTGATTGATTGAGACAAAACGATTCCAACAATAAATATCAAAAAGACAACAATTCATTAATGAATTTTGATAAAGTTTATTATTATTATTATGATGATTATTATTATTATGATCTTATTATTATTATTTGAACTTGACCAATTAGTTTAAATGGGGTCTTATTTTGAAAATATCTAATTAATGGATATTAATTCAATATTGGCCACCTATTAAAATTTGTGCGGAATGTCCTCACCCTATATGTGTATACACGAAATATACACACACGTATACATATACATGTGTGTATATCATGTATACATATTGACAAACCAGCCCCCCCCCCCCCCCTCTCCCTCCCCCCAATTATTTCCTTCAAAATTTAGCCGGGCCCAATCCATTAAGGATTGACCCGGCCCACCTCACACACTAAAGGAGAATATCCCCATCTTCCTCTCATTTTCAGAACCAAACAACCCTTAAGAGGTGAGAAGGGTTTCCTTCAAGCCGTCGCGGGGCCACTCTCTCTCTCTCCTCATCACATCGACTCAAAATGGTAAAGAGCAGGTTGCTATTGCTTTTCCTAGTATTCATCCGACCATTTGAGGTAAAGAATTTATTATCTTCACCCATTTTCACCAAACTCAACCCCAAACACGGTATATATTCTCACTTTTTCTCTATTATTTTACTTCTTCGTGTAGCAACGGTCAACTACACTGAGAAGTTTTAATGGTTTTTGTTGTGTTGCAAGTTTGAATCAACGAATCTCATTGTTCACAAAGAACCGAGATGATCAACTCATTTTTGGGTTAAATCTAACATTCTCACTTTTTCTCTATTATTTTACTTCTTCGTGTAGCAACAGTCAAATACACTGAGAAGTTTTAATGGTTTTTGTTGTGTTGCAAGTTTGAATCAACGAATCTCATTGTTCACAAAGAACCGAGATGATCGACTCATTTTTGGGTTAAATCTAACCCTTTATCACTTAGTTTACTTTTTCTGAGCCGTTGATGTTTGTTGTGATAACATGCAATTGAGAAATTTCAAATGTCCCACATCGTTTGGAACCTAGGGTTTTATGATTTAGGGGTTCTATAAATATATAACCCCAATTTTGCATAAAAAAATGAGGAGCATCTGAAAATTTCTTTTGCTTAAAAAAAATCTGAATACCTAGGGTTTCTAGCTATTTTTGCTTAAAACCTTTAATTTTCGGGTTAAGTTAAATTTTTTAAATATTTAAGTGTTGTTATTGTTGTTGTTGGTCGGGTTGGGAGAAGAAGGATCTTCTAAATCTAATCTCTTCAGGGTTGCGCCATAGAAAGGTAATTTCCCCATTTCTTCTTTATTTATTTAATTTTTTTTGTGCTGTTAATATTAGTTTGGTTTCGATGTAGCTAGTTTGCTAGTTCATTTTTGCTTAAGTTAGATTAATATGATGTTTAGTAGTTGGGGTTTGATTTATGTCTGGTTATTGCTTAATGTATGTCCTTATTAACTTATTGTTACCTAGATTAGTTCAATATGTCTATATTTACTTAATATGGTTTCTTGTTAATTGGTTGTTGTCTAAGTTGGTTTAAAAGGTGCCATTGTTTATGATGGTTTAATGTGAGTTCTTGTTTGTTGTCTATTTACTTAATCTGAGTTCTTGATTAGTCTAATTACAGTCTGCACTGATCGAATCAGATATATGTTAATCTTAGGCTTATAATAATTAAGGTAGCATTCATTTAGATCTATATTGATAAAAACGTTCCCAGTCTTAATCCCTTAAGAAGGATTGAAGTTAGTATGTGCTTTTAGGATATGTGAACCTCTCCCTGAGTTATGGTCCTAAGACTACTTGAAAGATTTATAGTCTAAATTTGTCTAAAAGAAGTAAGTAATCTGGTTTAAATATTTTATGATGGTCTCTGTTGATCCATGTCCTGTGACAACACTGTATTCATTTTGAAGGAAGTTTAATTGTGATTACATGATTCTGTGTAAGCTTAAATATGAAGTAATAAGTTGGTTCCTTGACCCTAATGTGAGGTTATATCATGGTTTACAAATTAATAGTTAAACTTGTTTACAAGATTAAGCTTAGACTATAACCTGCTGAAATTTGTTTTGTCTAATCTATGGAGAATCAGTTTTAATACATGACCATGTTAGTGTCCTGATCAAAGGGAAAATGGTTTAAAAAATATTGAACACACCTAGTAACTAAGTATTGACTTGCTTGGGTTCTGAATTTGTCCTAAACAACTAGTGTTCCTCTTTGGTTTTCCTATAGACTAGATCTCTATTTGACTGTGTGCTTGACTTGTAATTAGCTTATGGATTTTAAAACTGGAACATTTTGAGTCATTTCGAAACTGTCAACTTTTTTAATATAGATTGGTATGTGTTATTTCTGTGTTGATAAATTAGTTTAACTTGGTAAATGATAACTTGCTAGGTATATACTGAGTCACTTGTATGTCTGAACATGGATTGGTTCGTCTAATGAAGCTGAAAAAAGAATACTTACTTTTAATAAGATATTGGCTTAATTGTGATTCAGTGATTCATTAGAGGGAGTGCCTAAACTGAATGATTGTGGGAATCTTGTCCAAATATAATCTTGTCCAAATATGCTAAGTCTTTTTTTTTTTTGAAACTATTAAAGGAAGAAACCTTTTTCCCTTCATGATGTTGCTTCCACGTGTGAACTGGTTTAGGCTATTGAACCCCTGAACTTGAAACTAAATTAGAGACTACTACTTGACAACTTATTTTAATTCATATCTTGATAACTGGTTTATGACATCTAGTGGCTATTAATTTGTTCTCTTTAAAAGTATAGTCACTAGTTATTGTATTCATTTACTTGTCTTGTATGCTTGCCTGAGAATTTCTCCTTAAAAATTTATTAGAAACTTATACTAGGTATAGATTAAGTACACTAGTTTGTGCATGTGGACTGTGGACTATCTCTATTTGGTCTTGGCTGTGTAATAAACTATTTAAACATCTTAGTGACTATGCTTGAATTCAATAGGGCACTGATGTTTGATGCTAAATATAAGTAACTGGTTAGGTATATGTAGTTAATATACATTGATATTTTGTTAAGGGATTGTTTGTTATCATTATCAAATGTACATTCCTTCCCTCATTATACTATGAATTAAACACATAAATGGAGAGACAAAAATAGCATTTGGGAATTAAGGTTGAGCCTTCCCTGGTGTCTACCATGTCAGGGGTTTCCAGAACCCCTTGAATCTTGTACGACATCAGGAATAAGAGGGTGAAAAATTTCCCTTTTAGGCTGTTTTAGTATCTCCATAGGTGTGTATATCAATGGTATATTGGTTGAAAGTTGTGTATCTATGTTTGTGTGACATCACTTCTTTTTCATTTAAGAAAATGACCCTATGGGCCTGTTTTACTTTATGACAGTTTTGAGTTTGAGTCTGTGTCATTTCACTTAAATCTCTATGGGCTCTTATTATTTATATCTGAGTCTGTCCAATTTAATAAATAAAATTAGTATAGTAATGATTAAATGATTAGTTTATTGATCAGTTACTAATCGTTATTTTTCTTGTGTGTTTGCAAAAAAATACCCTCGGTCTATTGAGCCTTTGCATTTATCACGTGAATTGGGCTAAGCCCAATTCCATCTATGATCGAGTCTGTCCAAGGAGGGGAATGGCAAGGGAAGCAAATATTATTGAAGGCCCAGCTATGGGTGAAAATAGCCTAATGGGTGCGGGTAGCCATTAGGCTATTTTTAATTACTGCATGTTGTAAATGAACTCATATATATAGTGAAACCCCATAAATGTTAGAATTTAGGATTAGTATTTAGAGATTAGGAAAGTCCCCCTAAAAATGATTTCAACTACTTATGTCTCAACTAGCGTTAAAACTAGCAATTTTGGTTTAAAAATGAGACTTTCCTTTCGTGAAAATGTTTTTCAAAAAAATGGAACCAAGATCTTTAAAACTAAAAGTTGTCGGATACAGCAAAAACCCTTTTCTCAAAGTTGTTCATTTCTGGAAATTGGTCAAAAAGGATAAATGAGCTCAAACCATTTTACAATTAAATAAAGGCCTGAATATTATAAGAAGAAATTCAAAGTAATATTTGATGCAAAAACTCTTCGGAAATTTGGTAAACTTTGAAGTTAAAGTATAGAACAAAACATGTGTTTTATGGACTGAAACTATGACATTTTCTGGGCTTAGAAATAAACGGACCACACGAGGTTTTAAAATCAGTTTCTGAAAATGTGTTGGGCCTGGAAGCCCATGTGATATTCTAGATAAAAAGTAGACATTTATTAAAATTGAAGTACTTTAAACTCTTTGATAGAAACAACACAGTTGGGCCAAAAGAGAAAAATAATATGAGACCAAGAGGCAAATATTTGGGCCTGCAGTTGCTGAGTGGATTCTGACCTTGGAATATAATTTGACTTATGGGCTTCACTTTAAAATTTGGCTCAAATCGGAAAATGTATACAATTATACATACATATACATACATACATACATACATACATACATACATATATATATATATATATATATATATATATATATATATATATATATATATATATATATATATAAACGGGAATATATTCCATACTTTGTACATATATAAAACCCGTAAGTACCAAACCCATTACGTTAGGACTAGAATAGTAGTGACTGTACTTGGGAGAAATCCTAGGTGTGTCCTAGTCCGGCAATAAAGTGAGTTAAATACTTACGTGCATTTTCAAACTCAAAAATCCCTTTTTATAAGGGAACTTGTTGCCGAATTTTTTCAAAAATTATGATATGAAAAAAAAGGACATTTTTGCAGAAACTTAAACATTTTAAAATAAATACAGTTAAATCACACATTGAAGTTCGTAGGTCAACTGTATTCTATAGATCTTTAATACTAGGGTGCGTAAAACCTTCCCTAGGGTATTACCAGAACCCTTACCTCGAACTTGGTCCAAAAAGATTTTTACTTATTTGAAAAAAAAAAATTAAACCCGGTTTTCCTAGTTTTTCATAATGAATTACGTGACGACTCTAAAAATACTAAATCCAATTAGAGCACCAACAATCTCGTAGTAACTTTTATGCCTTACCTGCATAAAAGCAAACCGTAACAACCTTGACTATCATTTGTGCCCCTATATAACGAAGGCGTTTGCAATTTCATATTTCACCTACAAATGTATCATCAGTATTTAGTTGTAGGTTCACGATGTGTTATTTGATTTATCATTAAATAATTATTTTGGTGTCTTGACTACACCCACATAAGTATCAAAGTTTGTTAATTCCGTGATAAATTACCATATGGTTTCAGTACTCTGGACTTGCAATTGCTTCCGTATTGTTATATTTGTCCGTTAGCATTTACTTAGTAGCAGTGGCGGAGCCAGGAGTTTTATTAAGGGGGTTCAAAATATGAAAAAAATAAACATGCGAAGAAGCTATAGGGGGATCCACATCTACTATATATACATAAAATATATTTAACCATGTATAAACAGTGTAATTTTCTGTCAAAAGGATCTAAACTCCCTTGGCTGTAAATAGCTCCGTCCCGAGAGAATTGTAACATCCAGTAAATTCGAGTTAGGTATGAATGTGAAATAATTGGGGTTGAGATGTCCTCTTATCGATATGGATCCTGATAGTTCCAAGTGAATTCATGTTTTGATGATTGTCAAACTGTTTCAGAACCAGATAAGAGACCTGGTCTGTAATCTGCTCTCTGTGCACCTTGCACTGTCGACAGAGACAACTGTAAAGCCGAGCCACTTGCTGCAAACAAGTACAGCAGTGAGCTGGCCCATGCTTTAGGTCAAAGTGAACAAGTGGTCTATTTTCTCCGCACATGCTCCCACTATATATACAACATGATGACAACATATTTGGTAGACTTGAGAACCGAATCTAAATAGCGCAAAGTTGCCGACACAAGTTCTCAAGATCTCTCAAGAACAAAGTTACTTTCAAGCTGAAGAACCAGATCCTAATATGAGTTTAGTCTATGTTCTTTAGGTTGTTGTAAGTCTTTGTTCATGTGCTCAAACTGTAAACCTACCCTTCCCAAACAGGAAGCTGTTTGTAGGTGTTCTAAATTCTCAACGTTGCTTCTACAAGCTCTTGAATGGTACACTAGGCTAGAGTTAGCTTAGTTGTATTAGTTGAATTCTCAAAGGTTTCTTGTTGGAAGAGTGTCTTCACAAGAACTTTGAGTGGTACACTAGGCTAAAGTTAGTCTAGGTGTATTAGTTTCCTTGGCTAGAGTTAGTCAAGTGGAGGTGCTTGCAATCAGAAGCATTGCAAGGGTGGAGAGGTTACAGGGTTAGTTCCTAGGTTGCATAAGCGTTATTGTAAGGGTGAGAGATTATAGGAGTTAATTCCTAGCTTACGATAGAGCTGAAACTTGAAGTTGCTCGTGTAGTAGAGTTAAAATCCTACTGGGTAGGTCGTGGTTTTTAATCCCTTAAGCAAGGAGTTTTCCACGGTAAAATCGTGCCTTCTTTACTTGCTGCATTGCATAAGGGAACTGCTGTACAACCAGGTGCCTTAAATACTTTTTGGTGGACGCACAACCAACAACAGATCCCTTCGGGATAGGTACAGGTGTTACGTGATCTTTTCGGGGTCAAATGAGATAAGGAAGTTCATTAAGAATCGTGAAATTCGTCCAAGTTTAAGACTGGTTTTAGTTATGTCCAGTTTTCGGGTATCTATGTTAGGAATTTTGGAAAACTCAAATCATGAAAGTTGTAGGTATTTGAAATAAATTTCTAACGGTAGGTCACCCGCATCCAATAGGGCTACGTACGAAACGTTATGACCATTTTAGTAAGCAACAGTCTGCAGTCGTGTCGCAAGGGTGCCGCGATCAAAACGTGGTCCTGACCAAAATATTGCCTTGTGCGGCACCACTACATGGCAAGGCTGTTGTAGCTGGTATGATCCATGATGGGTCCGCGACGCAAGGGTGTCGCGGCCTATTATTTTTCTAGTTTTGAATTTTATACGTCTCCCACTTCGTTATATTCATTCCCACTTTGTTTTGGCCGACTTTTTGAGAGGAAACAACCCTAAAACTTCCCCAAAACATCTAAGGTAAGTTATTGATCAATTACCATCATTACTTCATCATTGTAACATTAAATTGATAGTAGTTCATCTTCCCACACCCTAGATTCTTGAAAACTCAAGAAAGAAGAAGAAGGGGGGGTGGAATTTTGTCTAAAAGGTAAGATTTCTGATTTTGTGGGATTATTAATGAGTTTTGGACTAGTGTAGAGCATAATGCAAGATTAGAATTCACTAATGTTTCACATAAGGATTCAAGAACAAGTTTTAAGGCTAGAAAAGCCCTAGTTTTTCAAATAAGGGTATAAATCCCTAGAATTGGTTAAAGTTCTAAACTTTGTTATTAATAACCTATTGTAGAGTGATTGTTGAACCGTGGAAGATTTGTTGGAACCATTTTAGCTGGATTGTGGTATCTCCCTTTTGAATACCTTCTTCGGAAGTATGTCTTTAAAAAAAAAAAAAAACTTTTTGACTATAAAGGTAGTTTGTATGCCTCCTTTTAACATGCTATTTTGAAACGATTTGGGTGACTTTTTGGGTGTGGTTTGTGTGCGTGAGGGACAAGCCAACATTAAATCTTGTTTGTACTATATTACATACACTACTAAAAAAATAGTATTTCCCGACATCAAAAAAATAGCAATTTCGGACCTCATGAGGTCGGTTTTGGGCAAAAACCGACCTCAAAATCAGGTCGGAAAATAGGGGGTCGGAATTATTACCGACCTCATGAGGTCGGTAATGTTTTTTAGTCGGGTATTAATTAAATAAAATACCGACCTCATTAGGTCGGTAAATTATATTAATAATATAATTTATTTTCAAAAAACCGACCTCATGAGGTCGGTAATTTGCAATTTCTATAGATAATTTTGCAGCAAACCGACCTCATGAGGTCGGTAATTTGCAGTTTCTGGGAATATTTTGCATAAAACCGACCTTATGAGGTCGGTAATTTGCAATTTCTGGGAATATTATGCATAAAACCGACCTCATGAGGTCGGTAATTTGCAATTTCTTGAAACTTTTTGCAGAAAACCGACCTCATGAGGTCGGTAATCTGCGAAAAAAATTGTAGGATCCAGCTGCTATTCCAGCTGCCCCCCTGTCAAGATGAATTTTTTTTTATATTCGACTAAAACCAGCTCAAATAGCTGCCAACAATTCACCAAACTACTAAAAAACATAAAACATTAAGCTACTTAAACAAACACATATATCACAACCAACAATACGTCAAATTCAATTCGAAACTACTTCAAAGTTGAATCAAAACGTCATTCAAACATTCCGAAGAAACATTAAGCTACTTCAACATTCACAAACATCTACACAACATTAAACTACTTCAACCTTTGCAAACATCCACAAAACATTAAACTAGTAGATCTACACTAAGTTAGTCTACAACATTAGACTAAGTTAGTCTACAACATTAGACTAAGTTAGTCTACAACATTAGACTAAGTTAGTCTAACTCATTAGACTAAGTTAGTCTACAACATTAGACTACTTCACCCCTCACAAACATCCACAAAACACTTACACAATCCACAAATCCAACACAACATTAACATTCAAGCATTCCTTTGTGTGTTTGACACGTGAGTCCCATCATCATTCGCACCACTAGATTGAGTATGGGGGTTACGAGCGCCATCAGGATACGAGGGAATCCCCCTCGAAGCAAGTAGTCTGCCTTTGAAAGTTGATATTGATTATGAAATTAGAAGGTAAAATTAGCAACCAAATTAAATCTCGAATTCAACAGAAAAAACTATCAAACATTTAGTAAACATGGTTGAAATCAATACTACGAAAAGGTTCAGACTAATATGAAAATAAAGACATCAACACACAGAAGCTGCTTTGGAAGAACAAAATTAAACGAAATTAACCTGCTGAAGAGCAGATTATCTTCTGGGTTCTTCAGTTTTCTGTCAAACCTGCAGTTTATACAATTGTTACTGGTTTGATATCAATAATGATAGTCGCTTCAGTATCTTAAGGATACATATGTATACACAATTAAATTTAATTGATTGTCTTTTCAGCGGAATATTCAGCCACTAATATAGCTAATATACACAGGTAGCTCAGAATTTGCACTTTTTCCTATCAATGTTTTGGAAAAGCCATCCATAAGTTCTTCATTTTAAGGGAAATTAACACAAAAAGTGAGGAATATGCATGTCAACATTTATAACACAAACTGAACACGTATGTATAGACATTTACATGCATATGCATAGATATGCTAGATGAAAAAAACACTAACGAGTAAACATTTCACCACTAACCATATATGGACATTTATCACAGGTACTCCAACTAAATTCTCTACAGAGAGAAGATAAAAAACAATACTTTTGATTTCTTTTTGGTGTAAAGAGGATTTGATTATGATGCAGAATCTTTGTTAGACACATTTGAGTCCATGCTGATTTGATGTGAAGCTGGATTTTTTTGTAAATATTCAAAGCACAATTCCTGCTGCTTTTATAAAACTTACCCTTAATATCAGCCTATTATTAGGAGGTCCAACTACTCATGTGATCCAAGAGAACTTCACAATAGGTAATCACACTTTGTGTTAGTTGTTTCTTTTAAGAATTGTTTAGCTGAATATAAATGGGAGAAGACCAACCTCTATATGTCTTCTAGTTCTTGCCACATCTAAAGGACATGTTGCAACAGTTGCAAGACTTCTTGCAAAAAATTCAGCAGAGAAGTTTGCACCAAGGACAGTTGTTGCACTTGTTTCATCTCCCACCAGTCCTAGTAGCTTCCTCCTAACCTTCACAAAAGTAGCGAGAGTTCTATTCAATTAAATGCAGTGTGAGTGAAGGGATAGCACCAAGTTATGGACTAGAAGCACTTAGTGGCTCAAGAGTAGACCAGAAAATTGCAGAGAAAGGAACATCACGAGCTAGTTGTGCCCCTAGACCAGTCCAGAGGAGGCGGTAGGCTTGCATTGCTATCCATTGGTTGGTGGGAAGGAATTAACCACAATGTGTTAGCATAACATTAAAAAAAAAAAGGCAAGAGTAGGAGCAGGATCAGGTAAACTTTCATTACGGATTACACAAAGAAATTGAATATGTTAAATGTCATATCCTGTAAGTTACACTTTTAGCTGATATATTCTGTGTCTCTCAAACAACTAAAACTAGAGGGCAGTTAGTTAATTAGGATGGAATTTAACTTGTATTTTCTTACTAATTTTGAAAGGATCAAGTATTTCTTCGCAAAACCTTGTAAAGTCTAAGCTTCTTATAGGTCTATTCAAAAATCAATTAAGGACAAGATAATTCGGAGAGAACTTCTTCATAGAAAGCATCATTGGTATGTTGAATTTCCCCATAAATTTACAGAGAAATAAAGTCCCTTAAATAATTATATTACAAGAAAACCTGCACTTCAATGGGAACCCCAAGGAATCCAAGGAAGAGATGAAAGCTCCAACTAGTGTATTGTTATTGTCACTGAAGGAACATAAGATGGCGGAGGGAAAATAAAAAAGGAAGAGCATAAGATCGCCAAAATAGATAGTTCAGAGGATAAGACTAATGCTGGTTAAAGGTGGATGGCCCTAATCAGTATGGAGCATGTAAATCCACATAACCTGCCTGTTTATTCGAACAACTTTTATATATGTACAAGGCAGGAACCTATCGAGTCAAGACTAATGCTAACGATGAAGAGGGGTAGATAGTACAGTATAACTATGTGAAGTCAACTAAAGCAAGTTTGATGAAGAAGTATTTGATGAAGAATATTACAATTTTGATGATAGTTGTTTGCACTATTGACTGGAGAAACGACCCCAACTAACGTCTTCTTCTTTCTGTGTTTTTCATACTTCGGTGTGATAAGTAGTTCACCTTCATTTCTTTAAGACATAAAAAATGCATACTAGATGACAACTGAGCTGTTTGAAAGTGAATCAGTAAAGTAGGCCTTCGAGGGAACCCGCAGTCACTACCATTCAGATGTGCACAGGGCAAACCCCGCTCCTGTGCAATAGCACCGCAAACCATACAAGAGAGATAACCCGCACTAGGCAAGCCCCGTGAGACGAGCATTACCCAAAAGGCAAATCTCCGTACGCAGTGGGTTTTGAACCAGATACCTCCATTGTGGAAGCCCCATGCTCAACCAACTAAGCCACCCTTGCGGGTACAGTGCATGCTTTGGATACATCAATATGCCTTTTTTTTTTTTCAAGAAATCACATAGCAAAAACTTAAACTAGAAAAGGAAGAAAAGAAAACCTTCACACTGTTGTTCTACTTCTTTTCTCTCACAAAATTGGGTTTAACCAAAACTGAGAAATTAACAAAAGGGTATAAACAGATCCAAGTTCACTTCCTTCCTAATTCTACACCAAAAAACACAATTTCATTTGGATACTCACCTACTGAAACAGGTAAATCTACTGAAAGGAAAAGTACCTTAACACAGATTCTGCAGTCGCTCTGAGGTCTAATGAACTTCTTGACCCTCTTCTTCACAACCTTATTCTTCAGAGATACAAAACAAAATGCATTGAAGCTAAACCGGTTTGTCTCTAAGAAGTTAAATAAAAAATAAGAATAGAAAAACATGATACGAAACCAAAATACTAAGAAGTTAAACTTCCACTATGGCCTTCTTCAATATAAACTCATCATCATCAATAATGAATGAACATATTTGTATGGGACGGTGGCGACGGTGACTGGCAAGCGGCGACGGTGACTGGAAGGCGGCGATGGTGACTGGCGGGCGGGTTATTAGGGTTAGATATTGGGGGGAGAGAAAAGGTGAGAGGAAAGAGAGAGAAAGTGAATAGATGAAGGGTACGTATATATTTAAGTGGTCTGTATTTTTCATTTATTTAACTAATTATACCGACCTCATGAGGTCGGTATGTATAATTATTTAATAAATTTATTTTTAATTAAAAGCATACCGACCTCACGAGGTCGGTTAATTAAAATTTAATTTTAATAAACCGACCTCGTGAGGTCGGTATTCTTTTAAATTAAAAATAAAATTATTATATTTAGCATCAAATAAATTCCCGACCTACTGAGGTCGGTACATTACGTTTTTCAAATTTTAGTACAATATTACCGACCTCATGAGGTCGGTTTATTTTTAAAAAAATTAAAAAATAAATATTACGACTTTCCGACCTCAACTGAGGTCAGGAAATACTGTTTTTTTAGTAGTGATATACGTATTCATGATTGCTCTCTAAAGGATGATTGAAAATTTAGATACAAAGCTTTGGTATTTGAACATGAATTACCCCATAAGGGATGCTTAAACTTGACTTCGAAAAAGCTTGGATATTTCATGTGTTTCGCTTTATGAACGGATTGTGTTGAACTTGAAATGTATATAATGACTTGAACTTGGTTTCTAAACCCATTAATGATTTGAGATACCCCTATTGATGGGATGATGAACTTATCCATAATGCTTATTAGGTTTTTATGCTATGATTGTGATTCGGCTATTATGTCATGATCTCTATTATTTGTGTTTGTCCTAGTGTAACACCCCGTAAATTTGAACAAGGTGTGAATTTGTAAACATCTAGTGTTAAGATGATATTTTATCTATATGAACTCATTCTTGATGAATTCGGGTGAAAGATGGTCGTTTTGAAATCAAACCAACTATTGAAGTTCTTAAGGGCTCTTACATTCGCCTAAGTTTTGATAGGTCTGTCTTCTGGTCGATTTTCATGAAAATGTGTTGCGAATTTGGAAAATATTCCTTGATGAAAGTTGTATATCTTTGAAATAGATTTCCAACCGTAGGTCGCCCAGCCCAAACAAAGTTGCGTACAAAAGGTTATGTCTATTTTACTAAAGCCTATCCTCCCTGAAAATTTTGCATGTGTTACGGTGAGACGTTACGGACCGTAACACGTGTTACGAGCCGTAACATGGCACCATAACGTCTAAAAAATCACCAGAACTCTCTGGAAATTTTCACTAAAGGACGGTCCGTAACACGAAGGATGGTCCGTCCTTCGGGGGCGTCCTTTGGCCCGTTTTCACCAGAAAAGTATAAATAAGACACTTGTTTTGTTTATTCATCTACTTTCTAAACAACCCTAAGGACGAAAATCATTCCTCCAAGCCTCCAAATCAAATGTAAGGACATCCTTAATATTACTAATCCATTCTAACATCAAACTCATGATTCTTAACATGATTCTTGTGACCAAAACCTAGGGTTTGCAACATAATTCTTTCCAAAGCGATTCAGGCTAGGGTTTGAGTGTTATTCATTAGAAAAGTGAATTGGTAAACTTTGTTTAACGTACTAAGGTATGTCTCTTTAAAAATAAAATCCTTTTTAAAAATAAAGTTAATTTGTATGTCTCTTTTGAACATACTCTTTCTATCGGTTTTTTTACGAACTCTTTGGTTGTGATTTGTATGTCTCTTTTAAAAATCATTGTTGACTATAGAGGTGATTCGTATGTCTCTTTTAAAATCATTGTTTACTATAAAGGTGATTTGTATGTCTCTCTTTTAAAAACGTTATTATGGATATATGTCTTTTTCTCGAAAGGTTTTTGTTGAATAAAAAGGGTGAACTTCTCATACAAAACCCTAATGCATGGCTCTTTTAAAATCTTTTTTTTTTAATATAAAGGTAATTTGTATGTCTAGATTTTCTCAAAAATCTTTCTTCAAGTATGTCTATATTCAAAAAATTATCTTTTCAACTATGTCTACTTGTGAAGTATGTTTAAATTGTGAAAGCATGAATTGTATTTGAGAATCCTTCCTTGATTGTTTGTATAAGTTATAACTCTTGTTTGGTGGAACTAATTCTGGAATTAAAGATGATTTCTTTTAGACAAGGTCATGCGTGTGTAGGGTCAAGCCCGCATCGAACCTTATACGAACTATACTACTTTGTGAAACTTGCTTTTCCCATTATTGGATGATTGAACTTAATCTTCTAAAGGTTGGACCTTAAACTTGTTTTGTTGTTGAATGGGTTTCTTGAACTTGAAATTGAAAGAGATTTGAATAAGATTCTAAATCGGTTATGACTTGAAATGCCTCCATTTTGAGATGATGACTTGAAAAGTGAGATTCGGCTCTAAGCCATGATTGATGATTCGGTAATATGCCATGATTTGTATTTTGTTGGTATTTGGGCCTGTATGGGCAAGCTGTGCTAATCCAGAGGACGATTAGCCGTTATGGATCCTAACGTATCGATACGAGTATTGCTGTGTCAGTCCAGAGGACGTTTGACCTCCGTTGCTTCCTAGCACGGGGTATCTATTGCTGTGCTAGTCCAGAGGACGATTAGCCTCCATATCTTCCTAGACCGGAGTATCTATTGCTGTGCTAGTCCAGAGGACGTTTAGTCTCCGTTGCTTCCTAGCCCGGAGTATCTATTGTTGTGCTAGTCCAGAGGACTATTATCCTCCGTGGTTTCCTAACCCGAAGTATCGATTGATTGATTAGTCTGCCTATGAGTGGCTTGTTTCGTATCTTGTTACCTGTGAGTGGCTTGTGGTGATATTGAATCCGTAAGTGAAATGCTTGGCATGGTAAATGGTAAGGAGTTAAGTTAATATGTCTTTCGTTGTTGGATTCTTTCATGACTCTTTAATGTTGCTGACGTACGTTATTCCTGGGTTTGAATTGTGATTTTCATTAATATCATTTTATTAATTTTATTCATCATATCTTGTTTGTAACTATTGCCCCTTAGACACTCACTGAGTACGAAGTACTTAGGCATACCATTGATGTTTTTTATGGTATGTTAGGTAACGAAGAAGAGCAGGTTCTTAACACTTCAGGCGCTTAGGAAGGACTTACTGTTGCTGCTGATTTGGTGAGCCCACACGTTCGCTCGTGGGACACCCTATTTTTTTGTTTGTTCAGTATTAGTTTTTCGGGCTGCGTCCCAATGAGTCAAACTATTAGTCCTATATCTTAGAAGCTCCATAGTATACGTTCTTGTGGGTAGTTGTTGAGTTATTGATTAACTCTCGGGCACGTTATTACGTTTGACTAAGTATTGGATGAATAAAGACTTCCGCTGATTTAATTCATATATTCATGATTTGTTATACTTATTTTATAAACTGTTGGAGGCGAATATTGAACCTGGAGGGTTCAAGTGTCATTATTGCATTGTTTAGGTTCTTTCGATGTTGTTCATGACGTCAGATGCCGGTCACGTCTAGGGTGGGGTTTTGGGGCGTGTCAAGCTTGGTATCAGAGCCTAGGTTTAAATGTGTCCTAAGAGTTGTCTGTGTCTGTGGAGCTGTGTCTAGTGGAGTCTTCCTTGTGCAGCCTGATCACCTGCATGATCGAAAGACTACCAGGGCATTTATAGGTGTTTCTCACTCTTCTATATTCTAGATTGTGCTATAGAGCTTGAACTACCGTTAGGATCATTCTGACATTTTCGATAATTCGTGCCCCACAGAAATGGCTTTAACTCGTGCAAGGACTGCTAATCAGGGAAACAATGGTGCTTCTAACTCATCGTCTAGTGGACGAGCCGGCAGGGTCACTAACCGTACCACTGCTAGGGTCGAGAACGGTAATTCCTGGGTTGGTTTTTCCGAGCAACAAGAGAATTGGAAGGGAGAAAAGAGGCTAGACAGGGAACAAAGTAAGAAGGCCCGATCTGCGGGTGGTTTCACTGGTTCGTATCATGGAGGGCGACGGAAAGGAAATTCTGCACCTTAATAGTTTGTTTCTCAGTCTAATATGGGCGTTCCATCTGGTGGACTAGGTCAGAGGAACAATAATCATAACAGATATTCACAAGGTAGTAACCGACAAGCATATAGATGGGAGAGGATCGTGTTTGTCACCATTGTGGGATTAGGGGTCATATCAAGAAATATTGTAGGAAGTGGCTTCGTGAAATGGCTAACTCTTCAGGCCAAAAGAATAATCCCTCTAATGGTAATGCTAAGAACACCCCTAATGCTCGTGGTAATAGGGCTGGTAAAGCGGTTGCTAACACCGCTAATGGGGGACAAGCTCGACTTTATGGTTTGACTCGTAGAGAGGCGGCTGAAGACCCTGATGACGTGGGGACAGGTATTGTCACTATATGTTCTCTTAAGGCGTATCCGTTGACCGATTAAAGTTTGACTCTTCATTATAAAACTCTGTGCTTTGTCCTCGACTATGTAGAGAACCCAAACAGTTAGTGCCTCGACAGTACTTCTAGGATCTATAATATTGTGTGGTGTATTTAAGGATCGTGAGACTACTTCTGATTTGTTGGAAATAGGAATAGAGGACTTTGAGGTGATTATGGGTACAGACTGGCTTACCAAGTGTCATACAATTCTAGATTGAAATGGTTAGGCTAGTAGTTCTAGGTGAACCCATTATAGATTGAAAGAGTAATATCGTTAAATCTCGAGGTAGACTATGGGTGTAAATCCCTTATTCAATGCTTAGGCTTGTCTGGTTGTTGTGGGAGTCTCTGTGAGGACCATATGGGTATTGTTAAAGCATTATATAAGTTTTGTTTGTGATATCTTACCACATAAAGAAGCACTAGTGAGAATTCGAAAGTTTGAGGGTTAGCGAAAATCTTAGGCCATAACCCTCATTCGAGGACGAATGATCTTAAGGGGGGGATAATGTAACACCCCGTAAATTTGAACTAGGAGTGAATTTGTAAAACTCTAGTTTTAAGATGATATTTTATCTATATGAACCCATTCTTGATGAATTCGGGTGAAAGATGGTCGTTTTGAAATCAAACCAACTATTGAAGTTCTTAAGGGCTCTTAAATTCACCTAAGTTTTGGTAGGTCTGTCTTCTGATCGATTTTCATGAACATGTGTTGCGAATTTGGAAAAACTTCCTTGATGAAAGTTTTAGATCTTTGAAATATCTTTCCAACGGTAGGTCGCCAGCCCAAACAAAGTTGCGTACAAAAATTTATGCCCATTTTACTAAAGCCTATCTTCGCTGGAAATTTGGCCTGTGTTACGGTGAGACATTACGGACCGTAACACGTGTTACGGGCCGTAACATGGTACCGTAATGTCTCAAAAATCACCAGAACTCTCTGGAAATTTTCACTAAAGGACGGTCCAAAGAACGGTCCGTCCTTCGGGGGCGTCCTTTGGCCCGTTTTCACCAAAAAAGTATAAATAAGACACTTGTTTTGTTTATTCCTCCACTTTCTAAACAACCCTAAGGACGAAAATCATTCCTCCAAGCATCCAAATCAAAGGTAAGGACATCCTTAATATTACTAATCCATTCTAACATCAAACCCTTGATTCTTAACATGATTCTTGTGACCAAAACCTAGGGTTTGCAACATAATTCTTTCCAAAGCGATTCAGGCTAGGGTTTGAGTGTTATTCATTAGAAAAGTGAATTGGTAAAATTTGTTTAATGTACTAAGGTATGTCTCTTTAAAAATAAAATCCTTTTTAAATATAAAGTTAATTTGTATGTCTCTTTTGAACATACTCTTTCTATCGGTTTTTTTACGAACTCTTTGGTTGTGATTTGTATGTCTCTTTTAAAATTCATTGTTGACTATAGAGGTGATTCGTATGTCTCTTTTAAAATCATTGTTTACTATAAAGGTGATTTGTATGTCTCTCTTTTAAAAACGTTATTATGGATATATGTCTTTTTCTCGAAAGTTCTTTGTTGAATAAAAAGGGTGAACTTCTCATACAAAACCCTAATGTATGGCTCTTTTAAAATCCTTTTTTTTTTAATATAAAGGTAATTTGTATGTCTAGATTTTCTCAAAAATCTTTCTTCAAGTATGTCTATATTCAAAAAAATCATCTTTTCAACTATGTCTACTTGTGAAGTACGTTTAAATTGTGAAAGCATGAATTGTATTTGATGAGAATCCTTCCTTGATTGTTTGTATAAGTTATAACTCTTGTTTGGTGGAACTAATTCTGGAATTAAAGATGATTTCTTTTAGACAAGGTCATGCGTGTGTAGGGTCAAGCCCGCATCGAACCTTATACGAACTATACTACTTTGTGAAACTTGCTTTTCCCATTATTGGATGATTGAACTTAATCTTCTAAAGGTTGGACCTTAAACTTGTTTTGTTGTTGAATGGGTTTCTTGAACTTGAAATTGAAAGAGATTTGAATAAGATTCTAAATCGGTTATGACTTGAAATGCCTCCATTTTGAGATGATGACTTGAAAAGTGAGATTCGGCTCTAAGCCATGATTGATGATTCGGTAATATGCCATGATTTGTATTTTTTTGGTATTTGGGCCTGTATGGGCAAGCTGTGCTAATCCAGAGGACGATTAGCCGTTATGGATCCTAACGTATCGATACGAGTATTGTTGTGTCAGTCCAGAGGACGATTGACCTCCGTTGCTTCCTAGCACGGAGTATCTATTGTTGTGCTAGTCCAGAGGACGATTAGCCTCCGTATCTTCCTAGACCGGAGTATCTATTGTTGTGCTAGTCCAGAGGATGATTAGCCTCCGTTGCTTCCTAGCCCGGAGTATCTATTGCTGTGCTAGTCCAGAGGACTATTAGCCTCCGTGGTTTCCTAACCCGAAGTATCGATTGATTGATTAGTCTGCCTATGAGTGGCTTGTTTCATATCTTGTTACCTGTGAGTGGCTTGTGGTGATATTGAATTCGTAAGTGAAATGCTTGGCATGGTAAATGGTAAGGAGTTAAGTTACTATGTCTTTCGTTGTTGGATTCTTTCATGACTCTTTAATGTTGCTGACTTACATTATTCCTGGGTTTGAATTATGATTTTCATTAATATCATTTTATTAATTTTATTCATCATATCTTGTTTGTAACTATTGCCCCTTAGACACTCACTGAGTACGAAGTACTTAGGCATACCATTGTTGTTTTTTATGGTATGTTAGGTAATGGAGAAGAGCATGTTCTTAACACTTCAGGCGCTTAGGAAGGACTTACTGTTGTTGCTGATTTGGTGAGCCCACACGTTCGTTCGTGGGACACCCTATTTTTTTGTTTGTTCAGTATTAGTTTTTCGGGCTGCGTCCCAATGAGTCAAACTATTAGTCCTATATCTTAGAAGCTCCATAGTATACGTTCTTGTGGGTAGTTGTTGAGTTATTGATTAACTCTCGGGCACGTTATTACGTTTGACTAAGTATTGGATGAATAAAGACTTCCGCTGATTTAATTCATATATTCATGATTTGTTATACTTATTTTATAAACTGTTGGAGGCGAATATTGAACCTGGCGGGTTCAAGTGTCATTATTGCACTGTTTAGGTTCTTCCGATGTTGTTCATGACGTCGGATGCCGGTCACGTCTAGGGTGGGGTTTTGGTGCGTGACACCTAGCTACTCTGGAGGAGGGGTAGTCACATCCTAGTGTGGTATTCCTAGCCATTCGGAAGGAAGAGTGGCCATCGAGGGTTCATAACTCCGATGTGATTTTGCCTAGCTATTCGGGAGGAAGGATAGCCATCGAGGGTTTATAATCCCGATGTCATTTTGCCTATTTCTAGCCATTGAGGGTTTATAATCCCGATGTGATTTTACCTAGCTATTCGGGAGGAAGGATAGCCATCGAGGGTGACAACCCCGATGTGGTGCTTCCATGCGGTTT
Source organism: Lycium barbarum (assembly GCF_019175385.1). Lineage (NCBI taxonomy): Eukaryota > Viridiplantae > Streptophyta > Magnoliopsida > Solanales > Solanaceae > Lycium > Lycium barbarum. Next base: position 66,530,466 of record NC_083348.1, on the reverse strand, counting down.
TAGGGAACCTTAATGGTCATCCCTTCGTTTCATTGACTTGGCTTGTATTGGCATTATTGTTATTGTTCGTGAGTGACTTGATGTTGATATTCAGTTCATAAATGGAGGATTTAATCTTGATAAATGGCATAATTAATTGAAAAGTGATTTACCTCTCTTAATGGTTTCTAATAATGGTTTCTCTAAGTTTGGTGAATGGTCTTATCTCTGAATTTCGAACTGCTTTACTTACATTGTTGCACTGCCTTATATTATATTATTTTACATTATTTATCGTCCCACAGACACTCACTGAGTACCCAATACTCAGGCATACCATTGTCGTTTTTTATGGTGTGTTAGGTAACGTAGAAGAGCAGGTTCGTGATACACCTACAACTTAGGAGAACTTACTGCTTTCGAGACTATTTGGTAAGCTCACATGATTGTTCGTGGGGCACCAGTCTATCTTTACTTTTCGTGTTTTAGTTTCCGAGCTGCGTCCTGATGATTTAGACATTTACTCATCATCTTAGAAGCTCCATAGATAGTTGTCAGATTGTGGGTAGTGTGTTGGAGTCTCGTATAACTCGTTGGGGCATTTTGCCACATTTATTAACTAAGTATTTGATTTGACTTCAACATAATTATCTCTAAGTATAGTTAGTCTTTTATCCAATTTATTAATGACTTGTTTCATATTTATTTAGATAGGTTGTTTAACAGAAAGGATTAGATGTTTATTGATTCATAAGGTGCTTCTGGTGTTATTCATAGCATCGGATGCTTGTTACGTATAGGGTGGGTTTTGGAGCGTGACAAAAATAAAATGGAATTAGAGAGAATAAAATTTAGAGGAGGAGGATATATATGTATGTATAGCCACGTACATCCCAACAACATATGTTGTGCTCAAGGGAAGTGATTAAAGCTTCTAATATCAAAGAAATCCCTGGAGATAAATCATATACAGTGAGTTTGTAAACCTTCATCCAATATATATACATATATATAATAGTGGAAATTGAGGGTTCCCTTAGCATTTCAATATTGTATCACAGGCAGAAATTTATTTTCTACTGAAGGACCTACAATTGACATTCACAATGAATCTAAAACCCCTCACAGTGGAATTAGATTCTCAGGTGTTAGTACGCCTAATCACACCTCCTTTAAGCACTCACCTTATAATAATATACTTGATAAGTGCTGATCCCTCCAGCAAGCCCCGGAGAACCCCCAATTAAGCATGTATACCGAAAAGGAAACAAGTGTCACTCACTGGCCACTCATTGAAGTACTAGCATGGATGGCGAGCACTGACAGGGAGAAACAAAAAAATTTAATGTTCCTCCTCTATTTGTAATGTCATTGCTAAACAACGATATTTTAGGGATAGCATCGTTAAGATCTACTCCAGCACTGTAAAGACTATTTACTTCCCACAATTTACTTTATAAAAATTCTTCCTTTAAGCAATTTTTTTTATAGGCTTTAACTATCTATTATTTCGAAGATCAATTGAGATATTTGAGCAGGTAAATAATGAAACTTTTATGATTAAGGCTATTAAACTCTGGGCAGAGCTATAAATCCGTTTACGGATTTGGCAAAATTCAATAGTTTTGGTCTAAACCTTGTTTTTTTTTTTAAAGATCTTTTTAATATTAATAAATAATTTGTCTATAACCCAGGTCTTTTTCAAAATTAACCCATAAACTTAAAATTCTAGCTCTGTCTCTGATTAAACTAACTTATGAACTTTAATGATCTATTTATCAAAGATTAAGATGGTAACATTAGTATATTTGATTGAACAGATGTTTACAACAAGAATTTCATTGGAGCATGTCAATCAGAAATACCGTTGGAGCAATAGGTAGTCAAGTGGCAGCATTGACCAGTTCTCCTTTTCACGATTTAGCTTCATACTATCAATGTCATTTTGACAGTTTTCAGGAATAATTTTTGCGCAAGTAGGGTCGGCATTTTTCAGAAAACGTGAAATTTATTGGTGATGGACTGATCATTTTTCAAAATAGTGCAGTTTTTGCATAGAACATCAATATTTGGACAAGCAATCACGATACTTTCCCATGACCTAGACAATGTAACTCAGAGTCCGGGCCTAATTCTTCCAAATTGTACAATATCCCCACATCAGGTTTAACAAGTCAGCAATGACAAGTTAGTTAGGCTGGCCATGAAAAAATCAAAGGAAGAGAGTAATTACACCGAGTTATATTGAAGACCTTATTGACCCGCAAGGTCGGCTTCCAAATCCGAATGTCACGAACATTTATTTGCAAAGTATAATAATAGAGGACCAAGGTCCAATATAAAAAGCAAAGTATGTTGGTCGAAAATCATCGATAAAACAGAAGCATCTAAGTTCACCATGCACAAATTTATGTAAGGTGATTATTAGACCCCAACATAGTCCCCCACTATATCAAGATCTTGATGGTGCTGAGTATTCTGTTTATCTTATTTTGAATTTATTTTTGCAACAATACTTGTGTCATAATGATAGAACTGAACTTCCCTTTATTAGAGAAAAAACTTTTTCATTTCTTATCGTTAGGAAGGGGGCAATTGATGGAGAATGAACCTTTTATCATGTGAAATTTCATCAGTTGAAAATTGCTTGAACAAAGCTTCAAAGTCTTGATGTTGCAAGAATTGTTTCTGTTGTGGGATGAGAATTGTAATCGTAAAAGTATTTATGGACATTTTGTAAGCTTATCAATTATTGAACAATAAAATGTAATTAAACCAAATAAGAAATAAAATAACCATTAATTAACTATATAGTCTATGCATAATTATTTCAAGTTTAACCATACAATGCAAAACAATACCTTCTGAAACCATAAATAACTTGAGTTCCAATAGGTTGTAAATATCAATAGTGTTGATGCAAATCGGATCACTTTTCCATACTAATTCATTTGAAACAAATAACAATATCTTAGAAAGTGAGAGAAGAAAATTGATAGTTTGAAATATTGTTCCACTCAATCATAGTTACATATGTTAATAAATCATGTCCCATTTTTCTTTTCTAAAAGAAACAATCTTAAGTTATTACAAAGAGTTATTAAGTCTAAAATTGTATAAATATACAAGAACTGGTTCCCATTTTAAAAAATGGTTTGAAGGAGCTGGTTCCATGAAACGTCAAAGGTTTAGGTCAAAGCTCTTAATCAGTCTCGTTTTCTACTATTCTTTTTCATTTCTAAAATTTCCTTTTTCTATAGTCAACTGCTCTTAATTTCTAATTAGATGTTTAAGTAATCATCCTCAGTTGAAATACTTTTTTTTTTTTTTGGTTTTCTGTTCAGGTCCGACTTAATGCCTAATCTAAATCATTGACCCAAATTCAATTGAAAAACCCAACTTGGCCTCAACGTCTGCACTTAGTGATTATAGTGAAACGTGTCTTCACATTCGGATTCTGGCAGGACCACCGTTTTCCCTTTCTTGATTCATCACTAAATTACTTTCATTTTAATATTATATATTAAGTAATAAAATAATATTTTCAAATGGTTATAAGATCGAGCACTAATTATTTTAGTTCAAGTTTTGTGCATTAATAATGTAAAAAGTATTTGCGTAATCGATTCACTTATAAGGTATAAATAAATTTATATGATGAATAATAACAATAATTAACCTAATAAATATAATAACTAACTTCCTATAACATGTTAATTTACCCAATTGCACACGAAATATTTACATGATATTCTATATAATTATAACTTGAGTTTTTTTTAAAAAAAAAAAAAAAAAAACTCAAATGTTGAACTTCATGAAGCCAGAATAGGAGATGAAACACTAAGAGCCCGTTTAGCTAGGAAGTAGTTTTCTATTAAATGACTAACATGTTCATAAAAGTGTTCATGAATTAGCAATTAAAAAGTATATGTTATAAATATTATTTATTATTATGGATGTCTATCTTTAGGAGAAATATTAGGGTTAGTGACTTTGCGATCAAGTCACTTTTCCCCTATAAATATAGAGGTTCTCCTTCATTGTAAATCAATTCCTAACAAGAGAAATAAAGAATTCCTCTCTCTTCTCTCTTTCTCTACAATATTATTCTTGCTTGCTTTATTATTTTATAACACGTTATCAGCACGAGTCTCTAGCCAATTGAAAAATTAGACAATATTGTAAAACCGCCGAGTGTTTTTCTGTCCGTTACCTAGCAATTACAAAGCTTTGAATTGTAAAATTTAAAAAAAAAAAAAAAAAAAGGTGAAATATTGCATCTTTAGGTAAAGATGCAAATAAATACATATAGCTAATGATAAGAAGGATGAACCAGTACAAGGGATATGGCAGCCGCCATCACAGTTTGGTTTTAATCAATTTTCAAGTTTGTTTTACGCTTTGGCAGCCCAGGTACATCCTTAATATTATGTTACTGCATGTCAAGGACTTCAATATTTCTCCTTATAATGAGTTGCCTAAAGGTACTGTTAGATACATCTACTATTTGTATTCATTCATGTTAATCATGAAGATTTAATAACTTTCGTGAAAGGTTAAAATGCAATTACTCGGATATTCAATATTTACAATATTTAAATCATGTTTTTACTTGATAATTTTATATTTATGCATGTGATTACCAGAAGTGACAATATTTCTTAAGTCACGTTATGAATAAATTTATTTATGTCTACAACCACCAGAAGTGGTAATATTTTCATAGGCTTATTGTGATTATAAGGGAGATATGTTAAAGAAAAAATCTCTATATACATGCCTCGATTTGCTCCTGAAGTAGCAACATCATAAGAAGAAGTTGAAAGTTACTGTAATTTTGATGTGGTTGAGGCAAGTCCATGTGATTTGGTTCCATTCCCTGAAGTGAGTGAAACAACTTACAAATACAGATTCATTCTCTGAAGTGAATATGACAATATTGTAAAGCCTATAAATAACAACATGTACTTGGTTGTGAAGATATCACGACTCACCTCCAGAAGAGGAAGAATAATTGAGAAGAAATATTCTGAATTTCCTTACTCGTAGTAAATCTGAAGTTTACTCCCGAAGTAGTAAGACTCTAAAATTTACACTTGGAGTAGTAAATCTGAAGTTTACTCCCGAAGTAGTAAGACTTTGAAATTTGCTCCTGAAGTAGTGAACTCTTAAATTTACCCCCGAAGTTGGTAGAACTTCTAACTTTACTCTTGAGTGGTTAAACTTTGCATTACTCCTTAAGAAGTAAAGCTTTAAAATTTTCTCCTGAGGCAGAAAGAAGTTGTAAGATATATGAGAAATAATTTGAAGCAATATCTTCTTGTGGTTGGAAAAAGAAAAAAGCTATTGAAAATTCTACATAAAGCGCATCTAAGTGACCAGGTTCATTCCCCGAAGTGAATGAAGAAATACCACAACACCTCCTGAAGAGATAAATAACAAAGAATATAAATGTTATTTTGTGGTATAAAGTCATTGTTGCACGTATTTGTCGTACGTAGAAACATCTTGATCAATTTTATTTTAAGGCAAAAGATGGCAAATCTTGTTGAATGTTTTCTACTGTATGTTTTTAATTTTCCTGAAGGAAATAACAATTTATATATTTTTCCCTCGAGGAAGTACACCAATATGTCATGTAGTGCATATTCTTAATAATATGTCAAAACCAAGTGCACAACTATTATTTGTTTGTCGAATATTAAGGTACGTGTAAACCACGAGTAGTACGTACTGTTGTTTTGGATTGAGCCTAAACCACATAGGCACTAGATACATTAATAAGAACCATAATAATTTATGTGTTTTCATCCTTTGTTCTGGTATAAGGAGATATGGGTCACTACCCAATTTCATTAAATTAATATTATTATATTAAGTCTTCGATACATCATAAAAGGATTCTCTTTAAAAAGTACTATATGTATGCAAATCTTTTAAAATTAGAAAAGTGAGTTATTGTATCCTAGTAGGATTTATTAACTAGTCATTTTTTTTTATCATATTGATGAAAATTTATCAAGATGGGTGTAATTCTATTTGATGAAAACAACGACTTGAAACTTTAAGTATATGACATGGAAGTATCCATCACTTTGTTAATTAGACCATTATGAAATTATGGGAGGAAAGGTGTGAAATATATCTTAAACCATTTCTTTATAAGTTTTATAGTCTCTGTGCATTTTTATTTTATGGCTATCACTATGTGTTTATGGTGTATATCCACAGCCAAAGAATGTTTTGCATGTGTGCGTGTAAACTGTACTATACTCATTAGTCCATTTGATATCACATGTCTGTATTGGTTCTCATCAGAATATAACCATTGGTTTGTTATATTACTTAGTTTTTACTTTGTACTTTCTAATAGTACTAATATTTAATGTGTATTTATTTTACTTTGCACTTTCTAATAGTACTAATATGGATAACTCTCAAAGCAAGTTCAGATTAAAATTAAATTATGAATTTATTATTTCTAAATGTCCACTCGCTTACCGTTTTCTTTCATGACATCAGAAATATCTAATAAAATATTTTTTCTAGACACCTGCAGTGTCTAAGCAATATTTGGTAGTACAAAAGTAATAATCAAGATCTAGAAGAACCTAATTGTTTATATACAAGAATCATGACTCCAGTAGTGTCCAAAATATCTGATTATGAAAAATAAATTGAAAGCTCCTGAAGAGTTTATTTATTATTATGGCATTCATCCTATCTCCAAAGTTGTTATGATCGAAATACAAGTAGTAAACCCGAAGTTTACTAAAGTAAATGACTATCATATTGTAGCTATTAATGATGGGATGATCAAATATCTACAAAATCATGGTGGGTAATAAATATCTATGTGAAAGGTTACACGCCTTACTTTCCAACGTATACTATAGTATGACCATGATGAAATCACATGTTACAGTAAACCAGAAGTTTACTGGTACAAAAAAATAATAATCCATGTCATAGTAAACCAGAAGTTTACTAAAACAAATAGCACATGGCATGGTAAACTTGAAGTTTACTAGTATAAATAATTTTATTAGTCGGCATAAGCGGTTCGGCCATCCCGATTCAAAGATGATTAAGTATTTGACATATATTGAAGAACTAGAAGATTCTTCAAGAATTTATCTTTGTTGCTTGTTCTCATGATAAGTTGATTATACTAGCTAATGTTGGGATTGAATTTCCTAAATTCTGAATTTTTTTTTATAAAAGGTGAATATGGGCCCGTTCACCTGTTATGTGATGTCTTAAATAGATGCATCGATAAGACGGTCACATGTGTGTTTATTGTTAACCCGCAGTTTGACATATGCAAAGTTACTTGCTCAAAATAATTGAGTTGAGAGAACAATTTTCAGATTATGTAATCAAGATAATTCATCTTGTTAATGTTGATTTATATCAAAGCTGGTTTGGCGTTGAATGCCTCCGATAAATAGCTAAACCATTGCTTATGAGAACAAAGCTTCATATGTTGGTCTAAGATATGATGTATTGTATACAACATCACTTGTATGCTTCAGACCAATAAATTATGTTAAATTCTCTCCTCACAATTGGTTCAGGGTTAGGAACCAAATATTTCCATCTAACAGTTTTATATGTGTGGTATATGATTAATTAATCTACCATGATGCACAAAGATGGATTCCCCCAAAGAAGATGGATATATATATATATATATATATATATATATATATATATGTTAGTTTTTCTAACATAAGGGGGAGAGAATAAGCAGCTGAGGAATATGTTATGAATTATCATTAGTATGATCCTCATTCAAAAGATAATTCAACTCAAATGCTAGAAGCATTTGCTGACCCAAAATTAATTTCTAATTTCAGCTGCAAAATGCTCCTATTAAATTCATGTCCCTGAAGGACAGAGTCTATAGCATGCATGAAGCGTGGTAGACTAATCGGTTCCAAATGCAATAATCATTGAAAAGAAAGAGGAGAAAATGATCAATGATCATTATAAGGAGGCAATGTGCTCTTGAAGAGCCTACGACATAACACTTTATGAAACCTTATGAGAGGTCAGGTACCTAAAAATAATGGAAGTGATGAGATCTCAATAAGTTATGTCCTATTGCAAACCGATACAAGATAATATATCGTCGACGATATCTTTGGTACAATATAGCGCAATATTGTAAAAGGTTGTGAGGATCTAAATTCTACGTCTATTAAAGCATGCTAACGTAGAAATTATTATCAAGTGAAATGATGCATCTTGGTATGTGTAAAGCTTATTGGACATTTTGTTCAGACACCAGAAGATGTCACATATTTAAATAGAAATAGATGTTGTCACAGCCTATATTAATTACTTGACCAAATTATATGAAAATTCCTGAAGAATTTTAAATGCCTGAAGCATACACAAGTTGTAGAAATTTGTTCATTATTCTTATATGAATTAAATCAAGCAAGGTGAATGTGATTTAATCACCTTAATGAATGTTTAATGACTAAGGGCTATTTATCCCTACGTATTTGTGAAAATCAAAATCTGTGATATTGTTTGTGCAAGTTGATGACTTAAGAATTATGGAAACTCTTGAAGAGTTTTCAAAAGAAATATATTATCTGTTGAAAGAAGTTGAAATGAGAAACTTGCAAGATTTTTTGGTCCTGAAGTGTCATATCTTTATGCAATTGATGTATTAATATATTTTGCTATGACTATGAGGGATTATGATCATATGATTTTGTTTTACATGATAGTCAAATCATATAAAGGTAACATCTGTTTATAAAGCAAGTCAGAAATGCACTTGGAGTGATTTCAATAATATTATATACCAATGCAACTCTATCCAAAGACTGAAGATGCAGCAGCATACATAGCCCAACTAAAAAGCAGATTCATAAAAGCTCAAGGCATGTTTCATCAAAGTTGTTCTTCACACACCAGCTCCAGAAGAATGGTGATATCAACATGCAAGAGATTTGTTCGAACAATAATATGACTGATTTATTCACCAAGTCTCTAGCAACTGCAACTTTCGAGAAGATGGTGCATAAGATTGAGATGTGAAGATTCAAGTTTTTGGATTGAAGTTCTCATCAGGGGGAGTTAATACGCGCTGTACTCTTTTTCCCTTTCAAGGTTTTTGTCCCACTGGGTTTTTCCTTGTAAGGTTTTTAATGAGGCAACCAAATAGCGTGTTATTAGAAATGTGTACTCTTTTTCCTTCACTAGAATTTTTCCCACTGGGTTTTTCTAGTAAGGTTTTAACGAGGCACGTTATCTATCAAATAGACATTCAAGGGAGAGTGTTATAAATATTATTTATTATTATGGATGTCTATCTTTAGGAGAAATATTAGAGTTAATGACTTTGGGATCAAGTCACTTTTCCCCTATAAATATAGAGGTTCTCCTTCATTGTAAATCAATCCCTAACAATATAAATAAAGAATTCCTCTCTCTTCTCTCTTTCTCTACAATATTATTCTTGCTTGCTTTATTATTTTATAACAGTATTTGTATATTGAGAAGAACGAACTACGGAACTAGCTGGAGAGAGAGAGAGAGAGAGAGAGTTTTGTATTTTAGACATTATTTTTGAGAATTACAAAAATATATACAGGATAAAATAGTAAAATTTGTTGTTAAACTAAAAATATTTATTAGCTAAAATATTATAAGTTTGGTGTGACCAACTTACAACAATTTTTTTTAGTTTATAAACACTTTTAATATTACCAAACACGAAGATAAAAAAAAAAATACATATAAACTAAATTGATCAATTTATAAACTAATCGATCCGAATCTGGCCTCTACCAACAAGACTTAATCTAAAGTGAGATCAATCACCACATTTTAGCAAAATCAATATTTTTGATTTTGTGGGCTATCACTATTATAGCATTTAACTTTTGGAGTGGTTTGCCAGACGTTGATGTAAATATAGTCTAGTCGGTACAATGTACATGCTTCACAACTTACGCTAGAAAACAAATTAAGAGTTTTAAGACTTGACTTTTGAGTGAGAAGGTCTAAGATTTTGTCTGATTAGATGCATGACATCTTTAACATGTAGAACGTAATGTTTCATAAAAAATAAGAAAAAGTTTTAAAATTGGAAACGTTTGGGGACCGTTGTCTTCCTTCTGAATATGATCGATAGGTAGTTAATTCTTGTAAAAGACTACTTCTTTAACGAACTCTTTGTACCTGGTCGGAGTTCAAAAGGGAATACATGTAATAGCTAGTACAAAAAAAAGGCTTAATTCATCTTCAGCACCTCAAACTTGGCTACACTCCAATTATGACTTATTTCAATTGAGCATCTAAACACATGAAAAGTGTTCCTATTTGATACTTTCGGTTCAAATTTTTGAATTCTTTTTGCGCATGATCTCAAATGCCCATTACGTATACGTAGATAAGTTAACTACTTAAAATATGTCATCTTATTTAGTTACACACAGCATCTTCAATTGGAATATGTCTGAGGTTTTACTGCAGGTTATTGAGACTAATTCATATAATTAAAGGAGGTTGCCTATTTTGGGGGGTTAACTTATCTACAACATGATCATTTGAGAACACACACACACAAAAAAAAAAAAAAAAAAAAAACAAAATTGAAACTGAAAGTTTCTAGTAAGAACACTTTATCATATCTTCATTTGCTTAACTAATTGAAAAAGACCAGTAATTCAAGTGTTTAAATATAATTTATTGACAATTTTGAGGGGTCATCTATGTATTAAGCCCAGAACAAAGTTCATTTGAACTCTTAAAAGGATGTACGTAAATTATTGTGTTCTTCGTGGACCGTGGTATTAAAGATATTCATTGAAAAAATAATTTTCCTAATCCAGGGCAATAAATTGCTTAAACTTAGAGAGAGTTTTTGAAAAAGCATGACTTTTTTTTTCTGGTGGTTGGGGTGGGGGTGGGGGGGGGGGGGGGGGTGGGGGGCGTGAATGTTATACTCTTACCAGATAGATAGTGTGTAAATATTTTTGTGTAATCTCATATCAAGAATTAGACTCCATAGTTTGCATCCTTTTCGTTCTTCTTTTTTTCTTTTTATTTAACTAGAAGCCATTTACACCAAATTTTCAGACTTTTCAAATCAGGTCAGCTGACCATCTTGTGGGATATTATTTCAATTTGCATTTGTTTACCAATTGTGGTCCAGATCTGGGTTTAAAGTCACGATCGATTTCATCAATACTCATTAACAACGAAAATTTCAGTAATATTCAACTTGAGTTGGCAAAATATCATTACTAATCAGCTCATATAATCGAAATAAAGTCTCTATAGCAAAGAATATTCAAAGTGCACCTACAGGCCCTTTGTGTGACCAAGAGAGTCGTTGCAGTAACTATAATACAGTGAGAAACATATTATTTGACCTCTATATATATATGTTGAAAGTATAAAAATATCTTTACACTATCAGATAGTCTAAAAATAATTAAATTAATTGTTCATAATATATATGAAACATGTTATAATAAGTTAAATTAAATTGATAGTATAAAAAATAAATTATATTCCAATGTATATAAGTTAAATACTAACATAAAATATTAAAAAATGCAGTACCCAGTCTTCAAGAGATTGACAAGAGGGATTATGAGAAGATCAGAGATGTCTTGTTTCAACGGTAGGCTAATTAGGAGTTCAACAAATTTGAAGAATCACAGTAATTGAGGTGTATTAAAAAAGGGAATCTCTTAAGATATTGGTGTCATGCCATGTTCAATTTAAAAATATAGTTCACTTAATTAATTACAGCAGCTCATTGATGACCAAGTTGGGAGGGGGGAAAGATGAAAGAAAAATAAAAATCAGGTGGACCTCATGATATATAAGTTATAATAGTTCAAAGACCTCTCCCTTACCACCAAACGTTGTTGTCAGATGTAAATACTCTTATATCCTTAATTAGAAGTTTCGGTTCGAATCATGTGAATGAAATTACTTTTAATAGATTGTACTTTTTCTCCAACGTAGAATTTCTTGATGCAAATACAGATTAATTGGGTCCAAGCGAGTACTGGACATCGGATTGGAAAAAAAAAATCTCTCTCTTGTTTGAGTTAGTTGCTACTATATAATGTTTATATCTGTGGCACTTAATAGGTACAGTTAGATCTTAGGTCAACGAGTCTTATTTAAAGGGTTGTGTTGTCATTACTCTCTTTCAAATTGGAAGTAATTTATCTGTTATTGAAAATTAATGAACAAATCTTCTAATTAAAATAGAGCATGATTAGATCCATATTGTCGAAATAATTCAACGTTATTAACGTTATAATACATTAATACTTTTGAGGGACAGATGTATTGAGTGTCAAGAATTGGAAAAGAAAAAGTCATAATCCTTTTTAATCTAATGCAATGTCAATTTCACTGTCTATTTTTTTTTTTAATTTCACTGTCAAATTAAATGAAAGATCTGGGGTTACGTGAGCTAAATTTTCATGCAATATGTCGAAAAACATATTTATTTGTAAAAAAGAGTGGTTAATTTTCTTGCGTCTTCATTGTAGAGTCACTTTTTCTCTCAAAAGGTCTTTCTTTGATCTCCTCATTGAGAAAAGAGTGATAAGGAAAAGAAGAAAAAAAGAGGTATGTCGGGATCGAAATAATGAGAGCGTCATGCCGAAATTTACAATTGCAAACCTTGAACGACGATAAATTGAACAGCAAAGAAAATATACTAAAAAGATAATATTAGAATATGGTTTGGTCAAGTGACCTACATATTAAAAAACCTAATTTAAAAGAAAGCATTAAAAACTATGGAGAGAATAATCTCACATAAACAAGACTCTTTAATGACTACATTGTGGATGCTATTGCATTTTTTTGTGTGAAGAAAGAATTCTTAATTATAGAAATACAAAACTTTTCCTCCAAGTAAGTATTAGTCAAATATGAAAGAGATTTTTTCTACCTAAGAAACCTTTTCCACCAAGAAAAGAATTCTAATTATGGTAGAAAATCTAAGCAAAACCCTAACAAATCTCCCGTTTTGGCCTGAATTTTCTTGACAAAACTTGATCCATCTTCTTCACATAATTTTCATCAGTGCTGCTTGCCATGGTTAAAAATATTATGTGGTAAAAATTGGTTTAAAAATATTTTGCTTTATTTTAAAAAATGTAGCAGCAGGGATGCTGAAATTATGGTTCAAATTAATCTCTACATGTAGTATTCCTGAATAAAATCTTCATTATCGTGATATTAGTTGCTTTTGATTTGAACCCGTCTTGAACATATCCTGAACATCGCCGAATCATTGGCTGAACCATTGGCGCTAATACCACTTGTTGGGATCGAAATAAACGATCGTCATGCGGAAGCTAATAATGCAAACCTTAAACGACGATAAATCAGACGACAAAAAAAACTATACTAAAAGAAGCATAATATTTAATATGGTTTGGCCAACTGGCCTACATATCAAATCAAAAACTAATATAAAAGAATGATGAAAACTATTGAAAGAATAATCTTCCAATAAACAAGATTCTTTAGTGACTATATTGTGGATGTTATTATATTTTTTGTGTGAAGAAAGAATCCTTAATTTATAGAAATACAAAACTTTTCCTCCAAGTAAGTATTAGTCAAATATGAAAAAGATCTTTTCCACCAAAAAAGGAATTCTAATTATGGTAGAAAATCTGGGCAAAACCCTAACAAGGTAGGTGTTACGGAATAACTTAAGCATTTTTTTAATGCTGATTTGGTTTAAGCCGTAATTAATTGTAGGTTCTTAATTCACTAAGAGGGGCGGTGGTGCCGTGGTGGGATAATAAAAAAAATTATCACATTTCTTGTTTATGTAAAAGACAAATAATGCACATTATGAATCCATTGATTTTGTGTAAATATTAGGTATATATAAGTAATTCATCGAATAATTAGAACTTCTTTATCTTTAGTCAGTCGTGTTCGACTTCTCAAAATGAAGAATCTTTCATATTAGAGAAGTACATGTTGTGCACCTATTAGCATGAATTAAGATTAATTGAATTAGTGCATTTTAGATATCTAATAGTAAAAAATTAAATATGAGAAGTGTTTTGTCTCTCCTTTTAGCTAATTAGCTCCATATCCTACGAATCTATCTGGTCACCGGCCATGGCAAATTAAGTTAACAGTATGATATCGTTGACCCTTTTGCGTGACCTTTCATTTCGTACAAAGCTTCAAAGTTCAAACTTATTACTACTAAACGAAGGACACAATTTCAAAATATATAACATAATGATATATATCAAGATCAGAGACAGCCAAAATATACGTTGTTTTCTCATAAAGTCTTCAAAACTCGTCTGTCACTAGCGTTGAATTTGAACTTCAACTGTTCTTTTTTTATTCTTTTTTTCTTCCATTCGTCAGGTCATCAACAGAGTGTGTATAGAATAACGAATATTATATACAAGATGATTGGCGGTCACTTCAAAAAATAAATTTAAAACTTTTGTGTGTAAGTATAGCGATAGGAGAAGACTTAGATTTAAGTGAATTTAATAATAATATTAGTTTGAAGACAAAGGGTCCTTTGAGGAAGCATTAGTACTATAACAAACCTTCAATAACTGTTCAAGAGTCCACCCAAAAAAGCTTTCAAATAAGCAAATGGAGAAAAAAATTGATAACTCCATCTCAGGAGCTACTGTAGCTAGAGAAGGCCATAATCATGATGAAGAAGATATCAGAAAAGCCTTAAAGGTAAGTCACTATCTCTATAAACCTTTTTCTTCATTCTATGTGCCGTTGATACCCAATTCATTTTTGATGTTTGAGGTCTCGTGTTTGAGCTCTACCAATAAAATTTATTTTGATTTGGTTCCTAAAGCGGTATCAGAAACTAAATGGGAAATCAAGAAACAAAATTATTTCGCTTTAGGAATTTGACCTCTACGTAGTTTTGGCAGAAAATTCATTAGTTTCCCAGATTTGTTTCGAGTCAACTATGAATTCTATCTCCAACGACTTAATTGCCACCCTTGTTTTTGAGTGTGTGTATTTTTGAACATATTTATTTCTGTTTAGATCAAATTGTTCAAAAGAAAATAAAGAGTCACTTAAATACTATTAAACATCCATCAGTGATGGGAGTTTGTGTATTAGATACCGTCAAGTACGAAATTGATTATCCTTCTTAATCAATCGATACTAAGTATATATTGCCTTTCATTTAATGTCAAAGCAGTAAAAGATCTGGCGTTTATTCAATTTCTATGAAATGCTTGGATTGAATTGGGAAAAAAAGTTCAAAAAACATATATATGAGAAGACGATTAGTTGTGTTTAGACATGAATTCGACACAGAAAAGTAAAAGTTGAATCGTTCTTTCACTTAAAATACTCATATCAAACAAATTCCAATGTTCAGCTGTATTTCAAATACCGAAGTTAAGTATTTGATATTGATATCAACAAATATTCACATATACTTTATTTGTAAATATGAAATATTAATTATGGCAAAACGAGCCTATATGGGAAAACAATGTTTGACTAAATTGTACAATTGTAAATGTAGGATGATGAATATAAGTCAGCCATAGCAGAAGTGAATGAAGTCAAACTAGAAAACGCAAGATTAAAGATGTTGCTTCAGCAAATAGAGAAGGATTACAATTCTCTCCAAACTCTCTTCTTCAATATTTGTCAACCAGATTCGAAGAAGAGTGTCAGCCCAACATGTACTCCCGAAAACATTGCAGATGAAGAAGAATCTGAACTGGTCTCACTTAGATTGGGGCGTAGTCCGAGTCCAAATGAGGCCAAGAAAGTTGATAAGAAAAGAAGCTACGACAAGACGAGAGAGGAATATCATTCTTGTAATCAGTCCAATGATGGGCTTAAACTTGGGCTGGACTACACTAGTGGAATATCTGAATCAGATATTATAAAGCCCAATATGGATCCAAGCCCTGTTAAGGTAGTAGGCCCAACTAGTGAAGTTGTCAAGACAATGAGAAGTGATGATGGAAGTGTCAAAAGAGCTGGTGATGATGAAGCTTCCCAACCTAATGTCAAGAGAGCTCGAGTATCAGTTCGGACAAAATGCGACTACCCAACAGTAAGTACAAAAATTCAACTACCAAAACTTATTGTCTAATATATTAGTGTCAGCTTTTTACAGAATAGGTGTGAGTTCAATTCTTGTTTTTCCTCATATCGGAGCATTGATTTAGTTTGAAGTCTAGTACAAAAGAATCTAGGTTTTTTATACAAAATTAGTTGATTAGATCAATTCCAAACTTTTATTCACCTTGATTTCTAACTTTCAAGGATACAAATTCATGCTTAGCATACTATCTAGACTTTTTACGTACAATTTATTTCACGTTATTTTTGTGAACCTTTTCACTTAAATAACCTTTTCACTTCATGTAGGAACTCACTAGGAGGGAAAAGATGATTAAGAAATGAATTTAAGTTACATTTTTTACACATAAGAGATCTGAAAAAAAATACATAAGAGATCTGAAACAAGCCATTTTCTTCTATTCAAATTGTAAGAGGGCAAGAGATCTCATTTCCTCTATATATGGTTAGTGCACAAAAATTAAATTCCAGTAGAGAAATGATGAGGACCGCTTGTTTCTTAGGCTTTTGCCTTTGTTTTCTTTTGCAGAGGCAGAGCTAGTGCATAGGTTTGAATTCCGAACTCGAACTCATAAAGTTTAAATTCTGAATTCACTTCTAGTTTCTTGCATGCTCGTCCATTTAGTTTTGACTACATATTTTCTTCCACACCCTATTTCCTTTTTTCCCGTTCATAACATTTGGAGCTCATGATTACTCTATTGATGGCAGATAAACGACGGTTGTCAATGGAGGAAATATGGACAAAAGATATCTAGAGGTAACCCGTGTCCACGATCATATTATCGGTGCTCAGTCGCTCCATTATGCCCGGTGAGAAAACAAGTCCAACGATGTCTCGAAGACATGTCCGTTTTGATCACAACTTATGAAGGAACACATAATCATTCACTTCCAATTGAGGCAACTGCCATGGCCTCTACCACTTCTGCTGCAGCTTCTATGCTTCTTTCTGGCTCATCATCAAGTTCTCAATCAGCAAAAGATATCAGAAATTTGCCTAATATTTCGAAAACAACGCCTCTCTACTTATCCAATTCGTCTTCGAATCCATTTCCCACCATCACGTTAGACTTCACCACATTCCCAACCACTTCATCATTCACTAGTTTCAACTTTCCTTCCAATTTCCAATCCGGCTCGGGATTTCTTTCAAACAGCTTGAACTTTTCCTCGCCCGAGTCGGCCACAATACCCGAAATTTTAGGCAGTGGGGGTCTAAATTATGATTCTACTAGTACATTACCGTATCACAAGAACCTTTTAAACACTGGCTCAACCCAAAAACAATTTGACCAAACATTTATTGGAAAGGATAATAATAACACTAGTTGTAATAAATTGAAGGAGGATTCTTCTCAGCAGGCACTAACTGAAACGTTGACAAAGGCAATTACCTCAGATCCTAGCTTTCAATCAGTGCTAGCTGCTGCTATTTCATCAATGGTTGGTGCCGCCAAAACCTGAATTGAAGATTTGATGAGAAAATTCAGTTTAGTGAAGTAGACATATTTTAATTAGACATTTTTTTGTCCTTTGATAAAGTTTGCTACATATATACCCAAATGTAAACTCTTTGACCATTTTTTTTTTTCCTTAATCACAATGACTTTTAATCTTAGACCTTATTATATGAATGGTGCTGTTGGGCCTTGCTACACAGTTTTTGCCCCTTTCAGGTCACAAAAGAAGTTACACCTCTAGCTGGAGATTGATTGGATTAGCCTTTTTCACTCATGACTTAAACTTCACACAACCTTTTTCTGAAATCATATTGATGAGCTTTACTTCATGGTAATTAGCCAAGCAATCTTTTAGCTAGATTTTTCTTCTTCTTGATAACTGTGGTGTCCGAGCCAGCTTGCGCACGTCTCGACTAATTTCACCGGATACTTGTCACATCCCACCAGTAACAGGTATCAAGTAACTCTGTCCACCAAGACTAGAACAGATGGGAAGAAATCACTTAGTGTTTTTTGTCTCTGCTAGAATTTGAACCTGAGAAGTGAGACCTCTTGGTTCCCAGAGGCATTACTGTCTTATCTTTGAAGAAGTAATTTTGATATGCATGGTCTATTATTACTCTTAAAAAACTCTGTCGATACATTGGTACTACACTAAATGAAAGATAAAACTTACATATACAATGTGTACCGTATAACTTTTTAATTATGGCCGAAGTAGATTCTTTTTTTGTTTGTTTCTTTGCAAGGATTGTGACAGTACTGTATCTAGAAAGAATTTTTATCCACCCAAACTTAATTTCTTTCCCTCAAATTGCACAAATACGACTCTATCACTTCACTAACAAATTATAGTTTTAAAGTTCTTGATGGAACTGTCTCCTTTTAAGCAGTTGGTTGTGAGTTGGTGTGACAATAGAAGTAATCATGATGAATCACTATTAATCTCCTTAGGATATATCTCATAGGAATGAATATAAAATATTTATATTTGTTCCCGAACTTTTTTTTTTTTTTTTTTTTTTTTTTTTTTTTTTTGTGGTACAGATTTCGGAAACTTTTGGTTCAATAGTAAAAATTGCAACATTATGTTTATATAAGAGGTACATTCCACCCCCACCTCCGCACCCACCACCACCCCCACAACTACCCTCCACCGCCCCACCACCCACCCAACCATCACCACCCCCACCACCTACTTATTTTTTAAAGTTCCTATTTTATCCTTTATTCTAGTTTTATTAATATATATAAACTAGTTCGTAATTAAGGATTAAGGATATTTTAGTAAACTTGCACATTATTATACAGTACCATGTAATCAAACCAAACAACAAAAATGTTATTAAACCACAACAAATATACCTCTATCCAAATACTCTATTCACTAATGCAATACCATACCATACCATAAGTACATTGCATGGGGAAACCTACCAGGGCGGCCAGTTATCCATCTCAAATTCAAAAACCGTCCCCTATCTTTCAAATTATTGCCGCTTTTTCCTTCAGGTATATCAATCTCCATTGCACCTATGCTTTTCTGCATAATTCACGTGATTGGTTTATGTGTTGTGCGGTTTTTTCACATCAACCTTATTGAATTGAATTGACATTTTTTTTTCTTTATGCGAGCCGATACTCTTAGTTATTGCTTGATATTGAGGCGTAGTTGTTGTAATACTCTTTGTTAAACTTCTTTCCGGGGATCTAGAGCTACATCTTTCGTCCTCTTTGTTTTGCCTTGACTAAATTTTGTAGCGTTACATTGCCTCATGCCCTCATATATAGACCTGTATAGTTTTGTGGCAAATTGCCAGGCACGTGCGGCTCGCACATTATAGTTGAAAAATTAACATAATATACATGTATATGTCTTTACTATGTTTACACAATGTAATTGAATATTTTTAAATGTACTCCCTGCTTACCAATTTGTTTGATGTAGTTTGACTAAATACCAAGTTTAGGAAAGAAAGGTAGTTTGTTTGACACAAACTAATCCAAACACCACCTAAATATGAACAAACCACTAAAATCCCTTGTAACAGACAATTTGTGGGGATGCAACAAGTAATCTCAGTGACAACTGGGAGTGTTAAAGTTAAGTATATTCCACATTTAGAAAGGTACAGTTTTCTTCGAAAGATATCTAAAGAAATTGAGACTCAGAGAGTATGTATTTATACAAAGTCCATATCCATTGTCACAGAAAAAGTAGTGAGTGCAGTGGCATTATATACTATGGAGCCACTAGTTTAAAATGTTGGATCTGCCTATTGGTCACAGAGGGGAAATTGTGTTATATTTCTTAGCTTTTACTCTTGGAAAATGAGGCTATTTTTAAATTAAAAAAAAATCTGTGTTCCTGTATTGTAGTTTGTTAATTAGACAATGAGGATGTCAACACCGGCGAGGGAGAGATTGATGAGGGATCTCAAGCGGTTACACCAGGATCCTCCTGCTGGCATCAATGGTGCACCTGTTGACAACAATATTATAATGCTATGGAATGTTGTTATATTCGGGTATGACATCTGGAATTGAATGAAAATCATGGTTCCATAACTATTTGAACTTGGTAGCTATTGTTCTTCTGCCCTACAGCTTTTCTTTTCTTTTTTCCCTTGAAATGCAATCCCGATGACACTCCATGGGATGGAGGTGAGACAATGTTGCTCTGTGACTACCTTTGGTTTGTGATAGGAATCGAAACCTTATTGTTGAGTATCACTTCGGCATAAATATGCTTCCTGAGACTTAGTTATGCCTTGGAACTTGCTGTTTCCTTTCCTGCTTTTGTTTTGGTAAATCTGTGTGATTTATGAACAAATAAAGTGCCCTTTAACTAGCACATCGGAAAGTTAGCTGCATCTATGAACAATTATTGTGTGGATATGGTCGAATTTGTGTTGCGTAATTGTAATACAGGGATCTTTGTATGTGCTTTGCTTTGTGGCTTTAATGCTGGGATTTTCTTGTTTTATCCTCTCAGTGAAGAAGGTATTCTAGGATAGGTAGTGCGTTCATAACCAGTGCCCTTTGCTGTGTTAGATATTCCTATAGCCTTATGCGGATGGTTAGAGCAATTGATCCTTTTCTTATATTTCACTGTCTCATTAGTAGCTTTCTAGTTTCATGTCAATCTCTGTGGTCATTACATTTGCTGTGTTAGATATTCCTATAGCCTTATGCGGATGGTTAGAGCAATTGATCCTTTTCTTATATTTCACTGTCTCATTAGTAGCTTTCTAGTTTCATGTCAATCTCTGTGGTCATTACATTTGCTGTTTCCTTTTCCTCTTCCATTTACTTCTTCCAATAAAGTGAAGCATCAGGGGTTTGTCTAATTTGTTTGGACAACTGCTTGTACAATTTGTAGATATCTTCGCCCAACTTTGACTGTTATGTTATGTTGTTTGCTTACACTTCAATTTACAGAGGATTATCCTAACAAGCCACCAAGAGTGCGCTTTATCTCCAGAATGTTCCATCCAAATAGTAAGTAGCTCAAGTAAATCTACCCCCACCTTTTTTCTCTACTCCTCTTTGTTCTTAGCAAAATTGTAATCCTTAGAGAGGGTAATACCGTTCACTATATAAATTCTTATGGGAGGATAAAATCTAGTCACATTTTCTCTCGTACAGATGTATATATGTGTGTGTTTGTGTATGCGTACTGTTATGTATGGGAGGGCAACGTTGGTAGGTGTAAATCATTGCAGCATTGTCAAGCCTTCCGCAAAAACAAAAATAATTAAGACTCAATTTAAAGCTGGTTGACGCAATTCTAAGCTAGTTGGGATGCTATATAAATCATCACTATCCATTTTGTTTCATTTAGACACGTCTCGTTTCAATATACAGCAAATTAGGCTCTCAGACCCTACAAGTTCTCTCTCATTTTCTATTGATGTACAAATATTCAACAAGATCAAATAGACTCCTAAACAAATATTGGACTAATGTGACTATACCAACAAAATTAAGTCTTGATCGCAACTAGTTGGTAATGCTTTGATAGATCTTTTTCTACCATTGTACTCTTATGTTTTGCTAAGTTTGCATGACTTCGAAAAGATTATTAGTCTTTTGAAACAACTTCCTTCCATATAAGTTTAGGTCTATCTCATCCCCTTTGACACTATTGACCATCATGGTTTCATGCCTGATCTGCGCATTTCTAGGCAGACATGACAAAACATCTCAAATGAACTTCTCTTATTTTATCCTATATGTGCTGCTTGCACTTTTCACAAATATATGTAATTATTTCTAACTCCAATTGTTTCTAGTTTCTATCTGTTTTTGCACATTCAGCTAATCCAAGATCTCCATCTCCAATCGATGTTTTTGCCTCTCATTTTTTCCAGTATTACATAGCATTAGTTTGTTTTTCTACTTTTTCGTACTGCATGCAAAGTATAGTTTTGCTGATCTCTTATGCCTTTCCTTATTGTTGCTCAGTTCATGCAGATGGAAGTATTTTCTTGGACACCTTGCAAAATCAATGGAGTCTTCTATATGACGTCGCTGCTATACTTACCTCAATACAGGTATTATAAGATGTTCTGCTTTCTAGCTGTGAATTCCATTTTCTTACTTTAGATTTTGCACTGTTAGTCCATCACTATTGAGGACATAATGTTTTCATTGGTCAGTAGGCTGGTGATCTCCTGCTAATGAACACACACATACATTTTGAACGAGTTTCATTTCCTTCACCATTTCTCTGTTTAGACTTGTTCTATTTTTTATTTTTTATTTTGGATGCCTCTATTATTTCAGATCAGTCAAGAATGCAGGAGGTACCTGGTGGATTAGGCGACGTTCATGCAAGTTGACTAGACATCACCTTTATAACATTAATGATAAATAATAACATATTAAATTGAACATATGAATAGAGGAAGAAAAGAAGCATCAATAGAAATGCACTAAAGCAGACTGGTTCTTGTTTGTTGCTCTTAAGATAACATAGATCGTAGATGTGTTCCCGAGTGATACTATTTTTGATGCCGCTCAACAAGTTTTCAGTTCTCTTGAGATTACTAGTAGGCTATGAAATTTATTTTTGAACATGCGCGTGTAGTTCTGATAATCTAGCCCACAGAATCAAGTCTTTCTTCATGTTCTCTAACCTTATTTGTTACTATAAGCAATTCCTTGCACGAGTTCAATTCTCATGTAAGAAGTACTCTCAATAGTTGCAGGTATTTACATAATTGCTATGTATTTCCCCTTGGTTAGTGAGTAAGTTGCTTTTTCCGGCTGTGATTTATCTCAGCATTTCTTAATTCAATTGGTGGTTATATTGTTCTCCTTTTTGTTAAATCTTCAAAAAAGTAAGTAGATTACAGCTGATGATAGACAACATAAATAAAGTCAATTCTTATAATTAACTGGATCAAAAAAATCACTAGCATTTTTCAGCATCTTCTAGCTGAAAGAAAGCAATCCGTGCAAGTATACCGTAAGCATTTATGCTGGTAAATCCATGATATGTGGCTTTTCCTAGTCCAGTCTTTACTCTGTGATCCAAACCCTGTCTTCTCAGCTAATGCAGTAGCAGCACACCTGTTCGGTGTGAATAAGCGCGTCTTCAACAGGAAGGTGCGTGAAATAGTTGAGCAAAGCTGGACAGAAGACTAACTTCTCTGTTGCTAAATATATTACATGGCATTCCCCTGATCGAGTTGTCTGAGTTAAACTAAGATTTTTCAATGTTTTCGCTACATGAAATGTTGTCTTTTTTGGTTCTGTTAAGAGCTCTGATTTTCTTCTTCTTGACTATGAGTAGAGCTGTCAATATGGGCTTGGCCCGCGAGGCCAGCCCAACCCAATCCTTTATTTAAGTAGGGTTGGGCTAAGAATCTTTAGCCCATATAGAAGTGAGGCCCAAAAGCCCAGCCTTTCTTGGCCCGCCGGCCTCAAGGGTTGGGCTGGATTAGCCCTTCAGGCTAGAAAAGAATAATAAATAAATAAATTTTAAAAAAATATATAAGTAAATTAAACAAAAAGATAAAAAGTAATGAGAAAAAAGAATGTACTTACTACTAAATAGTAATTACAAACTGGAGTAATACTTTTTAGTCTTAGAATTTATATTATGTTTAATTTCTTTTGAACGTGATTTGAATTAGTGATTAAAAATAATAATTTATATTTATTTTCTTGATATGGATTTGAGCGAGAATGGGTGGTAGAAGATTCTATTTTATATTGCAAAAGTTTCATGTCCAAATTGTACCAAAAATCACTTAGAAAATGTTATTTCGGAAGACGAAAAAATTTAAAGGACTGGCCCGTCCTAGCCCCCAGCCCGCTTAGGGCTGAGTTAGGCTACCATTTTGCAGGCCCTTCAATTAAAAGGGTCAGTCCGTCCTAATCCATTTAATTTTTTGACCCTTTAGGGCTGGGTTGGGTTGGGCCAGCCCATTTTGACAGTTCTAACTATGAGAAACTGTAAATATGATCTCTTGTATCCAATTGTGTGAATCTATATTCCCTTTAATTTTGAGGGGACTTCTATGAGGGAGAAAATATCTCATAGCAATATTTTTTCACTTGAAGTGCTATTGCTTATACATCTGTATTAGTAGTGTCACTTCAACCGAGTGAATACTAGGTAGAAGTGATCTACATGCACAACATGCACATTCTTTTTATACGCTAATGTTTGCCTTGTTACATATCATGACCACATATCATGACTTATGTCATGGATTCTTGATAAAAATTGGCATTTCGAGACTTTTAAATACCTTATTCATTTTATAATCTTTTTATACTTAAGCTAATAAATGCCATCACGTAAAATGAGACAAAGGGATTATGAATAATAGTCAGTTATTAACCAACAGAACATGTAAAGAAAAAGAAAGGAACAAGAAGGCTCCATATCTGAAGTAACATAAAAAACAAATGCAAGGAGAGAATCTTCCCTTTTTTTTCCTCTTTCCAAATTGTACTCCCATAGCCAGAGAAGTTGACCCCACACCACAAGGTCCTTATATTGCTCAGAACATGAATCTTTTTTATTATCTGCTTAGACAAATTATTATAATCTCTCCTCCATAGTGGTCCAACCTTGCACAAACAAAGTAAACAATACCTGTCTCTCTCAATAATGAAAATTAAAATACTAATAACAATTTCCAATTTCTTACAATGTCACTTTCAAGTCTTTCGTGATAATTCTGGTACAGTAACATATGTGCATTTCACTATACACACAATCAATTAATAAAAAATTGCAATAAGACCAAGAAAAAATGGTTTAATTTGAATAACTTCAAAAGAAACTAAAATTCAGTAAAAGTGTTGCTGCACTGGCAATGGCCAAAAATTAGTTTGATCTTCGACATTGGTGAACATGTTGCAAAATCCTTCTTCAGGGACAGTTTGTTCTATTTTATAATTAACTGTTGGGTAAACATCATGGTTGTTATGTGGACTGCTTGTTGATGATGTTCTTGTTGTGGTTCCAAGATTTACATCTATTATTGTACTGTTCTCATCACCACTTCCATTGTTCCAGTTAGACCCTTCGTTTTCTTTGTTCAGATTAAACAATATTGGTGTACCTCCAGCTGATTCTCTGTTCCTCAGAGTCAGTAACTGCAACTGCCATCAGAAATGATCAATACAAAATACAAAATTTAAAACATTGGGACTTGAAGTAGTCAGGAAAAAAAAAAGGGAAATAATTTTGTGTTGCACACGAGAAAGAAGTATAAGAAACTGATTTATTGCTGTGGCCTGACAATGTATAATTTCTTTGTGTCGTTTCATAAAATTACATGCAATAAAAGGTGTTTATGATTGCATGATCTAGTAATCTGACAAATAAAGCAAAAAAAATTTGCTATATAAGAGGTTAAATTACACTAACATAGTAATAATTCTTTATGTTATCAGTGTGTGTAACTTAAATCCACCATTAACTTAATAGAACTATAAGTGATTGTGGTTTAATTTCCAGAACGCCGATGATATTCAATGCCAGAAATCAAACTTAAACTGATTTCAGCTAAGAAGTCTTGGAAAATCATCTAAACATGCAATGTGGGGCAACTTACATATTTGATACTCCCTCCGTTTCACTTTATGTGATGTAAAGTTAGGAGAATGTTTAAATTTTACATATTAAAAACTACAATTGAAGTACAGTATGCCATGCAATTGAGGAAGTAATATGCAATTATACGTACCTCAGAGTGAAGTTTCTTGTTTTGAGTCTTGAGTGCATCATTATCAGCCTTAATTTTATCACACTGCCTCTTCAATATTTCGTAATCTTTCTCCAATTGCTTAGTCTTACACCTTGCCCTTCTGTTCTGGAACCAAATTGCAATCTGCCTGGGCTTCAACCCTAAAGCTCTAGCCAATTGCATTTTCCTCTCAGGCTCAAGTTTGTTACCAATCTCAAAACTTCTCTCAAGTGCCTTCACTTGCTCCATATTCAGCCTTCTCTTCTTCTCCCCAAGTAATTGTGAAGAGCCATCATCATCGGACATGTCTATGTCATCCGCTCGTGAATCTTGATGGTCGAATGACATTGCTCTCCTCATTAAAACCGATGAAATTCCTGCATCCGTCACAATATCCACAATAAACTAAAATGTCATCATACACAAGTGACGGATCTAGATTAGACGCAACATGCAAGACGCAGATGCAATGAGAAGTGAATAGGTTCAATTGAATCCATCTTTTTTTGACAAAAAGCACAGATATACGTGTGTGAAAAATAGCTAAATTTTCAACAACAAAAAAAATCTAATCTGACAATTTCAAAAGTGCGATATGCTCAGTGCTAAATTTCCAAAAATAATCAAATTCTGAATTTATAACTTTAACAATGGATTCATCACGAAAAAAATGAAATAATCGAACACATCAAGTATAAATTCTGAATCCGCCTTTATGTGGTGGAATTGACAGAACCCATGTTTTTAGCTTGGACTATGTATGTGTGGGGAAAAAAGTTACTCTAATACATATATGAAGAATAGAATTCATTGACTCTAAATCTTGAATTCATCACCATCTATATATAAAATACATTGAGTAGAGTGGGAGAGATAGAGAACCTTGAAATTCTTGATGAGGAGCACAAGAAGTGGGAAAGACACTAGGGAAGGAAGGAGGGAGGTCATTCTCTTCAGGTGCTGCAGGAACAAAAGCCATGGTACCGGTATTACTAAAAAGCATGTTATTATATCTACAGGGAGATAATCTTATGCACAAAGTAAACCAATTAAAGTCATATATCAACTATATATATATATAAAAATCTTATGTCTTGTTTCTTTTTTTCTTTTTCTTTTTTCTTTTTCTTTTTCTTCTTGTGATGGCTAATGGGGAGTTGTTAATAAGTGAGAAAGTCTAATGGAGGAGAGGTTTTGAAGTGGGAACATGGAAGGTGCCAAGGGGAACATTAACATGGGGTGGCAAGATGGCAACACTGGAAAGCCAGCGAAGTTTATTAATTATTTTTGTTAAGAATTAAGAGCACATAACGTGAAATGTTATTAAATTTATTATCACACAAATATTCTCCTTACTTGCAATGTGATGCCCTTTTATTTAATTTATTTTTCCTATGACTTGCGCTTTAGGTATCTAGATCACAAGTCCAACTTTTTATCTATTTCTTAAATTTTCTTTAAAAAAAAAAATGCTACCGTGTCAATTGTCTAAGATGTAAACTCTCTGAGATTAATTTCACACATGGTCACTAAACTTTATGTGCTGCATCACTGAGGTCACAAAAGTATTCTTCGTTTCATTAAATTCACTGAGCTTTACTTGTTATATCAATGCTAAAGTCATAAAACTATTTGTTATCTCATTAAAGTCTTTAATTATATACTATTAGTTGCCCAGAAAAATACAATGATTAAACATGCTAGAGCAATGTGTATTCCACAAAGTCAATCGCTAGAATGTTCAAGATTAGTAGACTGACCAACGTTATAGGAGTGTTCTTTTAATGAGAGAAATATAATTAGTTACCGTAGTTGAAGTCAACATCAGAATCTTCTAAAGGAGAATTAGTGAAATCAAGGTCATGTTTGGTATGAAGTAAATTGTTTTTCGTAACTGATGATGTTCTTTGATACAATTAGGTGAATTGAATGGAATAATATTAAAAAGATTATGGTCTGCCGCAAAATCTGAAGAATGCATGTGGCTGGGCCATGTTTATAGTTATACTTCTCGCAATTGGTTGATGCCTTGCCATGAAAAATAAGAAGAAAGCTAAGGGCCGGCGTTGCCAATAATTTGGATATGCTTTTTCTCTTTTGGTGCTGATCTCTAGATAGATACCTGCACATCTGTAAGTTTTTAAATTGAAAACCATGGTTGATTTTATTTTATTTTTTCTTTTTGTTCATAAACAGAGAGAAAATCAAGAAAATTTAAAGGGGAATTAGACTGTAATCATCGCAAGAAATACAATATAACAGAAAGATAGTATAACCTCAAATCTCTTCTATAAAATTGTACTCCGTCAGTTTCAATTTTTTTTGTCTTACTTTCTTTTTTAGTCTGTTTCAAGAAGTATGTCTCTTTCCTTTTTGTCAATCCTCTAATTCCAACCTTTTACATTTCATGTTTAAGACTACAAGATTAAAGGATATTTTAGTACATTCTACATATCTTTAATTAATTTAAGACCAGAAGATTCTAATGTCTCCTTTACTTTCTTAAAATCTGTGTCAAGTCAAAACTAGAAAAACAAATTGAAATAGGGAGAGTATATGAAAATAAATCTTACAATATTTTACCCATAATGAAAAACTTTTACATTTATACAAATATTATGACCTATTTAAGATCATAAATTTTAAAAATATTCATTTCTTTCTTAAATTGTATACCGATTTAAACTATTGTCACATATAATACGAGAACACAAGTAAACTTAGGAACCTATAGTCTATTATTACATAGTGGAATCTTGTAATGTGGAGTGGTTGTGTGTGTGAGGAGGGGGGGGGGGGGGGGGGGGGAGGGACCACGACCTATCACCCAGGAAGCTGAGGTAGCTCTTTCTCACACACTTTTCTATCAGTTTTTAGCTCTGAGAAAGGTTCTACCCAATAAAATTTAGCCTTTTGCTCTGCTATTCCAACTCTACGTAAAATTGACTCAAGAAGCTTAATTTGTATGCATCGACTGTCATAAAAATATTTGTACAATGAGATCACTTATAAACATTAATTTATTTATTATCACAAGCTAGATATGTTATTGTAAGTGTATGTAACTTAAATGACCGATTATGGTGTCGACCATAGATGACACCAAGCTTTTGGTTTGGACATCTGATGACAAACCAAGTCACTAGCCTGAGGGTTGCAATCTAACTAAGCCTGCAATTTACTTTTTCTATTAGAAAAAATCTAATGTACTTGCATTGCACGGGGATATGACTAGTTATCATTGGGTTTGATATTTTTGTTTCTAGACGTAAGGATTAAACAAGATTCTTGTTTAGCCAATAGTTAAATTTAATTGTATTTATGTCTGGAGAAATGTTTACTCTGTAGCTAGTTTATTGTTATTATTTGCCATGTTCTACCCAGTTGGCTGCTGCAGCCTGCAGCGGCCCTATTAACCTTTTCTTGCGAATATATATGACTGATTTATGAAAATGAACCAATTTTAGATAGCTATTTAGAATTTGTCCCTATTTTTAAAAAAATTGTAAATATAGTCCTTGAAAAAATACCCTTCCAGATAACGTTAATTATATTCGAGCCTAATGTTTGCTTATATATCACACAATTTTATAGAAAAAACATTAGTCTGATGTTTCTAATAACTTTAAAAAATTTAGATTATGGTCTAACGTTTTTCTCATAAGATTTTCAATCTGCTCAAAAGAGATTTTTAAACCATGAGCTAAAAGATCCATAAAAAGCTAAAAAAAATAAATATTTACTAAAACAGATGTTCCAAAAAGGGATGGCCAGTGAAAATGTCTGAATATATAAAGGATCTCTACGAGTTTGTGGGCTTTCCTCTTGGTCGTGGTGTTTCAAACAGACTCAAAGCAGATCCATTATAAACAAGACAAAACATAGTGGAAACGGGAAAGGTGGATCAAGAATCTACTCCAAGCATTGATATTAGGTACAAATCTTGTATATTCTGCAATTAAATCGGTTCTTGGTGGCTTTAGTACATGCAGTGCATTTTTAAATAATAAAATTGTTACTTGGATTTCAAAATCAAATCTTTAATGATCCCTATGATCATGGGTTGTTTCTCACATGGTTTCATTAACTTATATTCTTGACTTTGAACTTTCACATAGTCTGTCTTCATGTTTAAACCACCTAGACACTATTTTGGGAATTACCACCTAGACACTATATAGTAACACGGTTTAACTTATGCAGATTAACAGTATAAAGAATTTTGACACTATAAGGTTACTTAAAAGACAATTATAAATTATTTATAATAAGTAAAATTAGTAACTTTAAAATAAAACAGGTACCTAACTACAATATGTTAAGTTCTACCTTGATCCTTCATTGATGTGGATTTATTATCTTGTTTAACATACGCATATCTTATTGAGTGAATTCAACTCCCTACTTTTTACCAAAAAAAAAAAAAAAACTTTCTATTGTTTTAACTCCTACTAAGTACTTATTATAATAATGTACGTAACGATTTCAACTGCGAATTTTTAACTGCTGAAACATTTTATTGAAAATCAGAAATTTACTCAAAGCCAACACACTCAGAGAAGTAAAGTACTAAAAAGGGGCCAATAAAGTAATGAATGACTTCAAACCAACCCTTCCCCCCACCCCCTTCTTGTTTGTCTCACGGCTTGGATGAATGAATCCGAAATGGAAAACTATCAGGTATTTACATCAAATTAATGAACATATATAATCATTACGTAATCATGGTTAATTACGTATGTTGTTGCTGAATCATGGTTAATTAGGGTTAATGTATATTTTCTCTTCATTAAATCACCTAATCACAATAAGTCGAATTGATTTGACATAAACTTTCAGATAAGTTTTTACCATAACAATTTTTACTCAAAGCTTTGGCCACAAGAAGCGGGGACTCCCTTATCCTGTTGTTGATGCAATCAAGCAATGATTTTCCGCATGCTCCGAATATATTTTCATGCCTCCCTCTCTAAACCTAAGTCTAAAGTGGCTTACTTGCCGGTGATATTTAATTAATTATGTGATAAATTAAAGGTAAGAATATTCTCTCTTTTTACAAACTATTAAATTTTAAGTTTTCCATTTTACCCCTTAATGACCTGACTCGTGGGGATCCTCATCGTCATTTAAATGAAAAGACATGTGAAACTCTCACCACCACTCATTTAAAAGTGACAATCTTGGTACTTTCATATATTTGACTTACATATCAAAAGTCAATCCTTGAAGATACATATTATATATTCATTACTTGATATAGACATCAACATGTGTAATTTTTGTTAGTGTTTGATCAGCTAATGGGGAACTACAATTGTCGTTCCTCAGACCAATTGATTAGGAGTAACAAATTAGCCTACCTGAAACTCATACTTCCTTAACCAATTGACTTGCCCAAAACTCTTTCTTTCTATCTATCTAGGAAGTACATTAACTTCACTCATCCAACAACCACCCTGCCTCTGTTTTATCCACTTTCAGCTGACAATTATAACATTTAGCCTGCGTGGCGAATGAATAGAAAGGCCATATATATAGCTGCTAAAAATGGTCATCTTTTTTATACTTACACTACTCTTTCCCATTTTCTGGAATTTCTCTCTTTCTTCTCTCATTAATTCTGATAATCGACGGCTAGGATCTTTCTCATCTTCTTCTTCGTACTTTGATCAATGCACAAAATTAACGTTGTCTTTCGTATGAACTGTGTCAATGCCTTAAATAAAAAGAGCAAAAGACTTGATGTATGATGCTTACCATTAATTCAGTGATTCACTTGTCTTAAATACTCCTACTAATTTAAAATTACGATTTGTTTCTTTTTATCTTTGAAACGTTAGCACAATTCCTCTATTTTAAATTCCTCGATTTGTCTACTTTAATCTCTAGAAATCTTCACGCAATCCATTACCCATGCATTCGTCTGGGAATGTTCCTCTAATCTTCTTTCCATATCAATATACATATTCAAAAATAAAAATACAATCTTGATTGATCTCTTTCCATCCACTGCTGTAACAACTCTTCATTTGTTCTACTCAGTCAATTTCTAGGCTGGATTTTCAGAGATGGCTTGTACAAATTCGAAGCCAAAGATATGCCAAAAATGCAAGTCACACTATTCTCCAGTGCATCGAAGCTACTCGATGAGTAAACATATTCCTATTGATAAAGAAGAGTGCAGCTTCCATCTAGTCTCTCTCACTTCCTCAACATTAGGATCTCTGAGACTTGATCAACTTAACCAAAGTGTCAAAGATGATCAATTATTGTTCAAAAATGTTTTGACAGTGATGAAGGGAAGTTTAGTAAAAAAGAGTTTGAAATGGGGTTGATTGAGGCAAAGACATGGTCTCAAATGATCAATGAGAATCCCCAAAGTGATTCCTAAAACACCAATTACAATTCCTCCTGGTAAGCCAGAGAGTGTCAATGTTTGGGAATTAATGGAAGATCTCGAAGATGTTAGACCTCCCAATCGTCTCCCTAGCTTTTCTTTCCATCTCTTCGGCAATCCTTATGATCAACTTACTCCCCGACTAACAGAGCATAAATTGGTCCAACATAGTAAAGACAAGCTGGTCTTTTGCTTCACAAGCCTGAGACGGGTGAGAAAAACGTACGAAGATTGTTGTCATGTTCGGATGATTTTGAAGGGACTAGGTGTAAAGATCGACGAAAGAGATGTATCAATGCATGCAGTGTTCAAGGAAGAGTTGAAAGAGTTACTAGGGGAAGAATACAGTGGTGGGGTTTTGATGCCAAGGGTATTTCTAGGGAGAAAATACATTGGTGGGGTTGATGAAATATGCTGAATGCATGAAGATGGACAGCTTGAAAAGGTAGTAAAAAACTGTGAAAGGGTAAAAGATGGAGTTTCTGAGGGCTGTGGAGATATTAGATTTGTACCATGTGAGACATGCTATGGGAGTTGTAAAATATATTATGAAGTAGACTATGATGAAGAAGAATTTGAAGATGATGAGTGTGGCTTCCTACGATGCCCAGATTGCAATGAGAATGGCCTTACACGATGCCCGATTTGTTGTGATTAACTTTCATCAGTTCTATGGTGCTCTCTAATTGAGAAAATTAATGTAGTTTCTCACATGACCAGTTTCGTATTACAAGGACAAAGATGGGCAAGGTTCAAGCCTGAACTAATAGGTAGAGGCAGATCTAAGACGGGTTGTATGGGTTCAACCGAACGCATTGCTTTAGCTCGTATTTTGTGTACATATGCTAAAGAATTTAAAATATGTACATATAATAGGATCATATCCATTCTAAACTCACTGACTCTAGATCCTGAACCTTTCTATTCAAGCACCTAAACTGATGCAAATATCAACTAGCCAGCAGATTATCCAATTTTTTACCACTTCAGCACATTAGTAGCAGTAGTAGCACTTATCTAACTGAAAAACATGGTTGATAAGGTTCAAACAAATTACTTTTCCAAGCATTTGGCAGAAAATGGAGGATTCTGTTTGTGATGGATAACGATGCTGTACTAGGCGGAGGCAATTTGATAGTAGTTGAATCATCTGAATTATTAATACTAGTATCTCAAGGTAGTTCTTACATTTGAAACCACATGAAAGTAAAATCTCTTTCCCAGTTTTTCCCGGGATGAACATCTTAAGTTATTTATTCTTAATATGCGCTCTTCTAGGACTTGCAAGTAGGCACATTCAAAGCAGTACTGTGCTTGCAATTACAGAATGATGCAAGATACCTTTGTCAATAACACGTTTCATTAACTAATGATTAAATACCAGCTCACTGAAAAACATGACATGTATGATCAACATGCAATCCAGTCAAGCCTATTACTTACATTGTACTCCCATAAGGAAATCAAATTGATTAAACCATGTTGCACCCTCCCATTCAACACCACAGATTGCTTCAACTAGCTAAATTTGTTCATATTCACATTCATGTCTCCATGAAAAGCTTACACCTTTGCACAATTCCATGTGGGCAAACATTGTGTCAGCCTTATTTACCAATTTGGTCCATTTCCATAGGAACTGTTTCTTTTTTTACCCCATTATTACCCAAGTCAGCAACGACCTTGGCAGCCCGATTCAGAACATCTGAAACCCAAAGAGCTCCCTTGGAGAAGTAACTACTGTTAACAACAGCAGTTGCAGCAGCTACGGCTGTTTTCCCTGTATAAGATGCAGCGGACATAGTAGCCTCAGAAAGATGGTACTTGTCGTCCACGCATTTAACGGTCTCCATGCCAGACTGAATTTTATCAGTAAGCCCAACTCTCTTGCTGAGATCTGCCACCTTTGCTGCTGCAGTAGATGAGAGCTGATGAGACTCATCAAAAGCGTTGGCTTTGGATAGCGCATCCTTACTTAGTTGATATCCCTTCACTATCATGGTTACAACTACCTGCTGTGCCACGGTCACAGCTTCTCCAGGAGTTGACACAAACTGATTTGTATGGTTGACCTGCTAAATTTACAGCAAAATTTCAAAATGGCCTCAGGGAAGCTAAGCATAAAGAGAAAACTGGAAAACAGCGGAACAAAAAATAAAAAAATAAAAGAAGAAGAAAGAAAGACTAGTTGGTAGGGAGGAGTGAGTTGTTTGAAGAATTACTTTGTTCTTACATCTCCACTGAGATAATGCAATCAATAGAGTTTATAACTTTCTGAATGAACTTTCCCCAAATTAATTAACGAGAGTCGAACTGAATTTCAGGGAACTCAATAATTACAATAAGGTGCAAATACGTCTACCAAGAAAAGAATAACAAAAAGGAAAAGAAGAATAGTAAAATAAGCTATATTAATTATGTATCCTCAGCTCTAGGGCTCAACAAAGAAAGAAAGCCATGAGAAGCTCAGTTCACGAATTGGATACTCTTTGCCGTGCAGACTGTCCCTTAGGGGCTAATTGATCTCAAAAGCGGAACTGCCACTGAGATCACACTCCTATCAATTTACCCATGTTTGATATAACATCTTTATTTTCATTTACCCTCATGGACAGGCAATAAGAGAGTGATTGTCCAAACAAATGGCAAACTTTAACTAAAAAGGAAATCAAATGAAGAAGCTTACCGCAGAGCTGCTTCCATTCTCCATCTTATGTATATAGCTATTCCAAGGATTGGCTTCATCTAGTGGGACTTCCAAGCAAGAGATACGAACACATTGATCTAATATAGTGGATCCCTAAATCAAGGCTAAAAGGTTAAGAATTTTTTGATAGGTACAAATCTGAAACATTAAATTAGCCGTATGAATTTAGTGAATGCAGTACTAGCACCTAAGAAATAAATCTAGCATTTCACTTGATGCACATACGCCCAACTAAAAACAGAGAGAACAAGGACAATGAAGAAAAAGAGCACAAACGACAAGAAAACTATATAAAAGCAGGAAATTGGTATACATAACTCAAGCACCAGTACCACGACGTCTCTAACTGCAGATAGTGAATAAAAAAAAATGACATCGCATAAAGACTAGTTTGCATATTCCCACGTCTTAGAATCATTATCTACTTCTTCTTTGGTTGGTGGGTACACAAATAACTCGCAGCTTTTTCAAAAATAGTTGTCTTCATCTAATTGCCATTTTCAAAGCCTAATTTGTATCCTA
This sequence comes from Lycium barbarum, assembly GCF_019175385.1. Taxonomy (NCBI): domain Eukaryota; kingdom Viridiplantae; phylum Streptophyta; class Magnoliopsida; order Solanales; family Solanaceae; genus Lycium; species Lycium barbarum. The sequence continues at coordinate 66,495,057 of NC_083348.1, read as the reverse complement.
ATCAAAGCCTCCTTTTCCATTGCTATGCAAAAAAAAGTAATTCAATTTATTAAGGTCTCGCTGTGACAAATCGAATTTATAATTATTAAGGTCTTGCATGAAACAAATTGAAATTTTTTCTTGCATGGTTACACAACGACAATTTTTATACTTATGCCGACTCCTTTGCCATAAGATGAATTGAAAAGAAAAACACAAATATAATGTTGGTCCGAGAGGGACTAAGGGGTCGTTTGGTTGCTGGTTAGAAAGGTGTATATAAGCTCTCTCATCTTTGAACCGACCCGCTCATTTGTCAGCACTATTAGCATGATTCTTTTTGAACCCCCTTGATGGAAATCCTGCCTCCGCCACTGATAGCAACCTCGTAAGTAGTAATGTACGAAATGATATAGGATTTAAATACAGCATGTTGTGTCAGAGATAAAACTGATCTCATTATTAAGAGAGATATTAGATTTAACGATGTGGCACAACAGATTAAATGAGGGAGCCTGCGGCGCCCTGCGCTGCATTTTGTTGCGGATATAAGATATATATCTAATAAGAACATATCCACATAGGATAGCCCATCAAAGCTCTATAAAAGGACCCTCCAGGTGTTGCACAAAGGCTACTAATTCGTGATCAGCTAGAAATCAAACGGCTCGAACACTGACAGGTGAAAAGAACGACACAACAATATTAATCAGAAACTCAAGCAATACAAAGAAAATTCATATCTTAGGAATCTAGGTATAAATATAGTTTTTTTTTTTTTTTTTTTTGGAACCCTCAGAGGAACCCGCAGCCGCTACTCTTTGAGTGCACACTGGGTAACCTGCTCACTGTGAAATAGCTCGCAAACCACACAGGAGATGTAAACCGCACTAGGCAAGCTTGGCGTGACAAGCTTTGACTGAAAAGGCTACTGGTGAGGCGAAAGTATAAATATAGTATTTTTCATTGATGCTTCTAAAGCTTGAGTTTACAAAGTTACTGCAAGCTCTTATTTTGGTAGATAATTGACTAATCTCTCCTTAGTTAAACAAAGAAACTATAAGCTTCAAAGGAGATATCAATAAGCAAGCCAATGAAAAAATCTTTTCAAGATTTTGGTCAAAAAGTATATATGGTTAACCTATAATTTTACAGAAATTCCTCAGGATTGTATTGATGTTCATCATAGTGATGACACGTATAAACTTGACTTATTAGCATATAGACATGCAGCATTGAATATGTAACATCATTCAACTTGCAGGTTCTTTCTGCTACATAGAACTAACATAACAGCGGAGTAAAGCAGAAACTTACACTGAGTAACACAGCAATTTCCAGTGCATAAGTATCCTTGAATGTAACATAGGCTACAGAAGCATGTTCACTCAATCTGCATTCAATAAAGGCAACACTTGAAATCAGGAAGGGTAAAGAACATTCATCTTTTCTCACACAGCTAAATAGCATTAAAATCTCTCTATCAGCTCCTTTGTTTAAAGTTTAAAGTTTAAAGTTTAAACATCCTTTTGATGGAGAAAGCTTGGAATGCCTTGTGGTATCAGGACAATAAGATAATATGCTTCACTTTTCACAAGAGGCACAGGCACATGGGTTTGTCAACATTGAACATTATTGGATGCTGACCTTGTTCTCTCTATGCAAACATCTCAGAAATTATATAAACACATAAACTCTTGTTTATATTTCATGATGCTCCGAAGAAGTCACAGGGGAAAAAATGGCAAGACATGTCTTATTTGACATATTTCATAAGGAAGAATTGTGCTATGCCATGCAAACAGAATACTATTGATTAGGCATGTGCATCAACTCTTACAGCTTAGATAGAACAATTCTGGAAACAAATCGCCAAGCATAAATTTACAGCACCGACAAGAATCAACTCGAAATCACAACTATGTTGTAGCAGAAATTGCAGGAGAAGTCAAACAAATGAAAAGATACCTGATGATCTCTACTTGCTCAATTTCACCACAGTGATAAAAAAACTCATAGACATCTTTCTCTGTAGCTTCCGGAGAAAGATTAGTGACTTCTGCTGTGTGATGACCCAAATACATGGATATAGACACGGTTCAAATCCCAAGTAAAGGTAACTTAACCTGATGATATCAAAAAGAATAATCATTCAGAAAAAATAAGAGCTAAAACTAAAACAACTTAAACTGATTATTTAGAAAAGAATAAATCATTCAGAACCGACAAGAGCTAAAAATGAAAGTTAAACCAAGTCCATTGATCTATCACTACGTCAATACTTCTAATTTTATGGCTTGACGAGGCCACTTTTAAGGAAAAGAACATTGAAAAAATTAAACACATTCATAAATACACTTTTGAGTGCGCGGACACACGATATCACTACATTCTGAAATCCACCAGTAGCTACGAATCATAAATACACGGTATCGCTAATAAGACTCTAAACAGTTTGTTATTTATGAAAATTCCTCTTATATCTATCCTTAATATTCATTTCGCACAATTCAAGCCCGTTTCATTAAAATATCAAATAATTTGACTTTAAAAACTACTTAGGGTTCCATAAAAGCAGAGATATTCAGAATCTTATACTTGCAAGAATTCGCAATTAAATTCAAATAAAATGTGAAAAGTTCACAGAATTTCATATTAGGGTAAAGCAAAGAAATTCCAGTAGTAACAAAACCTTAAAAACAGGATGATTGAATTTACAGGTGCATCTAAGTTAAATAAACAAACAGATAAAGGGAATTTACGCATTAAAATAGGGCACAAAAAGTAGAAATGCACCTGATACTGAACAGAGAGATTTTTTAACTGTATTTATGAGTGGCCACCTGTTATGCGTGCTACCTTTTGAAGGGCTTAACTATTGGCCAAAAGTTCCCTCAAATTTTTATTTTATCATATTTTTTTAATTAATAAAATTATTATGAAACTATATAATTGGAAATAAACAAGAGAAGCAAACTAAAATAACGAGAAAGAGATATTGTATTATCACTTGTTGATGGTGTCCTAAATGAGAAGGCAAAGGTCTCTATTAATAGAAGAGTTTTGTCCCTCAATCTTCAACATACAACTTGTGCAAATTGATTTACAATTTGCTACAACTAAGATACAACTAATTTGATGGTGTCCTAAATGAGAGGGCAAAGGTCTCTATTTATAGAAGAGTTTTGCCCCTCAATCTTCAACATACAACTTGTGCAAATTGATTTACAATTTGCTACAACTAAGATACAACTAATCTACAACTAGAAAATACAACTAAGATATAACTTACTACAACTAAGATACATCTTGCAAGTGCAGGTTGTATTTTATCACTTAATGTGCAAGTGGTATAATTTACAATTAATAATACATTCAAATATCTTGTAACATAGTTCATAACACTCCCCCTTGGATGTTTTATTAATAGATAATGTGTCTCGTTAAAACCTTACTAAAAAAAACCCTGTGGGAAAAATTCTAGTGAAGCAAAAAGAGTAAACACATCTAGTAATACGCATTGCTAGTTGTCTCGTTAAAAACCTTACCAGGAAAACCCAATGGGATAAAACCTTGGTTAAGGAAAAAAGAGTACAACACGTATTTCACTCCCCCTGATGGAAACGTCAAGTAATGTCTCGGAGATGACGCATTCGAATCTTGTATATCAACTTCTTAAATGTTGAGGTTGGCAATGCCTTAGTGAACAAATCCGCTAAATTATCACTTGACCGAATCTGTTGTACGTTGATATCACCATTCTTCTGGAGATCATGTGTGAAGAATAATTTTGGTGAAATATGCTTCGTTCTATCTCCTTTTATGAATCCTCCCCTTAATTGGGCTATGCACGCTGCATTATCTTCATATAAGATCGTGGGTACTTTGTCACATTTTAAATCACATTTTTCTCGAATGAGATGTATCATTGACCTCAGCCACACACATTCTCGGCTTGCTTCATGAATAGATATTATTTCGGCATGATTTGATGAAGTAGCCACAATAGATTGTTTTGTAGATCGCCAAGATAGCTACACATGTGAACACATAGCCTGTTTGAGATCGAGCTTTGTGTGGGTCAGATAAATACCCTGCATCGACATAACCAAGAAGATCGGGACTGCAATTGTTGGAATAAAACAAGCCCATATCAGTAGTCCCTTTTAGATACCGCAGTATGTGTTTGATTCCGTTCCAGTGTCTCCTGGTTGGAGCAAAGGTATATCTTGCTAACAGATTGACTGAAAATGCTATGTCAGGCCTTGTAGTATTAGCAAGATACATTAGTGCACCAATCGCACTAAGATATGGTACTTCAAGACCAAGAATCTTTTCATTCTTTTCTTGAGGTCGGAATGGATCCTTATTCACATCAAGTGATCGGACAACCATCAGAGTACTTAATGGATGTGCTTCATTCATGTAGAATCTTTTCAACACCTTTTCTGTATAGGCAGATTGATGGACAAAGATACCGTTTGTCAAATGTTCAATTTGCAAACCAAGACATAATTTTGTCTTTCCAAGATCTTTCATCTCAAATTCTTTCTTTAAATAATCAATTGCCTTTTGAAGCTCTGCTGGAGTTCCAATAAGGTTTATGTCGTCAACATAAACAGCAAGTACAACGAACCTCGATGTTGTTTTCTTTATAAAAACACATGGGCAAACGACATCATTTATATAATCTTCCTTCGATAAATACTCACTAAGGCGGTTATACCACATGCGTCCTGATTGCTTCAAACCATACAATGATCTTTGCAATCTGATTGAGTATATTTCCTGAAACTTTGAACTATATGCTTCATGCATCTTAAATCTTTCAGGGATTTTCATATATATCTCATTATCAAGTGACCCATAAAGATAGGTTGTAACCACATCCATCAAATGCATCTCAACTTTCTCATAGACAGCGAAACTAATAAGATAACGTGATGTTATCGCATCCATAACCAGTCAGTATGTCTCTTCATAATCGACACCAGGTCTTTGTGAAAAACCTTGTGCAACAAGGCGCACCTTGTATCTTTGTATTTCATTTTTCTCATTTCTTTTACGTACAAAAACCCATTTATAACCAACAGGTTTATTTTATCATATTTTTTAAATTAATAAAATTGTTATAAAACTATATAATTGGAAATAAACAAGAGAAGCAAACTAAAATAACTTTGTAGAGAGAAAGGAGATATTGTATTATCACTTGTTGATGGTGTCCTAATGAGAGGGCAAAGGTCTCTATTTATAGAAGAGTTTTGCTCCTCAATCTTCAACATACAACTTGTACAAATTGATTTACAATTTGTTGCAACTAAGCTACAACTAAGATACAACTAATCTACAACTAGAAAATACAACTAAGATATAACTTGCTACAACTAAGATACATCTTGCAAGTGCAAGTTGTATTTTATCACTTAGTGTGCAAGTGGTATAATTTACACTTAATAGTACATCCAAATATCTTGTAACATAGTTCATAACAAAAATATCTGTTTAATAATCAATTATTTTATTTTATTTAAGCACCATAAGAAATCCTTACTTCTCCATCTCAAATTATCTGTCATGTTTATCTCTTACACGCCTCTTAAAAAAAATTATTAAGGATGAATTTTGACTATTTTATTCTTATTTATGTCTTAAGATAATCTCTCTTCATTTAATACTTATTCTATTTATGTATCATCTTCCCGTAATTGAGGTGTTTGTAGTCTTCAAGAATAATTGCTACTAAGAGCACTAGGAAAAGAATAACAAATTTTGTTTTGAACTTCTAAAATGAAAAATATTGAGACAACTATTTTTAGAAATCACGATAGATAATTTGAGACGGAAGGAGTAACAAACTTTTATAAGTATAGCATAGGAAGTCACATAACAACTTTTAACAACAAAATGGTCACTTAATCTATACTATATTAAAAGTGTGAAGGGCCTTAAAAATATTGATTGAACTATTTGCCCTTCATTAAAAGACTCCGCAATAGACAAAATAGTCGTTTACTAATTAAGTAGAAACCCTAATATTTAACACTTTGAAATCGATTAAAACTTACCTTATTAACAATAATTTTAAAAAAACGCCTTATTAAATCATTCATTATTTTACATAGGTAGAAACCCTATTATTTAACACTTTGAAATCAATAGATACTATTAATTAAGACTACTATGAATGCTTTCCTTTCCACGTAGAACTCCATAAAATAGTCTAACAATTAAAAACTGAAATTATACAAAATCAGAAAATAATTTACACGAGACATTAATTGCTAACTCTAACAAGTTGTCTAAACTTTAGATGATACAAATTATAAAACATTACAATAATAGCAAGAACATTAAGGACAAACTTTAATAAGTTGCCACGTAATTTCACTCCTAGAATTAAATTACAACCAATCATTAATTACAAATCTAAAAAATTCTTGCTTATGCTATATTTCCTTATTTAAACCTGTAAAAAAAATTTAGTAAAAGTAAAATAGTAATTTTTGAATTCTAAAGCCATAAAAATTCTAAATGCACAAATTACTTTGAGTCGGCTATGCCTCTATATAGGCTCATTAACAATTTTCTGTTCATTCTTCTCAATTTCACTCCCACTGCCATCTTTCTTTGTCTTGAATGTCAAGCTTCTTATGTTGTGTGATACATAAACATTCATATATTTAGTATACCAATCTGTTAGCTCTATGTTATATATGCAGATTATTTTCAGTTACATACTTTTTTTTCGTTCTTTATATGGTTCACAGAGTCTCGTAAATATTTTTTTATTAGTTTTTGGTGATTTATTCCTAGATTTTGTTGTTTTAGGGAACTATTTGATCAACCCAAAAAGAACCTTTATCTTCACAGCGTGGTCATGATTAGATAATTGATAGCTTCAGTAAGTATTAATTGTCCATGATTTTTTCCTTCAGAGTATTATTATTTGTTATTTATTTCTTGCCAATATTTTGAGAAGGTCAAGAATGAGATATGTCCTATTATTTTCAAATCATCAACTATAATTTAGAGATTTTCAATTGTTAACGTGGAAGAGGATGTTGGTCACAGGGTACCAATAGAGGCTCTGGAAGAGGGTACTGGTTCTCAATTGATTCTTCATATATTTTATACAGACGAAGGAAGATTCGAGTATGTTATTGAGACTTCATGTTGATTAAGCTTGGAATTAAAGATATGCTTCTATTCTGAATTTTATTTCTCTTTCATATTATTTCTATTTATGTTGTTAAGTTTTTTATTGTCTATTTTAATATCTAATATGTTCAAGTTAATACCTTTTTTTGTTGGAAGCATACTTATAAAGAAAATAGAGAATTGTTTGCAAAAAGAAAATTGCACGTATCGATTACAATTTTCATAAATATCTATTATTTTTCATGTATATGGAATGACATGGTCTATTTGATAATTAGATATGGTTACAAAACTAGAGTTCAAAGTTCAAAACTTATGGATAATATTTATTTATTGTGAGGGAGACATTTAGTTATTCTTCAAAAAACAGTGTTTATTTTATAATTAGACATGGTTACAAAACTAAAAAGAATGGGCTTCAAAGTTCAAAACTTGTGTAAAATATTTATTTATTTTTCAACATATTAAGATTTTTAAATCAACTAATTTTTTAAAAAATATTTTTGTCTTATTTGAACTATATAATATAATGTATTTGCAAAGGAAAATCATAACACAAGAAAATAACATTATTTTGTAAAGTTGTCGTTTGCATCATTCATTTATAGGTGATTACATGAGTCTTTGTTTAAGGTATAGGACTCTTCCTTTGTTTTTCTCTCACATAACTTGTGGGTTGTAGGCTTTTAACAAATTTTCCTTGTGTACTTGAAAACTATCTCTTCTTTGTGTATTTGGGAAATTAAATAGACAAACACTTCTATAAAAGATTCAGTTAGTGAAGTTCGTGATTCTAATTTTTTTTTTTGCAGCATATTTCCTAATAAATAGGACATTTAAATATTCAAATAATATTATGTATTCCTAAAGCCCTCCTTATTGAAAAAATAACACCAAAAATCTATATATATAAAAAAGGAGAGGAACAAGTAATGTGGTTAAGCCAAGTGGCAAGCTAATAACAAGACAGTTAGCAATTTTAAGACAAAGTTAATGAGAATTAGGACAAAGGTTTTTATAATTATTATCAAATTCCTTAATTGATGAATTAATTTTATAACTGAAAATAAAGCTTTAATTTTTTAATATAAAGCTAGCATAATTACCTAAAACAACTACTCATCTTTATCATTGGCATCGTGATTTTAGGACTTTTCAAATTCAAACTATCTCTTTCAATAAGCCAATTAATGATATTTTATAATCTATATCTATATCTATATATATATATAAAATAGGAGAGGTACAAGTAACGTGGTTAAGCCAAGTGGCAAGCTAATAGCAAGTCACTTGGCAATTTTAAGACAATATCAAAAAGCAATGTACGTAATAAAGTGTTTAAATTGTTGCACCAATTAAAAAAGATTAAATTGAGATAGAAATTTGAATTTGATTGGAGAGATAAAACGATTTGAATTTGAATTTAAAGATAAGTATCTTTTGAAAGTTAAAAGCTATCAATTTACAATAATTTTTTTCCTTAAGCTAACGTGATTTGGAAGTTTAAACTTAAGCAATTGAAATATATTTCAGTGAGCAAATTAAAGAGTATTTTCACAAAAAGAAAAAAGCTTAAGACAAAAAAAAGCTTAAGACAAAATAAATATATATTTATACCGATATGACTGTATCTATATTATATTATCTATATAATATCACAATTAGGGTAGCCTGTCATGCAATTAAGGCAAGTGGCAAGTTGTTAGATAGTGATATTAATTAACTGGAGCAAATTGAAAACAAATATCAGCACAGAAACATTCTCATACATGCACCTATTAACTTTTGTTTTGTTAATTAACGGAAAGAAAAGAAAAATAATGAATGGAAGTTAATCTTAAAGATAAAGATGGAGATATTATCGGCAAATACTACTCCTACTAATGTACTAGCTAATTATTGACATAAATATGGAGATTTTTTAATATAACATTTTTGAATAAGAATTTATTAGTTTTTTAGTTTAAACGGATTATTATATTATGGCTAATTTTAAATTTAATAGAAAGATAATTTGTTTGAGTTGTTTATGGTTAGTTTTTGAATTTGAGTTTGAATTTGAATTTTCAGATAAGGATTTTCTTCTTCTGATAAAGTATAACTAAGTTTGTGGTTTTAACGGATAACAAATAAGTTTTGTTATTTATTTTTTTTGTTTAACAAAAAAAAGCAATGGTCATAAAATCAACTTTAAGTATCAGTTTTACAAGAGATGGAAAAACCATGCTAATACTTTCATGGAAAATGCCAAATTAAATTGCAACGTAACAGAATATCCCATTAACTTTTTTTTCTTTCTCTTTTGTTATTATTAAAACTGAAAAAAGGAAACTAATTCTTAGATAAGTACATTTTTTATCCAATCTTATGTATATCAGAAAAGAGTCACGTAAGCACATCAAATTAAACTTCAAAAATAAAGCTTTTTAATAAATGTTCTTATATATAGATTTTTAATTAAAAAATAAAAGATAAAGCATCACGTGAATAAGACTACGTTGCTGAAATAATAAAAGATAAAATCAGAAGTAAAAACAAAAAATGAAAAAAAAAATCAAACAAAGTTTAATAAATATGGTGAATTTCTCACGTAGGAAACATAAAATAAATGTGGCAGAAACCTATCCTTTTATGTTAGAAAATAAAATTTATAAATATATAAAGAAAGAAAAGAAGGTTAATGAAAAAAAAAAACAGAGGAAAAAACGTAAGGAAAAGGTAAAACAAGGATAAGGAATAGTGACTACATCTTCTGTTTCGTATGAATATTTTGAATTGATCTCATGAGATAAAAGATATCTTAGAAATCTATCTTCTTAAACACACGTTATATTATTTTTTAAAATTATCTCTAACAAATTGATATGATAGTTGAATTCAAATAAAATTTGAGTTGGAATAAAGTTCCAACTTCTTAACCTCTTATGTATATACCCCTTGAGTAATACATAATATTAGATGTTCTCCTCTTTTGTTATTAATCATTAGCTATATTTGTGAATTTATATTTACCGCATTTCTCCTATTCTTTATTTTCAAAGATTTCTTCTATGTTAACGTTTTCACTTTCTATGAGCAGATGGTGATAGTCGTATTACGGGATATGACGACATAAAATTGATATCCTTTTAATTTTCTTTTATTGTATTAGGATGAACAAAAGGTTTCTTATTATTTGTTATGATTTTTTCCATATTCTTGCTTAAGGTTGATAAGCGTTTTTTTTCTTCCTTTGAACCGATAGGTGCAATATGAACTAGATAATCAGATACAATTAATGGTGATAGAGGTTGACTATAATCTGCAAGGATACAACAGAACTGGAAGCTTGGCGCAAGGACCAAAAAAGAAGAATTGTAGAGTAATAACTTCATGCCTTCGTCAACCATTATGCACTTGCAAGTATGTAACAACTTTTCTGATAAACAAATATTATCATGATAGCAAAAGATTTATGATTATTTGGGTATATTAGTTATATACAAGTTAATTAAGTTATATTGACCAAAGTCAAGTAAAATTTTAGATATGTTCTTTAGGTACGTTCATATATTTATAATGACTATGATAAAATCTTGAACATATATTTCCGCATACCAAAATTTATACACACAAGAAATACAATATATTACAAATTTCTAAAGAAAAAAACAAAAAAAATCATAGTAGGGAAACTCAAATATTTATTTTGAAAATAGAAGATAACAAAATTTTAATTTTTTTATTGCACTTGGTACTAATTTATTCAAAATAATGATAGATCATATGGAAAATGATTTTAAAAAAACTTCTGTTTTTATAATTAGTACGAATTCAGAGATGCAATTCATAATTTTTTGTTGAATTATTTGGATTATAGGTAAAATATTAATTGGGAATAAACTGGTAATTATAAAATAGTTGGAAAAAATACAGTATATGCTTCTATTGTTTACCACTATATGATTTTTTTTTTTTTGTTATAGTGCATTCATGTTAAAGAAACAGTAAATAAGCAACTTCTTAAATTTGAATATAAGTAAATGGATGAGTTTTTTGTCCCTTAGATTTGCTTTTTGCATATTGAGAATTGCACAATGAAGCATTATTGACGAAGTATGCGTGTGTGTGTGTGTGTGTGTGTGTATATATATATATATATATATATATAATGAGCATATCAAATTAAGATGTATTGAAACTGAAACATCTAGAAATAAAGTAGAGATGTTACATTAAGTTTAAAAAAATTGAGGTGATGAGAAAAATATTAAATAACATACAAACTATGAAATATCATATATCATACTAATATTCTTTGATCATGTAAGCATATGACTGACAAAATAAAATTATATGAATTTAGGTGTGTGTGGGGGGGGGGGGGGGGTCGTGACTTCAGAAAACTCTACAGGAATAATTTGTTTCATATTCTACTTAATAATTAACCTATTTTCTCTCTAAATTAGTTGCAAGATAGCTTCTACATTTCTTAACTTTTATGTTAAACGGTAGTTTTCATAATCTCCTTTTGTTTAATTTTTAATTTCATTTATATGCACTAGCATAGATTTTTATATCTTTTCAACCATTATATCGATTACAATAATGGATGAGTGATTTTCTTAAAAAAAATTAATGCAAAAACAATGTCCCTACTTATTGATTATACGTAAAAATGTTAAATAGAGAAAATTGATTAAAATACAGCAGCAACATATGTTCAACGAGAGTGGGAGTTTGGGGTGGGAGGAGGGGGTGGGGGTAGAGATAAATGAGGTTATTTATCCTTATAATTAATTTTAAGAATATAATATAATAAATAAATAATATAGTTATACACAAAATATTCATAAACTTAAGAAATTGAATAATTATAAACAACAGAGTAAAATTAAAATTCACTAGTAAGAAAAATTATATTAATGAGGAGAACCCTCGATAGGTAAATTAAGCCAAGTGATAAGGTAATACAAACTTATATTAATAATTTTAAATAATGAACAATGTAATTAAAAAAAATATGAAACATAAAAGTTATTTGATAATTATATAATTCGTTATCTTTGTTTTCATATAGGTTTGGTCACTAGGGAGTGGTGTTGGGGGCATAATATTTATGGAGAAATAATATAGTGGTTGAACTTTTTTAAGACAATATGATCAAATATTCTCAAACAAAAAATATATCAAATTATGATATGATGTAGCAATTTAAAATGATTAGGAATAATTTTTTTAATATTGTCCACGCATCGCGCGGGTACGAATACTAGTTAAAAAAAAATCAAAGTAGGAACCTTTCGTGCGCCTAACATTCCGTTGGGTAAAATTTTCATCGTGATTAACTTGATTAATTTTACTTCATTTTTTTAGGTTCTAACTTTTGTTAACAATTACCTATTATTTTTAGTTTTATGTTCATTTTTTGCAAAAAAGGATATATTTTAATATTCTAGGACTATTATAGAAATTCTATAGCGGTAATATCAAGGTGAGTGGTTTATTTTTATCATGTTCTCAAATTCTACTAACAATATTGAGCTTTTACATTTTAACAAATTCTCAAGTCATTTATTTTTCTTCCAATATTGACATGATTGAGTATTTATCTAAGTTTATTTAGTTTCTAAACGTGTGATTCTTGTTTATATGCATTCATTGACGTGTGATTGTTGTTTATATGCATTCATCGACGTATTTAAGTTGGATGTGATAATTGTTTTTTTTCTATGACAATTGATGATTTATTGAAAATGTGATTAATTTCTGAAATATAATAGTGAGTAATGTAATTGATTATTCTACATCTATTGATTGCGTAAATCTAATTTTTCACGCTTGAATTGAAAAATTAAACTTTATAGCCATATTTTTTATTACATTTACTCTAACAAATGAAAACTTTCAATATTCTTTTATATATTAAGTTATTTCACTACTAAATGAACAAGAATTATCGATGGAAAGTTACCTAGTAAAATTCGTCACAAATTTTATAAAGCGAGGTATTAGTAATGAATTATCAGAAAATTCGTCACTAATTTTATATAGCGAGGTATTAGTAATGAATTACTAGAAATTTCTTTTGATGACAAGCAATTTAGCCATAAATTAACAACAAAGTTCGTAGCTAAGTTCATTTTTTTTTACTTTAGTATTTGTTGTCAAATGATGTGAGCACTTTTGTCATGCACAAAGCGTGTACAAACAACAATGTCTTATATTTTTTCTAAAGTTATCTTCTCCGTCGTAGAGTTCACGTAAAACTTTAAGATTAGATATTTATAAAATTTGGGATGAACTAATTAATAAGAAGAATTTGGACCAACAAAAAATAAATGTTCTATAATGTTGAGACCAAATGATTAAAATTTTAGATAAACATATTAGCATAATATAATAATAATATATTTCAATTTATAACTTAGACATAAAATTACAATTTTAACAATTCACATAATATAATTTAAAATTTTATTTCACACTAAACAAAATAGTCAGTTAAATATTTCCTAATATGCAGAGCATTGAAATTATTTAAAATTTTAGTTATTAATAAATCTTCCCTTATTTAAAATGTATAGATGGAAAAATTTAATATTTATGTTTTTAAGATTAAGCAGGATTATGTATATGTAGTTTGATCTTACACTATTTTATCCGATTATATGTTATAAATAGGACGAAAAGATTGGAAAACTTCAAAAAATAATTAGCTTCATTTATATAAAAGTTGTACCTTTACACATAAGTGGATCATTGTCCAAGTCAACATTACATTCAATTAGATAGTGGCTTAAGTTTTATTGCTATTTAAATTTCAATAAAAGAGCTATATATGTCAAACGCTAAAGGTAACGAATCAAAAATGTCACAATAGAAAGATAGTATATGAAGAGGGGTATGATAACGTCAGGGTATCTAATTTATTTTATGATTGAACTAAACCATCAAAGAATTTCAACCAAAAACGGAGGTTAAATATATAATTCCTATCTTGACTGCTTTAAGAAAAGTATAGGTAATATTATTAATAGGAATTATAACTCAAATTTACATGTTTAACGTCCATTGCTATTTCACGTACGCTCAAACTAGTTTGTCTAAATATCATAAAAAGTATGTATTTCCTCCTTATGACTTTTCGTTATACTTAAATAAAATTAGTAATTTTCTTGTTATAAAAGGTAACTTAAGGACAAGTCCAGAGAATGGACCCTGCGTTCACAATTAGTGGCATAATTGCCATAATTTACCTTCATTTTTTTTGTGCGGAATGGCCTCAAAGGCATTGGTTTTTAATTTTTGTCCCTTAAATTGAATTTTTTTAATTTTTGGGCTTTGCTAAAAACTCCTTGGTTCCAGGTTCGAACCCCCGCTTAGTCAAAAATTAAAATAAATTCGCAAGGCAGCGTTTTGCTACCTTCAGGCATCGTTAGAGGCAAACTCTGCCTTATCAGGTAGAGTTTGACTGCAAACTCTACCTGATCAGGCAAAGTTTGAGGCAAACTCTGCCTTAAGGCAGAGTTTTGCTCAGGCATGGCAAAACAAACTCTGCCTTAAGGCGGAGTTTTGTCTTATACCTGAAGGCAAAACTCTACCTTAAGGTAGAGATTTGCATTAAGGCAAATTTTTCTTTTTTATTCAGTTGAAATTTTGTAAAACTCTGTCTTAAGGCTTAACTTTTGCCCGAATAGGCCTAATTTTGCTACGAAACTCTGGCTTGAGATTTTTTTTTTATTGAGCCGGAGTTTGAACCCAGGACTTCGCTATATTAGGCGAAGGATAAAAATTAAAGACAACCAATTTGAAGGACAAAAATTAAAGACTAGTGCCTCTGAAGGCCAATCGTGCAAATGACCCATTTACATTGGACTGATACTGCAGTCCTTTATAATGGCCCATCCCTTCTTGCACGCTATCAATTGGCAAAAAAGTTCTGTATGTATATAAAAAAATTATAATTGCAAGAAGTTTTTGCACCTTCAAACGTACTGGTCTTTAATTTTTGTCCCGTATATATGTGATCTTTAATTTTTGTCTTTGCGACTCATTTAATTTGAAAATTTTCAGACATGCTTCGCTCGGCATAAGCTTTGTAATATTTTTTTCTTCGAACAGAACTTTTACCTCGCTCAGCACAAGTTTGGTAAGAATTAAGTTATCAGCATAAGTTGTGTAGTATTGTTCAGATTATGTTGAGCGTTGAAAGATTTGTCTTTTCCGGTATAATTTGTGTGGATGTGATACATATGCCAAGTGAAATGTAATTTTTGCCGAGTGAAATCTAAACATATGATGTTTTTCAGATTATGTTGAGCGTTGAAAGTTGTCTTGTCCGACATAACTTCTGGGATGTTATGATACATATGCCCGAGCTAAATGCAAACTTCGCCGAACGAAATCTAAAGTTCTAAACTATGCAGCGCCAAGAATATAATGCTGAAGGGCAAAAAATAAAGACCACAAATTGAAGGGCAAAATTAAAGACCATCCAAAAATAGGGGCATTTGTGTGAATGCCCTGACCAGAAAGAATACATCGATCATGTAAGTACATTTAATCGGGCTTATAATAAAAATTTCAGTATGAATTTAAGATTTTCAGTTAGATAGATACTCCGTAGATTCTTTTATTTGATATCGAAGACACGTTCTAATAAGTATGTGGAAAAAAATAACCAAAGAATAGAGGATTTAAATGTTTTTTAATCTGCTAGACGAAATGACTAAATCTCTGCCCCGCGGCAACATTTGCACTCGAGCTTGTAGGGAGTCAGGAACTTAATTGACCCAAAAACTAAGCAACTGAATCAAAATACCCCCCTAAAAAAAAAGTTACATTACTATCTTTTCCTTAACAGTTAACGGCGCTGTTAAGTCCTTTTGCACAGGAATTTCATGCGTAATAGGGGTTAATTATTTACTATTTACAACACTATGCTCGCTTTTGACCGCTTTATATAACACACTTATATTGCGCAACATTTTGACCGCAAAATATGACACATCTATATTACGGAACTTTTATATAACTCTTTTGATTAAAAACTTTTATATAACTCATTCGGTTAAAAAAAACTCACATTCTAAAAATGCCTAATTCAAGATGCTTCATTAAAAAAAAATACATCATTCATTACGAACAAAATACTGAAGATTCATAATTCAAGACAATTCGAATATATCAAGAAGAATTAAAATACATTCACAAAATCATGAGGTTCTTCAACAATGAGAGGCTCTTCCACTACGAGAGGTTCTTCCACTACGAGAGGTACTTGCACCACCACGACCCCGTAGGTTACACAAAAGCTTATTATGGCCAAACTCCTTACACGTTGAGCACCTTCAAGAGTATGCGAGCACCTTCAAGAGTATGTCCTATTCGGAACATCCATTTGATTGTGAATCCGAGTTCGTGTGTTAACATGCATTTTATGAATATACTCCTTCTTAGAAATCATTGAAAATGGCTCGTTTGGCCAATAAGACTGATCACCAAGTGGATAGAAACTACTGACATATACTTTAAGATAATTTTTGACGCTATATTCCGATGCCACATAATTTTATACTGTTTTTCTCATTGCCTCGAAACACTTGATGGCATGACAACACGGCATGTGGTATGATTGCCACTTACCACGACTACATGTTCTTGTGCTCTCATAAACGGTATGAATGTTTCCTCCCCGGCCTTGGTAATAACCTGTCCTGACTTCATACACACGTTCAGTATGGTTATACTTTACCATCTTGTGTAGCTCACATTTTTTCCTATGATGCTCGAACATTTTTGCAGGATTTGGCATCCATTTCCCATCATCTGCTAATATGGCTTTGGCATGTCTTGTTCTAGTCACAAACCGCTCCACAACTTACTTGTAAGTCATTCTCACTATTGCAATAACGGGCAGTCCCCGAGCAGATTTTAGCAAACCATTGAATGACTTTGAGTTGTTTGTTATTAGCATCCCCCATCTCCTGCCTTCATCCGCATGTAATGTCCATTTTTCAATGTCAATTTCCTTCAACCAATCATATGCTTGCAGCTTCACTGTCTTGATCATCTCCATCCGCATAAGAAACTTTTTTTTGTTTATGCTCTGTTGCAGCCACCCACATCAATTTGTTTAGTGTGCCGTTTCCAAATTTCGTTTGAAAATTTGCCTTTATGTGCCATAAACAAAAGCGATGGTAAGCAAAGGGAGGTTGCCACCCCGCCAAATGAAACATATTGTGTAATATGCCGTGATGTCGATCAGATAGCACACATAACGATCCTTAATAACATATCGCCTCAAATGTGTCAAAAACATCCCCCGTGTGTCGTTGCTCTCATTAGCGACAATGGTGAAAGCAAGAGGGAATATCGACCCATTGACATCCATTCCTACTACAATCAATAGCTTGATATCGTATATCCCGTACACAAGATGTCATTAACCCGAAACTCCCTCATTTCCTTGTAGCTATAAATTTTGACGGCCCTTTGCAATGCCTTTTTGGATTCGAACATCATGCCTTTTGCAAGGTGAACTTCATCTCTTACAAGATCGACCGGTTCTTTCCATAATTTTTGGTGAATTGGATCATCTTTTCTGATGAAGACAAAGGCATTAGCACGACCTTGAAGATTGTCAAGATATAGAATCACGTCAGAATGCCACTGAATTAGGCTTTCGGCCATCGGTACGTGCTGGTGAATTGGGCTTCCTGCCAACGGTTCTTACTGATTTGGTCGACTTTGCATCATTTCTACTAAATGTTATTCCTGCATATGAGGATGACCATCAACCTCATTGTCATCATCATCATCATCGGATACCTTTGCATTCAGTATATCATTGCTATCACTCGATGATGTTTCTGTATGATTTGGATAATCATCACCATCTAATAAAGGCCTCTTCCTACACGAAAAATAGGTAACATATTTTAAATACCAACAGCAAAATATATATGGATTTAATATCAAGGTGATGAACCTACCGATAATGATCAATATTGTTAGGGTTTGAAGAAAGATCAACTGCACCAACGTTTGGTACCACTAGCGAGTTTTGGGAATAATTTTCACTACAGAGGCAGTTCAAGTATTGTAAATAGTAAACATCAAAACACTTATATTATTTAATTAATAAAAATTGTACCTACTGATAATAATCAGCTGCACCGAACTGAGAGGATTGCCCAATATTACTCATATCATGTGTATAACCCCTAAAAATATACAAAGTAAAATTACTATTACCATATGTATAATAAAATAAACATGTGCTACTACACAAAATAATAATTAAAAAATGGATATTTACCAATTTTCACCGTAATTTTGATTAAATTGTTGGCTTAGAGTTTCCAGCGGCACTTGACCACTCAAAATGTCTTCATAAGAACTCAAGTCAGCATAAGTGTTACCATGAGTAGGCTGGACTTGAGGAACTTCCTGAATAGTCCTGGTCAAGACTTCACTACGACTATGAGGTATCTTTTCAACATACATTTCAAGAACATTGAGCGTGATTAACCCCCTATATTCTTCCGGCACCCTCAAATATTCCTTCAAAGACTCATCATCATTGATAGTCCACTCCCTATAAAGCACTAAACCTTGCGGTGTAATAGATATTGGATATCTGCCTATTACAGATAATCCATACTCGCGATTACTTTTCATTCTTTTGTGTATGGCATTGAATAATGTTTCGTAATCCAAGGTAGTTGGAAACTTAACAAGGTATAGTGGTTTAATACTCTAACGAGCAGTATTATTTTCATGAAGAATCTCTCCATCCCAAAATAAAGAAACCTTAACAGTTGAAGGAGGAGAAGCCATTTTTTTTATGAACTTTGCAGTTGGGTTTTTTTTTTCAAGAACTTGAAAAAAGATGAGTTAAACTTATGAAATGGATGAGTCTTTACCTCATCCAAAATTCATATTAAGTAGAAAAAATGTGAGCTAAAAGTTAACATTTCAAAAAGCGATGTCATTCTGAAAACTCATATTTTGCGCATTGAAATGTTGTGCAATATAAGTGTGTCATATAAAGCGGCCAAGAGCAAGCATATTGTCGTCAAATCGAGGATGTCATTGTGAAAACTCATATTTTGCGCATCAAAATGTTGCGCAATATAAGCGTGTCATATAAAGCAGTCAAAAACAAGCATAGTGTTGTAAAATCAAGGATGTCATTCCAAAAACTCATTTTTTGTGCATCAAAATCTTGCGCAATATAAGTGTGTTATCTAAAGCGTCAAAAGCAAGCATAGTGTTGCCAAATCAAGGATGTCATTCCGAAAACTCATATTTTGCGCATCGTGTGCAATATAAGTGTGTCATATAAAGTCGTAAAAAGTAAGCATAGTGTTATCAAATCACGGAGTATAATATAACATGAATGACGAACAACTAGCATTCACATTACAACAAGTTATTATGTCAATTTGGAACCAATTTTCTGATATTGATTCTATTACATGTTTTACCCCAGCAAAAATATTCGAAGCAGTTGGTAGGATATGAGAACTAGATGAGGATGATTTTAAATAATCAAATAACCGAACCACATGTAAATCAAGAATACAATAATACAATGAGAGCTGAGTGGAATTGGCGTGTTAGGGAGGTTGAAATGCTAGAACAAAACTTGAGGGCACTCGGACTCAAACGTCCAAAAAGTCGTGCCACATCAATGCCTTGTGGTACACTGCAAGAGTTCAATTTTGCTCTTAACCGTTTTAGCGAGAGAACAATCAGATGATAATACGTTGCCTCAGGGTAGAATTGGTCAACTTGAATACGTCAAATTCAGATCCAAGTGGGATTCGGACTGTGAGATGTCCGATGAAGATGATTCCCTGTGATCCTATTAATATTTTTTTATAATAAAGTAGATAGGTAGGGTCATAATGACGATCCCAAGGGTACTTGGGGGGTTTGCAACTATATAAGTAGCCTTTCATTTGTTATTAAACTACAACATATTCAATGTCGAGTAGTAGAAATGTAGATTGGTCGGTATTCCTTCCAAATGATTCGAATAGCAGTGGTGATGAAAGCTCAAATCATAGCAGCTATTCCGATGAAGCGAGATATCTTGATAACAATGAATTCAAGATAGACAATTTGAAACCCCACCTTCTTATAGAGCATAATGATGATTTTTACAATGTGAAATATTCAGATCCACGAGAATATTATTGCGAGTTTCGCCGAGAATGGGCATATCGGCATGCCGAATCAGGACGTCTTGTTCGTGACTTGGAAAATCTCGACGCTCAAATCCCAACAAAGTTCTCAATGACCATGCCTCGAACTGATCCACATTCTTGTAAGGTTGTCGTACAAAGGATTAGAAAAGAAGACAACAAAATGCTAGAAAGACGTTGTAGATTTTACATGCTAAAGTTGGCCGAAGAACAAGCATCATCAACAGGTAGAGAACTAACATATATAGAAGGAATATATGTCTTAAGAAACCCAAAATATTGTTCTGAGGACGATATTGAGGACTTATATTCTGACGATGATTAGGGGTTATTTTGGTTCACTTGCTTAGTTTTTGGGTCATTTAAGTTCCGGACTCATGATTTAGTTTGTATTTTTAATATATGATGAAGTCATCAATTTGAAGAAAATTAGCATGTTTTTAATTTGCTTTGATTGTTATAATCTATTATTAATTTATATAAGCTTCTTAGAGTTAATAATACATAAAAAGTTCAACAATTCACAATTTTAAAGAAGACACAAATAAGTTAGTACATAAAAGGTGTCGACTACATAATACATAAAAACGCACAACTAGTAAAAACAAAATACATAAAAATAACAAAACAATACATAGAAATAATAAACTTAATAAACAAAACACATAGAAATAATAAACAACAACAGTATGATGAAAGAGTGAAAATGGAGGAGGTGAAGAGTGACTTGAAAATGGTAAAGTGCTAGGGTTTATAATTAACCCCTATTGCGCATGAAATTCCTGCGCAAAAGGTAGTAATGTAACTTTTTTTTTGGGGGGGGGGGGGGGGGTATTTTGGTTCACTTGCTTAGTTTTTGGGTCATTTAAGTTCCGGACTCGCTTGTAGGAGAGTGTTACGTTTAAAGTGAAATTTACTACCACGGAGCGATTCATGGGTGTTGCCTATTCCCAATCAAACGTTTGGCTGTGAGCTATACTCCACGAGGAACCAAACATGCATGCCATGGTCGTGACTTGCCATTTAACCTCTTTTTTGTGTGATTAGATGCTCAGTGACAACAATTGTCACTGTCTGGCCTCTCCTGTTACCATAATAGCACCTAGCGCGGTCAACATATACCAATAGAGTTCGAACAAGAACGCTTACATTCATTCACATTGATTTATCATGCTATGCGTAGGTTATTTTGCTCTTCTAATTAAAAGGTGGTTGGCCATTCATTAGACTCATGAATCTACTGGACAGGATTTGATACCTAAATTAGGTCGAAGTTGCAATTTAGTCCCAAGTGCACGATCTATTTGCACGTTCCATCCTTCAGCCCTTCGCCTATATCAGCTTAGCAGGCAAGCTACTTTGATCCATCTTCAGACTAGTTTTGCTCTTCTGGGTCATTCTCCCGAGTACAACTCAAAGCCAGGGTAGAGTTCTGCTAGATCAAGCTAAGAACTTTAGGTCAGGGCCTCCGTCGATAAAGCTAAATTAGTTATTTGTGGATTTTCAATTCCCTTTTTTTTATATTTTCTTCTGTTTAATTAATTTGGCTTTGTTGCAACCCATTCCCCATCTATAGTACATGCAGGCTGACGTTTTTGAAGAAAAAAATGTGCATAAAAGAACGAATGTACATGTCAATTGTCATGTGTATACCTTTCAGTTTTAGCTCGGGATAAGAAAAAGTAATCATTTCTTTTATGCAAAACACATTCCTAACGTCCAATACTCTTGGCACAGCTAGTTGTAGAATAGTAATTTATATAATTCATAGATAGTTAGAACCTGGCCAATAATTTGAACGGTAAAGTCCACAAAGTTGATTAATATTCCAAATATGGATGTGTCAATTACAATCTATAATGCAGTAATAGAATTGTTGACACAGTCAAGAGGGATCAGTTTTCAACAAAGGAAAGTGATATGACACAGGATTCTGGATTTTATTGTCGTCTCCAAAGGTGACCGACCATACATAAAGGTAAGGGCAATGTCAAAGTCTTAATTCGTTAATTAGGGCTCACCCTTTTCACAATCTCTGCATATGTTGTATTTGAATAAGACATAATTCAAGACAAGCCAATGTCCCTTTCTCTTCTCGTTAAAAGTGCACTACAAATATTTCCATCGATTTTCTATATGCAGCCTAACATTATTCCCAGTTTATTGAGTTTATTGACGTGCATTAAGCTTTTCATTCTTCCAACACCTAAAACCCATTTGACACAACCCAAAATGGTATAATTTGACACAATCCTATTAAAAAGTCTTAATTATCCTTAATGAAGATTTGGCACCAATAGGTGATATTTCCCTCCAAGACAAAGCAATTATTACACATTGCATGCTTAAGCTTTTCATTCTTCCACCACCTAGAACCCATAAATTTATCTTGGATAAAGATTCACTTCAATTTTTTTCCCTCTAATATTTTTATATAATTTATACATACACCTAATTTAGTTATTTAGTCAACCTATATACGGTCTGTCAATACAAACTACAAGTTAATGTACCCTATAAATATCTTTTAAACAATAGAAAAAAAAGTCCTAAATTACATTAAAAAATTGTCTAATTTTTTGACCAAATTGCATTTATTTTGTATAAAAAAATGACTGAATTGAATCAAAACTTAGTAAAAATATTTACTCAATCCTATTTAATATTTAGATAAATTGAAGTAATTCAATATTTCAATTACAGTCAATCATAGTGTTGATTGCTTGTTTCATCCAGTTTTTGTAATTTTTTTAAAATTGATTGAATTAAATTAAAACAGCCTAATTCTTCCTCAATTATATCTAATACTTATCTAAATTCTTGCTAGAATAAATCTTTAATTCAAAGTCAACAATAGTGACTACTTGTTAAACCCGCTATTTAAAAAAAATTGATTGAAGGAAATCGAAATTTGCTAATTGTTATTCAATTCTATCTAATACTTAGCTGAATTGAGATAATTCAATGTTTCCATTAACATCAACTCCGTGTTGACTAATTGTTACATTCACTATTTTTTTTTCTTAAATTGATTCAATTAAATCAGCACTTACAAAATATTTATTCGAATTAATCCTATCTAATGCTTAACAAATTGAGATAATTCAATGTTTTAATTAAAGTCAATCACAATGTCAACTACTTGTTACATCCATTATTAAAAAAAATAAAACTGATTGAATTAAATTAAATGCCGATAATTGTTACTCAATCATATCTAATACTTAGCTAATTTGAGATAATTTAATATTTCAATTAGAGTCAACCATAGTGTTGACTGCTTGTTACATCCTTTTTAAAAAATAATGATGGAATTAAATCAAAACTTGCTAATTGGCACTCAAATTTATCTAACTCTTAGAAAAAAACTAAGATAATTTTATATTTCAATTAATGTCAATCATAGTGTTGACTACTTGTTATATCCACCTTTTTTTTTAATGATTGCATTGAATCAACACTTGGGAAAACTTTTACTTAATAATGGCTGATGCTTAGCTAAATTGAGCTAACTCAACTTCAATCAAAGTCAACCATAGTGTTGACTACATGTTACGTCTCTTTGTATCGTTTCAATTTTATCGACTATCTACAAAGAGACACTACTTGTTACATCGTCTATTTTTTTTAAAAAAAAAATTGAATTAAATCGAAACTTGCTAATTGTTATTCAATCCTATCTAATGCTTAACTAAATTGAGATAATTTAATATTGCAATTAAAGTCAATCATAGTGTTGACTACTTGTTACATCCATTTTAAAAAAAAAATAATTGACTTAAATCAAAACTTGTTAATTGTTACTCAATCATATCTGATACTTTCCTAAATTGAGATAATTAAATATTCCAATCAAAGTCAACCATTATCATAGTGTTAACTACTCGTTAAATTCACTATTTTTGTTTAAATTGAATGAATTAGATATGAACTTGCTAATTGTCACTCAATTCTATTTAATAATTAACTAATTGAGATAATTCATATTTCAATTAAAGTCAACGATAGTATTGACTACTTGTTACATCTATTTTTTTTTTAATTGATTGAATTAAATCAAAAGTTGCTAATTGTTACTCAATCCTATACTTAGCTAAATTGAAGCAATTAAATGTTTCAATTAAAGTCAACCATAGTGTTGACCACTTGTTACATCCACTATTTTATTGATTGAATTAGATCTAAACTTACTAATTGCAACTCAATTCTATCTAATACTTAGTGAAATTGAGATAATTTTAATGTTTTAATTAAAGTTAATCATAGTGTTGACTACTTGTTACATTCATTATTTTTGTTTAGATTGATTAAATTAGATCAAAACTTGTCAATTGTTACTCAATTTTATTTAATACTTGACTAATTGAGATAATTCAATTTTTTAATTAAAGTCAACCATATATTGACTACTTGTTGCGTCTACTTTTTTATTAAAAAAAATTAATTGAATCAAATCAAGAGTTGCTAATTGTTACTCAATTCTATATAATGCTTAGCTAAATTGAAGCAATTCAATGTTTCAATTAAAATCAACCATAGTGTTGACGACTTGTTACATCTACATTTTTTGTTTAAATTGATTAAATTAGATCTAAACTTGGTCATTGTTACTCAATTCTATTTTATACTAATCTAATTGAGATAATTTAATGTTTCAATTAAAGTCAACTATAATATTGACTATTTGTTACATCTACTTTTTTTACAAAATTGATTGAATTAAATCAGAAGTTGCAAATTTTTATTCAATCCTATATAATACTTAGCTAAATTGAAGGAATTCAACGTTTCAATGAAAGTCGACCATTGTGTCGACTACTTGTTACATTCTTTATTTTTGTTTAAATTGATTGAATTAGATCTAAACTTGTTAATTGCTACTCAATATTATTTAATACTTAACTAATTGAGATAATTCTATGTTTCAATTAAAATCAACCATAGCATTGACTACTTGCTACATCTACTTTTTTTTAAAAAATGATTGAATTAAATCAAAAGTTGCTAATTGTTATTCAATCCTATATAATACTTAGCTAAATTGAAGCAATTCAATATTTCAGTTAAAGTTAATCGTAATATTGACTACTTGTTACATCCACTGTTTTATTGATTGAATTAGATATAAACTTACTAATTGCTACTCAATTCTATCTAATACTCAACTAAATTGAGATATTCACTGTTTCAATTAAAGTCAACCGTAGTGTTGACTACTTGTTTTTTTTTTTTTTTTTTTTTTTTTAAATTGATTGAATTAGATCTAAAGTTGCTCATTGTTACTTTTTTTCATTTAATACTTAACTAATCGAGATAATTCAATGTTTCCGTTAAAGTCAACCATAGTACTGACTACTAATTACATATACTTTTTTCTTTTTAAAATAGATAGAATTAAATCAAAAGCTGCTAATTGCTACTCAATCTTATATAATACTTAGGTGAATTGAAACAATTCAATGTTTCAATCAAAGTCAATCATAGTGTTGAGTACTTGTTACTTAATTCTATCTAATACTTAGCTAAGTTGAGATAATTCAATGTTTCAATTAAAGTTAACCATAGTGTTGACAAACTCTTACATCCACTTTTTTTTTTTTTAAATTGATGAAATTGAATCAATAATTATCAACTTGTTTTAGGTAATCTTATATAATACTTAGCTAAATTGAATCAATCCTATATTTCAATTAAAGTCAACCATAGTGCTGAACACTTGTTACATCCACTATTTTTTTTAAAAAAAAAGTTATTGAATTAAATCAAAACTTGCTAATTATTACTCAATTATATCTAATCTTAGCTAAATTGCGATAATTTAATGTTTCAGTTAAAGCCAACTAGTTGTGGCAGCAATGGCTACGCCCTCAGGCCTCCATGTAGAGAGAGAAGAGAACGTTAGGTTTTAGATTAGATTATGTTCTAGTTGATTCATTTTTTCATCCCAACCATAGTGTTGACTATTTGTTACATACATTTTTTTTTAAATTGACTAAATTTAATCAACACTTAGCATTTTTTTTTACTCAATCCTAATCTAATCTTAGTTAATCTGCACTAATACAATTTTGAATCGACCCATAAAACAAAACATGCAAAAACATCAATTTTCAAAAAAAAAAAAAAAATGATAACAAAGAATTTTAATCAGAATAAAAACAACGAAATCTATACCCTTTCTGTTATATTGAAAATCATCAGTCTTATTAGCCGGTACAAAGTTAGTGGGAAGCATCTGATCACCACCACGATTATTATAAGAAGGAAGAAAAAATTCCTTAGCCATTGGATTGAGCTTGAATATTTTCAACATGTCAACAATATGTTGCATATGATAATTATCTGATTTATCCAATGAAGATATTTTTGGAATCGTATTTTAAAAAAAAAATAGGCATGCAAATATGTAAGTGGAATAGGTGTATTGCACGTTTTTTCTTGTTGAATGTTATTGGGAAGAAAAGAGTAATTATGGTCTTGAAGAAAGAAAGTAAAAATTGAATTATTTTGACTTTTTCCCTCTAACTTTTCAGGAATGGTATCAATGGAATAGAAAAAGAGAAATTTACTGGTACACCCTCAAAAGTCATGTGAAATTACATTAATACCCTTAAAAAGGTGAAGTTATGCCATTTGTGATTGTGCCAAATATATTTTTCCGTCGTTTAATTAACTTTAATCACAAAGAGAGTAATTTACTGTGGACTCTGATGTGGTCTAGTTACCAAGTCATTTTCCCACATCATGATGAGATAATTAAACCAATCTAATCACTCTATTACGTCGGATCTATTACTAGCTAGATTGTTCATTGGACTTCTAGACATAAATGTTAATTAATGCCTCTGTCAAAAGGACTTGAATATGACATTTCTACTATATTAGAAGAGCAGGTTGGATCGTCGTCCACCCACTCTTCTAATATAGTTAAAATAAATAAATAAAGATTAAGGTGGGATTTACTCTTTTATAATATTAGAAATTAAAAAAAAAATTAAGTTGGGCTCCACGTGAAGAAGTAGGAGAAACAATTTAAGGTGGGACTTAATCTTCTACAATAGTAGAAATAAAAACTTAAAAAATTTAAGGTGGGCTCCACGTGAAGAAGTAGGAGACAATTGTAAAAAAAAAAGAACATTTAAATAATGATAATAAGTTCAGAAAATGGTAAAGGTACGCTTAGAAAAATTTAAAGAAGAGAAATTCATGAAAAAAGAAATAACTATTTAAATTGAACACAAAAACCGCTAAAGAAGTCATAAAACCAAAAGATTTGAAACTTATACCTTTAGGTATAAGTTTAGACACATACGTCTCACACAAATAATGAGGAATAACATCAAGAAGACGAAATATAAACGGTCAAGAAACGTATGCACATATTTTCTTAAAATGATGAAGTTGGTCTATACTTAAAAATTTAAGACTACAACAAATGCTAACACATGAAAGCGCTTTTCAGTGTTGTTGTGTAGAAAGAGTTGATGGCATGAAACTCGGTAGGAGAAGGTGTATTTCAAATCTTTCAATTGGAGAACCAAACCAGGAAAGTCATATATGGGAGAAGCGGACTAAGTAAATAATTTATTGATATTTTCAATTAATTGAATTATAATACTTTCCATAATAAAAATTCCATAATTATATTACTAAAAGGTACTCTCTCTGTCCTAATTTATGTAACATAGTTTGACTAGACACGAAGTTTAAAAAAGAAAGGAAAGATCTTTGAAACTTGTGGTCTAAAACAAGTCATAGATATTTGTGTGGATTTAAATAATTTCATTAAAGGTAAAAGGGGAAGTTTCAAGTTAAATGATTTCTAAACATAAAAATATATCATTCTTTTTAAGACAGACTAAAAAGAAAAGTGTCATACTATTTTTTGTGTTGGGCTTGTGCTAGCACGGGCTTTCATCATCTAGTCACTATAAGAATAGTAAACTGAATGGTTTGAGGATTCCAACGTTAAGCTAGATAGAGTAGTGTTGTAAATTACCAGGTAACCAAGGCTTACTTAAATAGAGTTCAAGAAATTACACCTAATGACTTTGGAAATGGTGGTCTTAAACTTTGACCCAGCGTTTGCCCCATGGGCGAACCTGTCAAAAGGCAAAACTTGTTGACCTTGAAATTTTGCCATAGGACAAGAAAGTTCAAAACCACCTTCAAGCTCATTCTTGTAAATTACCCAATATAGTCATTGATAATAATCCTTAAGCGAAGAAATAAGATGATGTTAAGAATTAAACGAGCGATGCAGCGGAACCGATTAGGATGCACCAACACAAGAACAATAATGCAAGAAAGCAATAAACGTAATGAGCACAAGATTTGCATGGAAACCCAAGAGGAGAAAAACTACAGGGTGCGAAGAGCAGAGAAATCAACTATAAGGCGAGGAGTACAAAACGATCTCAACTAGGTGTCGAAGCACAATGAGATCGAAGGAAACGAAAGATTACAATCTCTCAATGAAAACTCTCTCTAACCTAAGTGTGGAATATAGTCTTGTGTGTAGTCTTGATAGCCTTGATAGTTATTCTTTTTTTCTTGATGTTCTGGCTGAAAATCTCCTTTAAATAGGGGTTGAAGACGTTCAAAATCCCAGTTGGAATGGGACAAGCCAGTCGAATCCCAGTTGGAATGGGACAACTATCAAATCCCAGTTGGAATGGGATGATTGCGATAAACCCTTTTGGGACATATTCTAACAATCTCCACCGTGGACCAAAATACATCAACATCAACACTCGTCACCCCATAAAGCCCCAAAGGGTAATTTAAGCATGAAGAATACCAACTAAGTCTAAGCAATGCTTAAACTTAGTAATAGCAAGCGGCTTGGTGAACATATCTGCGGGATTCTCTGACGTGTGAAATTTCTTTACCACAATCTCCCCTGCAGCAATAGTATCTCTGATAAAGTGGTATTTAACGCTAATATGCTTGGTCTTCGAGCGATGAGAATCTGCCTTGGTAAGATGAGTAACACTCGGGCTGTCAGAAAATACAACGGTAGTACCCTGTTGAACACCAAGATCAATAAGGAGACCTCGTAACCATGTAGCTTCTTTAACACCTTCAGTTGCAACGATATACTCAGCTTCGGTACTAGAAAGGGCTATAATAGACTGTAATTGTGCTTTCCAAGATATAGCACTAGAGCACAGTGACAAAATATAACCAGAAACAGACCTCCTACGATCGAGATCACCACCATAGTCAGAATCAACGAACCCAACAACATCATAAGACGATGCCTTGGCTTTATCAAATACCAAACCAATATCAATGGACCCTTTCACATAACAAAGATTCCACTTCACGACATTCCAATGATCCTTTCCAGGATTATGCATGCATCGGCTCACCATGCTTAGCGCAAAAGCTAAATCAGGTCTAGTGCAAAGCATAGCATACATAAGGCTGCCAACAACACTAGTATACGAGATAGTAGACATCCTCTCAATGTCCTCCTCAGACTTAGGAGACGAGTCAGCAGGCAGTTTGAAATGAGCAACAAACGGAGTAGAAACAGGTTTACAATCAAACATATTAAATCTATCGAGGACTTTCTCAAAATACTTCCTCTGAAACAGGTAAAGCTTCCCAGCTTTTCGATCCCTGTGAATCTCCATACCTAGAATCTTCTTAGCTATACCAAGGTCCTTCATCCCAAGCTCAAAATTAAGTTGAGATTTTAACTTGTTGATCAAAGACTTGTCTTTAGAAGCAATCAACAAATAAATGAAGGAACCACCAGAAAACTGTCAAAAAATACACACAATTATCATACTTACTATGTGTGTAGTCTTGCCCAATAATAAATGAATCAAACCTTTTGTACCACTGTCTTGGAGCTTATTTAAGGCCATAAAGAGATCTTTTCAACTAACAAACAAATTGCTCCTTGCCAGGAACAACAAAACCCTCAGATTGCTTTATATAAATTTCTTCTTCTAACTCTTCATGAAGAAACACAGTTTTAATATCAAGTTGCTCCAACTCCAAGTCAAAAAGAGCAACAATAGCAAGCAACACTCTAATGAAGGTATGACGAACAACATGAGAGAAAACTTCATTAAAGTCAATACCTTCCTTTTGGTAGCAACCACGAACGACTAAGCGAGATTTCCATCTTGCTTCTTCAACCCCAGGAATACCATCTTTTAGTTTGTAGATCCATTTTGCAATTAATACACGACGGCCTGTGGGCAGCTCACATAACTCCCATGTATTATTTTTGTGCAATCTTTCCATCTCTTCTTGCATAAACACTAACCAATTTGAGGAATTAGGACAAGAAATTGCCTCAGAGTAAGTAGAAGGATCAACTCCTTCGGGAATTTCTTGTGCAACTGCAAGAACATAAGCAATAATCCCATTATCATCATTGTCAGAATATCGAGCGGGCTTCTTTATAACTCATCTCGGTCTATAACGAGCAATAACATGATCATCCTCCACCTGTGGCTCGACGGGACGTGTGGTACTAGTAATTGGCTCATCAACAGGAGCCTCCTTGCTAGCCTGACGAACTGTAGAAGAAATAGGGCCAACTTCGTGAGCTTCATGGCTCACTTCTACCTCCACCTTCTCACTGGCATATGTCATATCATCATTACCCGTAGAGGGAACAATAAACTCTTTCCCAGAAGATAACATAATAGCCTCATTAAAAGTTACATCCCGACTCTGAATAATTTTCTTGGAGCTAGGACACCACAAACGGTATTCTTTAGACTCAGAAGCATAACCAAGAAACATGCACTTAACAACCCTGGGGGCTAGCTTTCCATCATTAACATGAGCAAAAACAGTGCATCCAAAAACTCTAAGAATAGAGTAGTCAACGGGATTACCAGACCAAACTTCTTCGGGAATTTTAAAGTCAATAGATGAATGTGGAGACAAATTGACGAGGTAACAAGCCGTAGAAACAGCTTCAGCCTAAAATCACGGCGGTGCCATACACCAGCATTTGAGAGCATACAACGGGCTCTCTCAAGTAATGTTATATTTATACGTTCTGCAACTCCATTTTGCTGGGCTTATGAACGAGAGTCTTATGTCTAGCAATACCCTAAAGAGTGCAGAACTCATAAACTCATTACTACAGAACTCCAAAACATTATCAGTCCGAGCTTCTTAATTTTTCGGCTTGTCTGGTTCTCAACAAGGGCTTTGAATTTCTTGAAATAGAGAAACGCTTCACTTTTCTGTCTTAGAAAATAAACCCAGATCTTACGAGAAAAATCATCAATGAGAGTCAACATGTAGCGTTTTCCTCCGAAGGAAGGAACTTTGAAGGGACCCCATAAATCCAAATGAATATAATAAAAAATGCTCTATGTACGGTGTTTTGCTATGGAGAAACTAACTCTCTTCTGTTTCCTAAAAACGCAATGATCACAAAAGTCAAGTTTACCGTACTAGTTTTCCAAGAAGACCTCTTTTGCTCAGAATGGTCATACCTTTCTCACTCATATGGCCCATACGCATATGCCATAAACGGGTGAGATCATCGTCGGATAATGAAGTAGAAACTGCTACAGACCCCGTCACAATTGAATCCTGGTAAAAGAGAGTCCCACGTCTTGTTCTTTTCATCAAGACCAGAGCACCTTTTGAAACCTTGAGAACTCCACCTTCAGCTAAATATTTACATCTAAGAGATTCAAGAGTACCCAGAGAAATAAGGTTTCGTTTCAAGTCAGGAACATGATGAACGTTGGTCAAGGTCCTGATAACACCATTATGGGTCCTAATTTTTACAGTACCAATCCCAACAACGTTGCATGGGGAATCATTCCCCATTAGGACAACACCACAAGCTTTCTCATATGTTGAAAACCAGTCCTTATGAGGACACACGTGATATGTAAATCCAGAATAAAAAACCCATTCAGAAGAATTTTCTTATAAGCAGAGACAACCATCAAAACATCACCTTCGGAATCACTTTCAACAACTCCTGCTTCAGCGGTTTTCTACAGCATTTTGTTATTTTCTTCTCTCTCTAGTTTATTCTTCAATTTATGACAATCACCAACTACGTGGTTTGTCTTCTTGCAGTATTTGCAGAATTTACCATTGCTGAATTTATGGCCTCTAGACTTGGACCTAATTTTTTTTCTATTACTCCATCTGTCATGGGATCTTCCTCTAACAGACAAACCTTGTCCTTTGTCTTTAGAATGCACTTCAAAATCAAATTTTTCTTTGGACAACAAATTAGATTTGACATCCTCATAACTCAGTGTTTCATTACCACCATATAGTATGATTTCTTTAAAGTGCTTATACGTAGAGGGTAGGGAGACCACCAACAATAGTGCTTTATCCTCATCTTCGACCTTAACGTCTAAATTTTTTAGGTTAAGAATAACAGAGTTAAACTCATCAAGATGATTTTGAATGGGGTTACCTTTAGCCATAGAGAATGTGTATAACCGTTCCTTCAGATGAATTTTATTTGCGAGACTTTTCGTCATGTAGAGAGACTCTAACTTCAGCCAGAGGCCTGCAGCAGTAGTCTCATAAATAACCTCGCAAAGAACCGTTTTAGATAGATATAGTTGGATATTTGAAAGTGCCTTTTCATCCAATTCCTCCCATTTGTCATCTGTCATAGACTCGGGTTTCCTGGATTTCCCAAGAAGAGCCTTCTTTAATCCGTTCTAGGTGAGAACGGCTTGCATCTGAACTTTCCAGATACTGAAGCTTATCTTGCCGTTGAACTTCTCGATATCAAACTTGGTTATGGTAGACATCCTGGATCTTGAACGCTCTGATGCCATTTGTTAAGAATTAAACGAGCGATGCAGCGGAACCGATTAGGATGCACCAACACAAGAACAATAATACAAGAAAGCAATAAACGTAATGAACACAAGATATACATGGAAACCCAAGATGGGAAAAACCACGGGGCGCGAAGAGCAGAGAAATCAACTATAAGGTGAGGAGTACAAAACGATCTCAACAGGGTGCCGAAGCACAACGAGGTCAAAGGAAACGAAAGATTACAATCTCTCAATGAAAACTCTCTCTAACCTAAGTGTGGAATATAGTCTTGTGTGTAGTCTTGATAGTCTTGATAGTTGTTCTTTTTTTCTTGATGTTCTGGCTAAAAATCTCTTTTAAATAGGGGTTGAAGACATTCAAAATTCTAGTTGAAATGGGACAAGCCAAGTCGAATCCCAGTTGGAATGGGACAATTATTGAATATCAGTTGGAATGAGACAATTTCGATAAACCCTTTTGGGACATATTCTAACAGCTGATTACATAGAAATTCTTGAAATGAATGTTTATTCTGTATAAACAATGATCACGGTCATACATACGCTATTCATCCGTGCCTTCATTTTTCTTCTCTTTAATTCAATCTTCGTCTGGCATGAAGTTATACGGATGTGTTGATTTTGCTAGTTCTTTCTAGAGATCAATTCTCATTGAGACGTTCTTCGGGATGATTGATGCAATATCTTCTCCTTTTTTGTGTATATATATTTTTTCTTCCTGCTTCTAAGTTTCTTTATTGCTTCGATAGGCTTGAACTGAAATTAAAAAAAATACAAAATAGAGCAAAGAATAACACCGTAGAGAGCATAAGTCCATAATTAAAATTGGGAAACATCATTACAAGCACGTGTCCATACAGCTAGGAGAACATACATTAGATTATAGATATTAGGTCCAATATATATACTACTGCATATTTAAATTCTAAATAATGAGATTGGTCTAGCAAATATTGACCAAAGTCTAGAAAGGAAGAAGAAAGACAAGAACTAGGTATATAGTAGAATGCATCCAATATATAATAGATATATAAATGATTGAAAGTTACATAATTAAACTACGAATGATTGCAGCTTCAGGACTGTCAGCATCAATGGTGGACAGTAACTGAGAAAGTCGATCACTGAGATCATCCACCTCTTTATGCAAGTTTCTAATGTAGTTGCATGTTTCTTGTAGTACCTTGGATGCGGATGCCTGCAACATCAATTTATGAACCAATATGAGAGTAATTAATCAAATATCGTCTTACCAAATGTTTAATCTATTCACGAGGATCCAGAATTTTAAGACCATGGGTACACCATGGATGTTAACATAAAATTGTCATAATGTCAAATGATGTGAATTGTTTTTAGTGTTTTATGAATTATTATTAATTTTGCATAATATTATCCAAGAGATAACTATAATTTTGTTAATCTGATTTTTATTTCTCATTAATATTACTATCAATTACTCTCTCCTTCCCAATTTACGTCTGGTGTTCGACTGCGCATGAAGTTTAAGGAAAACAAGACAGACTTTTGAAACGTGTGGTCTAAGACAAGCCATAAAGAAATGTGTGGCTATATATCATTTCATTAAGGGTAAAATGTGAAGCATAAAGTTAAATTGCTACTAAATATATAAAAGAATTCTTTCATTTATGTCCCTTCAATCAAACTTAATTAACGGCAGTAGCCCAAATATGCAAAACATGTACACTAATATGTACATTATACATATAGCATATGTATATTATATGTATAGTATATGTATATTTAGATATAAATAAACATTTGCTAGATATTTTATAAATTATATCACCCAACGGTATTGGGTTGTAATTATCCACATATATAAAGGTATCATTCTTTTTCGAATGACTAAAAAAGAAAGAATGTCACATAAATTGAGACGGAGGTGGTATAATCAATTATTGAATACTAATATTTATCTTAAACCTATTTAGGGCAAAAGAGAAAAAATATTGAAACCGCAAAAACACAAGAAAAGTTGAGCTAAAAACAAAATATCATATGTGTCATAGGGTCTTGAACCTAGGGCACCAAATGCCTAACTTTGATGATGGGCGCCTTCTGCACTATATAGGAAAACATGAAAACCTTTATACGGAATATTTTTCCATTTACTTGTATGTATAAGTAGGATAGATTCACGCGCACCAAAAAATCATAACGTGGATCTGCTGGTGATTCGCAAATTCAATATAGATTTCTACTATAAAAACTGAACTTAAAGCATGCATCCACTTTTTACTCAAACATGTAGATATTAGGGGAACAAAATTTGAACTCGTAGACAAAACATGCCTTAATTGGTGGAACGAGTTGTTGCAGATCTTTGAAAAAAAAGTCAAATCTTGACTTACATTCTAAATTGGCTCTATGTCTGTACATTTTGGGACCCAAAGCATCATTCAGTCATTCTGGTATTACGAAAAAATTACTCCATGAACATAATAATTTTCTCCTTTTCAACGACAAACTTTTTCTCTTTTCAGATTGTACTTGAAGAGCGAAAGAAACCATGCTATTTTAATCAGTATTCTAATAGTGTACGGCGATTTAATGTTCTACCATACAAAGTGTTCCTTTTTTCTCCCTTTTTGGTAAACCAAATTGGGATATGTGGAAAAATGGGTAGAATTCACAAATAGTCATTTTTCAACCTACTTAGTAATTGAAAAGTAGTTCTTGTAATGGAGTTTTAAATTCGACAGTTTGAAACTTCAGGACATTGTTGTTATGGAGTTTCATCTGTTGAGTTTGAAATTTCATATAATGGTTATTTCAAAGACAGGGTAGAAAAGCGGTGAGCGGTTTTCATTTCTAGATAAAATACGGGAGTACCAAATAGACATAAGTTAAAAGGTCTACGGTGGAACAGCCTACCTGAAAAAATAACGGAGACAACCTGCTATATCAAGTTAAATCATACTTATATTAGTGTACATAAGTTAATTTTGACATAAGTTAAAAGGTCTACGGTGAAACGGCCTACCTGAAAAAATAACGGAGACAATCTGCTATATCAAGTTATATCATACTTATATTAGTGTATATAAATTAAATTTTGACATAAGTTAAAAGGTCTATGGTGGAACGGCCTACCTGAAAAAATAATGGAGACAACCTGCTATATCAAGTTATATCATACTTATAGTAGTGTATATAAGTTAAATTTTAGTTTTAATGTCTGATTGATAAATTAAACTAGCTAATAAGCTGTTCGTTCAAGTACAATATAACCAATGGGAGTAAAAGCACAGAAATCAAAGATCCATATGGCACCAAATATTTTGAACTCCGGTTAACTGACATTTCTGCGTAAGACTTCTTACAGTGCATCTCTAGGATACACTCTTCTACATGTTTTGTCTTTCAACGTCATTTTGCAGTAAAACTTCACATATATACATAAATAACATATTCTTTCAAAAAATCATCTCTCTCTATGTATATAGTTTACTAGACCCATATCACTTGAAAATAAAGCAAAGTAAATTTTATGTGGTACTGCAGAATCAAAGTATATAACCACATTGATAGGAACATAAATAGCACTAAGGAGGAACTGGATATAGGGACTATACAATATAACACATACATAGATAGCAATAGTGGAATAGGAAGTTTGGCCTGAGCAGTGGGATGCCACTTGCTCTTGGCATATGCTTTATTTAGTTGTACAGAGGAGACTGTTTTGTTTTTGTTCAGGTGGTAATTAATAAAAAAAATTCGTTCACCAAAAAACATCAATTTAGTACAAGAATTAAATTTTAAAACATTTACAACTCCAGACTCAAACCTGCATACAAGCTAAATTATGATATAGGTCGACTATGTGGAAGATATAATCAACTACTAACCAAAGTGTAATTTCTCTAACAGTTTAAGCTTTTAGTGAGAGGATTACACACTTCAACATACTACACTCACACCAAACCTGTGTACGACACTGAATCATTTTATAAAGAACTTCGAGGACGTCTGTATACATATTGCATACAAGATTAATATGACGCAAATAATAAACATTCAACCGAACTTCATATTTATGACAATTAACATGGAATTAAAGGAGAAGAAACAAAACCTATACGGTAAAAAGATGAGAAAATGTAAGAACAATTGAAAATAACCTTGTTAGAGCGACGATTGCGAATTTCAGGAAGAAGTTGCTGCAATTTGGACACGAGTTCAATGATCTGATCATCTGAAATCCTTGACGACGTTCCCTCTGATGACTGCCTCGACCTTCTCCCTGACATAATTTTCTTCAACTAGCAAGTAATATTTTAAATTTCTTGTTAGTTGATACAAATGAATATAGGTTAATTAAAGCTTGTGTTGAATAGCAAGTGGGAAGTGGAAGAACAAGTAGTAGTAGTAGTAGTATGAGTAGTAAAGAGTAGTAAAGAGGAGTGGTACAGGTAGTTAGAAAATAGGAGGAAGAAAAGTGGTAATGATCAAGCTATAAAGGAGGGTAAGGACCACAAACAACGAAAGGAGGAAATTAGAAGGAAAGAGAGAGAGAGAGTGATGGTACGTACACATACAAAAACATAGACAGTGATGTTGTATGTGAAGAAGACAAGTGCATGGGAAAAAGCAGCCCAAGAAACCTTCCTGTTATGTCACTGAAACTTTTCTACCACTTCCTCCTAGACCACCATATATTTTTTTTTTCCGGGGGGTGGGTTAAGAGTACTATACTTCTGCTAAAAAACTACTGGTATTCTGGTATTAATGTAGTACTATTTTTTAACTTCAAAGCAAGAGGCTCACCAAGACGCGGAGCCAACCTATATTCAATGGTTAAATTTAACCTAATAGTTTCAACATGAAAGAGGGGTAGAGTTATCGTGTCTTCTACTTACCGTTACAGGTTTAGCTGAACCTAATAGTTTTGGTCCATATTTTAAATTTGTATTAATAAATTCACTTAATTTATTCAAAACTCAAAAAGCTAGCGTTTTTAGAATCCAGAACTCATAAATTCAAAATTCTAACACCATTCCTGACTAAAACATATGAGAAAATGGTTCGATATAACTCTTTACAATTTGAATAGAATAGAATAACCGTGTAAGATAAAATCTTTACATGTAAAAATCTCTTGATATATTTGGCATAAAACTTTAAAAAAAAAAATTATAATGGGTCACAAAACCAATTGACGTGAAATATGTGGGGGAAAAAGAGAAAATGATTAAAAAAAAAAGTTCTCATAAACTTATATATTTGGAGGTAAGTTCAAAGTAGTCCCATAAATATACTTTATAGTAGTCCTTTTAGTTTAACAAAAGTGAGCATTTTTTATTTTTGTCAAATAGTTTTAACAAATTTTGCATGTTTGATGTCTGTTAGATCTGAGGAAAAATATGAAAGAGAAAAAAAATTCTAGAAAATAAATCAAAAATAGCAGAAATTGCGCATCCAACTGTGAGTTCGTGCTAATTTTTTTTTTCATAGTTGTTTGTGTGTGTTCCAAGAATGTATTTGATCTCAAGTGGGCTTACATGTGTTTGTTATTGTACTAACAAGGTGTCCCTTCTTGTGCATGTCCCCATGTACAACACCATGTGATCGTTTTTGCCCTCTTCGTCCCCTTTCCCTACAAATACTTAATCTTACTTTGTTCAAGAGACTTTCCTTTCGTGTAACTTATATACACAGAAAATAGGAGTAATTTTATTTAATTATTCTATCCTTTAATGACTTGACGGTATAAAAATTAGTTGTATATGATATGCTTACACGATTCGAGTGGGTAACAGTTAGCACTTTTGTACCACCTATCAATTTGATGGATTCACCTAACCTTATCTAAGTGTTGCAGCCAGGGGCGGAGATAGTATATAACTGTTGACGCGGAAACAATAAAAACACAGTAATTAACGTGGTTCGGATCGATGTGATCCTAGTCCACGGAGAACAACCGGCACTTTTATTAATATCAAGGAAGAAAGTAAGTTACAAGATTGAATACTCTTAGGTTACAAGATTGAATACTCTTAGGTTCTTTTATTATCAAGGGAGAAAGTAAGTTACAAGATTGAATACTCTCAGGTTCTATGTTCTGTCCTACTTAATAAATTCTAGCTAGCATGTATTTATACTACTAGGTCTAATCATTTCCTAGAAGAAATATAAATCCCAATAACACTCGAAAACCAACAAAGAAAAAAGTTTCCTTTTATTTCTTTCCGCTTTTGAGTAGGAATTGGCTTGAATATCTTCTTACCTTCACAATCTCCACCTTGAGATGAATTTTGAGCTTCCATATGAACGTCATTCAGTCCAATGTCTCTAAGCCTATGTGAGCTAACTCCGTGTAGGAAACAAGAGACACTAACTGAAACCTTGTACATACTAGTAGCTCTACCTTGCCCTGTGTTCTCCATCCTGACGCATCAGTTAATGTGAACTCCTGCCAAATTCATACAATGACTGAACTTGACAAGACGAACCACCTTGGTCAACATATCCATTGTGTTGTCCTTTGTATCAACCTTCAAGACCTTAACTGTGCCTTGTTTAACAACATCACGAATAAAATGAAATATGATATCAATGGGTTTGGTGCGATCATGAAATCTCTGATTTTTTATCAACTGAATAGCACTCTGGCTATCACATTTTAGAGTTGGTTCATGTTGAACCTTACTCAATTCTGACACCAAACCTTTCAACCATATAGCCTCCTTTACCGCTTTTGCTGCTGCCATATATTCAGCTTCTGTTGTGGACAAAGCAACAATAGACTGGAGAGTTAACTTATGGAACTACCTGCAAGAGTAAAGAGATAGCCCATTGTTGATCTCCTTCTATCAAGATCACCTGCAAAATCAGAATCCACATAACCAAGGGTCGAGAACTCTTTATTTCTCATCCCACAAAAAATTAGAGCAACATTCGAAGAACCTTTAAGATATCTCAATATCCACTTAATTGCTTCCCAATGCGTCTTACCCGAATTAGACATGAATCAACTTACCATACTCACTGCTTGAGCAATATCAGGCGGAGTGCAAACCATAACATACATAATGCTACCAACTGCACTATAATAAGGAAATTTTGACATGCACTTCACCTCTTCCTTTGATTGCGGTGCCATAAAAAATGAAAGTCTGAAATGTTGTGCTAACGATAAAGTAACTGGTTTACATTTATTCATGCCAAACCTATGAACTACCTTCTCAATATACTTTTTCTGTGAGAGATGTACCTCACTGTTCTTCCGGTGGATCTCCATTCCAAGGATTTTCTTAGCTTCAACTAAATCTTTCATGTCAAACTCCTTAGTTAGCAGTTTTTTCAAATCATTTATCTCTGTCATACTATTAGCAGCAATAAGCATATCATCAACATATAATAGTAAATAAATATTTGAATTACTAGGTACCGTTATGTGATACACGCAACTATCAAATTCATTTCTCGAGAAACTTTTAGTAATCATGAATGCATCAAATCTCTTGTACCACAGTTGTGGTGACTGTTTCAAACCATAAAAAATTTCTTCAATTGACAAACCTGGTCTTCTTTTCCTTCAATAAGGAAACCCTCGGGCTGATTCATGAAGATCACCTCTTCAAGTTCACCATGCAAGAATG
Source organism: Lycium barbarum (assembly GCF_019175385.1). Taxonomy (NCBI): domain Eukaryota; kingdom Viridiplantae; phylum Streptophyta; class Magnoliopsida; order Solanales; family Solanaceae; genus Lycium; species Lycium barbarum. The sequence continues at coordinate 66,454,284 of NC_083348.1, read as the reverse complement.
TAGTCTTGACATCAAGCTGATGAAGCTTCAAGTCATAATGGGCAACCAAAGCTAGTAACAAACGAATTGAGCTATCCTTCACGACTGGTGAGAAAATCTCATTGTGGTTGATTCCCTCCTTCTGACAAAAGCCCTTAGCAACCAATCTCGCTTTGTATCTAGCATCTTCTACACCCGAAATACAATCCTTTTTTCTGAAGACCCATTTGCAACCAACAGTTCACTTGATCCTCTTGCTCGGTGAGTTTCACATTTTCCTCCACCGTTTCTGTTGTAAGAACTTTCTGTCCTGCAAACTCAATAGAAGTCTTTCCAGGATCAAGCATAGAGTCCTCATCAAAAGTAACATCTCTACTGATTACAAACTTAAGAGGATCTAAACTCCATATTTTATATCCTATTACCCCTTTAGCATATCTCATAAATAAACCTTTTCGAGCTCTAGGTTCTAGTTTTCCATCACTTACATGATAATATGCGGGACATCCAAAAATTCTTAAGTACGAGTAATCAGACGGTTTACCTGACCATACCTCATTTGGAGTTTTGAAGTCAATTGCCGACGATGAAGAACGATTAACAACATAACAAGCAGTATTTACTGCTTCCACCCAGAACTCCTTAGGCACCTTGGCATTAGAGAGCATACATCGTACTTTCTCAAGAAGAGCTCATCGGAAAATTCTTGAAGACTCGTCCCAATATTGAGCGGATAAGGTCATGCTTCGCCGAGAAAATTTCTCCGAAGTGCACCCCGAGAATAGGTACGTACGACTACAGGACTGTTTTTATAGAGGTTTCAAATGAGGAGGACTGTCAAACAGTCTGGTTTAGGAGATCTATAGAAATAGATGGCATGGTAATGTGGTTGCGAAAGTGGAACCCAGACTTTAAATCGGAGGAGGACTCGCCAATAGTTCCGGTCTGGGTACTATTGCCGGGACCCCCATTTCACTGCCATCCTTGGAATTATGTGAGACAAATTCTGAGTCCTGTTGGCACCCCTCTATCCCCAGACCTTGCAACTGAGAACAGAACGAGACCCAGTATGGCCAAAGTACGGGTTGAAATCGACCTCACTAAGCCTAGACTAAATCAGATTTGGGTGGGACAGGAAGACGAGTCTAGTCCTTTAAAAGGTTTTTTCCAGAAACTCGAATACGAGGAAGTACCAAAGTATTGTAGGCATTGCAAACTGTTATGACATTCTATCCTACAATGCAGGGCAGTAGAAAAAGAAAAACAGCAGAAATTGAAAGGAAAATCTGAGGATAAAGGGTCTGAAAATGAGCAGTCCAACAATCACAACAAGGGGAAAGGCTCGAAGAACAATGAGAACAACGACAAAAGACAGGACAATAAAAAGAGACAGGCTAAGTATGACACCCCTATAGTGCAACAGAACAACACAAAGAACAACAAAGAGGATAACAGGAGCAGCACTTGGAGCAAGATGGGGGCAACAACCCGAAAATAAACAGCAAGAATGCACAACAACAACAGGCTACTGAGCAGGGCAGCAAGATAGAACAACTCCAAACCGGGGTCAAGGAGACCAAAAAGAAAAGGAGGAGGCCTAGAATAAAGAGGAAAAATCTTGCTGCCAAGAACCTGAAAAACTTGTTTTTTTCTAAGGCAGTAAGAAAGAGGCAGATCCCTGGGGACCAAGAGCAAGAGAACGAGTTAATATTTACAAAACATGAGGAAAAGGAAAAGAACAGGGAGGTAGAAATGGTGTAGAATAGCTCAGTCAACAGTCCAGAACAAATGGAGGAACCAGAATCGTATGGAAGGATACAAACTTACAACGAGGAAACTATGAAAGAGCTGAGTGGTCAACTAATCATAGACCTAGGCCCTTTAAAACTTAAACAGAAGAACCAGGCTCAAGAGAATGATCTTGAGTTAGATAGCATGGTGGAGGAATCAGTGGAAGAGATTGACAAAAATAAAAAGAAAGAAGTGGTAGCAGCTTTAGTTAGACAACAAGGGGTGATCACTACTTTAAATGACCCTGGAGACACAATAGACAAGGAGGTTACTAAAATCATCAAAGGGCAGGGATTATCCCCTAGGGGGATAAAACAGAAAAAAAAAGGTGGTCAAGCCGAGATGAATCAGGCAGGACTACTTGAAAGCAACACCAAAAGGAAAAACTCAAACCCCCAAAAATCCCAATGATTAGAGCAATCATATGGAATATTAGGGGGATGAGATCAAAAGGGTCATTTAACTTAGACTTGTTAAGCTTCATAAAATAAATTTTATAGCTTTTCAGGAGCCTTTCCTACTTTCCACTCAAATAGAAGAATTCAGAGCAATTATTGGCTTTGATAATGCCATTTCAAATATCAACAGTAGAATATGGTGCTTCTGGGATGATACTATCAGTTGCGACCTTATTTCTCACCACAAACAACAAATGACTTTCAAGGTTAAAATTAATGGAGATACTGATCCTTGCTGGTTGAGTGCAGTCTATGCAAGTACTAATGCCAACAGGAGGAAAAAACTCTGGAGGAGCCTAAAGAATGTGCACAATTCTATTAGTGGTCCATGGGTTGTATGCAGAGACTTCAATGTTATCCTGGATGCTGAAGAAAAGAAAGGTGTTCGACCACACACTTTAGCTAAGAGTCTAGATTTCATGGATTGCATGCAGGAGTGCGACCTGATGGATACTATATCCACTGGCAATAAATTTACATGGTGTAATGGGAGAAGGAGAAGATGGAGGATCAGTAAAAGGCTTGACAGAGTTATTACTAATAATGATTGGTTTGACAAGTTTCCACAAATAAGAATAGATCACTTACCCAAAACAGGCTCGGATCACAACATTCTGCTCTTTCAAAGCAGCTCTGAAGCTCCTAACATCATCAGATACTTCAGGTATCTGAATTTCTGGTCAGAACAGGAAGCCTATTCTGATATTATTAAAGAAGTTTGGGATCAACAGATACAGGGAAATCCTATGTGGAGAGATTACAAAACAAACTCAAGAACATGGCTAAAGCTCTTAGTAAATGGTCTAGAGAGGGCATTGGGGATGTATTTGCTACTGTTAAAGATATGGAAGAGAAAACCAAGAACGTGGAAGCTGAGTATGAAGAGAATAAGACTGATGCTAACAGGCTAGAAATGCATAAGGCCCAAGCCGAGTATATAAAGTGGCTTAAATCTCAGAACTCTATACTGAGACAAAAAGCTAGATTAAAATGGGTAGAGGAAGGAGATACCAATTCAAAGTACTTCTACAGTGTCATTAAGGGCAGGAGAAGAAGAGCACAAATCATAAGAATAAAAAATGCTCAAGGAATCTGGTTGGAGTACACTGAGGATATTGCTCAAGAAGCAGTGGCTCATTTCAATAATATTTTTACACAACCTGCGGGCAGCAACAACATGGGGATACTTGATCACCTTGATACTATGGTCACTGACCAGGATAATGAAATGCTTCAACAAATCCCTTCTGAGGAAGAAATCAAGGAAGCTATTTTCTCTATAAATCCCAACAGCTCTGCAGGGCCGGATGGGTTCAATGGGCATTTTTTTCAACATTCATGGGATACTATAAAGGTTGACATTGTTGAATATGTCAAATCTTTTTTTACTGGGGCCAACTTGACTAAGTACTTTACTCATGCCTGCCTAGTGCTAATCCCTAAAGTAAAGTCTCCAAAGAATTTCAGTGAGCTCAGACCAATTAGCCTTTGCAACTTTACAAACAAGATCCTGTCTAAGATACTAGCTATGAGATTGTCTCCCATGCTCCCCAATATCATCTCTGAGAATCAATCTGGGTTCATAAAGGGCAGGCTTATTACAGAGAATATTCTACTGACTCAAGAAATTATTCATGATATTAAAAAAGGCTCGGAAGGTGGAAATGTGGTGTTCAAATTGGACATGTCCAAGGCTTATGATAAAGTCTCGTGGGGTTTTTTGGCTTGTGCTCTCACGAAGATGGGATTTAGAGAACAATTCATTGAAATCATTTACAGGCTGGTCTCAAAAAACTGGTACTCAATCATAGTAAATGGGATCAGGTATGGTTTCTTCAATGCCACCAGAGGACTAAAGCAAGGTGATCCCCTCTCACCTGCTCTATTCATCTTTGCTACTGAGGCTCTTTCCAAATCTCTAAACAATCTTAACTCAAATGAGGATTTCACTGGTTTTTTCATGAAAAAATATGGTCCACATGTGAACCATTTATGCTATGCGGATGGCCTTATTATTTTCTCCTCTGTTAAGAAACATTCTATCAAACTTATAATGAAGATTTTAAAGAAGTATCAGGAGGCCTCAGGTCAAGAGATTAACATTAAAAAAAGCTGCTACATTACCCATTTTTCCCTTAATCCCAGAACCACCAAAAGGCTCAAGAAGTGAACAGGATACAAGCACTCTAACTTCCCTTTCAATTACTTGGGTTGCCCTATTTATACAAGAAGGAAGAGGATCGACATCTTCACTGATTTGACTACCAAAGTCATTAACAAAACTGGAGGCTGGCAAACAAATCTCCTGAGTGCAGGAGGCAAGGCTTTAATCATTAAGCATGTCCTTCAATCTCAGACTCTACACTTGTTTGCGGCTCTTGAACCTCCTATCACAACCCTTAAACAAATTGAGATGTATTTTTGCAACTTCTTTTGGGGTCAAAAGGAAGGTAAGAATAAATACCATTGATCTAATTGGAAAAAGCTCTGCTATCCTACTGACGAAGGAGGATTGGGTTTCAAAAGATTAAAAGATATTTGCAAGACCTTTACAATCAAGAGATAGTGGAGGTTGAGAACCATGGACAATATTTGGTCCCAGTTCATCAAAGCCAAATACTATCCTAGAGCCAATATGGTATCAAAGGTCATTAGCCCCAACAACTCAAACATCTAGAGAAGTCTTTTGAAAATCAGACCCCAAGCCGAGCACCACATCCAATGGGAGATCAACAAGGGTAACACCTTATTCTGGTGGGATAATTGGACAACTCAAGGTCCTTTGGCTCCTAGAGTGTGGTTAGAAAGAAAACCAGGAAGCATTACTGTTCAGAACTTTATTAATAACAACCAATGGAACATTGCTTCTCTAAGCAGAATTCTACCAAATGAGATGATCCAGGAAGTCACTAATACTGGGATAGGAGACAACGAGATAGCAGATACTTGCATATGGACACCAAGCACCAATGGAAATTTCTCATGCTCTTCAGCCTGGCAGATCATCAGCCAAAAACAGGAAGTTGATCCTTTAGCCAAAATGTTTTGGGCCAAAGGAATTCCCTTTAAAATTTCCTTTTTTATGTGGAGATTAATAAGGGAAAAGCTGCCTCTTGATGACAGAATAATTAATCTTGGCATTCAAACTGATTCTAATTGCACTTGCTGTAGAGAGCTAATTCCAGAGAAGGTGGATCATGTATTTGCAACGAGTACTTTTGCAGAGACTCTTTGGAAACAAATGGCAAGACCACTAGGCATTCATCAGCTAAGCAATTCTGTCCAGGGAGCACTTGACTGCTGGTAGAGAGTTCAGCCAAAGAATCAAGTTCACAAGCATATTCTTCTTATCACCCCATGTTACATTCTATGGCAACTATGGAGAGCAAGATGTGACAAAAGGTATAGTAACAAATCAACCACTATAAATAAAATGTCTAACTTAATCTTGTTCAATGTGCAGGCTTGTATCTCTAAAAGATTCAACAAAATTGACAACAATTGGGACTGGAAAACGATCTGTCAAAAAGCTGAAAACTACCGGGAAAGAATTACCAGCACAATGGTATATTGGGGCAGACCAGAATGGGACAGTTGGAAGCTAAACACGGATGGAAGTACGATGGAAGGAATCAGAGCATCTGGCATTGGGGGAATTGTTAGAAAGGGAAATGGAAGAATGATCATAGCTTTTGCTAAACACATCTAATTCACAACTAACAATTCCTGCAAATTGCAAGCTGCAATGCATGGTATCAAATGGTATAAAGAACAGCAGCAACAACCTCGTCTTATTCTAGAAATGGACTCACTAGTGATAGTGAATATGCTCAGAGGATAGATTACTGCACCTTGGAGACTCAGGAAATCCATTGAAGAAGCCCGAAACATCATCTAACAGGAACATATCGAAGTCAAGCACTGCTTCAGGGAAGCAATTGCCGTAGCTGACATCTTGGCAAAAAAAGCTGCTATAAACAGTTCTGAAATCAGCACCTTCATCAGGGAAGATGACTTACCAGAGAATGCTAGAGGACCTATGAGAATGGACTTGCTTTAATTAGCCTCCTTTAGATTCAAAGCATGTAAATACTCGGGTTGGTATTTTGATCCACCATGAGTCTTTTTCTGATTTAGGGAAGGCCTCTCTGTATAGTACAATAGCCTTCCCACCCCATATGCAATTTTGGAGTATGTTGTTTGCATCAGGCTGTATAGTAATTGCATATGGGTTTTTTTGCTCGGCTAGAAGGTTTTTGGCAACACATCCCTCTTCTTGTATAACGGAATAAACAAGGTAGGGGTCAACACCAACCCCCCCCCCCCCCCCCACAACAACTCAGGCCTACACCTGGTTGGTGGGAAATTGCATTAAAAAAAACTACTCTATTCTATTGTAGTGTATGCCTAACAGTTCTATGTCTCAATACACCATGAATCTTGCAGAAATTGTCAAACTCTTCATTGAAAAACTCCAAGCCATTATCTGTTTGAAGACACTTAATCTTTCTGTCACACTGATTTTCAATTAATGTCTTCCAGTTTTTGAAATTCTCAAAGACATCAATTTTATCCTTTAAGAAGTATACCCAAACCTTGCGTGAAAAATCATAAATGAAAGTAAGAAGATACCTCTTTCCACCCTTGGATGGAACCTGAGATGGACCCCATAAATCTGAATTAATATAGTCAAATACTCCTTCGGTTTTGTGCTTGCCCATGCTAAAGCTTACCTGTTTCTGCTTTCCAAGGACACAATGCTTATAAAAATCAAGTGTACTAATCCTCTCTCCTCTCAAAAGGTTTCGGTTGCTCAACATTGCCAACCCTCTTTCGCTCATGTGACCTAATATCATATGCTACATCTTAGCCTTGTCATCATCTGATAACTGTGAGGTTGCAACATTCGCAGTACCTAGAATGGTGCTGCCATAAGTTCATAAAGACCACCCTCCAGTTTGGCCTTTAATATGACCAGAGAACCCTTGGTCACCTTGCAGATTCCACCTTCACCTGCATGTTTATATCCGAGCTTATCAAGAGTACCAAGAATGATCAGATTCTTTTTCATATCAGGAATATGTCAAACATTAGACAATGTTCTTATGATGCCATCATGACACCGTATACGGGCTGAACCAGTGCCTGCTATTTTACATACTGCATTGTTACCCATAAGTACAGTCTCACTCGTCTGCTCGTAGCTAGTAAACCAATCTTTTCTGAAACACATATGAAAGGTACAAACTGAATCTAAAATCCACTTGTGCGTCTGAATGTCATCTGTTGAAGCAGTTAGCACATAATTTTCTCTAGATGTCTGAGCTACCTGAACCGTAGATGCACTGGCTGTTGTTTTATCATTCTTCTTATTCGGGCAATCCCTCTCAAAGTGACTCTTTTGATGACAACGCCAACATTCAACATCCTTCCTACTCACCCTTTTCCTAGACTTTGACCTAGCCACTGATTTGCCTCTCCCTCTCTTTGGCTCGAGCGACCTCTAACCGTCAAACCCTCACTATGGTCCTCTTTTTCACCATTGTTGATATGGTTTCTTAATTCATCCGAATTCATTGCATATCTTATCATCTGTAACGTGACCACCTCCTTATTGTACCTCATTGAATTAACTACATCTTTGTACGCTGGTGATAATGAAAACAGTAGAGTGCACGCTAGTTCTTCATCTCCTACTTTAATATCAGCATGAGTAAGATCCATAGCCAATTTATTAAAAGCATCAAGATGATCCTGTAAAGTTTTACATGTCTTCATCTTGAAGGTGTGTAAACACTGATTTAACAACATTATTGTTACTGATCTCTTTTAGTAGAGATCTTCAAGTTTCTTCCACAAACTCGCAGCTGTTTTCTCGGTACTGACTTCACATAAAATGCTATCTGATAAGGATAATTGAATTGCGCTAAACGCATCCATCTCAATCTTCTGCTTCTCGGCCTCTTTCTTATTTTTGGAATACAAGTCGTCCAAAGTATAGACTGATCCTTCTCTCCGTAACAACGCCATGCTCTTGATCTTCCAGATGTTGAAGTTATTACTTTGCCCATCAAAATTCGCTACCTCAAACTTCATAGATGTCATAGTCTCCTCGTCTCCTAGATCTCACGACCTGTAGGCTCTGATACCAATTGTTAGCGCGGAAACGATAAAAACACAGTAATTAACGTGGTTCGAATCGATATGATCCTAGTCCGCGGAGAATGGCCGACACTTTTATTAATATCAAGGGAGAAAGTAAGTTACAAGATTGAATACTCTTAGGTTCTATGTTCTGTCCTACTTAATAAATCCTAGCTAGCATGTATTTATACTACTAGGTCTAATCCTTTCCTAGAAAGGATCTAAATCCCAATAACACTCGAAAACCAGCAAACAAAAAAGTTTCCTTTTATTTCTTTCCGCTTTTGAGTAGGAATTGGCTTGAATATCTTCTCAACTTTACAATAACGCACTGTTTCAGTAGAACCCTACTGTTTTGGTAATATGTAAAAGATTACATTCAGAACCCAATTACTAACACTTGAGGCCGCGTCCTAAAATCTATACGGTTCAAATCCTAACGCCTATGATAGCACCATACTTAGGGCTGAGTGAGATCAAATTGCAACTGGAATTACATCTCTGTGAATTATGACGGAAAAGAAATTGATGAACATTCTACAATATTCACGGATGTCACGACAGTTATTAATGAGTGTCGACGTATCAGAAGTCAGAGTCATGTCATATAATGATCCACATTAATTCTGCGTTATATTGGAGCTAAATTAATGCCTAATTACAAGCAAACCAAAGCATTTTTATGTTTGTTGAGAGAGAAGGTCTTGCATGCCACATGTGACGAGTGTCAGTGAATTGATTGTATAGGTTGGGGTGTTGAAGAAGGGCCTCGCTCTGATAGCAATCGAGTTGACAAAGCCAACTTCTCCTTTAATATATTGCAAATTAAAGGGATGATTTGACTACATTACCCTTTATTTTTGTTTTGAAAGGATATTCTCTATAATATACACAAAAGTGGAGTCAGGATTTGAAGCTTGTGGGTTCGGAATTCTAATTAATTTAAGTTATTGGGTTCCAACGTAACAATTTATACATATTCAATGACATTTTCAAGACAAATACAGAATTTGAATCAAAGTTACTGGGTTCGACCGAACCACAAGTCCTATGCTAGCTCCGCCCCTCCTTCAAAATGTAAAAATTAATTTAAAACCCTTTAAAAGTTGTTCATGCAATTTAGTATAACAAGGGTAAGTTCGGAAAAGAAAAAACAGATCTTTCTTGATTTTTGAAAATGATACATATTTTGGACTATTTTCAAAAGCTAGAAAGACACTTAGGGGTCGTTTGGAACGAAGACAAGTAATCCAGGAAATAATAATGCATAGATTACTAATGCATTCATTAGTAATGTAGGGATTGTAATGCTGGGATTATTTTTTTATCAAGTGTTTGGTTCATTGTATTAAAAATTAGATATACAATGTATAATTTAAGCTTGTGTTTGACTTAAAACTGTACAAAATCTTCTTTACAATTATACCCTTGAATATTTGTGGGATTTTCTATTTCATGTAACTGGGAAAAGGATTTGAGGGGTAGTTTAGTCATTTTAGGGGTCTTATCCAGTTATATTAAACCTGGTATAAGTAATCCCTTGGTTTCCTCGGTATTAAATAAGCCCCGTATGATGTATAAGTAATTTATGTATTCGGTATGATTAAACTGAATTGAGTAACCAAACATTATATTGGATGAACTAAATTTTAATACAAGAACTATTTTGATTAGTACATCCTACCAAACGACCCCTTAAAAAAACATATCGTGGGAGTAATATTTAGCAAAGCGGTAAATATTAATCAAAGTGTACCTATGCCCTATGGCGTACGCGGCATTGACTTATGATCCTTTAATTTTGTTCGCCGTGTTTGAGATTAGTTTGTTAGGGACAATTCATGTCTGATAAATGTGCTAAAGGACGAGACATATTTGCTTAATGAAGGAGGATTCCTCGACAAAATATTGTTGTAAGATGGAAGATTTGGGATTAAGCGATAGCTATTTGTTTTGAGTAAATAGTTTAATTCTCGAATGTACATTTAATAGTGATTGTTTGTTAGGGAATATAAGAATAATACCGAATAGGGTATGCTACTGATGTTGAGATTAGTTATGCTAATATTATTTTTTATCGACTAGCTATTTTGCAGTATTAAATAATATGCGTCTGCATAATTTCTAAATAGTAGTAGGGTGCATTATTGGAATAGGAAAAGCACTAGTACTGTTGTCGGTGTCATGGTTTACAATATATATGAATAGGAGGAATTTTACTTTGTGAGTCGCATAACAAACATCACTTATGTGAGGCTAGTTTATTATTTGACAAATGGATTCTGGGTCCTACAAGCTTCATTAAAACATTATTAAAAAGGGAAATATTAAAAGTTTATATCTTTCCTAGTTTAAGATATTTTACCAAAATACAATTAAGAAAATTAAAGTAAAAAAAAAAGATTTGGAACCCATGAATACACTTGTCAAATAATAAATTGCCTCACATAAGTTATACATAGGTTGAAAACATTACGCAATAATGAATTAAATAATACCAAAATCAATATCAATATTAATGTATTATTTTTAATTAAACCTTCTACCAGACAACCCCTTACCGGTGCGACAATGCCATTGTGTTTGAACCGATCTATATGTGCAATTACATTTTTTAACATATTCTTATATTAGATTTGCACCCATTGTGACACAGGAAAATTGAGTACATTGATACTTCGAGCTTGTTTGGCCAAAGCTTCAGGGAAATAAAAATTGCCCCCTTTTAAATTGAAAAATTATTTATTTTAGAAGTTGAAATGCTTAGTCAAACTTTTAGAAAATAAAAGTTGTTGTCTTTCAAAGTTGGAGAAAAAAAGTAGTAACTTGTTATCAGAAGTACTATTGACACATTGACAAGCATAAATTGGTGCTCTAAAATATTGGCAAAAACGCCTTTTAAATTAATTAGTCAAACATAAATTAATACCTTCCAAGAGTACTTCTTTCGAAACACTCTTCTAATAAAAAATATTCAATATAAACCAATTTTGAAAATTTGACCAAAAAGGTTTATATTGAACCACAAACCCATGGCCCATGGGCGCGCAAGAGGTAAAATGGGCATTCCTCCTGGTCTGCGACATAAGCACGAGATGGTACTAGCAAGCTTCATGTCACATGCAATTTCTTCTCCATGAACGACATGATAATAATTGGAGTACTACTACGTTATTTAGGTAAAAGATTTATTTCCAAACAAGGCATACACATTAAATAAGCTATGCTTTTGTCTACCATATTCACATGTCCCGAGCAGGTATTAGGACCCCTACAACCCCCACCCCAACCCCCAAACCCCTGGTCCTACACACACAAGATTAATGTGTCATATATAATTTCGAATGTTCCTAGATGTGTATTTTGATACTTATGATGTGATCTTAATTGAATAACAAGTATATTTTTTTTGTCTATTTACTTAAGCTACTTTAGAACCATATTACCTTCATATATAGATCATACTAGAGTTGCATGGGCCAACATTTTACACTTTAAAGTGGTGGATGCCTGAGGATACACAATTGTCACTATTTGCAGCTATATTAATACAATAATATGTTGAATAACTCTTAAATTTACACCAGAGAACACCTTCATAGATCTTATGAGCATTTTGCATATCCAAACAAAATAACACCAGTGATCTTCAAAGATAGATAATTAGATCTCCAGCAAAAGATAACATTTCACTTCGAGGAGTTTAATTCAACTTGATTCATTTACAGTGAACAGTTGCAATCAAATAAAAAAACGGAATACTATTTCTTCTGTCCAAATGCTAAAAGCAACAGAAAAATATGACTCCTGTTAAATAATCTTCACAACTTCAGAATACTCTTTGCTGCAAAAAATTTATACACTTTCCTCAGTGCTGTGTGGATAAACCTGGTAAATCAAAAACCAAAATCCCACACGTTGAATTAAAAAAGAAAAAGATAGCACAAACGCAAAAAGAACCTGATAGGCCAATGAAAATACTAAATTGGTAGTAAAGAATAATAGAACAAAGCTTTAATGATCACCATGAAAGAATAGAGGCAAAATTAGCAGATCTGTGAAATATTCTTCTTTTAGAGTATCAATACAATCTAATTACAAATTATCATAGCAGATAGACAATAAAATTATGTAATGGTCAATAATTCAATTAATTAGAGAAGATTCACAAGAGGATTGACAAAGTGTGTCTTTTAATTAATTAAAGGGGAAAGAGGTAGACATAACTTTGAATTATTTGAAATAAGTTAGATTTACCATGTGTTGTGTTTTTTGCTCAAAACCGCCCTCACCATTATGTTTTCGGCACAATAATGTCCTCCAATTAGTCAAATAGCTTCAAAATATTCTTCCTACTAACAGTTGCTCCAAACAAGACGAGTGAGACAATTTTGCCATTGAAGCATTTGAAATGGGGCAGTTTTACCCCCATTTAATGTTCGGGATCCTTAATTGTAAAGACTTGATCAAAAAATTATATTGAGATTAGTTGAAATATTCTTAAATAACAACTTTTAAACTGTACCATGCCAATTACCATCAATACTCTTTCAACTAAATATTTATTCTACTGTCTCCTTTATATTATCCCGGTCCTCAATTGAAACATGGGATGACATAAAGTTACAAGAAGTAATATAGTGTCCAAAGGTATAGCTAAATTTGATTTCTTTTACACATCATTCTAAGAGTCGGTAAATAAATCAATTACAATAAATGTAAAAAAAAAAAAAATTCAACAATTATGGATGAAGAGGTACATGATAGCATGTTCAGAAATAATAACACATACCTAATGCATAAGGACCAGAAGAAAAAAAAGTTATATGCCATCATTTTTTATTTGTTAACATGAGAAGTGTTTATATTACTTATTTTCTTATGTTGTTATTATATTTCTCATACATTCAATCCCTACTCCCGCCCCACACTCTCCCACACCCAACCCCCAAACGATAATTAAAAGAATAAGGGCAAAACTGCCGGCCCCCACTTTCGAATAGTTTAAGGGCCAAATTGGCTCATTTTGGCGTGTTTTGAAGCAACTGTACGCATCAGCAAGAATGATATTTTTGACATTTGACTAGTTGGAGGATATTTTTTAGCCAAAAACGTAACATAATTAAAGAATTTTTTTTTTTGCCAAAAGCATAACGGAGTGTAAATCTGACCTACATAGTTAGCAATAAATTACAAGGTCAAAATAAGATTTATCAATATTTGAGAAACTAAAAATAATCTGACCTACATAGTTAGCAATAAATTACAAGGTCAAAATAAGATTTATCAATATTTGAGAAACTAAAAATGCAATTAAATCATCATGCACTAACAACGCGTTTACGGTCTCATCCTACAATTATTATTGGGGCTACACTAAATGCTAGCCTGTACATATGCTTTTAAAGAAAGTTTCATTACTATTTTCTGATTATCTTGTTAAGTCCTGCATGCTAAAATCTAGCTTCAATATCCCCACGTATATTCATCAAAATTTTCAGAGGGTAAATTCATATTTTAAAAAAATAAAAATAAAAATTGGGGAGTTTCATTCGTTAGCTATGTTGCAGGTCCTTAAAGAGAACCAATGCTTAATAAAAGGCATAACACATAAACATGTCCTTAAACTTGGTCTCAGCTAGCAAGTATGCCCTCCAACTTTGGGTGTGCACAAGTAGGCACCTCAACTTGTATAAAGTTGAACACGTAAACACAAATGCTGACATGCCATTGACGTGACCCTCCAAAATTTATTTGCCACATCAGTGCCATGTCAACATTTGTGTTAACGTGTTCAACTTTATACAAGTAGAGATGCCTACTTGTGCACACCCAAAATTACGGGGCATACTTGCCAGCTGAGGCCAAATTTAAGTGTTTGTTTATGTATTGTGCCTTAATAAAACTTATGCAATAACGATGCATATCAGCATATGGGGTTTAGCATTTTCTCTTTTTACATGGGTCTATATATTTCAGTATTCTTAGATAAAATCTCGATTTGTTCGTAACATAATTCAGAGGTTTTGTACGAAATCATGAGAAAAAACGAATAACATGGAATATAACACGGAAATCTCAGTAGAAAAATAACATAAATTGAAAGTGATTGCCATATTAAATATTGTATTTGATGAATTATGAATTGTCAATATCACATTTGAAATAGGATATATGGTTCGTGTTAATTTTTATGGCCCAAGTATATTGGTTCCTGGCCCACATTTAATATTATTTTGAGAAAATTATGTGATAAGTCAGAAATAAGAACGTAAATGGCAGAACTTTTCATATTCTTCAAAAACAACATTGTTTAATACATATATAACACATTAGAAGAAGTATGTGACGAATAAGAATATCCCTAAAATCAAGGGTTCAGTCATATCTTATAGTCTTTATTTTCATTTATCCATCATTTAAGAGATAAACACATCATTATCTCTCTGATTTAAGATAAATATCTACCAACGTATCAATCTTCTTCTACCAATATATCCTTCATCTCCTATTACTCATTCCTCCATTCTTTTATTTTCCATTCTTGGTTGATAGAGTTACAGAGAAATTATACAAGGTATATTAAGTTTATTACACAAGGTATAATAAAAATATATGAGGTATATAAATTTATTATAAAGGAATAATAAAATTATACGAGGTATATAAATTATTATAAAGGAATAATAAAATTATACGAGGTATATAAATTATTATAAAGGTACAATAAAATTATACGAGGTATATAAACTTATTGTAAAGGTACAATAAAATTATACGAGGTATATAAACTTATTATAAAGACATAATAAAATTATACGAGGTATATTAAGTATGTTATATAAGGTGTAAAAAAATTATACAAATGATATTTTATGTATAACTATTTTATTATACTACCCGTTTCCCATCCTGGCCTGTTGAATCAAAACTATGATTTTATTCTACTGAAGAATAAAATTAGACTAGGGAAGTAGAAAAGGAGAATAAAATGCTGCCAACATTAGACTAGGGAGGAAGAAGAAAGGGGGAAACGTGTAGAAAACAGTTATAGAAAATACTTATGAGCTAAAACATAGGAAGATAATGAGCAAACAAGTAGGAAGATAATTTAATGGGTATTATTGACGTGATTAATGTCCGAATAATTTCCTTATTTTTAGCGATATGTTATAATTCTTTATCTGCCATTGAATGTTTATTGTATTTAACTGCTAAAAGAACGTAAATATTTTTATATTATTGGATACTTACGTTTTTTCTGGTTTAATAAATAATTGCTAAATCCTAATTTTATTAAAGGGAGTTATTTAGGATAACCCCCATTACCCACTTTGATGAGGGGTGGGAAATAACCGCTTGGTCCCTCTCTCTGCCTATTAAAGGGAATTACCTACCCCAAGTATTCTGAAAGAACGCACAAGGTAAAGAGAGAGAAAAGAAAAATTTATTAAGTCAAGAATTGAAGATCAAGTTCTTTCGCTTCCGCTCGGTTCAAGTCAAGAATGTTGACACCTAATTTTCACCTCATAAGATGCGTATTTTAATTTTCAAACTTCCAGAGTCAAAGACGGAGTAAGGATACTTCCTTTCAATTTTAAATTTTTTAAAATTCCGAGAAAATCGCAAAAATGACGTTTAATTACTATTTCCTGAAAAAACTGACAAATATAAGAAATACGAGTTATTTACTTTCATCCTGCTCCGTCTAGTCCGGGAAAATTGTTAATTTAAACAGCGTATTAATTACGACTCATTTTAACCGCATTTTTTCACATTTAAAATATCGCCCGGCGCTATATCAATATTGGGCTTGTTTTAAAGCAAATATTTTAAATGAGCATTTATAATATATGGTTTAGTATGATTTAATTTAGGGAGGAGGATCTTGTTTGTTATTTTAAAAAATAAGGGGTTAATGTTTAAAAAAACAAAAGAAGGGGTGTTAAGTTTGTTAAAACATGTTCTTAATTCATTTTCACCTGACTCACTCGTCTTTTTCGTTGAGGCGAATTGCGATATTCTAGGGTTTCCTTAACTGTGTCTAATTCATGGCGATTCAGGGTCATTTTTGGCCTATTTCTTGAGGGGTTTTACGCTTAACATGATTACTCATGATTGCTAGGTTTATTTTCCTTCTAATTTGGTTTTTTCATACCTATTGGAATCATACTAGGATGTTACTCGGGTTCCCTATGCATTGTGGTTGCCATGGGCAGGGCCTTGAGCTCTTAGCCATCTTGTGCACCATAATGCACTAAATTAGGGAAGCCTAGGGGAAATTTCCTAGATGTTTCGTGGTTAAGGTACAAAGTTTGGGGATTTTATCCCCATTGTACTATTTGGTACAATTGTACTGTTAGAATGGTACAAAATTGGTTGTATTCGTACTAGCCTAGTATTTCTGATTTTTATTGGATTTTAAGGACAATTAGTTGTCACTTTTGTTGTCTTATCTATTAAAAATTTGAATTTTGGGATTAGATACAAAATTTGGGGGGGGGGGGGGGGGGGGGGGGGGTTTGGGGGGAAAATCTAGGGTTAGGTGTCCATTTTCCATTCCTAAGATTCCCTAAATTTGATAAGTCTATAAATAGAAAGAAAAAGATGAAGAGAAGGATCCTTTTTCGAAAATTAAAGAGCATAAGCTTAAAATCTAAGAGCTATACAAAAATCATACACTATATACACTATATATATAAAAACAGTCAAGAAAATACTATACAACAACAACCCAGTGAAATCCCACCACGTGGGGTCTGGGGAGGGTAGAGTGTACGCAGACCTTACTCCTACCAAGGTAGGACGGCTGTTTCCGAAAGACCCTCAGCTCAATAAAAAACATAAAAAGAGGTCAGATAATGCTAAGAGATTCAAAGCGATATGGAAATGAAGTAACGCAAGCGACACAGATAACATAGAATAATCAAAGCACAGGAAATAACAGATAATAGCATAAATCAGAGCACAAGAAATTATACTACGATAATGCGACTACTAATAAGACAGGATAATGAGACTATCTACTAGCCTTCTACCCTAATGTGGGTCCTCCAAACCCTCCTATCTAAGGTCATGTCCTCGGTAAGCTGTAACTGCGCCATGTCGTGTCTAATTACCTCTCCCCAATACTTCTTTGACCTACCCCTACCTCGTCTGAAACCATCCATGGCCAACCTCTCACACCTCCGCACTGAGGCATCCGTGTCTCTCCTCTTCACATGCCCAAACCATCTCAATCTCGCTTCTCGCATCTTGTCTTCCACCGAGGCCACTCCCACATTGTCCCGAATATCCTCATTCCTAATCCTGTCACTCTTGGTGTGGCCACACATCCATCTCAACATTCTCATCTCAGCAACTTTCATCTTTTGAACGTGAGAAATCTTAACTAGCCAACACTCCGCCCCATACAACATAGTCGGTCCAACCACCACTTTGTAGAACTTGCCCTTAAGTTGTGGTGGCACCTTCTTGTCACATAGCACTCCGGAAGCAAGCCTCCATTTCATCCACCCTACTCCAATACGATGTGTGACATCATCGTCAATCTCCCCGCTGCCTTGCATAATAGACCCAAGATACTTGAAACTACTTTTCTTCTGGATGGCTTGGGTACCAAGCCTCACTTTCAAGCCAGCCTCCTGAGGTGCTTCACTAAACTTACACTCTAAGTACTCTGTCTTGGTCCTACTCAACTTAAACCCTTTAGACTCCAGAGTTTGTCTCCAATCCTCCAGCTTAGCGTTAACTCCGCTACGAGTCTCGTCGATCAGGACTATGTCATCCGCGAAAAGCATACACCATGGCACCTCACCTTGAATTTGTCGCGTCAATCCATCCATCACCAAGGCAAATAAAAACGGACTAAGAGCTGATCCTTGATGCAACCCATCACAACTGGAAAGTGATCTGAGTCTCCTCCTACTGTCCTTACCCTGGTTTTGGCTCCCTCATACATGTCCTTGATCACCCTAATGTACGCCATAGGTACACCTTTAGCCTCCAAGCATCTCCATAGGAGTCAAGAAAATACTATAAGATATATAAATATTCAATCAAATATACCAATATATAGAAGAAGGAAAGTACAAGAAAGGGATTTTTTTGAAGATAAAAAGGGATTTTTGTTTGCTTGAAGTTGGAGTTTGAATCCTTCTTTGGTCTTTAGGCTGCCCCTATAAGAGGTAAATCCTTTTTCAACCTGTATTTTACTTTCAGTTTTGAATATTTACTATTTTTAGCTTGCTTATTATGTGAAATGTTATAAACTGCCAGTTCTTACCCATGATGATAGTTATGTTCATGTTTTGATTATTTAAGCTACAAAAAATGAGCTAAAAGCTAGTTTTTATTTTTTTATTTTTATGTTTTAGTGGATATTTTTTATTAATATAGAAACACAACAAACAAAACATAAAGTCTTACAGAACAAAAGCAAAAAAAAGGCAGCTAAGAAGCCGACATCAACCAAAAACTCAAAGGACCAAATAGGAAAGCTCTGGAAACATGAATCCGATGGTAGCCGCCGGTAACCACCGGCAACACTAAATCGGACTTCACCCAAGTAAAGAGGCAAGCTTCTCTGCTTTTGATTCACTTTTTCGCATCTCAAGCTCTCACCAGACGCCGTGAAAACCATTGCCATAGAGTTGAATCTCTGAGAAAGCCAGATCTTATACTTCAGGTAAAGTTTCTTGCACCCGCTTCAAATCCCCTTGGTCTTGATCCAATGTTGTGGTTTGGTTGGTATCTAGAGACAAAATCGCACCAAATATGCTGAAAAACGAGTCTAGCTGAATCAAGCTATTGTGTGTTGTTACTGCATTTTGCGATGAATGAATACTCTGTCCTTCAATCTGACCTGAGGTTTGGAATGAAATTTCTCCCATTCTATAACCTTTATGTGATTTAGGTATATTTGTGTATTACCATCCAAAATTAGATGATATTACCTTTGACACAAACAGATCCTTAATCTTTAAGAGGTTAAAAATGTAAAAATTCAATGCCTGAGACTGATGAGAACCGTGTTTAGCTGCAGTAGATTGTTGAGTGCTGCTACAGTGATATTTGTTGAATGTATATTATGTCTTCAATATGATCTGATGTCTGGGAAGAGCACCCTCATATTTTTTAACCTTTACGTAATATAGGTTAAGAAAATGAAAATGAAATTAAGATCCCTCATTGTGTTCTGAATAAAGTTAATACTGCTATTTCCTTTGTTTCCCATCAATTGCTAGTTCTACAATGGAATGAGCCAGAGGCTAAACCACCATCAGTAGACTCGGCAATTTTTGAGTTACAAAGTCAATCACGTATGTCAATGTATCCAGAATTTTTGCCATTTCTGAATCTTAACTGAGGAACCTGATGCTTGTCAAGATTAAGTAATTTCCTCCCTGCACTAGGTAGTTCAGAAAAAGAAGTAAACCTTGTTGTTCCTGCAAAAATAAAAGCTATGTTAGTTAAAAAATCAACCAATGTGTTGCCTTCCCTGAATTCATGTTGTACTATCACATTAAACCTATCTAGCAGCTTCTTTATTCTGTCCACCATTGTGATAATACACCAAGGAGTCTCCCACTTTCCTTCAACTATGTTCCGCATCATCAAAGAGTTAGTCTCCAAAATTAAATGATGCAAGTCCTTTGCAACACAATAGCTTAAGCCCTCCAGTATTGCCCTTGCCTCTGCTACGACATTAGTGTTATGACCAATTTCCTGGCATTGTGCATATACTAGATTTCCATTCCAATCTCTCACACAAAAACCATAAGAACTAGGTCCCGGATTCCCCTTTGATGCTCCATCTGTGTTGCACTTATACCACCCTTCCAATGGAAGTTTCTAGCAAACAGTTCTAGTACATACTATGGGCCTGTATCCTTCTAAATAAGAAACCAGATCAGGCCACAAGAAAGGGATGTTCTAGAGCCATGGATATGTTATTTTAGCAAGATAGTACAAGTTAATATTCACCTCATGTATAACCCTTTTCAGACTTACCCTCCGTCCATGTTTAATGGTATTCCTTCTCTTCCAAAGTTCCCAAGTGATCATAGTTGGAACTGCATATAAAATGGGCTTGAACTTCTCTACGCAGTTTATTTTCCACCAATTTCTGATCACTTGATGAATTTGCACCATGCTCATTTAGATGCCCACTGCATTCTTAAAAACTTTCCACACTTCTGATGCAAAATCACCTGTTAGAAATAAATGTTGAATTGTCTCTTGTTGAGGGTTAGAACAACAGTAACATCTAGACACTATAGGGATTCTCATTCTTTGTAAATTATCATCAGTAGGTAATTTGAATTTCCAGAGTCTCCATAAAAAGAATGAAATTTTAAATGGTACCCCTTTAATCCACATATGCTTGTAATCATCCTGTTCCTGGTCCCTATGTCTCAATATATTCCAAGCACTATTCACTGTAAACTTTCTTGTACTTGTTGGCATCCACCATGGTGTGTCCCAAGTCCCTTGCAACTGATCAATGGGTATTTCTGATTTAATATGGTCAACAAGATCAGTAGGAAAAGATTGATGCAAATTATCTTTCCAGCAGCTTTCCTCTTTTAAATCTCTCACATCAACCAATTCTTCATTAATAGGGTATTCTATATGAACCATAGGATGTAAAGCTCCCAATTTGGTCCAATTATCATACCACACATTTGTGTATCCTCCTTTGACTTGCCACCATATCTCATGTTCCACAGCTCCCTCAATTGTGACATTTTCTTCCATACTCGTGTTCCCCCCTTCACTGAATCAAAGTAGGAATCACCTTTTTACAGTACTTGTTCCACATGTAGTTTGCCCATATAGTTGTTGTAGTTTTGAATCTCCACCACAACTTAGCAAACAAAGCATTAGATACATCAAACAATGATTTAAAGCCAAGACCCCCTTCTTATGTTGGTAAACACACATCATGCCATGCAGCCCAGTGTCTACTTTTATTCTCCTCCTTGTTGCACCAAAAAAACTTAGCAAACATTTTGTGGAGTTCATTCAGTACACATTTAGGAGGTGCAAGTACATATAATAGATGTATAGGCATACTTTGAAGTACACTTCTAATCAAAACAACCTTCCCTTCATAAGATAGCAACTTCCCTTTCCAAGAATGTAATCTACCTTTCACATTTTTAATAAGTTCAACATAGAATGCCATTCTTTTTCTAGCATGAAAGATAGGACACCCTAAATATGTAAAAGGAAATTGCCCCTTTGAAAATCCAGTGACCTCACTCACTGTTTGAATCAACCCATTGCCAACATTGTTATGAACATAAAATGAGCTCTTACCTTTGTTGATTAACTGTCTAAAGATCTGCTCATATTTGTTCAGAACCTGCATAACGCACTTCAAAGAATATGTATCAGCAGAAGTAAAAATGACAGTATCATCAGCATAAGCTAGATGATTTATTGGATTAGTCCACTTAGGCATCCCATACCCAATATATCTACTGTCTTCATATAAAGAGTTCAAAGCCCTAGAAAAAACCTCTACTGATAATAAAAATAATGTTGGAGATAAAGGATCTCCTTGCTTCATACCCCTAGTTGATTTGAAAAATCTTATAGCTTGACCATTCAACAACACTGAGTACCAATTGTTAGCAATCAAACTCCTAATCAAATTGATTAGATGTTCTGCAAATCCCATTTTTCTCAAAACATGAAGTAGGTATTTCCATGAAACTCTGTCATAAGCCTTAGCCATATCTAGCTTGATAACAACATTTGCAGGTTTACCTCTGATTCTAATATCTGAGACTATCTCTTGAGTGAGTAAAATATTCTCAAATATACTTCTGCCTTTCACAAAACATGTTTGATTTGGAGAAATCAGTGTTATTATTTTTTCCATCCTTCCATGAACCACCCTAGATATCACCTTGTTGATGAAATTAGATAAACTAATAGGCCTTAAATCTGAGAAGGTTTGAACTGACTGCTTCTTAGGAATTAAGACCAAATTAGTATGAGTAATGGACTTTGGTAGATCATTTCCATCAAAAAATCTAGGACAATACCATATACATAATTTTCCACAATATCCCAACATTTTTTATAGAAAATACCTGTGAAACCATCAAGACCACTAGCACTTTCACCACTCAATGCAAACACTGCCTCTTTTACCTCCTCATTTGATGGATATGAACAAATCTTCATATTTTGTTCATGAGTCACCATAGATGGCACATGTTGTAGCAATTCAAAATTATCAGTATCCCCATCCTGAGTGAACTGATTTTGAAAAAAGTTCACTGCCTCCTCTGGTATAAGATCTGTAGATTCTAGCCAGGTCCCATTTCCATCATGAATTCTTTTTATCTACAATTTCTTTCTCTTTCCAGTAACATAATTATGGAAAAAGCTAGTATTTCTGTCCCCTTCAATGTACCAAGTAAATCCCGCTTTCTGCTTCCAATATTGTTCTTCCAAACTCAAGTATATTTTCAATTGCGCTTCAGCTTTTTGAAGAATGATTCTGTTAACAATACTTGGATTCTCTTCAAAGAGCTCTTCCTTGATCTTCACCACTTCTTCCCTTATTGCTAACTCCTTGAATATATCCCCATAAGCTTCACCACTTCTTCTCTTATTGCTAACTCCTTGAATATATCCCCATAAGTATCTCTACTTCATACTGATAAAGCTTTTTTCAGGTTCTTAAGTTTATGCTTGAATGTCAGGAGAGTAGAGCCTACAAAGTATGTCTTCCAATTCTGAACCACCAGGTCCTTAAATTCCTCATGTTGTGTCCAGAAATTTAAAAATCTGAATGGTTTTATGATATTAACAACTTCCTCTCCATATGATAAAAGAAATGGTGAATGATCTGATCTTGTCCTACTAAGGTGCTTAACTTCAATCTGAGGAAATACTTCCTGGAAACTGGAATTAACCAATATTCTGTCCAGTCTTTTAAATATGCTGTCCTCTGCTGATCTCCCATTCCACCAAGTGAATAAGCTCCCTTTATATCCCAAGTCAAATAATTCACAAGAGTTAATACAAAAGGCAAAATCCTCACATTAATCCAAAGTAACTGGCAAGCCATCCAGTTTTTCTTCTTATGATAAAATGACATTAAAATCTCCTCCCATCATCCGCGGCAAATGCATAGTAAGGGAGGGATATAATGATTCTAGGATTTAGTTTAAGTTTAGCTAGTTTAGAGGGTTATATTAGGTGGTTCTAGTTGACTATAATCTATGTTTGGAGTTTTATTATTATCATTTCCCAAATTCTGTGTCCTGAAGATTGGATTTTGAAATTGTTTCAATAAAATAGTACTATGTAGTCACTATTTAGTAAAAATGAAGTTATTTTAGAATCTGGAGACAGTGTTTGTGATTTCAGACTTTATCTTGTCTTAACTTAGCCAAATCTGAGTCTTATTAGCTATTTTGATTCATTTTAGCGATATATTTGCTTTATGTATGGAAACTGTTTTAGCTTAACAAGTTTTTGCCTTTAAAATGAATTTTTGAGTTACCTGTCAAGTTGAATGAAGTGATTTTGAATACTGACCATATACTGAGTGTATTTTAGTTTGAAGATTGAAATTTAACATCTTGTTGCTATTTAAACTGTTAAAATATGATATAAAACTAGTGTTAAGTGTTCTGATAACTTGGTTTGTGAATAATGTATTGACAGTTTTGTGAAGATAACCTTAAGTTATATATAGGAGCTAACTTGTGAATTTGAAACTGTGAAAACTATTTGTGTGTCTATACTGTCTTGAAAAAAAACACTAAGTAATCTGTTATGACTTATTAGCTTGTCTAAATAGTCTAATAAGGTTGAAAATGGCTTATTATGTAGTTTGAAAGATTTTGAAATCATAAGAGTTGTTAATATGAGAATTGAGAACCTTTTGCAAAACTGTGGAAAAACCGGAACTGTTTAGTTATTTGTTTGATTACAAACTTAGCATGACTCTGACTTCTTGGATCAAACTAGGCATTATTTGTAGAAATTAGGACATTTTGTGAAGTTACAACTTGCATTCACTTTAAATTTCTGCATAAAGTTAGTAGTGCCTTTGATAAGTTAAAGGATACATTGTATTGAGATTTTGAAAACTTAAAGTGACTTGAAAAATTTCTCTCTGTGTGTGTATTGCTTGACTGTCTATGTATTGATTCATAGTACCTCTACTTGACTGCTTTGTTACATTTGAGATCAAGAACCTACTTGGAAAGCTAAATATTCAAAAAATGATAAGTTTAAAACTAGTTACTTGTTGCTTAAAACTGACTGCTACGGGAATTTTGAAAGACAAAGCTGTAAAGTTTTGAAAACTTGAAGTTGCTTCTTTCTGTTATAGGATAACTTTGCATTTTCCTAAATTTTTACTTAGTATGATTAACTGGTTTTAGACTTTTTGTGATATTATGCATTTTGTTGAACCCTGTTTGAACTTGACATGACATGTTGTTAGGAAAACATGTAAGAACATGATGCATTTCCTGCTTCGTTTTTCTTAGTTGTATCATTTGCATAACTGCTGGTTATTGCTAACTTTTCCTACATGATACTAGCTTAAAACTGCCTTGACTTGTAAAAGTGATTCACTTGAATTAACAATATGAAAGCTGTGTAGTTAAGCTTTGAAAAAACAGTTTGGAAATTGTAGTTTTGAAACCATAAAGACTTGTGTGCTTGGTTCATCTCTGAATCTTACTGAATCAACTGAGTTTGGATTGAAAGTTTTGCTTGTGAACTGTGTTTGTATAACCTGTGCATCAACCTCTACAACTAAGATTTTTGAAAACCTTTATTGAATAAGAATTGCTTTCATTTTGGACTAGATTAACCATGAACTTTGAGTATTCATTTGACTCCAAAAATTTTCTTTGTACTGAGTTTAGAGGCTGATACATGCATATTTGCTTAGCTAAAGCTGTTGATCTTTTCCTATTTGATTAACTGGAATACTACTTGATTTGTTGTGCCTAAAACTTGTTATTTTTAGACTATAAATTTGACTGCTCGTTTTGCTTGATCAACTGCTGGATTCTGCGTAGTTTAAGCCTGGAAATCTTAGTGTTTTTTCTGGGAATCTTGACGTATTTTTGGGTAGTTTGGATGAGTTATTTTGAAAGGGGAATATTGGGGAAGTGTAGTGTATATTAGTGTATATGGAGGGTATGTCCTTCTAAAGGGTTTTGCTCTCTATATACGAGTATATCACCGAGTATACCATGTATATCATGGTGCAACACTTAGAAATTTCATGCACATTTCAGAGTTTGGGCTAGTTGAGCCTATACACTGGTTTAGCCGATATATATGTTTTAAAAATTGTCCCTTTTTGCATAAATGTCCCCCTCCCTATTAGTTTAGTAATTATGGGTCTGGCCCAGTTATATTGTAATTTAATTTTTGGCCATGTAAATTTAATCCTTTGGTCAAGTACTAATGTAAACCTCCCTATCCGTTGGTGGGTCCAACGAGGCCCATCAACTTCTTTAGATCGAGTCAACCTCAACCATGGACAAGCTAAGCATTTGGAGCGGATTTGGAGCGGACATAATTTTAATTGCATTTTATTTCTGATGGGATTGGTAGGCCCAACTCCTTGACTTTATATTATTTATTTGATGAAATGTGTTTATCCTTGTCACGACCCATTTTAGTCTAGGTCATGCGGGCACCTACCCTTCTCTAACACCCCGTCAACTTGAACTACGTGTGAATGTGTAAAAATCTAGTGTTAAGATGGTATTTTATCTATATGAATCCATTCTTCATGAATTCGGGTGGAAGATGGTCGTTTTGAACTCAAACCAACAATTTGAAGTTCTTAAGGGCTCTTAAATTCGCCTAAGTTTTGGAAGGTCTGTCTTCTGGGAGATTTTCATGAAAATGTGTTGAGAATTTGGAAAAACTTCCATAATAAAGTTGTAGATATTTGAAATGTCTTTCCAATGGTATGTCGCCCAATCCAAGAAAGGTTATGTATAAAAAGTTATGCCCATTTAACTGAAGCTTGTCTTCGTTGGAAATTTGGCATGTGTTACGGTGAGACGTTATGGACCGTGACACGTGTTACGGGCCGTAACACGGTACCGTAACGCCTTAAAAATCACCAGAACTCTATGGAAATTTCCACTAAAGGACGATCCAAAGGGCGGTCCGTAACACGAAGGACGGCCCGTCCTTTGGGGGCTTCCTTTGGCCCGTTTTCACCAGAAAATATAAATAAGGCACTTGTTTTGTTTATTCCTCCACTTTCTGAAAAACCCTAAGAACGAAAATCTTTCTTCCAAGCTTCCAAATCAAAGGTAAGAACATCTTTAACATTATTCATCCATTCTAGCATCAAACTCATGATTCTTAACATGATTCTTGTGACCAAAACCTAGGGTTTGCAACATAATTCTTCCCAAAGTGATTCAAGTTAGGATTTGGGTGTTCTTCATTAGAAAAGTGAATTGTTAAACTTTTTTTAATGTGTTAAGGTATGTCTCTCTTTTGAAAACTTATTTTGGATGAAAATCACTTTTTGAAACTATTTTTGGAAGTATAAATTTCATTCAAGATTATTTAATGAATGAAAAGAAAAGTAATCTTTTCATGTTTCTTAAACTCTAATTCATGTCGAAATGGTGGTTAATGTGTGTGAGGGGACAAACCCACATTAAACCTATATTGTAACAAACCCTATATATGTATGTGATATTATGAATGTTTTCCTCTATAAGAGATGCTTAATAATGATGGTTAAGGGTTGGTAATGATATTCTCATTGATGAATTAGGACATGGAAATCTTTCGTAAAGAAGTTATACGTTTTCAAAACATTGATTGGAATGACTTATTCTTTCAATAGGGCATAATGAACCTTAATGACAATTGATGATGTGACTACATTACAAATGAATTATGAATTGGCTTCTGTGCTATGAAAATTAGTTGTTGTGTTTTGCCTAGCTACTCGGGAGGAAGAGTAGCCACTATGGATCCTAGTGTGATTTTGCCTAGCCATTCGGGAGGAAAAGTGACCACTTCTGGGTTCGCTACCTGGGGTGTGATTATGCCTAGATATTCGGGATGAAGGATAGCCTTCGTTGAATTTCATATTCCGGTGTGATGCGCTGCTATGATTAGGGAAGCTCAACGGTCATCCTTTCATTATGATTGATTTTTGGGCCTGTATTGGAAAGTGTGATATTCCTATCTTTTACTGGAACTATTGTTAATAATCGTGATCAACTTAAATGGCATATTTGGAGGTTGGAACTTGACAAGGACTTTATAACCTGTTTTTGATAATTATCTTTCATTGAGATAAACAAGCCGAATAACTGTTTCCATATTGTGTCACACTATCCTCAAAACTGATTTCTTTATATGCTATTACACTTTATTTTCATATCACTTGTTGTCCCCGTGGCATTCACTGAGTACGAAGTACTCAGGCATACCATTGTTGTTTTTTATGGTAAGGTAGGTAACGAAGAAGAGCAGGTTCGTGAGATTCAGAACATTTAGGAGAACTTGTTAGTGCTGCTGATTTGGTAAGCCCACATGTTTGTTCGTGGGACACCCCATTTATTTATATTAGTTTTCGAGTTGCATCCCAATGAGTTAGACGTTTATTCCTTATTCCTAGAAGCTCCTTAGTATACATTCGAATGTGGGTAGAAGAAGAGTTGTTGTTTAACTCTTTCGGGCACACTATCATGTTTTGGGTTGAATTATTTAAATTATAAAGACTTCCGCTGATTTTATTCTTACATCATGACTTGTTTAAATTTATTTTATAAACTGTTGGAGGGATTAATGATCATGGGTTCAAGTGTCATTGTGCATCTTTTAGGTTCTTCCGATGTTGTTCATAACGTCGGATGCCGGTCACGTCTAGGGTGGATTTTAGGGCGTGACACCTTCCCACCTTGATAGGCGAACCCTTAACTCAACATTCACAGTCAATAAAATAATAGTGGAAGAAGTAAAATGACGTAAGTCTCACAATATGATATAATATAGATAATTGCGGAAGTAAATGAATCCACCCCAGTATCTGGTCTGGTCAAACAAGAGCATTTAAATCTGAATACTAAGGTCTGAATAATATTACATAAAATGTCTCAAATCATGTCTTGAGTGAAAAGTAAGACATAAGCAATAGAAGAGTCTTCAAAGTCAGCGGACACCATGCTCACCCTGGAAAACTCAAGTAGAAGCTGAGGAGTCGATCAGCCACGAGTCAGAGAAGTAGATCCGGCCTGATACTCTGCATTCATAAAAGAATGCAGTAAGTGTAGGTCAGTACAAACAACAGTACTAGTAGGCATCATAGGTCGACTAAGCATAGTTAACACAATTAAGAAAATAACACAGATAAGCAAGTAAACCAATCATGCATGAAACAATATAATCGTGACCGAGTATCCGTCAACACCTATGTAAGTGTCTAACCCCAATATAATAAGTCTGAGTATATCCAATCCTTAAACAACACACAATAGAATCATCACAGTCCAATCATCAACAGCACGATTGCCACAATACAGTCATCACGACATCTCACTCAAGTCATGGTGCAATGTAGTGCAATAATGGTATGAATGTGATGCCATGCCATACTATGCAAATGAGGCGTACACATGCACTCCGGACGGAAATATCAACGTCTCGGTAGCACAACCCAGCGTGATTCGCAAAGTTTAAGATCCACCCGTCCCGGATCTTTGCCAAACAAACAGACTGGACCCTGGCTAATTTCTCACAGGGGGAGTCTCACCGGCACCACCCCGGGAGAGCCGCGGAGCCCATGCACTAACAACGATTCTAGAATAACATCGGAATCGGCCATGTAACAAGGATGCCCGAATATAACCATCGGACATCGGCCTCCTCACAATCACTCAAAAGAGTTGTCAAATATCAGTTTCATAAATCAACAATTCCAGAATTGAACCTCGGACATCGGCCTCCTCACAATCACCAAGTAAAAGAGTTTATCAAGTGTCAATTTCATATAAACAACGATTCTGGAATGGATCTACGGACATCGGCCTTTTTCACAATCACTCAAGTAAAAAAGTTTATCACATATCAGTTTCGATCAATCAACGCTACTGGATCATCACCGGATATCGGCCATGCATGATAAATATGAGAGAATGCGTGCAATGCATATGTCAATCACCAACAGTCGAATTCAATATCACCAATACCACAACGGTTATGCCAACAACATATCACATCACAATACCAACACTGGGTATGCCAACATATATCAATAACTCAAGTACCAACAGCGGGCACGCCAACAATATGTCAAGTACAAGTACCAAAAATGGGTATGTCAATCCTATTCCAAATTAGGACAACGAGCAGAATTCTATATCTACCAACTACACATAGCATCAAGCCAACACAATTGAATAATTGACACGCATAACGGGGTAGCTAGTCCCAACACATATCAGGGCCCAACCTAAGGCAATATCCATCCCAACTCCACACCCGACGGTTCATATACTGTCTCTGATATTGATTCGCTATACGAAGTCTCACCAAAGGTAAACCATAACCTACCTAGACTGCCGAACCGCAACACTAACAAGTCACTTTATCGCCTTGCCCTTCTTCTGAAGCTCAGAACCAAAGCAGTCTAAGCATAATCGAATTCTAAATTAGAAATCACGGAGAATGATACTAATATTGCTATGACATCAATTAGGTCCATTTTAACCCTAGAAATTAGGAAAAGGGGCCCATAATGGGCCCACAAGGGCAGAACGGGAAATTTGCGGGTAAAATACCAAATTGAATCCTAGGTGATCATAACCCAATCATTAATTGTTGATTTAGCTCAAGAAGTATCCCCAAATCTGATTTCTAGTAAAAACCCCCAAATTGGGTATGAACCCTAATTCTCCAAATCCGAAATTCAACATTAAAAGTGGAAGATATGGGCTTACTAAGCTTAGATTCATCACATTTTAACTTTAACATCATCAATTTATCAAGTATAATCTTAGAGAAAAATCTCCCAAAACCCTCCTTCAAATTCCATTTCTAAGGGATTGAAAATGGAAGGGGAAAATCTAAGATGGTTGTGATTAAAGAGAAGTAAAGGATTAGACAAGGTTTTACCTCAAAGAATTCCTTCAATTTGTCTCCAAGAACAGCTTTCCCAACCCCCAACATCGAGATATGAAATAATGAGGGTCTAGGACTCATTTAATGAACAGTCACTGCCCGTCACCGTTGTAGCGGTACCTGGACCGCCCCAGCGGTCAAGCCAAAAAGGTTGGGACCGCTTCAACGGCAGGGCTACCTCCCCAGCGGTGTTGGTGCCACCAAAGCGGGCACCAGACACCAAAAACTTAGCCCAATATTTTCCTTCGATCCGATTTTTCGACTAACTCCTGAGGCCATCTTCTCACATAACAGATACCTAGTCCCACATAAAAACGCGCTACGAACGAGTCTGTGGCCTCAGAATTCCCAATAGAGGTCCCGTTGATCGAGTTAACCACCGATGCCTTAATTCTCATTTCCCATCCAACGTCCCAAAATGCATCCGAATGCATTGGGAACAGAACCAAACGCCCACACAAATTCTAAACGACTATCTGGATCACTCGGAATTGATGGAATTCTGAAAAAGGTTCGTTTGCCCAAAAGTCAACTTTAGGTCAACCACTTTCACTTTTAAGCCTATATTTTCACCAAAGTTACTCGACTCCGGTCTAGACACCTCGGGAAGAGTGTCAACGGTCCCCTTGGGTCAAAAGGGAGCTAATCAGTGCTCGGGAGCGGGCGAAAGTGCCAAGAGTACTACAACCACCAAACGGGTCGCTACATCAGATACCAATTGAACTGTTACTCGTCCTCGAGCAAAAAAAAGAAGGAAAGTAGGAAATACCTGAATCAGCGAACAACTGGGGATATCAGCTATGCATATCAGACTCAGTCTCCCAAGTAGCCTCTTCCACAGGACGGTGCTTCCATTGCACCTTCACAGAAGCAATCTCCTTGGACCTTAATTTTCGAACCTGCCTATCCAAGATCGCGATAGGCTTCTCCTCATAAGTCAAATCCTCATCAAGCAATATAGAATCCCAACGGATAATGTAGGTACCATCGGCATGTTATCTCTTCAGCATCGAAACATGGAAAACCGGGCGAACCCCCGCCAAGCCTGACGGCAATGCTAACTCATAAGCTATATCACCTATACAATCCACGATCTCAAACGGGCCAATGTATCTAGGGCTCAACTTGCCCCTCTTATCAAACCTTATAACACCCTTCATAGGTGAAACCTTCAATAGAACGTGATCACCAATAGCAAACTTCAAATCACGAACCTTCTGATCCGCATACATCTTCTGCCTGCTCTGAGCCGCCACGAGTCTGGCCTGAATAACTATCACTCTATCAAGGGACTCTCTCAATAGATCTGTGCTCGTAGGTTGAGCCTCGAACCCATCGAACCAACCAATCGGAGATGAACACCTCCTACCATATAAGGCCTCAAAAGGCGCCATACCAATACTCGAATGATAGTCGTTGTTGTATGAAAACTTCACCAAGGGCAAGTGTTGATCCCAATGACCACCAAAGTCAATAACACACGCTCTCAACATGTCCTCGAGCACCTGAACGGTCTGCTTGGACTGGACATCGGTCTAGGGATGGAAAGCTGTACTAAAGTCCAATCGGGTACCCAACTCATCATAAAATGCTCTCCAGAATCTGGAAGTGAAGATAGTACCCCGATCAGATACAACATAAATAGAGATTGATAACGTCCAAATCCACTCCCCAAAGAGAAAATGTACACGGTCGTATGCAATATAATTTACCCAATTATGAGTCGGGGTCGATCCCACAGGGAACAATATACTAGGCGATTAAGAAAGTAAGGAACTTTCACCAACTAAGCTAAAGCCAAACGATAGATAATATTTTGGTTTTTGAGAAAATTATAACTAATGCGGAAATGTAAACTAACCTAGAAAGCAAGAAACATGATCAATGCCCACAAGCATGGATAATAGGAGATTATATTCAAGTAACGATCCAACGTATTTTACGATTTTACAACTAAGAGCGGGTTTATGTTAATAGATAATGATTTCTACAATCTCATTGAAAGTCTTCCAACCAAATCAATGAATTTCACTCTAAGTTTTTCTAAGCCTTAGAGTGTGATATTAGACACATTCGATTTAGCCTCAAGTAACTATCCTCTTTCGAGCTCAAGTTATTAGATGGGTTTATTGACCCAAATTCTTGTTAATTAATCTTTCCCAACCTAGATTTCCTCTTCCGAGCTCAATCAAAGTAAATGGGCGAGTCTTAGGGTTAGCTACTCCCTTAAGAATCATTCAAAACGAGATTAATTAAAGAAACAAAGAACCACTTCATCATAAATAAAAATCATTCAATACATAAGCACAACAAGAGATTTAATCCAACACTTGATAATGAATAATATCATAAACAAGATTCAAGTGATAGAAGAAAATACTACACACTTAAATATTCAATACAAAACAAGGAATTGAAGAAATGTTTAAAAAATATCTCATTAAAGTGCTCCAATTTTCTCCTCCAATGGTGTAGATGCAACCCTAGCTCTCCAAGCTTGTATGAAATTGCCAAAGATGAGTTTTCCAAACCCTAGCATTCTATTTATAGAAGTGCCAAAACGGGAACAAAATCTGGACAAAAATACCCGGCGTGCACAACATGCTACTCGCATCTTGTGTCGCATGTGCAACATGCCGGTCGCATGTCGTGCCAAATCGTAGCATGTTGTGCAAATATCTTTGTCAGCACATGCTGCACAACATGCTGCTCACATGCACAACATGCTGCAGCAAGTGCTACTAGCATGTGCTGCCAGAAAGTGCTTCTTGTTCTATTTTTGCTCTATTTTGCTCCGCTATGCTTTCCGGGCATCTTATCCTACAAAACAACATAAATACACAAAAACTAACAACAAAAGTGCTTGAAGAGTCACAAAAACTTAAGGAATTAGCATCGAATATCCCGTAATTTCGCGGCACATCAGAGATCCCATGTAATCTCACAATATCCCGAATATACATCTTAGCTAACTTCTCCGCGATATAAGAAAACTGAACCGGAACAAAGTGAGCGTACTTAGTCAATCGAGCCACTATCACCCAAATAGAATCAAACTTGCCAAGGGTCTTCGGAAGACCCGTGACAAAATCCATGGTAATCTTCTCCCACTTCGACTCGTGAATGGGCATCCTCTGAAACTCCCCACCGGGTCGCTGGTGCTCATACTTTACCTGTTGACAATTTTCACACTTAGCCACAAAATCAACTATATCCCTCTTCATAGGGCGCCACCAATAGTGTTGTCTTAAGTCACGCTACATCTTAGTCACTCCCGGATGAATGGAATAGCGAGAGTTGTGGGCCTTAGATAAGATCAACTGAAATAGGTCACCAACACGAGGAACGCATACGCGTCCTCTAATCCTCAAAATGCCCTCAGAATCAATCACGGCCTCCTTGGCCTCACCTCTCGACACCCTATATCGGATCTTGCTCAACTGAGAATCCTCAAATTGATGAGCCTTGATCCGATCCAATAACGATGATCTCACCTCTATACAAGCCAAAATCCTACCCGGGGTTGAGATGTCAAGACGGACAAAACTGTTGGCCAGAGTCTGAACCTCCACGGCCAACAGACGCTCGGAAACAATCAATCGACTTAAACTCCCTATACTCGCTGCCTTGCCACTCAAGGCATCAACCACCACATTAGCTTTACCAGGGTGATACAGAATAGAGATATCATACTCCTTCTGGAGCTCCATCCATCGGCGGCCTGGAATTAAGATCTCTCTAGGTAAACATATGCTGAAGGCTACGGTGATCGATAAAAATCTCACAATGGACACCGTACAAGTAATGCCTCCAAAGCTTCAAGGCGAAGACTATGGCCAACAACTCCAAATCATGGGTAGGGTAATTCTTCTCGTGAACCTTCAACTGACGGGAAGCATAAGCTTTCACTCTACCCTCCTGCATCAACACCACACCCAAACCCATACGGAAAGCATCACAATAGACCGCAAAGTCCTTGCCCTACACAGGCAAGGCTAGGATAGGGGCTGTGGTTAAAAGAAGCTTGAGCTTTGGAAAGCTCTCCTCACAATCATCTGTCCACTGGAAGGGAACATCCTTCTGAGTCAATCTGGTCAAGGACGGAGAGATGGCAGCAAAACCATTCACAAAGCGACGATAATAATTAGCCAAACCCACAAAACTACGAATCTCGGTAACAGTAGTAGGCCTCGCCAAACCCCTCATAGCCTCAATCTTTTGTGGGTCAACCATAATTCCCTCTTTGGACACCACATGACCCAAGAATGCCACAGACTATAACCAGAACTCACACTTAGAAAATTTCACAAATAGGCTATGTTTCTTCAACAACCCAAGGACGGTATGAAGATGGCTCTCATAATCCACTCTACGTTTGGAATACACCAAGATATCATCAATAAACACAATCACAAAAGAATCAAAGAACGGCCTAAAGATGCCATTCATCAAGGTCATAAATGCAGTAGGGGTATTGGTAAGCCCAAAAGACATCACTAGAAACTCATAGTGGCCATATATCATCCGAAAAACTGTCTTCGGAATATCCTCTGCCCTAATCTTCAACTGATGATAGCCGGAACGCAAATCAATATTAGAAAACACTGAAGCACCCTGAAGCTGGTCAAATAGATCATCAATACGAGGCATAGGGCAATTGTTCCATATAGTGAACTTGTTCAACTAGTGATAATCAATGCACATCCTCATGGTCCGATCTTTCTTCTTCACAAATAACACTGGAGCACTCCAAGGGGAGACGCTCAGTCTAATGAACCCCTTGCTCAATAAATTTTGCAATTGTTCCTTAAGTTCTCTCAACTCAGCTGGTGCCATCCGATATGGTGGGATGAAAATAGGACGAGTACTCGAGTCCACGTCGATACAGAAACAATGTCACGATCGGGTGGCATACCTGGCAAATCTGACGGAAATACCTCCGCAAACTCGCTCACAATAGAAATAGACTCAAGGGATGGAGATGCAACAGTCGTATCACGAACATGCGCCAAATACGCTAAACACCCCTTACTTACTAATTTCTTCGCCTGAATGAAGAAAATAATCTTCTTCGGAGCGAGACTAGGAGTACCTCTCCACTCAAGCCTAGGGATGCCTGGAATGGCTAAAGTGATTGTCTTGGCATGACAGTCCAAGATATCATGATACGGAGAAAGCCAGGACATACCCAATATAATATCAAAGTCGACCATATCCAGAATCGTCAAATCTACCCAGGTGTCATACCCTATAAAAGTAACTAAACAAGACCGGTAGACTCGATCAACAACCACAGAATCTCTGAATTGAGTAGATACATGAACTGGTATATCTATGCTATCACAGGGTAAATCCCAACTAACGGCATGAAATGCAGATACATACGAATAAGTAGATCCAGGATCAAATAACATGGTAATAGACTGCCCCTGAACAGAAGTAGTACATGTCGTCACTGCATTAGGGATCCCCCTCCTGGCTGCCCTCGCCCTCGCTACCTCCACTCTCACTGCACAGTCAATAATGTCCTAGAACGAACAGTTCGCTGCCTCAAGCTGGACACAAAGCAGCTGGAATGGACCATCGAACCCGCTAATGAACCACCGAATCCTACCAGCCTCCGTCGGAATCAAGGGTTAGGAGTAACGAGCCAAGTAGGAGAAAGATAGCGCGTAGGTAGCGACCGGCATGCCCTCCTAACGTAAAGCGAGGAACTAACCCTGACGCTCGTCCCTCCGAGAGCGTGGCACGTATCTCTCCAGAAAAACCCCATAGAACTGCTCCCAAGTAAGTGGGCGCGCGCACGGTGGCCTGCTAGCAAGGTAGTCTCTCCACCATGACCTCGCGCCACCACTGAATCGAAGGGCAACATACCTAAGCCCGAGGGTTTTCGTGTTCCCTACTGCATGGTGGCCGTGAAAATCGGTGGGGTCAACCTCGTGTACTTCCTCCATGCTGGCGTGTCGCCAATCCTTACCATCTGTGAGAGAACAGATAGATTCAGATACCAATTTGGTCTTTCCAGATACCAATTTGAATAAAGTAGCACGATGGAAAGAAAGAAGATGAGATTTCCTAAATGTCCCATAGCCTTCCGCAGATAAGTACGGAGCTCATCGTACCGATCCACGAGACTCTACTAGACACGCTCTTGTATTAAATACTGGGTAACCTAGGGCTCTGATACCAACTTATCACGACCCATTTTAGTCTAGGTCATGTGGGTACCTACCCTTCCCACCCTAGTAGGCGAACCCTTAACTCAACATTCACAGTCAATAAAATAATAGCAGAAGAAGTAAAATGACGTAAGTCTCACAATATGATATAATATAGATAAGTGCGGAAGTAAATGAATCCACCCCAGTATCTGGTCTGGTCATACAAGAGCATCTAAATTTGAATGCTAAGGTCTGAATAATAATAAATAAAATGTCTCAAATCATGTCTTGAGTGAAAAGTAAGACATAAGCAATAGAAGAGTCTTCGAGGTCAGCGGACACCATGCTCACCCTGGAAAACTCAAGTAGAAGCTAAGGAGTCTATCAGTCACGAGTCAGAGAAGTAGAACCATGCCATGCCATGCTATGCAAATGAGGTGTACACATGCCCTCTGGACGAAAATATTGACGTCTCGGTAGCACAACCCAGCGTGACTCGCAAAGTCTAAGTGCCACCCATCCCTGATCTATGCCAAACCGACAGACGGGACCCTGGCTAATTGCTCACAGGGGGAGTCTCACCGGCACCACCCTGGGGGACCCGCGGAGCCCATGCACTAACAACGATTCTGGAATAACTTCGGAATCAGCCATGCAACAACGATGCCCAAATATAACCATCGGACATCGCCTCCTCACAATCACTCAAAAGAGTTGTCAAATATCAGTTTCATAAATCAACGATTCCGAAATTGAACCTTGGACATCGGCCTCCTCACAATCACTCAAGTAAAAGAGTTTATCAAGTGTCAATTTCATATAAACAACGATTCCGGAATAGATCTTTGGACATCGGCCTTTTTCACAATCACTCAAGTAAAAGAGTTTATCAAATATGAGTTTCACTCAATCCATGATACTGGATCATCACCGAATATCGGTCATGCATGATAAATATGAGAGAATGCGTGCAATGCATATGTCAATCACCAACGGTCGAATTCGATATCACCAATACCACAACGGTTATGCCAACAACATATCACATCACAATACCAACAGTGGGTATGCCAACATATATCAATAAATCAAGTACCAACAGTGGGCACGCCAACAATATGTCAAGTACAAGTACCAAAAATGGGTATGTAAATCCTATTCCAATTCAGGAAAACGAGCAGAATTCTATATCTGCCAACTACACATGGCATCAGGCCAACACAATTGAACAATCGACATGCATAACGGGGTGACTAGTCCCAACACACATCAGGGCCCAACCTAAGGCAATATCCATCCCAACTCCACACCCGAAGGTTTACATGTTTTCTCCGACATTATAATCTAAATATGTGATTCGTTATACGAAGTCTCACCAAAGGCAAACCATAACCTACCTGGACTACCGAACCGCAACACCAACAAGTCACTCTATCGCCTTGCCGTTCCTCTGAAGCTCAGAACCGAAGTATTCTAAGCATAATCGAATTCTAAATTAGAAATCATGGATAATGACACTAATATTGCTATGACATCAATTAGGTCCATTTTAACCTTAGAAATTGGAAAAACGGGCCCACAAGGGCAAAATGGGAAATTCGTGGGTAAACTACCAAATTGAATCCTAGGTGATTATAACCCAATCATTAATTATTGATTTAGCTCAAGAATTATCCCCAAATCTGATTTCTAGTAAAAAACCCCAAATTGGGTATGAATCCTAATTCTCCAAATCTGAAATTCAACGTTAAAAGTGAAAGATATGGGCTTACTAAGCTTAGATTCATCACATTTTAACGTTAACATCATCAATTTATCAAGTATAATCTTAGAGAAAAATCTCCCAAAACCCTCCTTCAAATTCTGTGTCTAAGGGATTGAAAATGGAAGGCGAAAGTCTAAGATGATTGTGATTAAAGAGAAGTAAAGGATTAGGCAAGGTTTTACCTCCAAGAATTCCTTCAATTTGTCTACAACAACAGCTTTCCCAACCCCCAATATCGAGATATGAAATAATGAGGGTCTAAGACTCATTTAAGACACATTTAATGAACAGTCACTGCCCGTCACAGCTGTAGCAGTACCTGGACCGCCCCAGCGGCCGCCTGACCGCTTCAGCAGCAGGGCTACCGCCCCAGCGGTGCTGGTGCCGCTAAAGCGAGCACCAGACACTAGAAACTTAGCCCAATATTTTCCTTCGATCTGATTTTACGACTAACTCCCGAGGCCATCTGCTCACATACCAAATACCTAGTCCCACATAAAAACACTCTACGAACGCGCCTCTAGCCTCGAAATTCCCAACGGAGGTCCCGTTGACCGAGTCAACCATCGATGCCTTAATTTCCATTTCCCATCCGACGTCCCGAAATGTATCCGAATGCATTGGGAACAGAACCAAACACCCACACAAATTCTAAACGACTATACGGACCTCTTGGAAGATGGTTCTATTTCTCAATCTTTCTGACTTGCTCCTACGAAACCAATTAGATAGTGTCCATAAATCTCATAAAAAGTACCTAAATATTCATAGTGAACTTCGATGGGAATTTCTTTTGAAGCAATAACGCGTTGATCTAGTCGCCACCGGAGCCACAAAGGACTATCTAAATTGATTCGTTTCTATCGATAAGCCCCAATTGCATCATAAATCGTGCCCCATTCGTTCTGCTCGCAACAATCCCATAAGTTCTCCGGGTGAAAAAACCTTAGACATTCCATCTTCTGAAACCAACACTTTTGATGTTATTTGACGTACAATAATTTCTATATGCCTATTATGAATCTGCACCCCCTGGGAGCGATAAACCGGTTGGATTTTATTAACCAAAGAGATTTGGCTTTACGCTATAGTTAGCTCAGCACCAATCAAGAATCCCCAAGGAATTCCAAGAATTCTTGTTATACATTTGTTCCAACCCTCAACCCTCTAAAAATTTTGAAAAATGTTCGTTTGCCCAAAAGTCAACTTTGGGTCAACCACTTTCACTTTTAAGCCTATATTTTCACCAAAGTTACCCGACTTCGGTCTAGACACCTCGAGAAGCGTGTCAACGGTCCCCTCGGATCAAAAGGGAGCTAATTAGTGCTCGCGAGCAAGCGAAAGTGCCAAAATAACTATAACGACCAAACGGGTCGTTACAAACCCTTAAAAAATTATCACGAGTTTAGAGTTGCCAAAAACTATGTTTTAAGATGTGTTCAAGACTTTTCAGGGCTTGGTTGAGAGACAGACAGGGAAGAAACTAAAATGCATCCGCTCAGACAATGGTGGTGAATACATTGGTACCTTTGATAATTATCGTAGACAGCAGGGTATTAGGCATCAGAAAACTCCTCCAAAGACTCCTCAGTTAAATGGTTTAGCAGAGAGGATGAACAGAACTCTAGTTGAGAGGGTTAGATGTTTGCTTTCAGATGCTAAGCTGTCAGATTCATTTTGGGCAGAAGCACTTAATACTGTTGCTTATGTTATCAATTTATCTCCTACTGTTGCTTTGGATGGTGATGTCCCTGACAGAGTTTGGTTTGGTAAGGATGTCTCTTATGCTCATCTGAGAGTCTTCGGGTGTAAAGCCTTTGTGCATGTTCCTAAGGATGAGAGGTCAAAGCTGGAAGTTAAAACTAGGCAGTGTATGTTCATTGGTTATGGTCAAGACGAATTTGGCTATCGTTTCTATGATCCAGTTGAGAAGACCAGACAATTGAAGATTTTGATAAAGCTGAGAAGGTTGACTCTCAGAGCAATAAGAGCTTAGTTGATGTTGACCCAATTCCTGTGACTATTGCACCTAAAGAAAATCTTCAAAATAATGAAGATCAAGTTAATAATAAAGATAGTAATCATGTTCAGAATGACCAGCATGATGTTGTTGATGCTCCAGTGGAAGATGATGTGGTTGGCCAGCAACCAGTTGCTATTGATGTTCTAGAGAGTTCTCTCAGAAGATCTATTAGAGAGAAAGTACCTTCATCTCGTTATTCTCCCAATGAGTTTGTACTCTTGACTGATGGGGGAGAACCTGAAAGTTTTGATGAGGCCATGGATAGTGAAGAAAAAGAAAGGTGGTTTGATGTTATGCAAGATGAGATTAAATCCTTGCATGATAATCATACATTTGATCTGGTTAAGCTTCCTAGAGATAGAAAAGCTTTGAAAAATAGGTGGGTTTTTAGGGTGAAACATGAAGATGGTAACCCAGTTCCACAGTACAAGGGTAGATTGGTTGTCAAGGGCTTTAATCAGAAGAAGGGAGTTGATTTTGATGAAATCGTTTCTCCATTTGTGAAGATGTCATCTATTCAGGTTGTCCTAAGCTTGGCTGCGAGTCTAGATTTAGAGTGTTGCTTGATCGCAAGGATGGCGGTTTCCTCCACATAGTCGGGAGGGGGAGAATTGTTAGATTTTTGGGTTTTCCCTTCCTATGTGGAATTGGATTAATAAAACTCAATCCAATTAGGTTTTTGGGTTTTCCCTTCCTCTGTGGAATTGGATTAATAAAACCCAATCTAATTTGGACCAGATCAATTTTGCCCAAAATTTCCTCTATATATAGGATCAATTTATGTCTTATTTACAGAACACAAGAGTGAATTTATAGCAGCCATATAGAGAGAAAAACGTGAGAGAGAAGGCAG
The DNA here is from genome assembly GCF_019175385.1 of Lycium barbarum. Taxonomy (NCBI): domain Eukaryota; kingdom Viridiplantae; phylum Streptophyta; class Magnoliopsida; order Solanales; family Solanaceae; genus Lycium; species Lycium barbarum. The sequence goes on along the minus strand of NC_083348.1, from coordinate 66,412,952 downwards.
ATTTTCGTCCAGAAATTTTCTGCTACAGCAATCCGCTTTAAATTGCGTTTCCCGATTCGTTAACCGTTGGATCGTCCTGCCATTTGAACTGGGGGTTCTCAACATCTGGTTCTTATATTTCAACGGTGAAGATCGAATTTTGTAGTCTGTAGCTCCAGTTTTCGAGTACGAACAGTAGCTCGTTTTTGGGGGTGATTTCTCTCCTTTCTTCACTAGTTTTGGTGCTATCTTTTATGTATTGTTGCTCCGTACTTGGATTTGTTGTTGTAGCCATTTGGAGAACATTGTTGTAACTCTTGTTGTTTATAGTGGAGCTTTTGTGGGCCGAAGGTCCCGTGGATGTTTCCTCTTCACCTTGAAGGGGTTTTCCCACGTAAATTTCGTATCTCTTCCATTCGATTTATTTTTGCTTGATTTTCTATTTTATTGTTGGTATAGCTGCTGCCTGGATTTCCATTTGTGCTAGTGTTTATTGTCTTCTCTTGGTTCAAATAGTGTGGGAAGTTTCGACTTTGGTATTTCTTCCGCTGTTACCTTGTCGTGCAATTTGGTTATTGCTTGTTTCTTCCCAACAGGCTTTAACTGTAAAATTAATGCTGAAGCCTTTAGTGGTGTTAGACATTCAATGGACATGTGATTCCTTGATTTTAATCGATATAGAATTGCACTTCTTAGTTAATTCATGTATGTACTACATTATGTGGTTCTTTTGTGAATACATCAAGTGGACTTAAAATATAATTAAATGATGGAGAATACTTGATTTGGTGGAATCAAGTTTGAATTGGCAGTAAGCAGAGATGGCCAAGTTAATGGAAGATTTTGTTTGATATGTTTATCAGTCTACGATTTTCAAAGGGTTCGTACCCATGCTGTATAGTAACTGAAACTTAATGAAAATTACTATTTTGAAATTCTTTTGGAATTATTACGCATGATTTGTTAATCACCAAAGTAGTTGAATCTTTATAGATAAATTCCAAAATTAATGATCAAATTTATATTCAATTACCCATTAACCTTGATGCTTATAAACGATATAACACTTATGGGTAAATTGAAGTTTTGGTAATAAGACATTTATGGATCGCCCAAAAGGTTGACCGTTTGTTCTTATAATTATTAAACATTAAAGTGATAATTTAGATGTGCCGTTAGTTTTATTTATTTATCCAAAGATAATAAATATTACTAATTGGTTCATTAAAGATTATCAAATTACGTTGAATTCATATTTAAGCATCATTATGTTTAAAGTTAGTATTTTGATGTTCTGCCCAAAGGTAAGCATCAAAGTACACTTAAGTCTATAAGAAACCGTTTCTGAATTTTAAATTCATAACTCAAAGCATTAACGAATGAGCATGTTCTATTTGCAGCATTTGCTCTTCATTCGCACTCTGCTTCTGTTACGACCTTTGATGGACTTAACGCCTCAGATTGGTGCGAACATATCAAATTCCATCTTGGAGTTTTAGATCTTGATGTTGCACTTTACACAGCCAACTACTATTACTAATACTAGCAGTGCTGAAGAAAGGTCCTATTATAAGCATTGGGACAGGTCTAACAGATTAGGCCTAATGTTTATGCGAATGAATATTCCGGGCAACATTAAGACTACTCTTCCCTAAACTGAAAGTGCCAAAGAACTTTTTAAACTTGTGGAAGAATTCTCCCAAACTGCTGATAAGTCTCTTGCTGGGACACTAATCGGTACTTTGACCACCATGAAGTTTGATGGTTCACGTACTATGCATGAGCATGTCATTGAAATGACAAACATAGCAGTAAGAATTAAGACTTTGGGAATGGAAGTGGATGAAAATTTCCTTGTACAATTCATCATCAACTCATTACCGTCTGAGTATGGTCCTTTCCAAATGAACTACAATACTATGAAAGACAAATGGAACGTACATGAATTGCACGGAATGTTGGTTCAGGAGGAAACAAGACTGAAGAATCAAGGAATCCACTCCATTAACCTTGAAATTAATCAAGAAGCAGGTAAGAAAGGAAAGAAACATGGTAAGGGGAAACAGAGGCAACATAACGTTAATGAGTCCTCCTTCAAGTACGTAAAAAGGAACACAAGAATGGTAAGTGTCATTTCTATGGAAAACCTGGACACTTTAAGAAAGATTGTCAGAAACATAAGGCATGGTTCGAGAAGAAAGGTGAGCCTAGTGCTTTTACATGTATCGAATCAAATTTAACTAAAGTTCCTTATAATACTTGGTGGCTTGAATCTGCTTGCACTATTCATGTTTCTAATACGATGCAGGGATTCCTTACAACACAGATCATAAACAAGAATAAAAAATATATGTACATGGGGAATAGAGTGAAGGCTCCAGTTGAAGCTATCGGGACTTATCGTTTGATCCTAGATATTGGCCATCACTTAGACTTATTTGAAACTTGTTATGGAGCTTCTCTTTCGAGAAATTTAGTTTATTTACCTAAGTTGGATAAGACTGGATACTCTTTTAATTTTGGTAATGGATGGCTTAGTTTGTTTAAGCATAATCGTCTCATTGGTATTGGTATTCTTTGTGATAGCTTATACAAACTGAATCTTGATAATCTGTTTGCCGAAATACTCTTAACTCTGCATCATAATGTTGGAATCAAACGAAGTTTGGTGAATGAACAGTCTGCTTACTTGTGGCATAAACGCTTAGGTCATATATCTAAAAAAAGACTGGAAAGATTAGTTAAGAATGAAATCCTTCCAAATTTGGATTTTACAGACCTTAATATTTGTGTTGATTGTATTAAAGGAAAACAAACAAAACACACAAAGAAAGGAGCCACAAGAAGCACACAGCTTCTTGAAATTATACACACTGATATATGTGGTCCTTTTGATATCGCATCTTTCAGTAAGGAAAAATACTTTATCACTTTTATTGATGATTTTTCACATTATGGATATGTCTATATGTTGCATGAAAAGTCTCAAGCAATAAATATCGTTGAGGTATTTATTAATGAGGTTGAAAGACAACTAGACAAAAAGGTGAAAATAATCAGATCAGACAGAGGTGGTGAGTATCATGGAAGATATGATGAAACTGGACAACACCCTGGTCCATTTGCTAAATTCCTTGAAAAACGTGTCATATGTTCTCAATACACAATGCCAGGCATGACACAACAAAATGGTGTAGCAGAAAGGCGTAATCGTACATTAATGGATATGGTTAGGAGTATGTTGAGTAATTCATATTTTCCCGTTTCATTGTGGATGTATGCTTTAAGGACTGTCGTTTATTTGCTAAATAGAGTTCCTAGTAAAGCAGTTCCAAAGACACCTTTGAACTGTGGACTAGTAGAAAGCCTAGTTTGAGGCACCTGCATGTTTAGGGTTACCCGACAGAAGTTAGAGTTTATAACCCACAAGAAAAGAAACTGGATTCAAGAACAATCAGTGGTTTCTTCATTGGTTATCCAGAAAAATCAAAGGGGTATAGATTTTACTATCCTAATCACAGTACAAGAATAGTTGAAACTGGAAATGCTAGGTTCATTAAGAATGGTGAAGTTAGTGGGAATAAAAAACCACGTAATGTGGAAATTAAATAAGTTAGGGTGAAAATTCCTCTACCCTGCACTTCTTATAAAATTGTTGTTCCTGAAGTTGTTGTACCGCCTAACAATCAACAAGAATAGCAAATAAATGATACTGCTATTCAGAATGAAGCCATAATTAATAAACCAACAGTAGATGAACCACGAGAAGTAGTATTAAGAAAATCTCAAAGACAAAAGAGACCTGCTATTTCTGATGATTATGTGGTATATCTACATGAGTCAGAAATTGACTTGGGAATTGATAATGATCTATTTTCGTTTTCACAAGCCATTGAAAGTAATAATTCAGATAAATGGATATATGCTATGAAAGATGAGTTGAAATCTATGTAACACAATGAAGTTTGTGACCTTATTGAATTACCAGAAGGTTACAAAAGAGTCGGGTGTAAATGGGTCTTTAAGACCAAACGCGACTCAAGTGGCTAAGTGGCAACATCGAACGTCACAAGGCCAGACTTGTTGCCAAAGGTTTCACTCAGAAAGATGGCATTGACTATAAGGAGACATTTTCACCAGTCTCTAGAAAAGATTCGCTCAGAATTATAATGGCTTTGGTAGCTCATTATGACTTAGAGCTACATCAAATATATGTGAAAACTGCCTTTCTGAATAGGAATTTACAGGAGGAAGTTTATATGGATCAACCCGAGGGTTTTTCTATTAACGGAAAGGAACACATGGTGTGTAAACTTAAAAAACTTAAGAAATCAATATATAGACTTAAACAAGCTTCCCGATAATGGTATCTTAAGTTTAACGAAACTATTGTTACCTTTGGATTTAAGGAAAACACTGTTGATCGGTGTATATATCTGAAGGTCGGTGGGAGTAAGTTTATTATGTTAGTCCTTTATGTTGATGACATCTTGTTTTCTACTAATGATTTTGGTTTGTTGCACGACACCAAGAAATTTCTCTCTAACCACTTTGAAATGAAAGATATGGGAGAGGCATCCTATGTGATTGGGATAGAAATATTCTGGGATAGGTCACAAAGATTGTTGGGGTTGTCTCAAAAAGCCTATATTAATAAAGTGCTAAAGAGATTTAGAATGGAAAAATGCCCATCAAGTCCCGTTCCAATTCAGAAAGGAGATAAATTTAGTCTCAATCAATGTCCAAAGAATGAATTGGAGCAAAAAGCAAATGAAAGATATTCCTTATGCATCAATAGTTGGGAGCCTAATGTATGCCCAGACATGTATGAGACCAGACATCAGTTTTGTTGTGGGGCCGATATCAAAGTAATCTAGGAATAGATCATTGAAAGGCTCCAAAGAAAGTGTCGCGATACTTGCAAGGAATGAAAGATTATATGCTCACTTATAAAAGATCTGATCATCTTGATGTAGTTGGATATCCATATTCAGATTATGCTGGTTGTGTGGACACAAGAAAATTCACATTTGATTATTTGTTCCTATTAGTTGGAGGAGCAATATCATGGAAAAGTGTGAAGCAGTCTGTTATAGCTGCATCCACTATGGAAGCTGAGTTTATGGCATGCTTTGAGGCCACAATTCAAGCTAATTGGCTGCGAAACTTTATTTCAGGACTTGGCTAGTCGACAACATTGCCAGGCCGCTGAAACTTTATTGTGATGACTCCGCAGCAGTCTTCTTCTCTAAAAACGACAAGTATTCAAAGGATGGTAAGCATATGGAATTGAAATACTTTTCGGTTAAAGAAGAAGTCCAGAAACATAAAGTGTCAATTGAACACTAAACTTATGATTGTCGATCCTTTGACGAAAGGATTACCGCCCAAAACATTTGTTGAACATGTTGAAAGAATGGGCCTTATTGATGGCAATGAATGACCTTATGTAAAGACTTATTATGTTTATGCAATTGACACTTTGAGCTCATTTATATGTTTATGTTAAAACCTGTTTTCACTTGTATACATTATGTTGAGAATGATGATAACAGGTTCTGACTTAGATAAAGTATTCTAAGTATTATTGTTGGACCATTATGTATTTTTAAAGGTTGTGTTGGGTAATATACTAATATTGTAGTACATGGAAGGGATTATGTTGAGAAGTGATGCATGACCGCCATGACCCATATTATTTGATTTATTCAAACAACAAATGATGTTGGATTTAGCATATGTGCACATTATGATTGAAATTTTATTAAACCATTAAGTGAATAATGTTATGTGCGCCAAATAGGAGAATGTTAATTTTTATGGCCAACGTATATTAGTTCATGGCCCACATTTAATATTATTTTTTTATTTAATTAATAATGGCTAAATCCTAATTTTATTAAAGGGAGTTATTTAGGATAACCCCCATTACCCACTTTGATGAGGAGTGGGAAATAACCGCTAGGTCCCTCTCTCTGTCTATTAAAGGGAATTACCTACCCCATCTACGGTAGTCTGAAAGAACGAACAAGGTAAAGAGAGAGAAAAGAAAAACTTATTAAGTCAAGAACTGAAGATCAAGTTCTTTCTCTTCTGCTCGGTTCAAGTCAAGAACACTATGGCCGATTCTGGTATGTTTTCTTGACTGAACTATCGTTGTTGTAAGTTTATGTGAAAATCATGAAGCTTCACGTTCCTAAATAATTGATAGGATTTAAATTTAGATTTTTTACGTTTTACGGTCTATGATTTGTGAAAATCCTTACAGTTCATTGTATTAATATCGGGATATATGCGCTTCAATATAATCATATTGTACAATATCTGATTGTATATGGCCGTGAATGTTTAATATTTTGGAGTTTTAAAATATGCAAACTCAATTTTTGTGGTTTTGCAAAAAGTGTTTGTTTGAGTTAAATCTTAAGAAGAGAAAAAAATTGTTCTTGTTTTAAGATTTTCAGACTAAGATTTAAATTCTTTTAAAAACTCGAAAACTAATTTTTGAACTTTATCATTTTTTTGAAAGATCAAAGAACTGGGTTTTAAATTTTTTAGAAAAGACAGGCAACTTTTATTCAAAATTTAGCTGAAAATATTTCTGCAAAAAAAAACCTAAAAAAAATAGTTTGTGCTTGCGCTGTAATCCTTGATGGGTCATTAGGTTTGAAGTATTAGTTATACAGAGATTGTAACATATGGATTGTTTGTACGGAGATTATAATATGGAGAATAAATAATAAAAGGATTGTTACATGGCGAATAAATAATGCGAGAATCTTTTTTTAAGAATTGCCTAATTGTAAGGGAATTTTTATCGGTAGATACTTTTATCTACATATTGATAATACACATATTACTTATTCCACCTTCTATCCGTAAAAAATAATACATAAATTTCTATATAACATATACCCGTATTAACTATACAACATTTAATTTTCGGTATTAAAATTCACATAACTTATGTAAATTTTTATATTGGAAATCAAACATAATATACAGCGATATCGATTTATATACCAAAATTAACTTGGCTTATGCCTCGAAACAAACTTTAGATAAGGATGTTAGTCATTGTTGTCGTTATGAATTCTTAACATCCAAACTGAGTGCAAATCGAGTTTCTAATGGGGCAAAAATATTTGTATTCACTATTGATTGACTATAGTAATGAATAAAGGGATCTTGACAACCACATATAACATCCAACAATTATAGACATACTTTTGACACAAAATATGTATAACAACTGAAGTCCAAAAAAATGGCATTGTATGATCATCTCCGACAAAAAATAACAAGATAATAGAAAATTCTGAAGATTCTCTTCCTAAGTTCACACTTGAAATATGTAATCCTTCAAAAAACTATCATAGTCATTTTCTGTAACGACTCGCTTAGTCGTTTTGAACTTTTTGCCTTATTTTCTCCAAAATATCCTTTCTGTGGTTCATTTTGGTATCATGACTTGTGGGGATGGGTGACACGGTTCCCGAGGCAATCGGATGGGTTTTGGATTGGTTTTATTGAAATTGGAATTTTCTAAGATAAGAAAATGAAGAAGTTTCACCAAAGTCAACATCGAGGGTAGATGCGTCATTTTTGAAGTTTTATCAATTCCATTAGATCTGGAATGTGATCTTCGACTTAGTCGAGCCTTTGGTTCGGTTCCTAAGGTGTTCGGGTGTGATTTGGGTCATTGGTTGGAAACATGAGATTTTGATGTTTTTGGAGTTGACCTTGGTGAACGCCGGATCAAGATGACCACTTTTGAAAATTCCGAGTGCGCGAGCGAGTTCGTACCGTATTTTATGACTGGAATGCATATTTAGTTTGTGTCCAGGGGGTTCCGAATGAGTTTCGAGTGTTGGATCGGGAATTTATGTAAAACCAAAAAAAAAAATGGTTCAGTTGTTGTCTAGTGTCATCGCAAATACGATGACTAGTTCGCATTTGCGGGGTCCTGTTCGCATTTGTGAAAATGGGTCGGGTTTGGGGTTGTTCGCATTTGCGAGGTGTTGCTTGCAAATGCGGAGCTCGCTTTTGCGAGCTAGAGGTCTCATTTGCGAAGACCCCTGACAGTAGTAAAAATCTAAATTTCGTGAAAACACTTCATTCTTCCATATTTTGAGATCTAGTTTTCGAATTTGAGAGATTTCAAGGACATTCTTCAAGATTCGACTTGGGGGTAAGAATCTAACCTTAATCCAATCATTCCCCCATGATTCCATTCATTAATTAGAGGTTTCTTCCATGATCTCTAAGTAGTAGATTAAGGGGTTTTTTATGAAATGGATTTGTGTGAGATTAATGGAATTGGAGGCTCAATTGTGATGAGAACTTCATGATTTTTAGGATATTGACTAATTAACCTATGGGTAATATGAATTTAAGCCTAAATTTCAATTTTGCCCTTGGGGCTCGGGGTTAGCTTTTTGAATTCCGGATTAAAGTATAGCCATATGGATATCATTGGATTCGTTTAACCTCGTAGAATAATATGTTGACTATGTTTAACTCGATTTCACAAAAAAATTACCGTTTTGACCTTCGGGGTTCAGGATAGAGTTTTGGGTTGATTTTTTGGACCTGAATCCTTTATATGACAAAATGGGTATTGATAGACTTGTAATCTTCTGTAAATACAGTATTGGAACAGATTGGGATAGTTTGGAAGCTCAAAGGAAGGGGAAGGCCACAGAGTGACTCTTCGGCTTCGGATTCTGGCAAGGTGAGACTTACTAGACCCTTTATCTAGTGTTATGTGTTGGTTAATGTAACTAAGGGGTGTAATGGGGAATTTGGGCTCCCGTACTTCTGAGATGACGAGCACTTGTGCGGATACCGGTGTAACTGTATGGGTAGCTAAAACAAAATATAAAGTGATGGAGATTATGTGTTTAGCATTCGGGCCATGAAGGTGATGGATAATCCACTAGGTTGGTATGGTTGTCGCTTATTTGGGCTTTGATGACCATGTTTGATTGAATACTTGTGAATATTGATTTGATTTGCATTCATCACTCCGCATCTCGTCTAAATTATGACAAAGGGCTGATAATCTTGATATTGACTTGATATTATGCATTTGCATGGTGTACGCGTATCCATTCATACTTTCATGATATTATTGGCATTTGATTTATGAAATACAAGAAAGGGGTCTGGGAGGCAGGATATTGGATTTGGTACATGGATAGAGTGATGATGATATTATAGCTTATCGGCTGGGACACAATGTGATCTGGAAGATCTGGTATTCCAGGTGGGTATATGGACCTCATGAGTCCCCCATGGGTCACATGAAACAGACTGCATGAGTGTGTTTATACCGGTGCATATTGTCACGACCCAAACCGATAAGCCGTGACGGGAGTCTGACCTCTAGCGACCAAACACCCTTAAATACTTATCTGAAACATACTGAACATCAAAGGCCCATAAATGGCATAAACTGATCCATTTTTTTGCGCGGATTGCCCTTCTTTTGGGGTGGTCTTTAAATTTTGCCCTTCAAATTTGTGGTCTTTAAATTTTGCCCCTCATATTTGTGGTCTTTAAGTTTTGTCCTTTGCTTGGAAAGGTGGGCGAATACATGAAGTTCTGGGTTCAAACCCCCGCTCAGGCATAAAATAAAAAAATAATTTCGCCAGGCAGGACTGGGGGAGTGTATGCCGGATCCAGCATACAATCTTTAAGGAAAAAGCTAAAGTTATGCCGGATCCGGTATAACTAAAAGTCTGCCCCATAAGGCAGAATTTTTCCTAAGACATAGTTTAGTTATGCCTTATGGGGCAGAATTTTAGTTAAGGCATAACAAAATTATGCCCCATAAGGCACGAACTTTTCTTAAGGCATAGACTTTGCCTTATAAGACAAAGTTTAAGTTATGCCTTAAGGAAAAGTTCCGCCTTATGGGTATACTTTTAGTTATGTCTTTGGGGCACACTTTTTAGTTAAGGCATAACTAAAAGTTTACCTTGAAAAGTAAAATATATATATATATATATATATATGCTTCAAGGCAAAGTCTGCCGGAGGGGGCAGACTTTTAGTTAAACACAACTAAAAGTCTGCCCCCTCCGGCAGACTTCTAGTTAAACACAACTAAAAGTCTGCCCCCTCCGGCAGAGTTCTAGTTAAACACAACTAAAAGTCTGCCGGAGGGGGCATAGCAAAATTTAAACTTTGCCTTATAAGGCAAACTTTTAGTTATGCCTTAAGGAAAACTTACGCCTTATGGGGCATACTTTTAGTTATGTTTTATGGGGCACACTTTTAGTTAAGGCATTACTAAAAGTTTACCTTGAATATTTTTTTAAAAAATACGTATATATGCTTCAAGGCAAAGTCTGCCCCCTCCGGCAGACTTTTAGTTAAACATGACTAAAAGTCTGCCGGAGGGGGCATAGCGAAATTTAAACTCTGCTTTGCAAATTTTTTTTAAAATTTTGACTGAGCGGGGGTTCGAACCCGGAACCTATGGGTTTTAGCCGAAGGGCAAAATTTAAAGACCACAAATATGAGGGGCAAAATTTAAATACCACCCCAAAAAAGGGCAATTCTGCGAATTCTCATAAGAGGGAAACATTAGAACTCTGTACAATCTGCATATATATACACACACACACACCACATGCGGAAGAACAGTGCAAGCCAGCTAGGCTGCTATATATACTGTACACAAAAGAATAAAAGTCGAAAAGGCTACATCGTCTGACTACTACATACAACTGTCTACAGACCTCTACTGGAATAAAAGTTGTAGAAGGGACGGGACAGGGCCCCGTCATACCCATATGTACACATCCAAAAAGGGGCATACCAAAACTGACTGTAGCTCCGGATCGAATGGAGCGTACTGACCACTGCTAGATCTAGAGGTCCTACTGAGCTGGACCACCTGTCTATCTCCCTGTACCTGCGGGCATGAACGCAGCCCCTCGAACAACGGGGAGTCAGTACGGATAACGTACCGAGTATGTAAGGCATAAGAACAATATATATATATATATATATATATATATATAAGAATCATGGATAATATCTGAACTCATAAACTGAAATGACTGACTGCATGTACTTGTATGAACTAGTATCTGCATAAATATGTGTAACTGACAATGCCTCTGTCGGCACATAATATGCATGCTCATACCTATCAATGATGGTCGTGCATCTATATGAGTGTGTATATAACGCCTGATGTATGTGCGTATATAACGCCTGTAAGCCTCTATGGCATCTCGTCATATCATATTGGCTCCTCTGTGGCCATAATCAATATTATCATCATAGTAGTAATGCATATATAACGCCTATATTTCTTCTCATACTTTACATATATCTAATATTCGCGTATATAACGCCTGATGTGTGTGCGTATATAACGCCTTCTAGTCACGGGTCAATATACATAATATATAATGAATGTAAATGCATGAATAAACTATATACACAGAACTGGCTACACAAGACTAGACCCATGAACAGAAGGATTACCCATAAATGGGGTAAATGAACATCAAAGACTGAAGTACTCCTAATACTCCTAAGAGTAGAGTAATATGGAAACTCACTTACTCGCTTGTTGGATCATACCATAGGAACATGCCAAAAGAAGAAAGGAATGACCTTAACATACCTTGGAGTATCTCCAATCGCCCAACCTTTACCTCTTGAACTTGTAAATCTACAATTAAGGTAACATAGGGCTTAATTAGGCTATTTACTTTGCTTACTAACCATCCTCAAATACATATAAAGCTCAACGAACTATAGACAATAATTTCCTTTGTAAGCTTACAACTCTCCAACTTCTCATTCGATCCCACATCAACTACAATACTCACATCAACAATGACAACACACATATATATATATATATATATATATATATATATATATATATATCAAAATATATTCAAATCCATTCCCAATCATCTGTTAAAATAACCCTAAGTCACTATCTTGTCTTTCATCCACTTACCACTTCCACAACTATCCCTTCTTCACTTAATATCACTAAAACTCACTTAAATACAAAGGTAGAAATCATGTACATACCTTGAGGGTCAAGAATCCTAAGAATCACTTCAACTTCAACTCCCTAAACTCCACAACTTGAAGAAACCCTAGAAGCAGCCTTCTTCTTCACCATCTCAGGTTTACGGGGTCCGGGTCTTGTCAAACCTTCACTAATATGATGAAAAATATTGGGAGAGAATATCTTAGGGTTTTTCTGATTTTGGAAGGAGGAAAATATGAAATATGGTCATGTACCACCTATTTATACTTGGAAGCCAAAAAGGCTACAGCGTCCGGTTCGACGAGCGGGTCGACGGCCCGTCGACTTACCCTGTCGACCTGCGCCTGCAGATGCAAGGTTGTGTGATCCTGTCGACGCCGCACATCGACGGTCCGTCGAGTATGTCGACGATAACTGGTGTTTTGCAGATTTTCCTGATTCATTTCAGATCGCGTCGATTCGCTCAACTTCTAACTATGTAAATTGTCAGGAATATCTGTTGGTACCCTCGTACACGGGGTAAGGCACTTTCTACTCTAACTCGGGCTCGGGTCTCTATTCGAAGGGCATACCCGACTAGAAAACCACAGGTTCTACTACTACGAACACGAGGGGTGTAACACATATAGCAGTTGAATTGCATGCTATTCACTTGCATCTCATGCTATTTATACTTGCATGACTTGATTTCCTGCCATATGTGCCCTAATTGATAGAAAGATGGGATCTTTATACTTGAATATGTCATAATTGATAAAAAGATGAGATCTTCATCCTATACTTGTTCTAATTGAGGGAAAGATCGAAGCTTTATGACTATTCTTGTTTTAATTGATAAAAGTTTAAATGATTATTCTTGAAAATGAATGGACTTTATGAACCGATTGGGTTGTGGAAATCTTCTTTACTTATTGAATCCTTATAAACTGTGAATGTTGAAACTAACAAAGCAAGAAGAGGAGTATCTGAAGTACCAACTCTCGTCATCACTATAGTTTAGGGTCGGCCAATGATGTTGTTGGTTACACGTGCTTCCGGTATCCACTCTACACTTGCTGCACTTTTTGTGTGCAGGTTCGGATCCGAGCGCGGGTAGAGGCTTGTAGATCCTTTGGACGTTCTCTTGGAGTTTAGGGTGAACCGATGATCATTCCACGACACCAGACTCCTTCCTACCTCTACTTTCTATCTTTCATTATTCCAGACAGTGTTCATGTATAATTCAGACTTGTATTCGGATTAGTAGCTCTTGTACTTGTGACTTCCAGATTTTGGGGTGTATTTTGATTTAGACTTATTTCTATTGAGTTATTAAAACTATTAAGTACCTTGAGTTGTATTTCTTTACTTTTCGCATTTACCTTACGCATTTGGAACTTGTATATGATTTGGGGTTCGCCTAAAGGTAGAGTTAGGTGCCCTCACGACACAAATGAGATTTGGGTTGTGAGATTTTCATCTCAGATCAGAAACAAAATCAAGAAGAAAAATGAAAAAAAAAATGACTTTCGTCTTTTTCATTGTTGGATGAACAGGTATGAGTTGGTGTGGTTGAGAACACCCAGACGAAGGTATATATACAATTTGAGAAAAATTATACTGAGTGATTTGGATTTGTTTCAAGTAAGAAAGTCGGACACACGCTCACACATTATGTAATATAGAACAATGTGTATCACTAATAAAGGGGGGCCACCATGGCTTGTTGTATGTCGTGTATATCAATGTATATCATACACAAAGTTTTATGTATATACACATATATACATGATATGCAAATGCAGGAGATAAATGGATCTACAGTGTGATATATATTGATATACATAGCAATATATAGGGATACAGTGAGGGATATATACATATCGAGTTGTCTTCAACCTCAAGTTTTCAATATAAGATTCAGCTCAAATCATGTTCAAAGTTCAAACAACTCCAAGATTGATATTCAAACTCCTTGAGATGTTTCCAACAAAACATGATATGATCTCGATCGAAACAAATCATAAATATGCCGATTAAAAAAACAATAGTCTTTAATAGTGTTTTCAGATCCTTATCTTCAAAATCAAAAGTCTTTATTTGCATGAATAGATGAAGATTAAATAGCATTTTTGATGCATACCTCTTCCCATCGTTAATTTGGATTTTTAAAAATTTGTTGAGAAATTGAAATGAGAATGCATCCAATGTACTGACCAAAAGCTCTAAGTAAGAAAATAAACTTCGACCTAAGAGTGTTTGTTGGACAAATATAATGATAGAGAGAGTTGAAGTGAGAGAATGAGAAATTCGGAAAGTTGTAATAGTATAAAATCGTTAAAAGAGGGGTGTAATTTGAAATTTTAAAGCTATTTTAACGAATGTTGTTTCTGATTATGAAATGCCAAAATTTTAGCCTAAAATGTGGATACGATATACCGATTGCTAATTCCATTAACTTATCCGATAAAATTTCCCCATTTTATTTAGGGATTTTTACTCAAATATACCGTCCAAGCAAACAGTTTACACATTACATAGCTCAAAAAAAGTACATCTCGCTTAGCCCAAAAGTTTAGCTAAGAAGACTCTGGATAAGGGCATAAGGCTACCAAGCAGTGAATCACCGATCAGTTACCAACTTAATTTTTTTTCTTCTGGGGTAGGGGTTTGTGTGCGAGAAAGAGTTGTTCCAAATATGTCCAGTTGAATTACTAGTATTAAGCACATGCTTAAAAACAATAAATATGTAAACGACAACAAAGTTAAGTGACTAACATTAATATACATTAAAAATGCTTAAAAGCAAATTTGATTCTCTGTTAAACTTACTCAAACACCCCCTATTTAATCCACTTGTTCTTGCTCTTGTAAGAGTTACAAACAAAGAAAAGTGAGAGAAATTTAACTAAGTAATGGAGTAGTAATTAAGATAAATACACTTTCGCAAAAAATTACTCACATAGTTTTGTACCATCGTTCTTACTCAGAAAAATTTACATTTATACATAAGCAGTATTATATATTGTATTTGCTCTTGCTTAAGATAACTACTTCAATTACATAAGCAAATTTTGAATCATCTATTTACCACTTGCTTTGTTGGTTAACCAGCGTACCTCTTTTAATTATAACTGTGAATATTTTCTGAAAAATATTTAATAGAGCTAACTTATCTGATGTATAACACTGTTATACACTATTATATATTACATATTCATTTTTATATACTCTTATATATTGTATATACTGTACATATACAGTGTATAAATAATGTATCTGCTCTGTATAACTATGTATAAACAATGTATTTGCTTGTATGACCATATATAAGCAGGATTTTGTACACTATATACATTACATATTCATCATTATACACTAATACACTATTATATATTGTATATATAGTAGATATACATTGTATAGATAATGTACTGCTCTCTATATCTACGTATAAACAATATATCTGCTTGTATAACTACATATAAGCAGGTCGTTATACACTATCGTACACAAGCATCATTAATAGAACAAATAGCAGTTTGCATAAGCTGGGAGACAAGAAAAAACTCAATTAGAATTTTCATTGAACATACACAACAAAATCGAGGAAAAAGAAAAAGAAAAACAAACCAAATGAAAAAGGGAAATATGACCATTGATTCTAATATATATTTAATCGGACAACAAATTTACGGGGCAAATAAAAAAGTTCAAATTTAAGTATAATTAATTAATTAATTTGACTACCAGGAAGATAATACTGATGAAATCAAAATCAACATTTTCTAAAAATCAAAATTCAAAATTTTTAGATACAAAATGCAAAACGAAATTAAATATTTTCTGAAATATTTCGAAAGTGCAAGAAATAAAAAAAAAATTCATGAAATATTAGTTGTGTAATAACGAGTAAGAGTGAAAAATATGGTGCTTTTAGAGGCCAGCCAAGCAAAATTTCTATTGATTCCTATGGTGTGTCATGTAATATGGCCCCTAAGCAGTTAAGTAGAGTACTACTTTTGAAAAAGGTTTAAAAATGAGTTGGGAAAGAAATGGGCACGCGGGAGAGAGAAAACTGAGGTGCCGTTTGGCCATAAAAATTATTCACTTTTTTCCGGAATTTTTTTTCATTTTTTTCACTTTTGGGCGTTTGGCCATAAATATTCCGAATACAACTTGAAGTTGTATTCCGGAATACCAAAAACTCAAAAAACTTGTTTTTCTTTTTTCATTTTTTTCACTTTTTACAACTACATTTCACAAAAAACTACAATTTCAAAAACTATGGCCAGACACAACTCCAACTCCAACTTCGGAAATTCCAAAAAAAAAAAGTGAATTTGTTTTTGATATCTATGGCGAAACGCCTACTGAGAATGAGCACCAAAACTTTATCTAATGGTAGTGGGGTAATGTATTAACAATTTGGCTACAATTGGTAAACTAGATTAGCGAAGTGCATTAATCTGTAATTGCCCCTTTTATTTATTTAATGGGCCAAATTGTCATATGATATCAAATTTTCATGAATAAATCCAATAAATGGATCCTCATTATCTAAAAAGATGGATAATTTCAGAAACCTTTCACTTAGGTGCATGAGATTACAAGTGCAAAAATGATAGCTTTGACATGGTTGACACGTCTTCAGGGTTGTGAAATTTTAATAGTAATGTACAAGTCTGACAAGTCATATGCTACCAATGGCTTGGTGATATGTTTACCAAAAAAAAAAAAATATATGTGGTTTGGTGATATTTAAGTATTTGCATGTTTTATAGCCATGTGAGGGACTTCCTTGAATTGGGCTTAGCACCTCGAGGTTTGAGGCCAATATCATTATCCTCACTGTAAAAGAATTGGGGCAATTCGCTAGAATGCTCTTATTTTGGGGACATCTTTATTTTTTTCCCCTCAAATTGGTGGTCTTTAATTTTCAAAAAATTGCGCAGATTGCCCTTCTTTTGGGGTGGTCTTTAAATGTTGCCCCTCATATTTGTGGTCTTTAAGTTTTGCCCTTCGCTTGAAAAATGGCTTTATACCTAAGGTTTTGAGTTCGAACCTCCGCTTAGTCACAAATTAAAAAAAAAAATTGCAAGGCAAGGCTTGGGTCGCTTGTATGCCGGACCCGACATACATTTGTTAAGGAATAACCAAAGTTATGCTAGACCCGACATACTTATGCTTATGGGCAAACTTTTAGTTAAGCCTTAACTAAAAGTATGCCCATAAGGGAGAATTTTTCCTTAAGACATCGTTTAGTTATGTCTTATGGGGCAGACTTTTAGTTAAGGCATAACTTTTCCTTAAGACATAGACTTTGCCTTATAAGGCAAACTTTTAGTTATGCCTTATAAGGCAAACTTTTAGTTATGCCTTAAGGAAAAGTTCCGCCTCATGGGGCATACTTTTAGTTATGCCTTATGGGGCAGACTTTTAGTTAAGGCATAACTAAAAGTATGCCCCTAAGGCGGAACTTTTCCTTAAGGCATAAACTTTGTCTTATAAGGCAAAACTTATAGTTATGCCGGGTCTGGCATAACTTTAGTTATTCCTTAAGAAGTGTATGTCGAGTCCGACATACACGCGACCCAAGCCTTGCTTTGCGATTTTTTTTTTAATCTATGCCTGAGTGGGGGTTCAAACCCGGAACCTCATGATTTCTACGCGAAACTCAAGATTGCAACGCGAAGGGCAAAAATTAAAAACCAACATTTTGAGGGCCAAAAACTAAAGGTCATCCCAAAGGAAGGGCAATCCTGCGAATTGCCCTTTAATTTTTGTCCTTCGCCTAATACTATAAGGTTTGGGGTTCGAATCCCAGCTCAGTCGGAAAAAAAAAATCGCAAGGCAGAGTTTTATAACAAACTTAGGCCTATTGAGGCCAAAGTTAGGCCTGCAGGCAGAATTTTGCCTGCTTCAGGCAGAGTTTAAGGTAGTGTTTCAAAATTCTTCCTGCAAGGCAGAATTCTGCCTTGCGAATCCAAGTTCTACCTAGCGAATTTTTTTAAATTTTTTGACTGAGCGGGGGTTCGAATCCGGAACTTAGGAATTTTAGGCGAAGGATAAAAATTAAAGACCAATAATTTGAGGGGCAAAAATTAAAGAACAGTGCATTTGAAGGGCACTCCGCACAAAAATTGAAACTTGCACAATAATGACTTAACATTACTTGTAAAACAGAAAAACACACTACTTCATGCTTGATACAAGGAACCAAAATTAAAGGACGCTCTAGAGAAAAGAAGAAAAACCCAATTAGAAATATACGAACCCCTTAGCAAGCCCAAAATAGGAAGAGCAAATAACTTAACTTAGTCGAACCAAGGCTCCTATAGCTCACTTGGTTGGCTATTGAACTTTCATTTGGTTAGTAAGAGTTCAAATCTCACATTGTAATTCCTCTCGATTTCCCTTACCCCTATGTAATATTTTTTTTTTTATTTTTATAAAAAGGCTCTAATGAAAGCTAGCAGCATCTCATGAAACGAAGTTGAGAGCTATTTTTTCTTTTTAATTTTTTGCTGTATTTACCAAGTATCAAAAGCCTATTTGGTCCAATTTTTTTTTTTTTTTACTTTTTCACCCGGTGCCTGATATCTCCATTGGAGCCCGACTATATCTGGATTCTCGCCGCGTAAGGCCCATTCGGGGGAAGCGCTTACTGCCAAGGATTTTTTATACCCATAGCTCGAACTAGAAACCTCTGATTAAGGAAAGAGCAGCCCCATCTGTTGCACCACATCCTTTGGTGGTCCTATCAGTCCAAGTTGCGTTTGCGAAGAGTAATAAAGGGGAACATTCTCTATCAAAAAATCTCATTGTCAAGATTTAAACCGGAAAATTTCTATTCCTATAATAACCATAGACTAATCGTCTTACTCCAGAATGTTTACTGCTACGCCTCCCCCTATTTACATTGTCATTACTAGTAGGAGCCACTTTTGCAATGAACTATCATTAAAATGTAATTTCCGTCATCTCATAGTTAAACAATTGTAACTTACAATTTTTCTCAAAATATTTAAAAATTAAACTAAGTAGTTTAGTTCAATTCTACCAAATTGGTCAAATTGACTAATTGTCACGGCATAAAAGTGCCATTTTTAGAAGTTCTAATTGCTTTGAAGCAGTTTTACAAATTATATCTTACAGATTAGATTAGTAAATCAAACTTATACGCTCATCAAACTTATGAAAAAGGAAATTTTAAAAAATATATAGCCCAACATAAAATATTACGTCACGTAGCTCAATATATAATATTACTCATACAATATTATATCTGAAGTGAAATCATTATACATAATATATGAATCTTGTATAAAAGTGTAAAATAATATATGAAACTATGAAAGGTGTTTATCTATACTATATTAAAAGCACGAAGGACCTAAAAATGTTGATTGAACTTTTTGTCCTTTATTAAAAGACTCCACAATAGATAAAATCGCTATTTACTATTTATCTCAAATTATTATTTAATTATTTTTATAATATTTCACGCGACCCAAAAAAATTAGTTAGAAAACTTTCCTTATTTAAATTATATAGGGAGTCCTAATATTTAGGAATTTAAAACCAAGTAGGTTTTACCTTATGTCAATTCTTTCCATACTTAAATAAACGTAATAATCACCTAATAATGTAAAACTACTTGCTCATCATACGGTGAGTTCTTTAAACTTTTTCTTCTTCTGTTGTTCTATAGCCTTTGGTATTTTTTCTTAATTTAGTTTATTGTTGTTTTTAATGCTTTTTCTTGATTTTGTTTATTGTTGTTTTTAATGCTTTTGTAAAAATGTTTTGATTTACTGTTTAATTTTGTTTTTCAGTATTATTGACCATTCAATTCAATAGTTTTTTTGGAATAAAAAGACAATGCTGATTAAGGCCTTGAGTTAAAGAGAACTCAGGATTGAAAATATCTAAATAACTTAGTATTAGTATTTCTTTTTTGGTCAAACGTAGCTTCAATATAGAGTTTAGTGATTATAATTCAGGTTTTTTTCTTCTTTAATGATATCCTTTTCTTTTTCTATTAGTTATTACCCATCCAATTCAATATTTTTTTGGAATAAGAAGTTATGTTGTTTGAGACTGAGTTAAAAGCGCGAAGGGCCTCAGAAATGTTGATTGAATTTTTTTTCCTTTATTAAAAGACTCTACGATAGATAAAATTATCATTTACTATTTTTCTCAAATAATAGTCTATGAGGAAATAAATTTAATAAATAAAATTTTAGATTTTAAAGTCCTATCCTAAAATCACGCATGCCTACTGCAAATAAAATTGTAATGACAATAACAATGGAAGTAGTGGAGTTTAGGAATGGAAGTAATTAAAAAGTGGTATACCGGTGGTACGGATGGAGCTCCTCTCCATTTTCCCCAAGTTCTTACTTGGATGGGAGACATGTATCATGATTGAAAACTAATGGTTGAGATGTATTAACCAAAGCAAAGTCCTAATCATGGTTAGGATAATAAATATATATTTCCTTGTCAATTTTTGTAATTTCCGATAATTCCTCTTTTAAAAGTTTCAGAACTTCAAATAATTATTTTTTATATGTCCAGTTAATCTTTACTCAATTATTTGTTGTGTTCCCTTTCTCTTTAATTTGTTTGGTATTCCTTTTCTATTTTGTTTTTAACAATTGACGAGTCAATAAGTCAATTAACGGATACTAAAATTTTAAAATTGTATAAATTACTTTTATTATACAAATATTATTATTTATTCTTTTTAATTTGTTGATTTAATACATTGATTAATTGGCCATCTTACTGAATTTACTCCCACTAAGTGTTTTATGTCCATTATTTTCTCAATTATATTCCCATCTGTTCAAAGAAACAGAAAAGAACTATTCAAAGAAAAAAAAAACTCATAACGAAGCTGGAAAAAGAGAGAGAAAAATATTTAATATATATATATATATATATATATGTAGCTAAAGTTATGGGATATCAAAAAAAAAATTGAAGCAAATATATGGTATATTTATTATCCTAACCGTGATTAGGACTTTGATTTGGTTAATTAAATCTCAATCATTGTTTTTTAACCATGACACCTATCTCCCATCCAAGTAAGAACTTGGAGGAAATTGAGAGAAGAGAAATGGAGAGGAGCCCCATCCCCAGTAGTACATACTATATTCACGCATGCCTAATGTAAATACAATCGATTTAGGACTAAAAATCTATAATTTTACTTCTTAAAATTTTCCTTATTTAAATTATGTCCTAATATTTAGGACTTCAAATCAATTAATACTCTTCTACAAAATTACTATTTAACTTCGGCAAAGCTTCAGATTTCTTTCATCAAATCCACGCGTTGTCTCTCCCTTTGCAATAACCTAAACTTTTTTCCTCTTGAATTGGTAAGTTTTAAATATTTTACAAGTATGTAATTTGATTCATACTAATATTATTGGTTTTATGACTTGCTTATCAAGAATTCATAATTTTTTTTCCATACATCTTGATTGATTTAATGTAAGTGTCGATTATGTTGGAAGTAAATTGTAGGTAGTTTCTGTCTATTTTTTTCTTATTTGCGTTGGGGATTGTTAGAAATTCATTTTTATTTAAGTTAGAAAAACTTTTACTTTCTTTATTTCTAATCATGTACTAATCAAAATTCAACTATAGTTTAAAAAGCATATCTTGAAAGAAATTGATCGAAACTCATGAGAAAACGAAGGGAACAACCGGATTTGATCAAGAATAATTATAGGGATCTCTGATTTTTGTATGTTAGAAATTGGCACTCCTATCCCTAATCATGCAAAATTGTCGTTTGATAGCGTGTGTTCTTTCAGAATGCTCAAATTGATTACATGGATAATACATATGTATCTGTAATATTGAGTTTTTACTTATTTTTCATTGATGAAATCATTTGTTTCCTTCTAATGTGATTTCATATTTACTTTGCAGTGAATTCATCATTGACACCAACTATGAAGTAATAAGGTATGCTTTATTTATTTAGTCCAAGAATTTTTTGAAATCCCAATATTTTTACTTAGTTGATTATCTATTTTACATTAGAAAACATGATTTCCTTTTTGTTTGGTTAATAACGCGACTGTTCAATCATTCTTCCTCAATTTTTTGTGAAGCAGGTATTCACCAATAACGTTGAACAAAAACATAACTCATGAATTTTTTCTTGAAAATTTAAAAGTTTTCTTCTCAGGACTAGAAGTTGATATCTTCGATTAAGGATGAAAGGGGTCCAATATGTTTAACCACTACCCTTAGTGGTTGATAGGTTCAATTTTCTTCTTTCACATTATTTTGTTAATATTGATTGTATGATACGTATGTAATATGATTCTTTCGGATGAGAGTAGGAGGAACGAGTTCTATTAGAGTGTTTTTACTATGCCATGTTGTTCTTTATTTTTAAGTTTTTTTTTTTTAATTGACATGTTGACATAAACTTATTAATTTATTATGCAAGTTTTAATTATTGATTTAAATTCTTTATTGCTTATTATATTTTTTCTTATGTTTATCTACAACTTTATTCAGATATGTGATATTTATGTGTAACCAATTTTTGTTGTATAAATTCTTTTAGATGAAATAAATAGAAGACTCAAATGAAGAAAAGAAAATGATTCTTGAGACACAGATTAATTTGAACTAATTACCATTATTCTATATAACTTATACACGCGCATGTAATGTGTGTGTGTTGGTAATAAAAGTACGAAGGCCTTAGCGAAATGTCATTCGCTTTTTTTACCATTTAGAAATAGATAGACATAATGACCATTTAATTGCTATTTTTAATATTTAAAACTCTGAAATCAGCTAAAATTGTATGTACTAATAATACTTCCTCATATGAACTAGGTAAGAATTTCTAATATTTTGGTATTCTTTTAATTTTGGACTACCTTCTCTTCTCCGATTAACTAGCTCGAGCTTAGAAACTTTTCTCAAGATTAGCTCTATTTTAGTATATCAAATAATTATTACATGCACAGATTTTATTTTCGTTTCATTAGTAGAGTTTCTTTTAACAATATCATTATGTATCAAATCATTAGATAGTTATTGACGTTAGTTTTGGTTTACTTTTTACAGGGTACAAAAATTTCAATTTTGATCTTATGAAAAAGTTTTTTTTTTTTTTTGAATAAAATAAAATAGCTATTGAATTATAGAGGGGATATTCACCAATTACATACTAATATCTCTTATAAAAAAATAATGAATATTGGCTGAATGAACTTATACAGACCTTTACTTCCAAATACAATTCGAATTCTAATGATTTATCTTGGAATGATAATTTTTTTAACATAATATAAGAGTAAATCAAGTGTTAAATAAAATAAATACCAGTGGTGAAAGAAATTAGAAATAAAGCAAAATCTACTATACTGTAGTATTAAATATCAAATAGGTAAATGCAAATTCAAAGTAACAAGGATAAAATAGTAGAAAACAAAATATATTCTAAATGATTTTTCTGTTACATTATTCCAACAAATGAAAACTCTTAGTAATATTCTTTTACTATATGTGAAATTATTTGACTACTAAATAAACATAAATTATCAACGGAAGTTAAACAATAAAATTCGTCACTAAGCCTAATTAGCGACGGATTATGACGAATTATCAAAAAAAATCTTAGCTAAAAATAATTTAGCCACGGATTAACGATAAAAATTCATAGTTAAGCTCAATTTTTTGCTGTAGTGTTAGTTGTCAAATGATCAAAGCGTGTACGCTGAATTTAGTATACAACTATAGGCTAAATCGGATAAAAAACTCAAAATATGAACTACTTAGACCTAAATATTTTCTCCTAATAGACATACATAGTGCATAATTTTCCCAACTAAAAATTTGTATACTATGCTACTCTTCACTTGGAAATCATATGACGTGGCAGAGGCGACATTTAACAGATGAACTTAACATAACATACGAGGATGATGACAGAGAATGTTATAAGTAAAGACCAAAGAGAAAAAAATATCATCGTTTATACTTTGGTCTCTTTACAAATACATTGGTTCGAACAAACATAGAAATTCACTTCTCCCTTTCTTCTTGTTGTTGGCAACATTAGGGTTTTAGCAGACCACACCTCTCTAGGGTTACTAAAAATGGTGGTTGACCATGCCAAGAAATCAAAGACAGAGGAAAACACAGATCAAATTGACACTGATCTTGTTCTCTCAATAGAGAAACTTCAAGAAGTTCAAGATGAGCTAGAAAAGGTTTAATCTTTAACTCTATTTGTAATGCATGTTATATATATATATATATATATTTTTATTGGATTTGCCTATAAGTCTTTGATTGTGGAATTTAGTATTTTTTATTGTACCTTGTGTTTCTCGTTGTTACTGTTGACAAGGGTGTTCTTTGTTTGCAACCCAATGTTTTTTATTGTTTGTTTAAGAGAAAGCAGGGACTTGTGTTTAGTTTCTGCCCAAATAGAACAAATTGGCATCTTGATTGTGGAATTTAGTATTTTTTTTTTCTCCTTGTGTTTCTTGTTGTTACTGCTTTTATATGTTTCTACATTATGGGGATTGTTGATGAGGATGTGCTTTATTTGGAAAGCAATGCTTTTTAATGCCTTTCACTTGTTCAAGAGAAAGCAAAGACTTTGTTTTTAGGTTTCTGCCCAAACAGAACAAGTTGGCCTTTTGATTAATTGATTGATTGCTGCCATTCTCTTTCTTTCTTTGTTTTTTCCTTCCATTTGTGTGCTGTATTAGGATATTCGTTTTTGGAATTTACAATCAGCTTAGATTTTGTTGGAGATATTGTAGAGTGAGTAGACAACTTTAAGTATAAAGAAGGAGAAAATTTGAAGTTTGTTGGTGGATAGAGTTTCCGGTTACGTGGGAGCTAGTAGGTGTCCTGTAGTATTGGTTGAGGTGTGCGCAAGCTGGCCTGGACACCACGATTATCAACAAAAGAAAGAGAAAATTTGAAGCTTGTTACTCCCTCCCTCCCCAATTACAAATTATATCTTGCTTTTCACTTCTCGAGATTCAAACTAAGTAAAATTTGATCAATATTCTAATATTCTAATATGTATTTTTTTCATCATTAGAAGAATTGCAACTCAAAGAATTTTTCGTATAGTTTTGAATGTCTAAATTTTAATTTTAAAATATTCCGTTGATCTAATCCGATTTAAATTTAGCTTCGAAAATTAGTCAAATTAACTCTCGAAAATGGAAAAGCGACTTGGAACGGAGGGAGTATTTTGTTAAATTCCTCTGTAATTGGAAATGATTAGTCGGTCAATTGTCCTTTTGTTTTTTTCTTGGTGTCGAAAATAAATTAGCATAAGCGACAAAGGGAGAAGCCAGTAGTGAACTTTTTTGCTAGGAGTAGTACACTTGTAACTTCTTACGCTACATTGATGGATCGAATGGAACAAAAGAGGGGCCGGGGTTATTAATTCTGGATCTTTGAAGCTGTATTTTTTAACCAAATGGAAGCCTTGCGATATGCTAAGATTTTAATACACTTCAACAACACATGGGGACCCTTTCCAAAACATTAAAGCACATAATCTCTGCAGCTAGTGCTCCTCTTTTTACCATGACGTGTCACTGTTGATGGTGGTAGTATAAACAGGAGTATAATAAATTGTCAGCCTCTTGTTAGAGACTACTATCGGTTCAGAAGATAGACCTTGGGCCTTACTCAACCCCAAAAGCTAGCTCATGAGGTAGCTTTTCCCTAAACCACATAAAGAGACTACAATCCGTACCCTCAACCAATGCGTTAATCTAACACTATCTGATTCTCTATGTACTTATATCTCCCTCCCCTCATTCATTTTTTTTAATTCCTTGCCCAATTTTCCTTTCTCTCCTCTTCAATGAACCATAATGCTCTCTTCTCATAGAAATCTGCCAGCTATCACTCATCGTGGCTCGCTGACTGCAATTGTCACCAAATCCACTGTCAGCTACACTCAAAGGGATCCTCTAATTCACAGTGCATTTTATCTCTTAGAGTTTGCATGAAACTTTCCATATTAAATTTTGGCTATTTAGATCTCTGGAAACCATTATAAAGTATTAAATGACTTTGAAAGAAACATTTAATGTTGGATCACGGACAGATGAATCACACAATAGGTCTTTATAAAAAAAACGAAATAGAAACTAACGTCTTTTCGAGAAGAAGAAGGAATCAGGCGAGTCGAATGAAAGGTGCAAAAAATGAGCAAAATCGTCTCATTAACGATTAGAGAGCGAAAGCCCAATCAATTTGCGCCAATTACTGTAGTGAGACCGGTGGCTCATGTCGTAACCTACTTTGATACAAAAAAGACAGGCTTAGTGTTTGGAAAAAAATCTACAGAAAAAGTGTGAAGACATATAATGGTAATGAATCATGTAATGAACTATAATTGTTAATAACTGATGAATGTTTTGATTCTTTTCTATCTAAATCAGTTCCGTTTAGACCATATTGACATGATTGTTAATAATTGAATGAATGCTATGCTTCATTTCCCCCTTTTTTGGGTAACTGAGAAATCCCCGAGGGCTAGTAGTTTGTTCACTTTCCTATTGGACATTTATTTACATAACTTTAAGATCAATAGTTTAAATTTAGGATTGAGACATCATTGATTGACGCAGCAGGGTATCTCAACTTATGTGTTAAACATTGCAAGTCTGGAACTAAAATCATACTCCCTCTGTCCCAATTTATGTAACACTCTTTCCTTTTCTGTTTGTCCCAAAAGAGTGGCACCTTTCTATATTTAGTATTTGGTAACAATTTAACTTTAAATTTCTCATTTTACCTCTAATGTGATGATCCTTTTTTTTTTTTTTTTTTAAAATATAAAAAAGAGTTGATTTATAGCCACAGAAATATCTAGCTAGCTGTACTTTTTGGTCCTAGCCTTTCAATGAAAAATTTCTTCCGGAAGTACCTAATGCTCGTGTTATTGACTTATTCTCTGAGTACATGTACACTTCTCTTTTTGGCAAGTACAGATTTTTATGGATTTATGGGTCATTGCAAGATGTCTTACCATGTCCATACAGGCGGTCTAGCTGGGAAACACCTATTAACTACTAATAAACCACCAAAGCTGTTCACTTTAAATGGGTCTGGGTAACAACTTAGTTCATAGGCTAAAAGGGTAACATCTTAATCGCCCATCATATTTATGGTTAAGTTGGTCTGCCAGAACCAATTACTACCATTTATTTTGCAAGAGTCATTCTTCTTTTGTCATTTCGCTTAAAAGTTGTCTACTAGAGGAGTTTCTTGAACTCACCGCCAGTCTACCCAGTTGACATTTCGGACAACCCAGGGGCGGATTTACCTTATGCCGAGGGGTGTCACGTGACATTGCATCGTCGGAATTTTTTACTAAATATGTGTATATAATTGGAAGTAAGAAATGAAAATACGGATATATTGGTGAAAATGACACTGCTTGACGTAAAGACGTAAAGAACAGAGTAGCTCAGTTGGTTAGCGCTCTTAGTTTTCCGCTATAGGTCGTGAGTTCCACACTCAGCAACCTCAGTTGTTGTTTACTATTTTTTTGGCCTCATAAACAAAAAGATACTTGTCCAGGTTCGAACCACGGACCTCCTAAAAATTACGAAAACAGTCGATCAATCAATCCTGCTTGACATATGTAAGTTTCTGTGACAAGCAAATATTTGCTACTTCTGCTTCCCTGGTTAGACGTGTTCTATTTCCATTGTGTTCTTTTTTAATATGATGTTGTAGTGTTTTATTTATTTGTTCTCATTTTAAATTTGTGGACACCGCTTCGAAAAAAATCCTGTGTACGCCACTGGGACAACCAACCAATTGGCAGATATCATACTTTCAAAAGTTTGCTGGCAATGTGGTGGTTACTCTCTTATTTATTTCTTTTCCTTTTCTGATCAACATGCTTTTACTTATTTATTTATAATATAATACGATACAACAACACACCCAGTGTGATCCCACAAGTGGGGTCTGGGGAGGGTGAGGTGTACGCAGACGTACCCCTAACTTGTGTATAAAACCTCGGCTCAGGAAATGCGTTTATTATAATACGATGTGAATTATTAATGTCATCGATGATGCTTTGAATCTCCTGCTACAAGAAAGAATACAGTCAGCCACAGTGAACGGGCCATTTAAAGCCCATTTTGCTCTAAGGTTAAATATGACTTCTAGAGAGTTACCAAAATATGAAGTTCTTTTCTCCTTTCTTTCTCTTTTTTCTTTTTGGTACTTGGTTTTCAGGGTCAGAGCTTTTCTTGCTGGTCAAGCGCATGAGGATGATTTCAGAATATGTGAATTTGAGCACGAACAAAAAACAGTTAATTTGTTTAGATGTGGGTTACTGGGTTCATCAAGATTCAAGTTTTAACTGTGGCTTCGAAATTCTAAGTCCTCAAACACGTGTTTCTTATTAGCTTTATATCCATATGCCTTCTTGGAGAATCTGCTTCCCTTGTTTGCTCAGTGTAACACTATAAGATAGTTGCTGGCTCAATAAAACTGGTTCAAGTACCTATCAATTGATTGTCTTAATTGCATCTAAATCTGTTTAGTAAATGCTGTTAATAGCTTTTGCATTATATCATGACCATCCATTCTTGATTTGCAACTGTGCAGGTTAATGAACAAGCTAGTGAGGAGGTATTAGCAATTGAACAGAAGTATAATGAGATAAGGAGGCCGGTTTACGAGAAAAGGAGTGAGGTCATCACATCGATTCCTGACTTTTGGTTGACTGCTGTAAGTCCAGTCAATGTCTTTCCGAATTTCAATTAGCGTCTCTATGGCGGAAAAAATGAGCAATCTGACATTTTTATCTGTAAATAAATTTTCTCCATGCAGTTCTTAAGTCACCCTGCCCTTGGTGAGCTTTTGAATGTGGAAGATCAGAAGGTTTGACATGTTATTCAACTATAATTTATTGGAGGACTTCCTTCGGAGTTTCTTAAATGTTTTGTGATATAGCCTTAGTATAGTGCCTGTTGTTTAAGTTGTTGTTCTTTGATATATTATGTGAGGATGATGGTTTCTTCTTTTTTTAACATTCTTCTCCTTTGATTAGATCTTCAAATACTTAGATTCTCTTGATGTGGAGGATTTCAAAGATGTGACATCCGGTTACTCCCTTACTTTTGTAAGTTTTTTTGTTTTTAAAAATACTCCTTTCTACTGGAAGGTTGTACTAAATATGCATCAACAGCTTGCATCATCTCACATAAATTGCAACAAGTTGCTGCTGACATTCTATTTTTTTCTTTCAACCTGCAGAAATTCAAACCAAATCCTTATTTTGAAGATACAAAACTTGTCAAGACATATACATTCCTTGATGAAGGATCAACAAAGATAACTGGTACGGCTATTAAGTGGAAGGAAGGCATGGTAATGGCTACACCTCTAGAACTTGTTATGTGTTAAAATCCTCCTTTTCTTCTTCCTTGAGACCCCTTTTCCATGGAAAACTAATGAATAGCTGTAATTTGAAGGGTGCGGCTAATGTCGGTAATCCTGAGAAGAAAGGAAACAAGCGGCCACCATCAGAGGAAAGGTATTTGTTACTCACTTTCTGGGCTTGCTAATTCTGTGCTTTGAGGTTGGGAGCTCCCTGATTTATGACAACAATGTCTCTGAGTAGTTATAAAGATTATTCAAGAAAAGATTTGGAAGGAAAAAGAAAAGCTGGACTAAGGAAGTTCTTATTTACTGATATTTGTTCCATAGATTGCTTGGTTAAATTTCCTAAGACGCAAACATGTAGTCTTTCTATTGATATGGTGAGAAGAAGTAGCTTAGATCTTTTTTAACCGTATATTATATCACCAATAACCATATGCTGATGGATGCAGCTTTTTTAGTTGGTTTTCTGAAACTCAGCTTAAAGATATTGCGGATGGGCTTAGTGATGAGGTAATTGTTGTATCTGGATGCTTGAAACTATTTATATGGCAATTTATATAAATGATTGATGAGATTATTTCATCTTTTGTCCTTTCTCTGATTTTCTTATGAGAAACTTAATACGTTGTAATATTGTATAGTTCAACAAATTTAGGCTTATCAGAAAGTTCAGTTTCTACCAGATATCATATATGTTTTCCTGTGACTGCAGGTGGGAGAGATAATTAAGGAGGATTTGTGGCCTAATCCGCTGAAATATTTTAACAATGTAGTAACATTTTACCTTTCCTTTCAAGGTTATCTGATGTGTTCTCCTTCTTCCCTTCTTCAAGCTAAGAGAAATTCGTGCTTTGCTTGTAGGAAGCTGATGAAGAAGATTCCGATGGAGACGAGGACGATGAAGAGGTAAACATTGATGATATTAGACTATCTTCCTTTTTGAAGTTGCTTGATTTGGACCTTCTGGTTTTGTGCTAAGCTTTTCTGACTTGCCTATTGAATCTTCTGAGTTCTTTTGGTGAAATGTACTATCACGTTGTTCCTGTCCTTTGTTCTGTTTCTATTTCACTGTTCCTTGTTAAAATTTGAAACCTTTATTCACTAAATAGATGGTGCAAATGTCATGAAACAAACCTCGAAAGATGCATAATTGAGTATGCATAATTGAGTATCTCCTAAACATTTTTGTGTTTGGGTTAGCCATTTTGGATCTGAGCTTTTTACGGCCTAGGGTTTTCTCAACCTAGGCACAACTACTCCTGTGTCTTGCCTCCAATGATAACCGTTACCTTCAAGATGCTACAGCCAGAACCACACAACTTAGTAATGGTATACCGAAACTGATGCGCTGTGGTGAATTCAGTTGTAGCTTGGATTTCTTTAGTAAAAAATCAATGGTCATAGTACCGGACTACTGGTCAATCTGATGATTAATTAAAGCCTTAGACGGAAAACAAGGATGTAGACATACCAAAGAAAGTGATGGGACATAGGCAACAAACAGTTAAGAAGAGGGCAAGTTGAGGCATTAGGGGAAGAACCTACACCTTTTTTCAGCTGAAGTGGGGAAGATCTACACTTCTCAAAAGTAGTTTATCTTACTTTGTCCTTCCAGGATACAGAGAATTTACATTATTCTCAAACACATATATTCATCTTTTACCACTAGAAAGTTGATACATCTTGTGAATGAGGGGATTTCAGTATTTATTGGGATACAAACTTCTTGGAGTCTCATACATGTCCGCGCTCCCGTAAGAAGTGACAGCCCCGAAATTGCACATGTAACACCTAATTGTTTATTTCTATGACTTCTCCTGGGGAAAGCAACCTTATGGGAAAGTAGCTCATTACTTCCCGCAATATGTAAATGAGTATGATTTTAGGTGTACTGAAGTTTGGCAACTCACATTCTGCAGGGAGTTATACGATCCAGAGTTCCAGACAACAGTGAAATCATAGATGTTATTTACATCTAAATTGTGTCTGATATGTGCAGAACTTGTCTTAAAGGCTCTGTGTTATTTATATATCTGAGATTGAAAATGAATTACCTAAATGCTTATCTCATGCTTTTCAGTATATATGCTTTTAATTATTATTGCATATGCTCTAACTTGAAAATGCGCTGACAGTTGAAGTTTGGTTGTAATAACATCTTATATGATGTGATTTTGAACTAATCTTTTATTCATATTGATCAGGGAAGCGACGATGATGAGGAAGATGAGGATGATGGCTGAACTCGCTTTTAGCTCTTTAATTAATCCCTTCTTCTAAACTATGCTCATATTGGTGTCAAATATAATTTTCAGCTGTGGAATACTCAGTCTCGTAGGTAGCTTTGATTTCTGATATGACAGTTAAAAAACCTATTATGTACCTGGCCAGTAGATTTACCCGGGATGGATACGTAGATGCTTTTGATGCCCCAAAACTCTTTAATGCCAGCCTCATTGGATTGACTAGTTGTACTTTTCTTTGGTAATCTGGTTAAAGGGGTACCATGGTGCTCCACAATGTGATAGGTTTAGATCAGTTTAGGAGCTTTTGAATTGCTTATTATATATGGTGGTGCACGGCTTCAGACTGTTAGGTTAAAATCTGCTCTTTGATCAGTGATTCACAGAGGAACTTAGCCTTATTCTCAAACATGGTGGCTCGGTTGATTGGCACTCCTGTAGGCTCATCTCGAGTACAAATCATTTTGGATAGTTAGGTTAGTTAGGTTATGTTCTTCGATCAGTGATTCACCGGGCCACCAAATTCAGGAATTTTTCCATAAATCTCAAACGGTTGGTTGATTGCTACTCCTGTGGGCACTTCTTGAATACAAATCCTTTCGAGGTTTTTCTTTGTATAATATTTGACCAATTTAGTTCTGCCATAAATTTTTGAGGTCGCTTCAAAATTCATTCATCAGAAGAAGTGCTGATGTCCGATAGAGCGATAATCAATTGAAGGGACCCTAGTTTTATTATCGTAAAGTGGAGGCCATATACTACTATGAGCCTGTTTGGATGGGCCTATAAGTTGCAAATAACTTATAAGCTAAAAAAAATAAGTTGGGATAGTCTAACTTATTTTTTTTGGCTTATAAGTTGTTTTCAGCTTATAAGCTGCTTTAGATAAGCTAAGTCAAATGGGCTTAATTATTTTTTTGAGCTTATTTTAAGCACAAAATGACTTTAAGCTGGCTAGTCAAACACTCAAAAAAACTGAAAACAGCTTGTGATAGACCTCAGCTCAAGAGCTCAAGATAAAGCGCAAAGTGGAGGCCGTATACATTGATTAAAAGATTTTTTGGTTTAAAAAATTTCTGCAAAGATTATTACGAAGAAGAAAACTAGAGCCGTTTGATTGAAAAAATGGAGTTTAATTTTCTAAATTCAATCCTATCCAATAGTTAGCTTTCACAATCTTCTCGAGAATTCGTTGTTAAAAATTACTTGAAATGCTCGACATTTACGTAAAATAGTCTTTCAATAGCTAATTCTCAAAAACTAGACCAATTTGTGCTGAGAAAAAAAAGCTGCTCGCACTGAGTTTGTGAATAACCTTGTTAAATTTAAGGAAAGAAGTGATTCTCACCCAAAGGATGTATAAAACCAAAATACAGCGTAACGTGGCATGTTACATTTTTTGGGAACTTTGTCTTCGTTAAAAAATAGCTCTCATTATAATGTCGACCAAAAACATTAAGAAAATAATAATAAATATTCAAATAATGTTCTTAAGAATGTAAAAATCAACAAATTTCATATATAGAAATAAGATCCTTTAGAGTTTATACTATGGATACGCGATCAAGGAAAGAGAAATGAAAAAGAAAAACGCAAGTTATCCTTGACTTATAGGTACTCCTCCCCCATCCCAAAATAAGTGTCATTTTGGCAAAAAAAAAATCAATCCAAAATAAGTTTTACCTTACGAATTCAAGATAAATTTTGGCAAGTGTTCTCAATTATGCCCTTAGTATTAAAGAAGTAATCATCTTTAATATTGCTCAATTCTTAGTGCTTATTGTACTTATTGATTTCCTTAGTGTTTAATTTTTGCTACGGTGACACTTAATTTGAAACAGAGGGAGCACCTTTTTTCTTATAATTAAAATAATTTGGTTTGATGTATCCACAAATATTGATGGGGGTGTTTTCTGTGCAATCAATTAAAATAGAAAGCACATATGGTATAATCCCTTCGTCCCATAATAAGTATCACCTTATCCAAAAAAAATTATCCTAAGTATTAATTTAGGAAATCAAAACATAAATTGACTAATTTTTTTCAACTCTACACTTACACAAAAAAAGGCAAGTTAAAGTAACATCTAAATGATGATTGAAAAAACCATAAATTTGATATTATTAGATTTCTAATGTAAAAAGAATTACTTCTCATGCGCGCTCTAATCAAGATAAAAAAGTAATTTACTTATAGTAGACAGGATTAATTTAATAAACTTTATATTGTATTATTAGTTTATTTGGTTAAGATGACATGTGAGTGTCGGATGAGTAATAATAGCAGAAATATCCCAGTCCTAGTTTTCAACTCCACTTTATCTGCTGCATCTTTCGTCCACTGAACAGACTCTTTCCCAGTTTGAAGGTTTGGGTTGAGAAAGTAAAATGCAAGTGATAGTAGTATCATCATGTAACAAAACAACACCTCCTCCTCTTCATCCCCATCCCATTCTCAAAAACTCAGTCATTTTGGGGCGTAGAGAGCTCTGCTTCGATAGCATTTCCTCAGCCTGCTTTACCGAGGACCCCACTTCTTCTCCTCCATCTACCGCACCTTTCACTCCCAGGTATGCATATAAATTAACCCCCCCCCC
Source organism: Lycium barbarum (assembly GCF_019175385.1). Classification (NCBI taxonomy): domain Eukaryota; kingdom Viridiplantae; phylum Streptophyta; class Magnoliopsida; order Solanales; family Solanaceae; genus Lycium; species Lycium barbarum. Next base: position 66,378,681 of record NC_083348.1, on the reverse strand, counting down.
CCCCCCCCCCCCCCAATTCATATTGTCAGTATAAGAGTACCATGTAATACTGGAATTGTTAAAAGCAATTAGTTTGCGAATAAAGAAATGTGTCAAATCTTTTTGGAACAGATTGAAAAGGAAAAATGTTACTAACATGGGGTAAAGGGTTAGGTGAAACATTTCACAGAGTTTATATGGTACAATAATAGGAAGAGGTTTTGGGTTCAATTCATCAACTTAATGCATCCACCTACTTGGTTATAAAAGAAAAATGGCCGGAATTAGGGGCATGTTTTTCCATCTCTATCAGTTCAAACTTATGAGGTGGTTCATTAATATTATGAACCTAGTTAGTACTCCCTCTGTTCCGATTTAAATTTCTTAGTTTGACTCGGCACAAAGTTTAAGGAATGAACATGTGTGTACTGTGCTAAAATGTCTTTTGAATATTTGGTTTTAAACTTGCCATGTAGGATGTTTAAATTGTCAACTTACTAAATTTAAAAAGAGACACTCTTTTTGGATAGACTAAAAAGGAAAGTAAGATACTTAAATTGGGATGGAGGGAGTACTTATTTTGTCACGTGATTTCATGTGTTTTTTGTCATGACTAATGTTACAGGGGTGATGGAGATAATGACAATTCATTGAGTGAGCAACTACAGAAGAACTTCCCTTTGGCCACACGGAGGATGTTGTTAACAAGCTTTTGCATGTATTCATGTTATCATCCTTCAAGGTACTTGTCAGGTTCGCACGTTCTTGCAGTCTATTTCTTTTCCTTTCTTTTTACTTGTCGCCTTTCAAAGCTTTTGCCGGCACTTGAATTGTGTGTTGGACCTCACAATTGTTGGATTAATCTGGGCTTTGGAGTCACATACCCTTTAGCAGGTTTAATCACATTAATGCATATATGTGGTATTTTCAGCTCTTACATTGTATTCTAAATTTCCTTGCTTGAGAAAGAGATTGGTTGTATGTGAGCTTCCCAAAACATAGCTGGTCTCAATACCAGAAAAAGGAGTGGTTACCGTAGGTTAGTAAAACAGTCTAAGACTGATGAATCTTTCGAATTATAATTTTGTCCAACTAGAGGTATAGTTGATTGCTTATACTAACAGGGAACTCAACTGTCGTTATGCAACTGAGCTAGCCCTCTCCCCCTAATCCCCAACCCCTATTTTTGTGTGGTTGGCTACTGAAAAATGCAAAACTTCATGTTACTTGCTTCACTTGGACTGCACTGAAGGAAGCATGCCTAACACAAGACAATCTTAGAAGGAGAGGTGTAATAGTTGTTAACATGTGTACCATGTGCAAGCAGACCAATGAAAGTGTCAACCATCTATTTTTGCACTGCCCTGCAGCAGCTAGCCTCTGGTTTTTCTTCTACTCTATGCTTGGTCTACAATGGGTAATGCCCTTCAACATCAAAGATGCATATGCTAGCTGGATACTCTGGAGAGTTGACAAATCCATTAAAAGAATTTGGAGAATGATCCCAGCAGTAATTTTTTGGACCCTATGGACGGAGAGAAACAACAGATGCTTTGAAGGAATCTCAACTCCTATTTGCTCTCTAAAGTCTAGGTGTTTAGTTAGTCTTTTTAGTTGGCATTTTTTTGCCCCTGTAAACAATGTGGGTAACTTTCTAGATTTTATCAGCTCCTTTTCTCTAGTTCAGTAGAGATAGGATATCTTTAGATTGTTCTACAGGTTTTGCCAAGCCTGCCAGCTTTTCCCATCTGTAACCTTGCATCTTCTTGATGTTTTACTAATGAATTTTATTACTTTACCAAAAAAAAAGAAAAATGCAAAACTTCATGATGAGATTGTTTCCTCCTGATCAGTTGTTAAGTTTTGTCCTTTATTTGGGTTTTAACCATGTAAACTACTATCTGATATACAGCACTTGCTTTGGGGGATCCATCTGTCACAGTTGAACAAGTTACACCTTCTACTTTTCCTTCTACAGCACTTTTCCCTTCCGAGGTTCAATATCATCACCTGTTCAGCTTTGTCTTTATTGTTTTTGTTATGTTCTAATATATAGATCACACTTTACTGGTACGTGTCTACTTGGCAGGAAAGAGTTGTTGAGCTCTTTGAGAAGAATACTTACGGTGTTGTCAACATATTTGATGTAACCTTGAGACCTTCGCTTAATGTTACTGGTATGGTCGAGGTAAATTTTATAGCAATGTGCAAGCATTTACTTCTCCATTTTCACTGTTATGCTTATTAAACTTTTTGGTAATTAGCTTTGGTACTGTCTTGGAAGTAAATTTTCTCATGTCCATGGATTTTCTGTATTCATTCATATGGTGCCTCAACCAACACACCTCTTTTGTCCCTTGATAAATAATCTGTGTTTGAAAGAAGCTATATTCTATGTGTTTAAACAATGGCAGATTCCTGAAGGAAATGGTTCGGGGGTGATTTGGGACAACGAAGGTCACATTGTTACTAATTACCATGGTAAGATCACTTCAATACGGTACCTGAGTGCATTAGTTATTTTTGTAATATACTCCCTGCACCCCAGAAAGAATAATGGGGTTCGGAGTATTAGAGTCAAACTGTTCAATTTTTGGTGTGAAATCGGAAATCAGTTTTTCTTCATTTAGGGGCCTGATAAAGGCTTCATTGTCTGAAAAGATAGAATTGAAGTGCTATAACTCAACATCAGCTTCAGTTTATTGGATGGGCTATGCAATCTTGGTTAAACAGTTTTTCTTTATATTCCCAGTGATTGGTAACTCCCTTTCTAGAAACCCAAGCCGTGGGCAAGTAGTTGCACGTGTTAATATTCTCGCTGCAGATGGGTGAGTTGTATTCTATTTTAGCATATACTTGATGAGGATGATACAGCTTCATCCTCCATTTTATGCCTTCAATCTCCTTATTTTATTTTGTTTCCTTCTGAAGGGTGCAAAAGAATTTTGAGGGTATATTGATTGGTGCAGACCGTTCCAAGGATCTTGCTGTGTTGAAGGTAAACATTATTTCCAGAAGCGTGCTTAGTCCAAAGCTGGAGCATTCCTAAGTTGATAGCTATGTTTGCTTCAGTTTTGTGATCATGTTGTTTTAGTTCGATTGTCAATTTTCTCTGTTGCGTTTTTCTTTTCCCAATTGGATCTATCTCTCTTTAGATGATACTCCACATAAATTTCCAGCTTCAACTTTTGAGGTCGTGTTTTCTCATTAAATTATAATTCTTCTGCACAAGCAATTAAGGATCTGCTGGCACATATTAGAATGCATGGTGATGGTTGTAAACAGCCACGTACTCGGTCTGGTTTGTTCATTCTATTTCTTTATTGGTATCACTTAGCGGTGAAAGGTTTAGCTTGAGTTTTACTACTAGACTCATGATTGTCATTTGCTTAAAATGGTTGATAATTGTCTTAGAGAATAACCATTTCGGAGGGGGCCTGGAGGCAGTAAGGTTTGTTTAGTTTTAGTTTAGGCAAGTTACCAGTAACAACTTCAGTTAATTCTTACAGAACAAAAGGATCTACCCGTTTGTCCACATATTCCACAGATAATTTGCTGTTCTTTGAGAAAGGTGAGAGGAAGGCATCTAGAAGTACGTAGAGCAATCTTACACGGGATAGTAGTGGGACGAGATAAGCTGGCATAAATGATATAGAGAAAAAGAGAGTAAGAGAGATAGGTGGTTAGATACGGTGAGAATAATACTGTAATGCATAGTGCTTTAATTGGAAATTGGGAGGAGCAGCTGTACGGGCCTACGGGGTGAGGTTGCAATTATCTTATTTCCTCTGGAGGAAAATAATCCAAGTGCATTATTTGCATTACGTGATTACGCATCCAGGAAAGAGCCATATGCCCTATTTTTTTATTCTTCTTTTACACTTGTGCGGAATCGATACATTTAAAAGTTCTTTTTGCTTGAGGAGGTTGCATAGAGCATAGAAGTTGCTGACGTGCATTTTGGCTTTTTTTTTTTTTTTGGTTCTTTTTAACTCAAACTTAGATTTTTGATACCTTATGACTTCACATCCTGAAATGCTAGGTGGAAGCTTCTGAAGACCTGTTGAGGCCAATTAGGGTTGGGGAATCTTCTTCTTTGAAAGTTGGCCAGCAATGTTTAGCCATTGGAAATCCTTTTGGGTTTGATCATACACTCACTGTTGGGGTTATCAGTGGACTGAATCGAGATATAAATAGTCAAACTGGAGTGACAATTGGTGGAGGAATTCAAACAGACGCCGCAATCAACCCTGGAAACAGGTTTATTTTTCTGAACTTGCATTTTCCTGGGTATCAAATGCATTGCCTCTGGTGCGGATAGTTGCTAAAGGTCCTTTTTTTTCCTTTTCTTTTTCAACTGCTGTTCTGTGAATAAATATGTGTCTCTTTCCAGTGGAGGTCCTTTGTTAGATTCAAAAGGAAACTTGATTGGGATTAACACTGCAATATTCACTCAGACAGGTGAATAGTTTTTCCATCATGGTCTGTGTTAGACTGAAGATTGAGAGGAGATGACAGGAAAAACTTAATTGAATGTTCAAATTTTATCATCTCCTGCTATTACTTACTCTTTTTCAGTACAACAGGGACATCAGCAGGTGTTGGATTTGCAATCCCTTCTTCAACTGTGTTGAGAATTGTGCCCCAGTTGATCCAATCTGGAAAAGTACGGCAGTTGCTCTATTAATTCAGCTTTTTTTTTCCTGGTTTTCCAGAATTCTTTTCATTTGCATTTTGTTACAGAACTCATCCTGTATTGTCGAAGATTGCTTCATATTCTCATTTGAAAAATAGTGGTTCTTTTCTTTTGGGAGTCGTTCTAGGTGTTGAATTTGGAATCTGTGGGTTGGAGGGGGTAGGGAAGTAAAGTGGTTTCGAGCTTTGAGGGTTTTTTATTTATTTATGTATATTTATGTCTTATGCATGTCAGGCTGTTCGTGCTGGTTTGAATATTGAAATTGCTCCTGACTTGATTGCCAACCAACTTAATGTTCGAAATGGAGCTCTGGTTTTGCTGGTACATTTATGACCCTGCTGTGGACAGTTATCCTTCCGAGTAAAACTCAAATTATCTCTTTTGTCTGAATCTATTCCCTGCTCTATTTAGGTACCTGGAAATAGTCTTGCAGCCAAAGTTGGACTTCTTCCTACTACCAGGGGTTTTGCAGGAAATATAGTACTTGGTGATATTATTGAAGCAGTGGATGACAAACCTGTGAGTTGTTCTGACTTTCTGTTTTATGTTAGGCTGCGAGCTTTTTGTTGGTGCAAATTGATGATATGAACCTTGCCTAGGCTTCCAACTTGCACGTCTAGAGTTCAAATCTTGCGGAGAATGAGTGAGTGGGAAACTAGTGTTTGATCCTTTAAGGAGGTTGAGAAAAAGAAAACAGAAAAAAAGTTGCCTTCGCTTGCTTAAACTTGGAAGGATAAGATTAACTAGGAAATCACAAGTAATTAGGTGATTGAACCAAGAAGGAAAGGGAATGCAAACAAATGGACAAGATTAGAGTTTAAGTTCTATGCGCTAATAGTGTAAAAATAAATTATACAAAATCATGTCCCTTATAAAGTAATTAACGGTAAACATCTATGACAAACATTAATTGGTAATCTGGTAAGAATTGTAAGTAACCTATTTTCAGAGGTTAAAACTATATTGATAGTGTAAAAATCTTTACACCGTCAGTATACTACCTAAATCCATAGGGTTAATTAGTTTGCAACTCTATTGTCTTCTAACTTACTGTAGCCCCTTGAAATTTTTCCTTCCGCCCCCATTGGTGACATGAGAAAGTTATGATTGATCTTTATTGCTTCTTGTTCTAAGAAATTCTGCATTACTAAGATGCACTCATTTCATGTTGTTGCAGGTTAGGAGTAAAGCAGAATTGTATAAAGCCCTGGATAACTATAACATAGGTGATGAAGTTCGGTTAAAAATCCGTAGGGGTAACGAAAACTTGGAGTTGAGCATTGCATTAGAGGAAAAGGATTCATGATAATTGGAGCTTTATCATCTCCAGCTTAATTAGCACCATCAGTTTTCATGTTGTTATTCCAATATCTGTATGCTATCATTAAGAATTTTGTATAGTGGAAATGTCTGGAGCATGTTCCATTGTGATGCTACCAGCAGAATTTATCCCTTGTAAAGTATTTTTAAGTTACCATTGGAGGAGACAAAATTGAGTAATACTTGAAATTCTTTTAATCAATGTTTTCTCCTCCCAACTTTTGCTAATTTTATGAGAAGGTTTAGGAGCCCGTTTGGATTGGCTTATAAGTTGCTTATAAGCTATTTTCAGCTTTTTGAGTGTTTGACTAGTCAGCTTAAAGTCATTTTGTGCTTAAAATAAGCTCAAAAAAATAATTGAGCCCGTTTGACTGAGCTTATCTAAAGCAGTTTATAAGCTGCTTAAAATAAGCCCATCCAAACAGGCTCTACTAGGTCATGACATCAATTTATAATAAGGTGCTTTCTCATGTAATTGTTTTTGTATACACGAGAGAAGATAGGCAAGTCTATGATTTTTATCATTTCTGCTCTTACACAACTACACGACATGCATGGTCGAGGATTACTTCCTGAGTGGAAAACAGTCAACCACTAACTTTTATGTGTCTGTGAAGGAGCTATAGGTAAACTGGAAAGAAGGCAAGAGTCGGTCAGTTTAGAGTCTGTTTGGGTTAGTTGATTAATAGTATGTGATATCATCAAGGGTTGAAAAACACATTTAGGTATTGAAGCTGATAATAGCTATAGTGTGTTTGGTAAAAAAATTGTTGCTCAACATTTTTGATTTTTTTCTATTAAAATGCTTGAAATGTCCCAACTCCTAAGCTATTAACAAGGAAGTATAAATTCAAAGCTATTTTACATAAAGGACGAATGATGAAAATAAAATAGAGATAATTAAAAGTTATTTCAAGAAAATTTTATGAATTTTAACCACTTTTAATGTTAACTAAACGTGTATGTAAGTCAAAAAACACATTTATAAGCTTAGCCAAACACTCGCCTGTAAAAAGAAGAAAATTTTGTTGTTTTAATTGATATACTTCAAAAAAGTTGAACACAAGAACGAAAGTCAAGATGGCCGAGTTGGTCTAAGGCGCCAGTTTCAGGTACTGGTCCGAAAGGGCATGGGTTCGAATCCCATTCTTGACAGTTCCTTTTTTTTGTTTGGCCCCTCAACTCTCCTTACATATATACAACTTAGTACAAGTTTTTTTTTTTTTTTCCAGCCAGCAGGAAAAATGGCTCTCTAACAACAGAAAAGGAAATTTTCAACAAAAGATGCACTTTGATGGCATATACTGATAATCTAATTCTACCCTAAAAGGTGGGGGTGGGGGTAGGCAGGACTGATATTAACAAGGGAAGAGCAGAAAGGAAGGATCTACAAGTATTTTCCTATGCAGGAAACTAATCCTGCTTAATTTGTTGTGACACCAGACTAGTTGATCTGTTGTCAGACTTGACATGTTGAGGACCCTAGCTACTAATTTCATGTCTACTTGAGAGAAAAAGTAGAGTACATGATCTGAATCATCTTCTTTGTACTTCTTGAACCTTTTCAATATGCAGCATTCACCTCTCAAAGCATCTTTCAGCTTCTTCTCTTTCTGCATTAGTGCATTCCATTAGAATAAGGCAATGAGTTCAACACTTATGACTGACAATATAAATGGATTTTTATATTATTGGATCACCTAATGATACCAACGAATAACCGTCCACAATAAGTGAAATTAGTAATTTAAAAATAAGGCAGTTTATCTGTTACAACAAGATCAAACACACTTATTGAGCTAAAATTACTTGCACAGTTAGTTTAAGTTAAATCCTAAGACATTGAGTAACAGTTAAGCATTTGGACATGAATTAATTGATATTTGAAAAAAAAAAAACAGTATTTACAGTTAAATTGGAAAAAAAAGGTATTTAGAAATTGAAGTTGTGTTTGGATACTAAAACATAGTTTTGTGTGTGAAAACTTGAAAAGCTCCTAAAACCTGTTTTTCAAACTTCAAATTCCCTATTTCAAGTTTGAAGTTGAAACAATGAGCAACTTAGGTAATTATTTTTAAAATATCTCCAAATATTAACTCAAATATTTCAAACAAAATCTATGGACAAACGGATAAGAATCTACCTTTTGAAGACCTTTTTTGACCTCCATTAAAAGCTCTAAATCTCCCGGGGCTTTAAGCTCATGATGTTGTGTTCCCTTTTGACCCTTCACCATTGTGCTGGAGTATTTTCTATCAGCTCTAACAAATTGCCAAAATATTCGTATTGATTCTTCCAGTATCTCCACTAGCACGTCACTTGTAATAGTATATTCACCCTTTTCTCCACCTCTAGCAGCCTTGTTCTTGTCTTTCATTCTGTCCTCTGCCCATCACCCTCATTATCAGTACATGGAATGATAAAACAGAATTTAAGTTTTATGCACCGACAATGTAAAATATACTTACACAATTTCTATGACAAGCTTAATTGTAACTTGATAAAAATGGTAACTATATATACTCCACCCATTCAGGTTTATGTGACATACTTTTTGTTTTAGTTCATTCCAAAAAGAACGACAAAGTATGTTATGACTTGTTTAAGGCCACAAGTTTCAAATTTTTTTATAACTACACAAATGATATGTTGGGTTACACGACCCAAAGATACTCTTAACATGATGTAATATTGTCCGCTTTGGGCCAAGCCAGCACGTTTTTTCCCAAAAGGCCTCTCATCATTAAGAGTATCCAACTCCTTATAAGTAGTTCTATTTTCTTTTCAGTTACCAATGCGGTACTTTGTTCGCACACCCAATAATCTCCCCCTCGAACTAAGTTCCACGTGACTCATTACGGGTCAGAGATTCAAAGTGTCAATGTGCCACCTACATTGTCAGAATATTTACGGTCACTAAAGCCCAAAGGCTGTGTATGCGTCTTCAAAGCTACAGGTAAATGTTGTAAATCGGCCCATAGACGGGCAAATGCCACATCATTAAGAGTATCTAACACTTTATAAGTATCTTCTTTTTTCCTTTTCAGCTACCAATGTGGTACTTTGTTCGCACACATAACATGATATGATATGCTTTTTTCCTCTTAAACTCCGCACGGATTCAAACTATGTCACATAAATTGAAATAAACTAATTTAGGTTAAAATTCAGTAATAGTATAAAAAAATTATGTTGTCAGTGTGTACCACTTTAATCTAAAATCTTTTGAGACGCTTACCTCTTATGACAGGAACTTGAAGAAGATTACGAAGATCATATCGACTCTTGATGTAATATTGAACTCTAGGGCCTTGAAAAGGTTCATTTTCTATAAATCTTTGGAGAAGAACTTGAAACTGTTGAAACTCTCCAGCAACTTCATTATATGTACGAATACCACGAGGGTCAGAATCCCACAAACTTAAAGCCTTGCCATATTGCCAGTGTAGAAATTCCCACGAAAGACACATCTGTCCAACATATATCACTTCCAGATCACTCTGCAATTCTTTGATAAACTTTACCATTGGGTCAATATTGTCAATCCTTTTATGTTTGAACAGCCTAATATTTTGTGAAATAAGGGATTTTAGTTTTGGACCTGAGCCTCTTTGGCTTGAGACATGTTGAAATGGATCTTTTAGTGGATCTTTCTGTAGATATCCTGTAAAAAAAATCTGGATTAGAACAGCTAAAAATGAAAGGAATTTAAGTTCTCTGCACACCGATTATATACAATATTGTTACACCATAAAACATGGTTTGGCTAACTGAATATAGATTATAAAACCTGTTATAACATGTTAAATTACATTGACGAGCAATTCATAAAGCAGCCAAAAAGCTTCAATAAAACAATAGTATGAAACTGTCAACTTTCCAAATATAAATGATAAAGAAAATTGAAAGTTTCCAAAAATGAATCACAGAAAAAAGGTCGGAATACCCCTTTATTATATTCTTTAACTTGCTTATTTTGTTTACACGGCCAAGAAAATAAAAGACGGAATAAATGCTACATGTAATAATCTTCCTCTCGTTTATGCTAAATGTAAGGTGGGGAAAACTTTATGCTAAATAGTCTTTTGACTGCTTATTGTTTATACAAAGTTTAGACTAATGCAAATAGCATAAACATTAGAGGTATTGATGAAATATTACGTAACAAATTTCTTTACACATAGTGCAACAAAAAATAGGGGAAAAGGTAGCAAGTCTTTTCGCTTGCGCCTACTTTTGTTTGTACGTCATGGATCCAATGCTTTAGATTTCATTTTGCTAGGAGTTTGGAGAGCCCAGCTAACCAGATTTTGTGGGTCCTCGAATAAGTAAAGATAAAGCTGCCTCATCCATTTCATGTACACGTAACTCCTAGTTCACCAACTTAGAAAAGACGAAAAAAAGGAATGATACTTTCACTAGCATTCAAAAGTGTAATCTAGTGATCGATGTGTGAACATCGCGATAAATCAATATTAAATTTTAATAGCAATTTTTTCTATCGGCCTAAGCCTTCATGGCCAATGATACAAGACATAAGAAATTTTAGAGGTATAAAATCAATCAATGGAAAAACGGGCTAACACAAATATTACAATGCGATTTATCTCAAATTAAATGGTCTAAGATATAGCCGTGCTTGTCAATGACTTACCTAAAACCTATGGCGGTCAATGATGTGGCTTAAAACCATGTGGAATGTCAGGGGTTCAAACAGACGAGACAAGAAATTACATAATTAAAAATAAAAGTAAAAAATGATGCTTTTCTTGGTAATTATGCAGAAAACTTGAAAAGAATGGAATTCATAAAGTCATAAGTTGTCACTGACCTATTGCATACATCTTCTGGTACGTCAATATGTCAAATTTTCGCATCCTTTCTCTGTAACTCTTGTAGAACTTATAAAGTTCACTCATGCAATCTTCACGTTGGAACTTTTCATCAATCTTCCATGGCTCCAAATCTTCCATTTTTGTAGTGTCTGATTCTTCCAAAATAGTGGGCAAACCTGTGTCTCTAACTTTTCTAAGTTCGATCTTTAATTGTTCAATTAATTCTTGATGTTCCCACAATGTTTCCAATTTGTTTGCATCTTCATTTCTTGACTCCACATTTTCATCAGATAGCTTATCCATATCTTCATGAAAATCATCCTCAGATAAAAATCTTTGTTCTTGTTCATGTTCTAATCTCCTTAGCTCTTCCATTATATCACTATCACTGTCATCAGATTCTTGATTTTCCTCTGACATTTCAATATCCTTTAAGGAATCAAGCTCAAATTCTCCTCCAAAGTCTTCATCTGTCAAGAATCCATCGCTATACGAATCAACTAATCTGTTCATCAGAAGATAACACATATGCTCAAAACCAATTGACACAGTATCAGAATCAGTAGATATAGAATCCTTCTCAGATTGAAAAAAGTCATCAGTGAAATCTGGTTCCTCAAGAAATTGCTTGTTTCCAGGATCTGATTCTCCTTTCATGGAATTCATTTCCTCAGTTTTCTCTTCATAACACGTTAAATTGTCCAAATTCCCTTTTCTTTCCTCATTAAGGGCTTCACTTTTACAATGAACTTCATCACACGTTAAATTGTCCCAATTCCCTTTTTTTTCCTCATTAAGGCCTTCATCTTTACAATGAACTTCATCACACGTTAAATTGTCCCAATTCCCTTTTCTTTCCTTATTAAGGGCTTCACTTTTACTATGAACTTTATCACACATTAAGCTACCCAAATTCCCTTTTCTTTCCTCATTAAAGGCTTCACTTTTACTATGAACTTGTTTCATATCCTCTGTTTCTGTCTTACATGTAACAACCTTTGTATTGTTACATGTAGAGGGCATCCATTCAGAGCTAAAAAATTCACCTTTGTCTTCCTTGCTCTTACAAAATTCTTCATAGGTTGGGAATTTAAATGTAAAACAGAATTCTGTTTCCTGAATACCCTCATTATTTTCCGAATCAGGGAATTCAGAAACATCCTTAAAATCATCAGACTCAGAATCTAACTGCTGCTCTGTCTCTGAAAAATCTGTTTCTTTCTTATAGTCTTCTTTGGGTAAAACATCAGTAATGTTTGATTTCTTGTTTAGAGGAGCATAACCCCTTCTTAATCTGTAATACAAAAAAATACCAGGATCATGAAAATAATGAGAAAAAAAAAATCTTGAATTACGTGAAGCAACTATAAATAGATAATTAAAATACCTGAGGAAGAATGTGGTGATGAAGCTTAACGGAGGAGCCAAATAGATGAAAATAGAGGCAAATAGAGTAGTAAGTGACAAAAACAGATTTTGATAGAGGAAACGAGAAAGAGAAGCCATATTCAGAGAAGAGAAGAAGCTTTAAGAGTTTCCATGGGATATGAAAATGCAGGAGGAAGCAAAGAAACTGAGGAAAAACTAATGACCCGTTTGAATTTGTCAAAGAGAGAAATAGACTAAGCACCTGTATAAGAAACGACGAACCACGTGTCAAAAGATAGCAAGATTTGCAAGCAAAATAAAAACTAACTGGAAGTAGAAATTCAACCTAACTGTGAAAATGCATGGAGTGAACAGATTTACGAGCAAAAAGTGAGGGGAAAAGATAGCTACTTCTGAGCGACTTGGTCTAATTGACATCCTTATTCTTCACAAAAAAGAGAGAAAATTGTCATGCCCACATAATGGGGAATTGTCAGTTGAGAAGTCCTGTTTTTGCTGCATATTCTTTGAGAGAAATTTTTTCATGGAAATTTGGGGTAAGATTGAATGTTGACGTCTTCTTTGTTTATCTCTTTTTCAGGAGAAGGGACTTACGTTGCATATTCTTTCTTACGCGTCTTTGACACAATGGGTTCTTGGAATTCTATGAATTGGCCGCTAATTAATCTATACTCCCTCCGTTTCATTTTATGTGAATTTAATTGACTGGGTGCGGAATTTAGAAAAAAAAGAAAGACATTTAAACTCGTAATATAAAATGAGACACATATATTCTGTATGGATATAAATCATTGCTAAATTATTTCCAAATATAAAAATGGGTCATTCTTTGACACAAACTAAAAGGAAAATAAGTTCACATAAATTAAAATGAACAATGTGTTACTTGCTTTCTTTATTTTCCAAGCGGTGTCCGGTATTCATATTGAGTTTGATTAAATTTAAATTCGCGTAAAAAAATCTCAAATTGAGGGTGAAGGTTCACCAATAAAAGCGACTTTATACACGACTCAAACAAGAGACCCTTGATTAAAAATAAAAGAGTACTTATCACTTCACCAAATTTCTTGTTGGCAGAAGAAAACTCTTAATAAATTTAGCCTACCCTAATCTAATTAAATATATTCCATTTTCAAGAATAATCCAGTGATTAGTAAATTACAATTCGAATATTCAATCAAAAGTCAATATACCGTATGAGTCATCCATTTTGAACCTCTTATTTGTTTTCCTCGTAAGCATATGTGTTGCTTGTAACAAAAGAAAGCACGACGTTCATCATCTCAATCTATTTAACATAATTAATTGGTGTCAAGTGCAGCTTAATGTGAAAATCATGAAGTCTAAGATGAACCTAAATTATGTGACAGATTCAATCCAATTCGGGTTTTTAGAGTATCTTTCATTTTTGAACTTTTCAAACAAAAACATTAAATATGTGAAGGTTCACAATGTTAGAAAACGTACTTATGAAGCATTTGACTAGAAGTTGGAAAAGAAAAACAGGTAGGACACTTTTTTCTATGTACCAACACCGGGACGGGACTGCAAAATCGAAAGGGGGTTTTGTGTTTGATGACGGTTATCTATTCACTAATTCCTTCGCTCAATTTTACTTGTTCACTTTTAATTTTTTACGCTATTTAAGAAATAATAAATGAAGTGTATAATTTATCAATGTACTCATATTAATCAGTACATATTTTTATTGAATTTGAAAAATAATTTGAAGTGAATAATTATTAACATGGGTAAAACAAAAAAAAAAAATTGTCTTATCTTGATATGTTAAAACTGACAAGTAAAAGTGAAAATCTATATTTGGAATATTTGACAAGTAAAAGTGAATGGAGGGAGTACAACATAAGGTATATATAGCTATACTAGTGTTATTTGGCCCGGGCTTAACTAATATTAAAATTAAATTTGCAATTACTTTTTGTCACTCTTTGTGATCTTAAGTTATTGAAAGATTAGTTCAACCTTTTCTACAAATTCCTAAAAACTAAAGGCTCTCCAAAAATTAAAATTGCATCCAAAGTATTTAAAAATTGAATAAAGACTTTTTTGTCCTTATTTTAGACTTCTTTTTAGCATTATTTATTTATTGAATTTTATTTAGATTTAGACTTTGAAAATTTCTTGAGATCCAACTTAGCTGTAACATCTGTGTGATTATAAACATCCATTATGAACTATAACACTTTCTTTCAAAAAGAAGAAAAATAATTTAGTTCAAGAGACATCAATTATATATGCTACATTTATTCTTTCGATGAGATGTTAGTAGATGTTATTTTCATTTAAGATATACAAACTACAATGACAAAATATGAAGAGAATTAATGACTTTTCCTATTTTAATTAATTCCTTTTGCTTTCCAAAAATTTATGTGATGACCTTTTGTTAGTTTATAAGTGGCACATTATTTAATAAAATGTACATTCTAATCACGCTTCATGCTTCCCTATGCTTTAAAAAAAGAAGAAGAAGAAGAAAAGAAAACGATACTCAAAAACCTTAAATATGATTGCTCCCTTTTGTACAATTATTTGATACTCCCTCCGTCTCAATTTAAGTGTCTTATTTTTTTTTTAATTGTCCCAAAAAAGGTGTCTCATTCTATATTTAGTAAGTTTTGGCAAGTTTTAGACCACAAGATTCAGTCTCCCTTTATTTTTTTAAACTTCGTGCCCAGTCAAACTAAGACACTTAAATTGGGAGGAGGGAGTATTGCTATTGCTTGGAAAACTAAAAGTTATGTAATATTTAGGTACACAAGCATAAAATATGTCATTTTCTTTAATTATACACATTAGTTATAGTTGGAACGATTCCAAGAATTTACAGGTTATTGAGGCTAATGCGTATATTAAAGGAGGTGACATATTTTAAGTAGTTAACTTATCTATGTAATAGACATTTGAGAATACACGCAAAAGTATTTTTAAAATTTAAATAGAAAATGTCTAATAGAAACATATTATCATGTATTCAGGTGCTTAATTGAAGTAAGTCGTAATTTATGTGTTTATTTAAAATTTACTGACAAATTTTAAAAAAATATATTAAGTCAATAAAGCAATATATAGTAGGAGAAAAATGAGGCATATAAAAGAAGCTATAGTATATTTCACATCACCCTCTCAAGTAGATAAAGGACAACCAACTAAGGTTGAATATGGAAGAGAAGCCTTTTGGTTAGTAACCATTAATTAGAATCTAATTAAATGACTACGAAATCTTTAGATTCCCCCTTATTATAAGTAATAATATATGAAATCTTAGCTATGAATTTTAAAATACTAATAACCTAGTAATAGTCACAAAAATTTGAATTTCATAGCTATTTACAAATTCGTAAAAAAAAATTTCCATAGAAATTTAATTGACAAAGCTAATTTCTCATTTTTGCTATAGTTGCTAACCATCTTGGCAGTAATAACCTAAATAGCTACAACATTATTGCTACAACAAAACTTTGTAGTGTATCATAAGATTTTGTCACACAATAGAAGTTATTGTAGCAATAATAACCTTTTATCCACAATAAATTATTTGAAACAAAATGTTCTTGCTAAATAGATAATTTTGCTTCAAATTATAAAAAAAATATGTGGCAATAGTTAAACGATATAGCCACAGAGCTTTGCTATAGTAAAATTTTGTAGCTAATAATTAATTTTTGCAACAAGTTGAAACTTACTGTAGTAATAGTAACCTTTTAGTTATAATAAGTTATTTGAAACCAAATGTTGTAGCTACATAGATATTTTTGCTTCAAGTTATAAAAAATTGTGACAATAGTAAAATAATATATCCACAGATCTTTTGCTATAATAAGAATTTTTTAACTAACCATTAACTTTTGCCACAAGTTGAAACTTTCTGTAGCAATAGTAATCTATTAGCCAAAAAAAACTTATTTAAAACAAAATATTATAGCTAAATAAATATTTTTGCTTTAAGTACTCAAAAACTGTGGCAATAGTCGGCTTAATATCTACAATTATTTGTCATGACAAAATGATATAGCCATGAATTTATTGTTGTGATAAAATTTCGGAGGTAATCATTATTATTTACCATGAGTTGAAATTTCGTGTAGCAATAATAATATTTTACCACATTAAATTATTCGAAACTAAATCTTATAGCTAGCTGAATATTTTTTCTTCAAGTAATATTTGAGAAAAAAGTGAAAATAATTTGCTTGAGAATTATAATTATTTATCATGATAAAATGAATAACTAAAAATTTAGAGTGACAATAAACTTCCATAGTAAACTATAATTTTTGTTATACACGCGAGGTTACCATTACAATAATAATATTTTAATTACAATAAATTAACTATCTTAAATTACTAATATGTTTGCATCGACTACAAAATCATGAGAGATGGTCTAACAAGGTTAAGTTATGAAACAAAATTAAATATAAAAGTTAGATTTTTCCTAAAGGATAGAAAATAGTTATTTTATATAAATTAAAAGAATTAATTAGCATTCAAATAAAAAGAATAAAATGAAAAAAGTACTTGTTTCATCTTTGTAGTAAATAATTTGTACTAGTTAAAAAGATATATATATATATATATATATATATATATATATATATATGATAAGTTCTTTCTGTTTTCTAATATTAAAATGCTTTATCATTGATGGGTAATTTTTCTGGAATTAGAGCAGAAATGACAAGTTAAAATCAATGTTAATCAAGATAAGTTATAGTTTGAGACCGTGGGAGGAGAGAAAGGAGAAGATTATGCAGCTTTAGATCTCAAACGAGATGGTGTTATAGAAGAATTGTGTATTGTGAATGTTTTAGAGTTGAAATATACAATTATGTGTAACTTAGAACCTGGTTTGGAATATAAAATTATTTGGATTCTTGATTACATTATAGAGTTCTTGCTCTTCAATTTGTTACAATAAATTTTTTGAAGTTACAGCTAAAGGTATATATAATTGGCACATAACAATAAATTTTTGGATTCACAGCTAAATGTATATATAAATGCATGTAACAAGAACATGACAATATATTTATACTTTCCATAACAAAAGGAAGAAAAACTTTAGGTATAATTCTATATATTTCATGGCAAAAGGTATGGAATTTAGCTACAATATGAATATATTTGTCACGCCCCGAATCATGGCCTGGGCATAAACACGCCACTTGGTGCTTTGCTGCATGTGACCGAGCGAACCAAATGACTTGTTGAGTCAACATGGGACATATACTGATGCGAAATATAAGTTAAACATGCATGACTTGTGAAAACATGGAGTTCAATAGTCATGAGTCTGAAAATACTATTATATCATGAATGCGGAAATATGGTAATGTAGCTAATGAGGCTAACTCAACTGAACATCTGACATGACATAACTGACTAGTTTATGAAACCTCTAACATGAGTTTGACTGCTAACCTGTTTACCGGAACTGTCACACCCTAATCTCCCTAGGGTGTGATGGGCACCCGACCCTTACTTAGGGCCGAGCGAACCCTCAGACCCTTAGTGCACACATAATCTTCTTAGACTTTTAAATCAAATAAAGATGAAATACATATTACAGCTTTCAGAAATATTCTTTTTCATCGTTATTCTCAAATCAAACAAAATCTGTAATCATGTAGAATTTATCACATAACACAGAGTGACATATCGGCTGATGGAGCCGCTTACAAAACTGACATTCTATACCCACAACTCTGTCTGCAAAGTCTCTAACTTCGAACAAAACATCATAACATAATACTTTGACCCGACAACACTCCAGGGCAAATGGAGCTTGCCAATCCAGCTGAAGCATCTTCTAGTAATGTTTTTTACTCATCTGGGTGTACCTGCGTGGCATGAAACGCAGCCCCCGAAGAAAGGGGGTTAGTACGGAATATGTACTGAGCATGTAAGGCATGAAATACAGAAAAGAGGATCATAACTGAAACAGAGATTTACCAGAATCAAGTATGACCTTTTAAAACATCAAAGCACTTGCCTTTTGAAACGAAAATCATGTATGTCATCATCATAAATCATAAATGAAAGTCATGTATCAATATAATGCCGTGGAATCCATATATCATAATGTATCAATATAATGCCGTGGAATGTACGGCTCGATCCATATATCATAATATGTCATGTATGCATAACGTGTCCCGGCCCTCACGTGAGGGACTCAGTGGATAGAATCATGCATGTCAACATCATATATCATGTATACATATAACGTGTCCCGGCCCTCTATTGAGGGAATCGGTGGATCAGATATACATAACGTGTCCGAGCCCTCTATTGCGAGTCTCGGTGAATAAAGTCATCATATGCCATCCTGGCCGCCATCCCCGTATCATCATATCATCATATCATCATATACATATACATATAACGTGTCCCGGCCCGCAAGTGAGAGGGACTCGGTGAACAATGCAGAGGAGTGCGCACGATAACATACCCGACCCGGGACTCGGTGAATAGACATATTGAGACTTGCATGAACAGAGTAGTGCGAAACCACATGCACATAAATCAAGACTCGATAGATACGTACACTTACCGACATCTGAAGGCTCAGAAACGAGTTTCGGGTCAATCCGACTTAGTACAAGAAAGTTATAAGCGTTTGAAGTACAGAACCTTCTACGAACGTTTCAGAAACCGTTTTTGGAAAATCAAAGCAACAATCATGTTAGGTACCTTTCGAATATCGTTATGGATCAAATCGATACGCCGACATCATATATCATATATGCATATAACAGACTCATGCATGCATACTCATAGAACATCATACAGTGTAATGCTGCGGAACGTGCAGCCCGATCCATAAATATATTGCTGCGGAACATGCAGCCCGATCCATAAATATATTTATTATATTACTGCCGAGGAACGTTCGGCCCGATCCAAAACTGTATGCAAGGGTTAGAAACATTAATACTTACATAACCGTTTTAAGGACATGAACTCTTATACTTGGCTCATTATCCAATCATGCAATAACCTCAACCATACTAAGTATGCTCATATCGACAGGCAAATAAGAATCGTAAACACGTTCTGAAACATATCCAATAGAACTTTGGAAATCATGGATTCGTTTCAAACCATATGGAGTAGCTTATGGAAATCAAAAATAGTGGCCATCCTAGCGGCTCTAAGAATAGGAATCTCTTTGAAATCATACATATTCATCATTTGCTCGTTTTCATAAAGATCATGCCAAAAGAAAGGAAGGGTAACCCTTACATACCTGTTCCATGACCTATTAGCTACGCTTAATTGTCCAAGCTTGCTAGTCTACATTCAAGAGAATCGACAAAATCATTAGATTTATTGTCATATACTTGTCTTAGTCTTTCAAATGAATTTATTTATATTCTACCGAAATTTCGGCAACATTTCCTCAGTAAATACACCATCCCCGAGAATCCAACTCGGCTATATTATCAACAACGAATCCAAGAATTTAACTCGGCCAAATTATCAACAACAATACCAACATCTATTCTAACAATATCCACAATCGATTCAGAACGCATTCTACACAATTGACGGCATTTCATTTACATTCGAATTAACTACAACAACACAATCCGAAATCTTCCAAACTCAATAAGAACATTAACAACACATTCCTTCCTTCCAAATTCATGAACTACACCAACAATCTACACATTAGCAACTTCATTCTCATAATTATATAAAACCATATTAGAATCACATTAATTCCTACAACAATCTACAACCAATTACGATGCCAACTTGAACCATTAAACCTTCATTTGCTTCATAGAACCCACAACAACACAACTATCATACTAAGAAAAATTAATTCATCTCTTCTCCACCACACCATAACCATACGGCCACAACTATATATATACACGGCCACAACTATATATCCATTTTTTTCATGAATTTCACCCATTTCTACATACTACAACATACACAACCATCCATAACATATAAAAAGAAGATTAAATCTTACCTTTTTCCTTCAACTTCTCACTTGGCTAGGGTTGTGAATTTGCAACAAAGAGTAGTTTTCTTGCTCCAACAATTATACCACGTTAAAGAGGACCTTTGAATTAGTAGGAATACTAGAAGAAAATATTTTTTTTGGATCAAATTTGAAAGCTTCAATTTTTCCTCTCTTGGCCGAATAGGCTATCCTTTTTTTTCTCTCAAAGTTTCTTGAACCTTCTTAAGGTAAAGATGATAAAAATGATCCATAAGTCATCTTTTTAATTACACATATTGAGCATCCATATGGGCCAAAGCCCACATCACCTTGGACGGCCACACTTGGCCCAATTTGTCTCAAGCCCATTTTTTTTTGTTGTGTGACTCATGAAAAATTATTTTCCAAATTCCAAATTTGCCCTTAGCCTTCCGCAACATTTCTATGAGTCATCTTGCGAATTTCCCTTTTTACCCCTAGCCACTCTTAATATTTCCACATCAATTTTTTTATTTTTATTTTTTATAACCAACTTATATACCAAACAAGATCAAAATATGGCCTTGTCTTTAACTTGTCGCAATTATCTCAAAATATCTGAATGCGCAAAATACGGGATATAACAGGGACAAGGCCCCCGGCATACCTTGACTGCATAACTAACATGAAAATAAAGTAAAGATAACACCCCGAATGGAATGGGGGCTCACCAACAGCTGATACATGAATAGTCCTAACGAGCATATTCGTCGTCCTGTAAATCAAAACATGCATCATGAAATGCAGGCCTCCGGGCAATAAAAGGGGACGTCAGTTGTCACGACCCGACTAGGGGCCGTGACGGGTACCCGGGGCTAACCTCCGAGCACCACTCGTTCTACTACTCATCATGCTTATTAAACGTTCTTTTATCAAATTCATACTCAAATCATTAAAAAATCAATTTTCTCTTGAGAACATAAATTCTTTTATATATACATAAGCCTTTCGGCCATCAAAATAAAAATAAAAAAAAAAAAAAAAAAATATATATATATATATATATATATATATATAGATACATAATGGCAACCTCGTGAGACCATATAACCCACACCTGCGTATCTACGAGCCTCTACTAGAGTGCTAGACATAGGGACGGGACAGGACCCCGTCGTGCCCAAAATATACATATGTACACAAAAGAATAATCAAGGCACCTCCGGAACAATGGAGTGCTCTCAAATCAACTACTAGCTCCTATGAGTCTGGATCAAGATCACCTCCCTGTCTACCTGTGGGCATGAACACAGCGTCCAAAGACAACGGACGCTAGTACGAATATTGTACTGAGTATGAGAGGCATAAATAACAACAATACGTCAATGAGATAAAGGAAGCATCAATAAGGGAGCAATTGTAACTGACTATCAATTATAAAAGAAATAATGCATGCTGGCTTACTTCATAATCATCATCATAAATGTATAAGTTGCCCGTCCATATAGGTACGGTGTGATAATCATTAGCCTGTGTCCAGGCCTCCCGCGTCCGGGGTATCAACTCATGCTGCCCACTAGTGGTGTCTGCCCATGTCACCTAGACATGGTGTATACATATAGCTGCCCGCCTTAGCGGTGTCTGCCCGGCCATATAGGCGTGGTGTAATATCATCAACATGTACTCATCATAATGCATGCATAGAAACTCAATATAGCTATACTTTATCGAGGTGACATAAGGTCGTGAACCCCCAATTCTATTATGGGACATTTATAAACATTCTGCCTCACCTTGAAGGAAATAGTAAATAAGGTGAGTGTATACAATAAATGACATCATTAAATTTATAGGAACATCATCTCATGAACATCTAGAATCTTTAGACTCAAGCTCATCATCATCATTATTGGGTTCGTAACATATCGCTTATCTCATATAGCTACTCATGAACATAGACTTTTAGTTTTCCGGAATGTAGGGAATTCATGAAGAGGAAGGAAAAGTCATGCTATAGGATTCATGCCATTAGAAAGAAAGGACTATCCTCGCATACCTTTTATGCTTAACTAATCTATTGCTTGCTGGTTCTCCTTCAATGCCCACGTTTCTACCTTCAAGAGAATTCGCATCAACATTAGTTAATCGACTATAAGAACGTGTTACTATTTCTAGGGAAAATTGGGCAGCATTTCCTTTGTTTATACTACTTTCCCCATATTCTGTATCAACTCCCAAACATGGATAACGACATTCACAATATCACAAGCAACAATCATCATCCATCTATATTATCCGCAATTCATAATCTCACTCCAATTTCTCCATAATCATGGTCATAATTCATTATTGCATTTTCTCTCATATAATACTTATTCCATGTTCTAAATGTCATTCATAAACATATTTACAATCACAACATACCAATATTCATAATTCAATCCAAACCTTTACCCAACAATGTCACTATTCCCACATTTATGACCCATTTTCTATATCTTTCTACAATCCATGTGTTTTTAACTTTCAACACCTTAAACAACCAAGAGTGATCATAAAACTCACCTTAGATAGTGGATGAACAATCCTTGAGTGGAACTTCTCTTCTTGCACTAAAACCCTAACTCACTTCCCGTGAGTTGTCTTGGTGTAGATGAACTTTTGTTAGGTTTCATACACTTGATTTTGTGATTTTAATGTAGTTGATCATGGATTTCCCTTGATTTATTGTGGATGAATAATGGAGAGTGTTCTAGAGGTTTCTTGAAGAGAGGAGAGTGGAAATGAAATGAAATAATGAGAGAGGGGTCCTTATATTAATTCTTAAAATCTGTCCCGACCAACATATACGGACCAACATACGGTCCGTACATTTTATACGGGCCGTATGTTTGGCCGTATGTTTGGTCCAGTGAGTGATGCCCCTCTTGGCTAATTATATGGCCTAACAGACGGCCAGTATAATTTATACGGCCAGTATGTTGGGCCGTATAATGCCCAGCTGTTCCGATTTCGTTCTCGTCGACTCGTTTGATCTCCAATCCTTATGGAACCTTCTTGACACTTGTTTAACACCTCAATACCAATCTAAGGGACGTTATAACTCTTCTCTAAGATGTCATTACGCCATCATTAACTTGTCGCCCATAATTCTTACCCGACACGCAACATATCCTTTGCTTTCCTTGATAACCTTCTTCCTTTTCGTTAAATGTCTTGAATCTCAATTAGGATCATCAGAGGCTATTTCTCACTTATCGAAACATCGTATACATCGTGCTCTTCGCTAGCCTATTCACTGTACGTTAACGGGGAATTTTTCCAAGGTGTAACATCAGTACATTTGAATTGTACTGGTATGTAAAACAACTATGAAATAAAGCACATGAAATAATAAGAGCTGAACTCAAACTGAGACTGTAAGCTGAACATGAACATGAGCATCATCTGACATGAATATATATATATATATATATATATATAACATGAGCGAAACATTTTAAATGGGAGAGCCTTAGTATAACCGACATGTAACCACCACGTGAGCACGTGGCTCCTGATCACTGCCCGATCAACTAATCCATCTTGTACCTTGCCGGGGTACAAGACATGAACATGACATGAATGGATCCAATAACCCGTAACGGGTAAAATGAAGGAATCGTCCTAACTGGGTGAATCGATCCTTATCCTACGCTAGCATACGTAGTTTCAGGTATGATACCTTCTCGGTAATCTGTGCAACTCCCAAAAATATGAACATGGATATAATTGGCTTAAAAGCCCATACATTACATAAACATGGTTGTAAGCATGATTCGTAAGTGCAGTATAACATGAATATAGGTATATAGTATAACTTGTATGAGATCATGGAAGCATGTGAATTTTCATGGAAATAAGCATAATAGCTCATATCTTGCATTTAAGAACCCATGGAATGCAAAGCATGGATGTTCATGGATTACGAACGGATTCCCAATAACCGAAAAATGGAATATTAAGAACACAATTACGAATTATTAATACGAACATGGTATATCGTGGTGAGTGTACTTAGGGTCATCATGAATTTGACTAGAAACCCTAGTTTTGGTGAAACTTCATATTGTCATGGAAGAACGTGGCGTGGGGAAGAACAATGATGTTCTCACACGTGGATAGAAACCCTACATATCTTAATCGCTCCAAAACTTGTAAAAAAGGTCTGAACTTGAAGAAGAATTCCAAAAGCTTTAATCTTAAATCCTTGAGATGGGTTTTCTTGGAAACCCTAGGTTTAGGAACAATGAATTTCTACTTAGCATTCATGGGTATATGTTAGAATTCATTGGAAAGGCTTGGAATAGGCTTACCTTGGTGTATTGGATTGATGGGAGGAGTGAACCTTCGTGCTAGGGCTTGAGAGTATGAAAAATAGGATTAAAAATTGAAGTTTCATATCTATACTCTTTGCTGCGTCGGCATTTGTATGGATACCACGTACGGCCCGTACATTAATGTACGGCCCATGTGGTCGTACCTGGAATGTCAAATTTCAGTAACCATGATTCATACCAAGTGAGGTACGAGCTGGAAGTACGTCCCCATAAAATAATGTACGATGAGAAGTACGGCCCGTACAAATTTGTACGGTCTGTATAACTTGACCGTACATGGAATGTCAAATTCCAAAAGCTCAAATTCTTCCCTTGCGAGGGACGTCCTCAAAGTACGGCCCGTACATTAATGTACAGCTCGTACAAATGACGTAAGACGTCAATTTATCGATATGAGGCAAATTTTCAATCCCAACACTCCCTCGTCTTGGTCTCTAAGTCCCTGAATCATGAATAAGGCTTAGTTAAAAGGTATGAGGTCTTAAAATATTTGTGGCAAATACTTCAATTCGTAGCTATGAAAATTTTAATTCGTAGCTAAATACGAGTTCTATTGCCACGAGATTAAGCTATATAACTAGCAACAAAATTTGGGTTTGCGTGGCAAACAAATTAAAACTTTTGCTACAATACAATAATTTGTAGCTACATCATGAAGATTTTTATCTGACATGACAAAAGAATAAGATTTGCTCTAAGTGTATTTTGTGGCAATTTTTTTTATCATCACAGCTACAACACAAAAAAATTATGTAGCTACAAATATCAATCCTTAGTCACGGACCATGTAAAGCCTGTAGCTATCTTTTGGCTACATCTTGCTACGAAAAAAAATTGTGGCTAAAGTGTTTAGCCACGAAAATTTTCACGTTTAGCTACATTGTATTTCATAGCGATATATACATAATGTTGTAGTGGTTTCTTAGTGTCATCTATAGAACATACTTTATAAAAAATATTTTTGCAGGAAATTATACATAGTACATGCTTTATGATTTTTTTCTTGCAGTAGGTTGGTATGATTGTTGTTTATTTGGGCATGAGAGCCACGATTGACTGAATACTTGTGATTAATGTCTTGAATTGCATTTCATCACTCCACATCTCGTTTGAACTATGAAAAAGGACTTATAATCTTGATATTGACTTGATATTGTGCATTTGCATGGTGTACGCATATCCATTAATAATTTCATGATATTATTAGCATGTGACTGGTAAATTACAAGACAGGGGTCTGGGAGGCCGGATATTGGATATGGTCTATGATTTGGAGTGATGATGATATTTCAGCCAACGGCTGGGACCCAATGTGATATGGGAGATCTGGTATTCTGGGTGGATGTATGAACCTCATGAGTCCCCCATGGGTCATGTGAAATCTACTGCAAGAGCGTTTGTCTACCGGTGCATATGGCCATTGCATTGCATACTATTCACTTAAATTTTCATGTATTACTTTATATTGCATACCATTTATGATGTTTGTCTTGTTTTCATGCTATGTGTGCCTAAGGTATATATAGATGGGATCTTTATGCTCGTGCGTATCACAACTAATATAAAAAGGGGGTCTTTACTCTGAAACTTGACTTAACTAAGGGAAAGACTGAACCTTTACGACTAAGGTGGAACAGAAATGGATTGTCTGAACTGATATAGTGTACGCAAATTCTATACTGGTTGAATGCTTATGAATTGTGGATTTTAAACTAACAAAGTGTTACATCTCGAAAATTCCGAATTTGTTACCTTGTGAGTAGAAAAATGTGAGCTTAAGATGAACATGAAGTCCTTACGAGATTAAGGAGAGTATTAGATAGCTCAAAGCGCGTATCATAAGATTTCGAAGTCATATGGATATGTGAGACTAAGCTTGTTAAAGGAAGTGAATGTAAGTCATGTTTGGAAGGGTTTTCGTGATAGTTGATTTGATACGTATTTAGCGATGTCTTGAGGGGCTGCTATAGGGCTTATTGTATGGTTAATGAAGTGTTATATAAGTGCCGAGAAGGTTTCACAAGGATTGGAGGTCAAACGAAGCAACGAGAGAAAGTTCAAAAAATAGTGGGTTATACAACCACTTATACAGTCCGTATAAGGGTCCGTATAACAGTTACAGTGAAGGGTCACCACTAGTGATATTATACCGTCACTTATACGGACCGTATAAGTGTCCCTATAAATCCCGACATGCAGCTTTATTTTCTTGTTTTAAATAGATGACCCTTGTTCATTATTTCATTTCCCATATTCTCTCCAAGTCTTGAGAGCTCCAAAACCCTTCTCCAAACATATTCCACACAAATTCAAGAGAAATTAAAGATCAAGAGGCAAGAATCAAGATATCCATGTGCTAGAAGTCTTGCTAGGGTTAGTAGATTTCAAGAATTCTTTAGGTATTGAAGCTAGGGTTTCCATATAAGTTGATAGCTTGCTCCAAAGATCATCCTTGTGAGATAAAAGGTTAGTTTTCATGCTTATCTCATGTTATCAAGAATACTTAGTTATTGAACAACTTGGGTAGAAGGAGAAAGTAGGAGATGAGGTCTAAATGTAGTTTTTATGATGTTTTTGGGTAGTAGGCTAACTTGAGTCATGATTCTTAGTGTGATATGGATATAATATTGTTATGAAAGGTAATAATAGTGATGAGGAAGCGTTGTATGAAAATGTGCTCAGGTTGGGTGTGAAGTTGTTAGTATAAATTGAACATGAGAATGAATTTTGAAGACTTAATGGAATGTGATTACTTGATTATGATATTGTGGATGTTATTATGGATGTTTGGGATTTGTTTGGTAATATGGTGGAAGTCGATGAAATAGGGGAAATGCTGCCCAATTTTTGTTAGTCCATGAGTTGTTCTAGTTTGAATTTAAGGATGTCTCTAAGACTTAACCATGGTATGAATCCTTTTAAATGTAGATTTCTCAAGCTTGGGCAGTGAACGTTAAGTGGTTAAGAAGACAAAGAGGTATGTAAGGCTAACCCTTCTTTCTTAAGGTATGATCCTATTGATGAGTACCTTCATGTGAAATCCATAGTATCTTCCAGGATGACTTCATTCCTAGAATCACTAAAGCTCATGATCTTGATATTCTCACGATACCATTGGTCCTATCCTATAACACCGAACTTTGTTATGGTCGGGTACGTAAAACACCGAACCTCTATGGTCGGGTATGATACTGCTAAATGTATAAATATATAAAATAGAAGTTTCCCATTAGAGAGAGGGTAAGTAAATATGATGAACGTCGCTAGAGGTATATATGGCTCTTTCATCCCATGACTTTTCTATCTTATGTCATTTCTTATGCTTCTGTTATGATATTGATTATGCTTTACATACTTAATACATTATTCGTACTGACGTCCTTTTATTTGTGGACGCTGCATCATGCTCGCAGGTGGACAGGGAGATAGACTTGATCTTTAGGCTGCTTATCCGGAGATTGCTTAGAGGAGCTCCATTTGATCCGGAGCTGCAGCTGTGGGTACTATTCTTTTGTGTATATATGGCATGGCGGGGCCCTGTCCCATCCTTATGATGATGTTTCATACTCTTCTTAGAGGCTCGTAGACAGTCATGTATAGTAGATGTCTTTTGCCTTGTTGGCTCATACTTTTGGTATATTATTTTGTTAAGCCACGTCGGCTTGTGTATATGCATATGGACGTAGTTGTTGATGTTGATGTATAAAAGTGTTTTAGCCGTTGGAAATGGTATTATTGAGGCATAGAGTTTGTTGATAAGCCATGTGGCTCACCTAGTTATGAATGTGAATGTACGATGAGAGGTGCCCGGTGGGTTAGCTCCAGGTGCCCGTCATGGCCCTCCGATTGGGTCGTGACACAAAGCAAAAATAAGAGTATCAGTAGTTCCAATCCTCGTCATCTGGATAGTTTAGGGTCAGTCAATGATCCATGCTACTGGGTACACGTGCTTCCTATACTCACTAAATACTTGCTGCATCTTTTGTGTGCAGGTACAAATCCGGGTATGAGTTGAGCATCTTGGTTCCGCGACTGTTGGAGCGCTTTCTTGGAGTTCAGGGTATGCTGATGACGGTCGCATGACACTAGACTTAACTTTATCATTTATCTTTTGTCTTTCTTCATTTCAGACAGTTTATGTTGTATTTCTGGACTGTATTCGAATTTAGTTGCTCATGTACTTCGACTTCCAAGTTTTGGGGATTGTATTGACTTAGACTACTTATGGCCTTGTTTCCACTAGATTTATTATGAGACCTATTATATTTTCCTTTATTTAATTCCGCAACATATTTATGTTTCGCGACTTCACCTTCTTTGGGGATTTTGGTTCCTAATAATATACATATGTTTGTATACAATATTTTCGAGTAAATACAGTGTATCTGAAATTTTGTATTTGAACTTTTCTTGTTTGTATACAAATTTACCCGTCATTGTTTGATACACCCGAATACACTCTATAGCAGTGAAATACTAGCGGCGACAACTTAAATACATTAAAATACAGTCGAATACATCCAACCTTTGCGACGTTCGGCGACGACCTTGCTTATCGGAGCTCGAATACATTCAAATACAGCCAAAGCAAAAGGATACGTTAATATATAAATACACTGGGTATGTATTCAAATATACTCAAAATCAAATAAGATTGGATACAACTGAACAATGCATTTAAATACACTCAAATACAGTAAATTACCCTAAACTAGCTATGAAATGTAAATACATAAAATGTAGCTACGAATTGTTAAAAGTTCTTAAAAGGTAATGAATTATGTAAGTTGCCCAATATACCATGATATGAAATACAATTCTTATATGTACTATTAAGAAGGTCTGAAATCCATGATGGGATAAAGCAAAGGACGGAAATTTTAGGGCCTATCTAGTTGATACCTAGGATCCACTTTCTTAACTTGCCAGTAGACATGAATTCTGATCAATCTGCTAGGTCAAAATGGGTTTCATTTTTCATATTCTTTTATGGACTATAGTCTAATGAGAACGTGAGATAGGCCCAATGAGTGACATAAAAAATGTTCAAGCTCCAAGTATACTTGGTACCTGTAAATAGATCCTGGAACAACTTCATATTGTTGATATATGGCAAAATTTCTTCAGGATTAACAAAACCAAATGAAATTCAAGTTCAATAAAAACTTGAATTTCCACAAGAAGACGATGTGATTATTTGAGAGTGAACAGGAGATGGACACATAAAACTTCCGCTTTCCAATTCAAAATTTAATTTAATAAATCTTGCGAAAGCTGAAAATATTATTTTATTGCAAGCTCTATATATTAAGTATAATATAGTCAAATTTGAGTTTTCCTTCGAAAAAGATTTCACCATCAAGTGGTACAAGTAGTTTTAATGATATCTTTTTCCTTCTTGTATTCTACAATTAATGCGACAATACGTCTTATTTTCTCAATGCTTGCTCTTCTCAGTCAGTATCTATTACTAACACAGGGCATATAGTGTATACGGTAAAAATCGGATATATGCTAGACTGGTGAGACCGGAGACCGAGGGAAGAAAGAAACAAGCACGAGCATGAAGACTTTCTTTTGGGACCGGAGGAGTGCTTGATCCGAAGAAAGCGAAGGACATCGTTTGGACCGGTTTCTCCATAGCCGAGTTGATCGTGGCCGTTGGCCCGGTTGATCGTGGCCGTTGGTCCGATTGATCTTAGCCGTTGGTCCGGTTGATCTTGGCCGTTGGTCCGGGTGATCCGTTACAAAATTGCCACGCGTCAATACCGTTCTGCCACATTGTACTGCCATCCGTACGGGTGTCAGACCGTACGACCCAACCTTATCCTTTTTAGGGTTTCTTATTTATTCAAAAGGGCTTTATGTTGTATGAGGCCCATAAGGCAAAGCTATAAATAGGAGGCATTACTTTACTTTCAAGGGTTGACTTTTTGAGCTCTAGAACATTGTAATAGCAAAATATATAAAATCTCCATCTCTCATTCTCTGATTTTGGTCCGGATTCAGTGTGTTATCCTTTAGCTTTGTTCAATTAAACAGTATTCATATATTATTAAATATATATATTTAGGGCAAACCATCAATTATTATTCACTTCTTCATAGCATATCCATATATATCGTTTTTCAACCAAATAGATTAAAGCTCAACCACATATCTTATACCTCACTCATAAATTTAATTGATTACCTAAATTCGGGGTAAACAGTTTGGCGCCCACTGTGGGGCTAGGATAATAGTGGTCTTTGATCTTAATTTCTATCTCTTACCCATCAGAATCGAAAAAATCTTTTGTTTGTCTCTGTAAAAACGAACCAAATGGTTAACAGTGGACAATTTGGTCACATCAACAACAACGTGATTGTGGCCGAAAATGAAGACAGCGGGCCACGAGGATTACTAGCAAATCCCGCTGACCCAAACCCCGTTAATTCGAGGGAGGGCCTCAACCGGCAAAACATCGTGAATCAGGAGAATGTCGCCTCGCCGCCCACCAATCATTTAAATACTCACAATTCAATTACTTTGTCCCGGACACAGGGCCGGAAAGAACCGGATACCCCGGATGATAATATTGACTTACGTTTAATTTTTGAAATGTTGCAGGAATATAGAGCAGCGATTGCCGAACAAGGAATCACGATAGCCCTGTTGCAAAACAAAAGTGATAAAACGACCCCGGAGAGGGCGAAAGGTGTTGCTGAACCCCGAAGGGACGAGACGCGAATGGTTGAGAGCAATGGGTCCGGAGCTGGTTCATCCACCGAAGTTCTGAGAATGCTCGAAACATTGGCGAAGCGGGTAGACTCGACCGAAAATAGGGTGGAAACATATAACTCTCGGGTGGACCAAATCCCGGGGGCTCCGCCTATTCTGAAAGGTCCGGATTCGAAGAGGTATATTCAGAGGCTTTTTCCTCCGAGTGCGGCTTCGAAATTGATCCCGAAGAGGTTCAAGATGCCGGATATCCAGAAATATGACGGCAGAACGGATCCTCAGGAACACGTGACTTCATACACCTGCGCTATAAAAGGCAATGATGTGGAAGAGGATGAAATTGAATCCGTGTTGCTGAAAAAGTTCGAGGAAACTCTGTCAAAAGGAGCATTAACATGGTACGACCATCTGCCTGAGCATTCAATCACTTCTTTCGAAATGCTCGCTGATGCTTTCATAAAAGCTCACGCCGGTGCCAAAAAGGTGCAGGACCATAAGGCGGATATTTTCCGTATATCCCAAAGGGACGATGAGTTATTGCGTGAATTTGTCAACCGATTCCAAAGGGAACGAATGGAGCTCCCTCCGGTTAGAGAAGAATGGGCTGCACAAGCTTTCACAAAGGGGCTCAATCCTCGGAGCTCAACGACCTCGTTCAAATTAAAGGAAAACTTGCTGGAATACGAGGCTGTGACCTGGGCGGATGTCCATAACCGATACGAGTCAAAGATTCGGGTGGAGGATGACCAACTCGAGCTTCACTCGGGGCCCGTAAATATGAACAAAAGCTCGGAGAAATCACGAAAGAATTACGAACCGGAGGCCAGATCATCGAGGGAAAGGTATCGTCCATACTCGCATTCGGAAAAACCAAGCTTCAGGTCAGAAAAATCAAGGGTTGGCCCGAGTCATTTCTCTGGGCGGGGTGATAAACGGGCCGAGCACCCGTCGAACAGTCGAGGTCTCTCATTCCGGAGCGATGCCGGAAGCTCGGCCGGCAACAAAGACTTACCGAGGATATTGGAGTACAACTTCAACGTCAACACTTCGGACCTCGTCTCAGCTATTGGCCGTATCGCAGATGTAAGATGGCCGAGACCACTAAGGTCAGACCCGGGCCAACGGGACCCGAGCGTGATGTGTGAATATCATGGAACCCATGGACACAGAACTGAGGATTGTCGCCAGCTAAGAGAGGAGGTAGCTCGGTTACTGAAGAATGGCCATCTCCGAGAATTTCTAAGTGAACGAGCCAAAGGTCACTACAAGGAAAGGGAGACTCATAAAAGGGCCGAACCAGTAGATCCTCAGCATATAATCAACATGATAATCGGGGGTAACGATACCCCACGAGGGCCGGTGATGAAGCGGACGAAGGTTTCTATTGTTCGTGAGAAGCGCAGCCGGGATTACTTACCCGAGGGTTCCATCTCTTTCAGCAACGAGGATGCAGAAGGCATCATTCAACCGCACAATGATGCATTGGTAATCTTTATACTTGTTTTTAAAACACAGGTTAAATGTATTTTGCTTGACCCAGGTAGCTCGGCCAACATCATCCGGTGGAGAGTGGTCGAATAGCTAAGGCTACTCGATCAGATCGTACCGGTAGCTCGGGTGCTCAGCGGGTTCAACATGGTGAGCGAAACCACGAATGGGGAGATCTCATTGCCGGTGAACATTGATGACACTATCCAGCAAACGGTGTTCTATGTAATCGAAGGAGATATGAAGTATAATGCATTGCTGGGTAGACCTTGGTTACATAGCATGAGGACCGTGCCGTCGACATTACATTAGCTGCTGAAATTCCTGACCCCGGAGGGGATAAAAACCATCCGAGGTGAACAGCCCGCTGCAAGGGAGATGCTCGCGGTCGAGAAAGCGACACCTCAGCCCAAAAAATCGGATCAAAAGGAAGAAGATTCAACCGGGGGAAAGGACACCAAATAGCAACTAAAGCATACAGGGTTGGATCCGGGATATGAAGAGGATGATTTCGATATACCCAGATCATTCGTCATGCCGGATGACTCGGATGCGACCAAGTCAACAGTAGAGGAGTTGGAGAAAATCACCTTGTCCGAATGTCTACTGGACAGAAAGGTATACCTGGGCACGGGATTAACCTCGAAGCTCAGGAACAAGTTAATTAAATTTCTTCGAGCTAATGCCGATTGTTTCGCATGGTCCCATATAGATATGACAGGTGTGCCACCGGAAGTAACAACTCACAAGCTCAGCTTAGACGGGAGGTTTCCCCCGGTGAAGCAGAAGAGAAGGCCCATGGCAGAGGCAAAACACGCCTTCGTAAAGGATGAGGTAACGAAGATTTTAAAAATAGGCTCTATCTGGGAGGTAAAATACCCGGACTGGCTAGCTAACGTAGTAGTGGTGCCGCAAAAAGCTAATAAATTTCGAATATGCGTTAATTATAAGGATCTAAACAAAGCATGCCCGAAGGATTCATTTCCGTTGCCTCACATCGATAGAATGATTGATGCAACGGCCGAGCATGAGATGTTAAGTTTTCTCGATGCTTACTCCGGGTATAACCAAATCCGGATGCACCCGGAGGATCAAGAGAAAACATCCTTTATTACCCGATATGGGACTTACTGTTACAATGTCATGCCTTTTGGATTAAAAATTGCCGGTGCAACTTATCAACGCCTAGTTAATGGAATGTTCGAAGAACAAATAGGGAAAACAATAGAAGTTTATATTGACGATATGGTGGTCAAGTCCCTGGAAACAGAGGACCATTTAAAGCATTTGCAGGAAACCTTCGATGTACTCCGCAAGTATAATATGAAGCTTAACCCGGAAATATGTGCCTTCCGTGTTCGGTCTGGTAAATTTTTGGGTTTCATGGTGTCAAACCGGGGGATTGAAATCAACCCGGACAAGATCAAAGCCATCGAGGATATTGAGGTGGTGAATAACGTCAACAGGCTCACCGGAAGGATAGCGGCGCTGAGTCGTTTCATATCGAGGTCCTCGGACAAGAGTCACCGCTTTTTCTCCTAACTGAGGAAGAAGAACGACTTCGTTTGGACACCGGAGTGTCAAAGAGATTTACAAGAATTAAAAAGGTATTTGTCTAGCCCACCGCTATTGCATACACCAAAAGCGGACGAGCAGCTTTTTCTCTACCTTGCTGTCTCCGAGATAGCGGTAAGTGGCGTTTTGGTCTGAGAAGAATCAGGTACGCAATTACCTATATATTATGTAATTAGAACTTTTGGGGATGCGGAGACCCGTTATCCCCACTTGGAAAAGTTGGCATTGGCATTGGTAAGTGCTTCTAGAAAGCTCAAGCCTTACTTTCAATGCCATCCGATATGTGTAGTGACTACTTACCCCCTAAAAACATCATGCACAAACCGGAATTATCGGGTAGACTAACTAAATGGGCCGTACAAATTAGTGGATATGATATCGAATACAAGCCTCGGACGGCCATCAAGTCCCAGATCTTGGCCGATTTTGTGGCGGACATCACCCCGGCTATGGTCCCCGAGGTTGAGAAAGAACTTCTCCTAACCTCGGGGAAAGCTTCGGGTATTTGGTCGCTACACACGGACGGAGCCTTGAACCTCAAAGGTTCCGGGCTAGGAATCGTCCTTAGAACCCCGACTGGGGATGCCGTTCGACAATCCATTAGAACTGTTAAATTGATTAACAATGAAGCCAAGTATGAGGCTATGATTGCAGGTTTGGAATTATCCCAGAGTATGGGGGCCGAAATAATCGAGGCAAAGTGCGATTCTCTTTTGGTCATTAACTAGGTGAATGGCGTCTTCGAGGTCAAGGACGAACGGATGCAAAGGTTTCTGGAAAAAATCTAAGTGATACTACACCGGTTTAAAGAATGGACCATGCAACATGTACCGAGGGAGCAGAACAGCGAAGCCGATGCATTGGCCAATTTGGAATCTTCAGTCGAAGGGGAAGAAATCAACCCCCGGACTACGGTGCACTTGATGAATTCAGAAATATAAAACGGACATGCCGAAATAAACACAATGGGTTTAACTTGGGATTGGCGCAACAAATACGTCGACTACTTGCGAGATGGAAAGCTCCCGAGTGACCCAAAAGAATCACGGTCACTAAGGACAAAAGTTGCGCGTTTCTGCTTGGTAGACGGCTAATTGTATCGACGGTCTTTCTTCGGACCCCTGGCCAAGTGTTTGGGTCCCGGAGAAACGGAGTATGTGATGAGAGAAGTGCACGATGGGATCTGCGACAACCACTCCGGTGCTGAAACCCTGGTCCAAAAAATTGTCAGAGCCGGTTACTATTGGAATCGGATGGAGGAAGATTCGAAGAATTTTGTCTGGAAATGCGACGGATGTCAAAGACATGCCCCGATGATTTATCAGCCCGGGGAGTTGCTGCATTCGGTGGTGTCACCTTGGCCTTTCATGAAGTGGGGAATGAACATTGTTGGTCCATTGTCATGTGCACCAGGTAAAGCCCGTTTTATTCTGTTTATGACTGACTATTTCTCCAAATGGGTTGAAGTGCAGGCCTTCGAAAAAATTAGAGAGAAGGAAGTCATCGACTTCATATGGGACCACATTATTTGTCCTTTCGGCATCCCTGCCGAGATAACTTGTGATAATGGTCCTCAGTTCTTGGGCAGCAAAGTCAATAATTTCCTCGAAGGGTTGAAGATCAAGAAAATCGTATCAACTCCATATCACCCATGTGCGAACGGACAGGCGGAATCCACGAATAAAATAATAATTCAAAATCTGAGGAAGAGACTTGAAGCGTCAAAGCATCACTAGAGGGAAGTACTACCGGAGGTATTGTGGGCTCACAGAACCACATCGAAATCAAGCATGGGAGAAACACCTTTCTCGTTGGTCTACGGGGCCGAATCCCTCATTCCTGTAGAAGTTGGTGAACCAAGTATCCGGTTCAGGTATACCACTGAGGAGTCAAACGAGGAGGCCATGGCCGTAAAACTAGACCTCACGGATGAACTTCGCGAAAACGCGTTGGTCCATATTGCAGCCCAGAAGCAGAGAATGGAAAGGTACTACAACCAGAGGGCCAATTTTCGACATTTTCAAGTTGGGGACTTGGTGCTTCGGAAAGTTACCCTGAACACCAAGAATCCCAACGAAGGAAAACTGGGTCCGAACTGGGAAGGACCGTATAAGATAACTGAGGTAACGGGCAAAGGATCGTATCAGCTGGAATCCATGGACGGGCAACGGTTGCGCAATAACTGGAATGTGGCTCATTTGAAGAGATACTACTGCTAAAGTATGGACACCTCGTGTTTATTAACCTTTTTCTTTTTTGCAGGAAGTCAAGTACTGGATAAACTTAGGATCTAGGTCTGAAAACGCGTGTTGCACTCTTTTCCTTAGTACGGTTTTGTCCCAAAATGGGTTTTCCGACAAGGTTTTTAATGAGACGACAAGTACAACGTGTTACTTGACACAGACAAGGACAAAGGCTTGCCCGAGTGGGGGCTTAATAACACTTTCCTGATGTTGCAGCTCGGATAAGCACTAGGGGACTATTATACCCACATCGAGGTTTACCCCGGTTAGTGGAAAACAGAGGAGCTCAACAAATCAAAACCGGACCTTCTATATTAGGTTTCGATGTAAGGACCAAACAATCAGAATGAATCGTGTCCACTCAGTATTTGCTACGGCAAAACCAAGACCGGACCTTCTGTATTAGGTTTCGATGTAAGGAACAAACGATCAGAATGAATCGTGTCCATTTAGTATTTGCTGCGGCAAAAGCAGAAGGAAACAAAATTCTCATATCATGTATGTACAAATACTTGCAATACAAAAATTATCAAAAGTTTGGATTACGGTATTTCGGATGACTTCTTGCTAAAACACCCTACCCCGGTGATTATCACCGTATTTCGGCATTGCTTCATTCATATACCCTATTCCGGGTACTACGGTCGAAATTCGATAAAGGCAACAAGGTCACAGTGAACCGAGCCAAAATCTTTAAACTCCCTCGAATGGGGACTGCTATATCAAATTTTGCTAAGGCTGGAATTCAGGTGTCCGAAAAACACCGGCCCTAAAACAAATAGCCGAAAAACACCGGCCCTAAAAATGCCTATCGTGATTCGGAGACGTCTGAATTCACAAAGCATTAGATAAGTCCCACGGGCAAAAAACTCGATCAAATTCCCGGACAAAACGTACGGGACGAAGAGAAAAGCCGATATTCAGGCACAGTGCGGAATAATGACTCCGAGTCTGCTTGTCCTTAAAACGGACCGACAATTCGGGCAAAATTCATAACAAACATTCAAACAAAAGAATAAAGAAAATTAAGAAAAATGCATGTTCCATTTATACAAAGGTTTTTATACCGGAAACCCCTACAAAGGAAAAAAATAAAAGGCTAAGTACAGGCCCTGGTCTATCCGGTATGGCTGGATCCGGAGTGTTCGGACACTGTCCGCTCGGAGTCAGTCTCGAGGGCTCTCTTAGCTTCTTCCTCGACCCTTTTAGCTTCGAGTATCAGGGCCGGAAGATCCACAAAGCCATGCCTGGCTTGCTCAAGGGTGATCCTCTGAGACTTCAACTGTTCATACTCCACAACAATCGTAGTATGAGCCTCGACAGCTTTCACACTCTTAAGGGCTTCTGCCAAATCGGCCTCATCCTGGGCTAGTTTTGCCACCAGTTCATCCCGCTCTTCCTCGAAGACCCTTTGGACTTGAGTGGTCGACTCGAGCTCGGCCTTGAGAAGGTCATTAGCATCGACCGTCTCCTCGAGTTCGGTTTTCAACTCATCACATATCCGGGCCCTATCCTCTGCTTTCTGCTCAAACACCCTCATCCGCTCTCAGTACTTGACACTCTCAGATTCGAGCAGCCGATGACTTTCGGCCATGCTCGTGGCATTGGACTTGACCGAGTCCAGCTCCCCCCGGAGTTGAGAGATAGTGGTTTCGAGCTCACCAAGCCTTAAGGAAAAACGAGCGTTGTCCTGGCTAAGGCCGTCTTTGTCCGCTTCTAGAAGCCGGCTCTTTTCGACCATCTCGGCCAACTCATCCTTTAATCGAAGGTTTTCGGCCTTTGTCACATCGAGCTCGAGTTGAAGGTTGGAAAGAGTAACTGCTCGGTTCAATTCATCCTCCTTCACCAGCAAAAGGTGCTGGAACTTCTTCGTTTCTCGACCTTGGGCATCCAGCTGGCCCTTGAGATCGTCAACCTCTTACTGAGCACGGACGAAGGCTTCATTAACAAGCACCACATTCTGCAAAAGAAGCAAGTTAAAACTCGGATAAACGAAAAACTAAAATTCTCAATGAATTATGCAAAGGATGGCTGATAAACTTACTCGATTGCCCGCGTGCATGCCCTCGTTAATGAGACACAGCCAGGGGACTCCGTTCATCTTCCGTTTGTCCGAGTTCGAGACAAGGGGCCTCAGGTAGCTTGCCACACCCACCGGACGAGACAAAAAGCTGCAGTCCTCGGGAACAGTGATCACAGCCGATCTTGTCGTCCTAGGTTCCACACTCGGGGTCAGAAAGATGCGCACCAAGCTATCCCTAGCAACGGTCTCGGTGGACCGGCTAGCCTCCCTCGTGAGCCTAGGAATAGGGAGATGTCCAAAACCAGAAGCTTCCCCGGTAGCAGGAGGAGTATCCGAGAACATGTCATCAAAATCATTCGACCTTAAAGCCGGAATTGGAGAACTCGGAGTGGCCTCATCAGCTTCGACAAAGGCAGGGATCTCCGAAGTTGCAGCAGTCTCATAGTTGGGCAGTGGACCAACATCCACTGGAACTTCGGTCTCGGGGACCGGCTTAGTCCTTTGACCGGCTTCGGCAGCAGGTGCCTTCCCAGATCTTTTTGTCCTTTGCAAGGGGGTTTCTTCGGATGAAGCATCACCTGAAATATCAACGAATTCAATCGACCTTAGAGGAGTCGGGTAATGAATTTCTTCCCCACCTGTGTGTAATGCCGGAGCTGAAGGTCATTCCCCGGCTGAAGGAAGTGATGAAATGGTGGTACCCTCCTCCGGAATAGAAGCAATGGAAGGGGCCACACCGATCCTCCGAACGAGGAGCTCGAGCTCTGTTTCATCTCTTAAAGTCCGAACGACGCTCCTCGCCCTCTTCTTCAGTTTCTGCCCTTTGTCCGAGGGCTTTTTTCTTTTGTTCGAGGCAGCAATGATACGGGGAGACCGAACCCTTATGTAGAATTGCCTACGTGACAAGAATCAGGTCAGACATAGTTCAGACAGATACGGTGTTGTATGTGATTTGTATGATTTCTATGAATTGGTGATTGTATTGAACATAAGTGAGGTTATGAACAAGAGTTTGAATCTGAAAAAAGTGTGCTCCAGGGATGGGAAGAATGTACAAGACTAGTTTGTATTAAAAAGGAATGGTAAAGTCAAAATGATGGTAGCAAAGGCCAAAATGGGTATGAAAAATAATGTGGCTGTGAGGGTAGTCGTAAAGACCAAAACATGAGTGTGAGGGTTTGGAAAGGTTCCAAGCTCAACACAAGTCAACCAAAATTGTCCGATAAAGCAGACGAGGCGGAAGAGGGTATGTCTAGTATATATGTATGACTAAAGAATGTCTAATAAATACAGTATGTGAAACAAATAAAGAATATGTAATATGCAAAGAGCATGTAGAAACTAAAGAATGTGTGACAAATAAAGAATGATATTAATTCGGCTAGAGCAGTGATCAAAATTATGCGTGCAACGACCTAAAAAATCTAAGAGTAGATTCACCTAAGCTGATAAAGAATATTCGGACAACGACGAGATGGAAAGTAGTAAAACTAGCCCACCAATCTCTGAAACTAAGGAGTTTGAAGAAGGTTCGGAGGAGCGCAAAGCACAACTCGCGTGCACAATGTGTGTGTGTACGGCCAAAGACTCAATTGAAAGTGTGATGACAGTCTAAAGAAAGCAGTTACATGTAGTGTCTTCAAACAAATAAGGAACACAAGTTTGGCTTTGACTTGCATCCTTTCAAAGATAATATTATAGCAGTATATATAACAAGTAATAATAATAAAAACAGATAAATGATCACATATCCCTCAAATGCTCACTTAAACTATGTCTGCTAAGGTCAAAACCTAGCTTAATCCCCAGCGGAGTCGCCATTCTGTTACGCCCTATTTTGAACGGGTCCAAAATAGTTTGCAACTTCCCGGTTATTCTAACTGGTTTAAAAAAGTTAGAGTCGCCACCTAATTTTTAAGGAAAAATAGGAAACCTATATGCATTTGTGTGTCTACTCCATTTTAGTCCATGAAACCTATGAGATTCTAGATAAGAGTTTTATTTACCCCGAGGGGAAGGTATTAAGCATCCCTCAGAGCCTGCCCGAAGACAGTCTTTAGACTTAGTTTAATTGAACACTAGAGGGGGATTATCTATCTGTTTATCATTATTATTACATGTTTTCGAAATGTTATGACTTTATGAAAAACTACACTAGGTGATAATATACTAAGTATATACAGTGTATAAAAAATGTATTTATATCAAGTATTCATAAAGAATGTATAGTAAAAAAGAATATATAAAAGAGTATAAAGAGAATGTACCTCATAAGTATAAAAGTATATCTGTTAGTATAAAGAGTGTATATATGTTAGTGTAAAGAATGTGTAACTATATTAAGAATATAAAAAAAAAATGTAAGACTATGTAAAAATAAATATATCAAGGATATAAAGAATGTGCGTCTATGTATATTAAAAGAATGTATGTATATTAAACATATAAAGAACATATTTCAAGTGTAAAAGAGTGTACGTCAAACCTAAAATGTATAAAGAATTGTATAACTAGGTATATTAGTGCATAAAGAATGTAAAAAATAATTTACGAATATTCATTGGTGTAAAGATTTTATATAACGAAATTATTCAGAAAAGTAAAGTTTATTTGACTTGTTTCTACCATTTAGTAAAAAAGAGTGTTTGTTTAATGAATATCCTATCAAAAGAATAAGGAACAAAATAATTGTAAAAAGTATTGGTAAAAAATAAGTATAAAAAATTGTGCATAAAAAATGAGTGAAAATGTGTAATGCTTCTAAAGAATAAAAGATTTGTAAATGGACGACTTAATATTTGCCTAGCGCCAAAATGTGGATTTAACTTAATTAAAATATGTATTAGTGTACACGAAATTATATAAAATATAAGTTGTATTAAGAGTGTATAAATAATATAAAATAAAGGATGAACTTGTATTTTTTGCCTAAACGTCAAAAGTGTGAATTTATTTAACAAAGTATTTATACCAAGTCAATTTAATACAATTATGAAAGTATTGACGGCCTAAGTCTTGCCTAAAGCGAATGACAATTTTAAGTTTAACAAACAAGGCGACAAGTAAATAAATATATCAACCCGTCATTCCAAAAATAAAGTTTCCACTATACGATGAGTTTATGTTTTGTACAGTTATAAAAAAAAATGCGGAAAATAAATACAAACAGTGATTCGATGAAGTCTTCGGGTTCCTTCCGAGTGTCGCCTTCGGATGTATCTCCGGGTACCTATATAAACACTTAGTAAAAGTGTTAGTAAGAGAATAAATAACTATTTAATAAATTTTAAAAAAATGATAAGTAAACTTAAAATAAAAACCCGTCTTTTGTGCGGGGGAGGCCTTGGAAATCGACGAAAATTTCTTCATCGGCCATTTGAGATAGTATTTTCCCAAAGCAGTTTAGTTAAACAATAAAAGGGTGAAAGTGGCCACAGCAATTTTAAGCAACACTGTCATAGCCGAGAAAGGTTTAAACACAATACGAATAGCCGCCGAAGTAGCATTTCTCGGCCACAAAACCAACAATATTTAGCAAATATAATTTAAGAAATAGTCCAATAATA
Organism: Lycium barbarum; assembly: GCF_019175385.1. NCBI lineage: Eukaryota > Viridiplantae > Streptophyta > Magnoliopsida > Solanales > Solanaceae > Lycium > Lycium barbarum. The sequence goes on along the minus strand of NC_083348.1, from coordinate 66,336,505 downwards.
ACAATAGTAGCAGAAAATCCGAGTAGCAGCAGTAGTAATGAAGGAAAATCAGTTGGGGTTTGCCAAAAAAAAGTTCGAATAGTGCAATATTAATACACAAGGAACAACAACCAAAATATAAACACGGAGATCAGTTAAATACGCAGACAAATCAACGATCGAATGGCCAGTTAACAATAATAATGTAAACAGACTTAGGCATCCGGAAAATGGCAACTCCAGCCAGAAGCAATCAAATCACAAAAATTAAAACAAGCCGGATAAGCCATAAAGCAAGCAAAAACGGAGCAGAATAGTATATTTTCCGGTGATAACGGCGGAACAGAGGGAGATGAGAGAGAGCAGGGGGAGAGGCTGTACAATGGTGGTGTTGTCATTAATTTTTTTTCGGCGTCGTGGGTTCATCGGAGTTGGGCAGTGGGGGTCGTGAATGGTGGGTGGGGTTGTTTTGGAGGAAGCTGGCAGTGGAGAGGGGTGTGACGGAGGGAGTAGAGGGCTGGTGGTTTGTGTCAGTGGTTCGTGGTTGGCTGTTTCGCGGTGGTTCGTCGATTTCTCTGGCGTCGTGGGTTCGTCGCCGCTGGCTCTCCGGTGATCAAATCCAGCGACGGCGAAATGATAGAAAGCAAGAGGGGGATGGGATAGAGTAGTGAGAATGTGGTGGTGTGGCTGGTTGCGAAGCAGTGGGAGAGAGGAGAGGAAAATAGTGGTGGTGTAGGTTGTTGGTTCGTCGACTGTTTCGTGGCTGCTCCGGTTCACCGGAGCAGCAAAAATGGAGACGAAGGGGGGGGGGGGGGGGGGCTATGCGATGGGAGGAAGAAGCATCGAGGGGTGGAGCGAAGTGGCGAGCCTGTGGTGGTGAGAAGTTCACCGGAGCTTAGAGCTCCGGTGTGGATGGTCGGCGACTGTTTTGAGAAGTGGAGGAGAGAGAGAGAATTTTTTTTTTTTTTTTTTTTTTTTTTTAAGGAGGAGTTAAAATCTAAAAATTAAGTGTGTGGTGTGTGTAGAAGATAATTAAATCAACTCCCCTTTTTCTTATAATGTAAACAAACACCCCCTTTTGTTCAAAAAATAAAAGAACTCCCCCTCTTGTCCCCTTACCCCTTTTAACCCGTGTGTAAAAATGCACTAACCAATGGATCAAGAACCCAACCTATCACCTCAAATGTCAACTTTTAAAAAGGTGACGAGACCTTGACTTGATCGAATTCTTGCTCTGTGTTTAAGAATTAATTGCTCCGATTTTCTCTGCACTGTCGGACTGTACTAAAATATAGTTAATTAATACATGCATAAATAATAACGTAAGTATAAAATATAAATATTAATGCGTAAGATATGAAAATGTATTGCTATAAAATTAAGAAACAATTATTAATTGCACAAAAATGGTAGTATTACGCTGTACATGTGCAAAAATAATGATTCTTGGAAAATGACAATAAATTGATAAAATTCCTAAAATAAGGATAATCATCAATAAATTGTCAAAAAAATGTAAAAATGTGTAAAAAAATGTATTTCGCACTCTTTAACGAACCAGGACCCCCCAAAACGTTAATTTTAAGCACGTCGAGCTAAAATTAGGTGTCAACAGGTGTCAGACCGTATGATTCAACCTTATCATTTTTAGGATTTTTCTTTATTCAAAAGGGCTTTATGTTGTATGAGGCCCATAAGGCAAAGCTATAAATAGGAGGCATTACTTTACTTTCAAGGGTTGGCTTTTTGAGTTCTAGAACATTGTAATAGCAAAATATATAAAATCTCCAACTCTCATTCTCTGATTTTGGTCCGGATTCAGTATATATATATTATCCTTTAGCTTTGTTCAATTAAACAATATTCATATATTATTAAATATATATATTTAGGGCAAACCATCGATTATTATTCACTTCTTCATAGCATATTCATATATATTTTTTTTCAACCAAATAGATTAAAGCTCAACCACATATCCTATACCTTACTTATAAATTTAATTGATTATCTAAATTCGGGGTAAACATATAGTTGTATACTATTATTTAGCTTGATGTGTGGACACTGGACACATTCCCAACAAGTAGACAGACAGATGTGTATGTTTTTCTAATATATACAAAGAACATGTATTATTGGTATATTCCCAATCAAAGAGCGATTGTACTTGATTTAAATACTATTATACATGAAAATGAGACGCATGGGAGCAGAAATGAAAAGAAGTTTGATTCAATCACTTGCTTGATATTATTATTTGTTAGTGACGAAAAAGATAGGCAAATGGAGAAGGCAAATTGAATGTGGCTAGATCACGCAACTCAGCAAATTGTGACGTCTCCGAAATTCTAAATATTTTTTATTTCACCGAAAGCATCATGGACCGCCACTAATGTAGCTACTTTTTTGTGCTGAATTTATTCCAATTTCAAGTACTCGGATCGGATCGCTACAGATAATACACAAAATATTTTGTAAGTGGTGTCAAGATATTATCTAAACCAAATGGTCCCTCTTTAAGTTTTTAGACGAGCAATTCTCCAAATTCAACATGAAAGAAGAACGATTCATAATAGCACACGGAAAGGTCATTTCCGAATTCACAAATCTAGCCCTTCAAAATTTACTGTCACTTTTCCCCATAAAAATCTACTGGTCCTTTCTTTTTTCATTAAATCTACTGTGAAGTGTGAAGTGTGAAGTGTGAACAGCCTTGGATTAATGCTTAATAGGGGTGTCAAATGGGTGGGTTGAGCTGAAATTGGCTCAATCAAAATGGGTTGAGGTAATAAATGGATTGGGCTAACATTGGCCCAAAAGTTACTTGAGCTGAAATGGGTTGGGCTGAATTGGGCTAAAAATGGGCTGGGTCATGACCCGCCCAACTTGACCCAGTTTTTTCGAAGGGTCTATTTTCTTTCGCGGATTTTTCGTGAAAAATATTTTTGAGGAAAACATTTTTCTGGTAAATATTTTCGAGAAAAACATTTTTCGTGAAAAATATTTCCCATCATATTAAACATATTTTCCTGAAAATATTTCCCTTCATATTAAACATACCACAAACTTGTAAGATACATGATACAAGAAACGTGTATACATAAAAAAAAAAGAAGTAACGTGTATACATAAAAAAAAAAAGTAAATCTCAAGCAATAAACCCAAATTTAAGTAAATCTTAAAAATGGGCTAGAATTGAGCTAGTATTGGACTAAGATGGAGATCACTTTAAAATGGGCTATGTTGGGTTGGGCTAAAATCAGCCCAATATAAAATTATCTTGAGCTCAACCCATAAAATTTTGGACGGATTGGGCGGCCATCACTTTTTGAGCCAAATTTGACACCCCTAATGCTAAATATATATATATGGTGGTGGGCGAAACTCCAATAAATTGTAAAAGGTATACTCAGTACTTACCCTTTATCATAGTCATTGAATGGATGGCTATATGGAGGGTCCTGCTCCTGCCTGCTGATTATAAATGTGCATACATATATGAATGTTTTTGTCCCTCTGGCTTGTAATCAAGTTTGTTACATATATAATGTACGAAGTGACTTAGATCATAACATATATATTTGATGATTTACGATATAATCAAAGATACACATTACTATTACCACTGTATATAAGGGACGATATCAAGTTTTTGTAGTCCTCACATCATTCTTTAAGCAATGAGGTTGCTACATGTAATTGTTGCTTTTTGCTTACGTATTTTTATTTTTCTCATTCATTTTCTTATGGCCATTTCCACTTGGGACTTTGTAATTAATTAGACTAGATTAACATCACATATAGTAACTTTTTATGGATATCTTCTTGTCCTTTATTAGATTACTCCTTCCGTTTCTTTTTACTTTTTCCTTATACTAAAATTAATTTTTTATTTGTCTATTTTAGCAAATCATGAAAAAATTATTAATTTCTTTATGTACTACTCTTATCATTAAGTAACTGCATAAGTATTATTCATTCGGTCTCAAATTATCTTTAGTGGTTACTAAAATTAGTTATCTCAAATTATTTGTCGTTTTAGAAGTTCAAGGCACAATTAATTATTTTTTCTCATTTTACCCTTATTAGAATTTTGTCATTAATAAAGACGACACATTAATAGATAAACATCCAGTGGAGAGAGATTATAACTTAGACAAAACTAAGGGTAAAGTAGTGAAATACCCCTCCTAATTATAATTTCTTAAGGAGCTTGTAAAACAAAAAAAAAAAAAAAAAGCGACATATAATTTGAAACTGGGGGGAATATATAACTTAGATATAACTAAGGGTAAAGTAGTCAAATACCTCTCATAATCTTAATTTCTTAAAAGGTTTGTACAACAAAAAAGCAACAGATAATTTGAAAGGGAGGAAGTAGTAGTCAAACTAACCTCAACTTATCAGAATAGTTGAGGGAGAAAAATTGAACAACTGATAGTTGACGTGTGTTTTGCTAAATAGTTGGTGATAATTCAGATACGAAACTCGCGCACCTGATAATTCATGTAGGAAACTCACGAAAAAGTGATAGTTTAGGTGTGTTTTTTACCATTATCTCTTATTATTATACATTTTGAATAAAATTCATGTAAAGTTGGAGTCACAATTTCATTTCCAATTAAAACATTTATTAGGTCTTACTAATTTGTACCCCATATTATTCTCTTTGGGTGTGTTCAGTATGAAAGAAAAAATGTTTTAAAAATATTTTTCAGAAAAACCAATATGTTGCTTACTTAATTTCTTATCTTCGGTACGTAAGCAAAAATATTATGCTAAATTATTTGTCTATAACCTAGACAAGTACTATGGGAGGTAGGGGTGGGGTTGGGGGTTGGGGATGTGGGATGGTGGATGGTGTGGATGGGAGCTACAATGGTGGGACTGAAGATGAGTTGAATTGGATGGTGGGGAGGGACACAATGAGTGTGAAAGCCAATTGTGAAATTTGATTCTTCTACATCTACTAGAGAAGTAATTTTCCTCATTTTAAGGAACTTATTTTTCTAGAGAAAATGTTTTTAAAAAATTTGACCAACCAAGCGTGAGAAATTGAAAAACATTTTTTGACAAATATTTCCCTTCATACCGAACATACCCTTTATTTATTTTAAACCTCCAATGTTTTGCTTCTTTAGTGAATGTTGAATCTTGTGTCCCTTTGTATTCGCTAATTGTCCTTCCAAGCTTCCTTCATCATAAATAATTTATTCCTTAAAAATTATTCAATTATGTGACTACAAAATTTTAATAATTATGAAGACTTACCAACAAAACATGATTAACGTGTGGTTAGATTAAATTGATTATGCAATAAAAAAATATGACATAAATTGGAGTATTTTATAATTAAATTTACTACGTTTGTATCATGAGCCCGGCCACATGCAACTATTTATAGAAATAGAATCATAACAGATGTAGTGTTATGTAGTGTATCATCATCCTGGAAAGCTTAACACTTAAACTTTGAATTATCTCCGATCCATAAACATGCTCATACAAATGACAGATCAGCTCATTATTTTCAGGATAAATTACCGCATTATACATATATACACCTTTATGTGTGTGAAATATGATTGGTATATATACTCCAACATATTCGGTGCTATGCCCCTATCATCCCCCGCCCCTTAATTAGAGCTCCAAAACACCCTTTCACTTGCCTGATCAACGACCCCTGGCATCCAGAGCAAGCGCCTTTAGTGTTCCCGACTAGTAGCGTGACCGATCTATGTTCAAAACAACCAATGACACTAGCGACGACTCGTAACATCTAACAAAAAAGACTAGTGCTATAACGACTAGTGGTGTTATATACTCCCTCCATTTTAATTTATATGAACCCATTTGACTGGGCACGACATTTAAGAAAGTAAGTAACGAACGAGTGCGGTAATAAGGACAATTGCAACAGGTTTGAACAGTAGCATTAGGACGATTGGTTCTAAAACTATTTCACATAAATAGATTGAACTTTATAAATAATAAGCTTTGTACTCGTGATATTTTCAAAAAATTCAAAACCTGAAATTCATTAAATTTAAATTTTGGATAGCCCCGCCAAAGAGAAAAACGATGCCCATTGAAATGAACTCGTTGGAATGAGGAACAATGTTCTCAATGACAGTGTTGCCTGATTAGTGAAAACTTTTGTAATTAGTGTTGCATGCCACAGTTAGCTAGCTTTACTTGATGAGACAGGAGAGGTAGTAAAAGAATAGAAAGCGCTATTTAGGTATTTGCTTAAAAGCAGAAGTAAAAGTGGCAATAGAGAGAACATTGAATGCTACGCGGTTTTGAGGAGTGAGGCCATCAGCTGACTTTGGCTCAGTCCCTATTGAATGCTCTCAACTTTTTGACTCTTTCACTATAATAACTATACCTTCATTTCTATATATGCAGATAAAAAACCTTAGCCCTTAGACCCTTGTTTCTGCTTTTTCCAAGAAGAGAAGAAAAAGTTGGAATCCATAGAAACAAGTCATCTTCAAAAAAAGTGGGGAAAAAAAGAAGAAGCTATCATATATAGAATATATAGAAGGACAAATTGCAAAAAAGAGTTACTTTTTACTAGAATACTGTGTTGAGATGGGTAGACTCCCTTGCTGTGATAAAGTAGGGGTGAAGAAAGGACCATGGACTCCTGAAGAAGATATAATGTTGGTCTCTTATGTGCAAGAACATGGTCCAGGGAATTGGAGGGCAGTTCCCACAAAGACAGGTTTGTCTTTTTGCTGCTCTAATTCTATTTTTATGCACTTGTCTTTATTTAGATAGGAAGTGCTGGAGTATTTAAGTGTTTAAAAATGTCAGATTTGATATTTGAACCTTGATCTAAAAGTAATTTTTGAGTCACTTTGTCACTATATCAGAATCTTTCCGTATATGAAGGCAGTTAAGGAGCCAGTCTTTTTACTAAGCAGATTCAGACAACAAAGAAGTAAATACATGAAAAAAATCAAGGGGATTCAACAAATATAATACTATATACACAAAAAATTATTTTGACCTTGCATATAGAGTATAATTTTTCGGCAAACCCCTTAAGCTCCTAATAGCTCCACACTTACTAGTTATATTGGATCTTTCTATGTGGGGTAAGTTTTAATCCGGATTTGATTTTGGGTAAGTTTTAATCAGGATTTGATTTTGTTTTTTGTATGGGTTTTTCCAGGATTGCGCAGGTGTAGCAAGAGTTGCAGGTTAAGATGGACAAACTACCTGAGGCCAGGGATAAAGAGAGGTAACTTCACAGATCAAGAAGAGAAGATGATTATCCAGCTCCAAGCTCTTTTAGGCAACAAGTATGCTCTTAATCTCTTCCTTTTGCCTCGTAAATCTACTCAAAGACGGACCTAGAATAGGTTCTCATTGCTTTCTGTATACATATGCAAATTACAAAGAACTAACTCTAAACTCAATGGTTTTATATCCTGGATTTGTAACCTATTTTCAACAATTTATTCTTTTTTACTTCTGGAATTCAATATAGTTAGCATTATATTTATATAGGTCTAAATCTTCGCTTAGATCTTTAGTAAAAATGTTTAGGTTACTTCTTTTGGATATTTATTCCATACTTGTATTTCTTTGCTTGGTTCAACATGTCGAGTTTAGAGTTTTAGGTAAATGTTTATAATTAATAAGTAAAAAATTAATAATCTAATTAAAAGTAAAGCACTAAAACATAGTACTACCTACTACAACATGTAAAATAATGTAAAAAAAAATATTTTATTATCTGTGTGTGCATATATATATGTGTGTGTGTGTGTTATAAAATCCTTGAAGTTAATGTTTCCAACTTGGTGTGACCATGGAACAGATGGGCTGCAATTGCTTCATATCTACCGGAGAGAACTGATAACGACATTAAAAACTACTGGAATACTCATCTAAAGAGAAAGCTGAAAAAGCTTCAAGATCAATGCTCTGGATCAGATGATCTATTCTCTGTAGAAAATGGTACTCATTTATCATCTTCAAATTCCACTTCTAGAGGACAATGGGAAAGGACACTTCAAGCTGATATAAACATGGCTAAAAAGGCTTTACATAATGCATTGACACTAGATAACTCAACAAGCCCACAAATTAAACAAGAAAATCCACAAGTTTCTACCTATGCATCAAGTACTGAGAATATAGCCAGATTGCTACAAGGGTGGATGAGATCAAGTTCTACCACAAACAATTCTGAGAATTCAAAAACTTCATCTAACAACATTGCTACAACTGATTCATCTTCATGTGATGGGACTCCAAGTGCTGAAAGCAAAGGTGAGTGTTAAATTAATCTGTCCATTTTACGTGACACTATTATTACAATAATTTTTTTCATTGACTAAAATTTTCTCAAACTCCTTTTTGTCATAATATGTAAATTTTATTTTTAATAATTTGAAAAATGAGTGCTCGAAATTACACTGAAAATTAGATGGTTCAACACACACTTTCACCCATTAAATGAGACAAGGGGAGTACTTAATTACGTCTTCAACAGTTCCTCTCACGTGCGGTCCTGATTTTTATTTCTTGGATCAAGCACATGAAAATACCTTATATAGTTATGTAATATGTTGAATTATGTGATATTTTTACCTAAAAATAAGATGTTAAAGAGAACATGTTTTTAATTTATTTTTTTCAATAGGTGGAATGGGGTTGATGGAAGCATTCGAGGCACTTTTTGGTTTGGAGTCATTTGAATCATCAAGTTCAGACCAGTTCTCTCAAACAGCATCCCCTCAGGCTCAGGCTAAAAATATTGAAATCAAGAAGGAAGAAAATGAACACGTGGAAGTGCCAGTGCCACTATCAGTCATATTAGAGAATTGGCTACTTGATGAAAATACCCTCAATATTCAACCCAAAGACGATTTGACTAACTTCTCCTTTGATGAAACTGCTAACCTGTTCTAGAAGTTTTTTTTTTTTTTTTTTTTAATATGTTAAATTCTTTTGAGGAATTTCTGAAAAACTTGGATGCTCCATCTCTCTTTTTTATGCACAATTACTTCAACTTTTTCGAGGCATAGCTGTGGCAGCATCCCCATTTTGTGTTATCTGATGTGGCGATTTTAACAAGTGTACATTTAGTCCATTATTCTTACATTCATGACTAGCTCAGCCAAGATTTCTAGAGTTGTTTTACCGTGACTAAGTTGTATTGTTTTTAAATTTCATTTCAATGGATTTAACTCATACACCTCTGGTAAATTTTTACTCTTACATCAGTATCAATGCAATTTAATTGACGGTAACATGTTATCACTATCTCTGTCATGATGTTCTTATCAAACTTTCTATGAACAGTTTCTTGCTGTTGTATATAAACTTAATCTGCTAATATAGAAGAAAAATCATATACAGTGAGCGTATGAAAATTTGTAGAAACTGTATATTCTTGACTTGTCCTCTCATTCATTCACCAAGAGAGAATATATATGTGATACAATATTGAACCCTAGGATCTTTCCAGATCCTAGAAATAAGGAAACTAACTAATATATGATAATTATCTCCCTACAAATATGCTACCAAATAATATCAAATAATACAAAGATATTATACCGCAATACCCCCCCTCAAGTTGGAGCATGGGAATAAAAAAATGCCCAACTTGGAAAGCAAGAAGTCAAACTGAGTTTTGTCGAGAGCTTTGGTAAAAATGTCTGCCAATTGTGAAGATGTTGAAACGTGTGACGGAGAAATCAAACCTTCATTAATTGCATCACGAACAAAGTGACAATCTACCTCAATGTGCTTTGTTCGCTCATGCAAAACCGGATTTTTTTGCAATGTGCAAAGCGGACTGACTATCACAAAACAATTTGATCGCCTTGGGATATTGTATACCTAAACTCAACAACAGACCTCTCAGCCACTTCAACTCACAAGTGACCGCAGCCCTGGACCTATATTCAGCCTCTGCGGAAGATCTAGAAACTGTGTGCTGCTTCTTTGTCTTCCAAGAGATGGGAGATTGACCTAGAAATACTAGCCAACCTGTCAACGAACGACGAGTAAGCGGACAAGCCGCCCAATCAGAATCACACCATCCCTGCAAAGTCAACTCACTGTCGGCACGTAACAAAATACCCTGTCCTGGTGTACCTTTCAAATAACGGACCACTCGTAAGGCCGCTTCCCAATGTTCAATCCGGGGTATTTGCATGAATTGAGACAAAATATGAACAGAATATGCCAAGTCCGGTCGAGTGACCCCCAAATAAATCAAACGCCCGACTAATCTACGGTAGACCTCCGGATCCGACAACAAATCTCCATTTGCAAGGCCAAGTTTATGATTTTGCTCAATGGGGAACCCACTTGGCTTTGCACCTAATAACCCTGCTTCAGAGATAATATCAAGAGTATACTTGCGTTGACACAAAAACAACCCTGATGAACTACGAGCTACTTCAATACCCAAAAAATATTTGAGAGACCCAAGGTCTTTCATTTTGAAACAATCACTCAAATAGGCTTTCAAAGTTTCAAGTGCAGCGGAATCATTCCCAGAAATAATAAGATGATCAACATAAACCAAGATATTAATCTGAATATTCCCTCTAGTAAATGTAAAAAGAGAATAATCAAAATAAGATTGAAGGAAACCGTATCCTTTCAAAGCAGTCACCAATTTTGCAAACCAACATCTAGGGGCTTGTTTTAACCCATACAGCGATTTGAGCAAACGACACACCAATGTAGGATCTGGACTTTCAAACCCGGGAGGGAGCTTCATATACACCTCCTCATCAAGGTCACCATGTAAAAAGGCATTATGAACATCCATTTGGTGAAGTTCCCAATTTTTGGATGCTGCAATGGCTAGGAAGGCTCGAACAGTAGTCATCTTGGCGACCGGAGCAAAAGTTTCATTGTAGTCAATCCCCGTTTGTTGATGGTTTCCCAACACAACCAAGCGCAATTTGAGCCGTTCTAAATCTCCATTTGACAAAAACTTGGTCTTGTACACCCATTGATTACCAAGTGCTTTCTTACCCGGAGGGAGATGTTCCAAAGTCCATGTACCATTGTCTTCCAATGCACATATCTCTTCTTTCATTGAATGTCTCCAACCTTCGTGTTTCATGGCTTCTTTGAAGGTCTTAGGATCCTTACCCGAAATAATAGCTGCAAGAAACTTACGATAATTTACAGAAAAATTGTCACAATTAATATAGTGTGCCAAAGGATAGGGAGTACCTGAGGATTGATTGTTAACCGGAGTTGTAGGAGACGGACTATTAACAAAAACTGAGTGTGTCACATAATCACGAAGCAAAACAGAGGGAAATTTCTCCCGAAAACCACGCCCCAAGCCACCTTCCACATTCGTGGCTAGGGTATGGTGTTGCTGCCCCCCCTCACTGCCAGCGGGCTGGGCAGTGGCCGTTGGCTGCAGCTCGACCTGGCTGCCAGCAGGCGCTGGTTGGGCTGTGGCTTGCGGCTGCTGCCCGGCAGCCTCCGAACTATCAACTTCGCCCCCTAATTCATCCTCGTACACCATAAAATCATCAAAATCACGATCAATTTCAGCACCCACATCAAAAAAATTAGATGAAATATTAACATATTCCGGACAAGCAAAAGGAAACACATCCTCCACAAACTTTACATCACGAGAGACAAAAAATTCCTTCGTATCAAGATCAAACAACCGCCACCCCTTCTTACCAAGCGAATATCCCACAAACAAACACTTTTTGCTCCGACTAGCAAATTTGTCACCCTGAGTTTTTTGATTATGAGCAAAGCACAAACACTCAAAAGTACGAATAGCATCAAAAGAAGGAGGTTTATTGAATAAAATTTCGAAAGGTGTTTTATTTTGCAATTGGGGTGTGGGGGTACGATTTATGAGATGAGATGTAGCAAGAACACATTCACCCCAGAAAAAATAGGCAAATTGGCCTGAAATCTTAGAGCCCTCGCAACATTCAACACATGTTTATGCTTTCTCTCTACTCTCTCATTCTGTTGCGGAGTACCCACACAAGAGGTTTGAAACAAAATACCAGTGGCGGTAAAATAATCGATCAAACAATTAAATTCGGTACCATTATCACTTTGTACAACTTTAATTGTTTGATTAAATTGTCGATCAACCATAGCAACAAAAGCCATAAACATCTGAAACACTTCTGTTTTATCAACCAACAAGTAAATCCAAACAGCTCGGGAAAAATCATCAACAATTGTTAAAAAATAACGAGCTCCACACGACGAAACATATCGATATGGGCCCCACAAATCACAATGTATTTTCTCAAATATTCTAGATGCTTTATTATCACTAAAAGGAAATTTGTCTCTAGGATACTTAGCACGTAAACACACTTCACAATCCTTTGCTAAACTACTCTTATCACTACTGACATGAGGAAGCAACTTAACTACTCTCTCGGAAGGATGCCCCAATCGTCGATGCCACAATTCCAATGCTGACGTTGCCACGACAGTAGACACATGTTGCACCACGTCTGGTTTGCTAAAATAGTATAGTCCGTCCCTCCTAACTCCCGTTCCAATCAGCTCCTTCAGTGGGTCCTGAATAGCACACATATAAGAATTAAAAGTGACAATAGTATGTAAATTATCATTAAGTTGGGGGACGGAGAGTAAGTTGCAACTTAAATAAGGCACATAAAGGACATGATGTAAGTGATTTTATCTGACAGTCGAACAGAACCTTCCAAAAAAGCAAGCACCTTTTCACCATTAGGCAAACCAACAGGACAATCAACAGTATGGACATCAAACAACCAAGATTTCTCACTGGTAACATGATGAGTAGCACCGGTGTCAATAATCCAAGAAGAAACATCAAACTTACCATTCAAGCGATTTTCTGGAATTGTAGCATTACCAAAAAATACCGTAATAGCCTTCCATTGATCGGAAGTAAAGAGCTGACCCGCAGCAGAGGTATTTGATGCGGTTGTTACACAATTTGCCATAGGTGAAGGCGTGGAGGTGCTGCCGAACGTGGCAGTTGCACGCACCGAGCCACAACCTTGACCAGCGGAAGACAGACTTCCAATCTTTTCAGTCCACCCTTCGGGATAAACCACGATGTCATAACATTTACTAACATCATGACCACGCTTCTTGCAATGAGAGCACACCAAAAACGACCAACACTTTTCAGTCACATGTCCTACCTTCTTGCAATGTGAGCATACAGGACGATCTGCAGATTCACGACCCCGTCCTGCAGTAGCACGAACCGCAATTCCAAGAGCCTCGGTCGGCTTTGTCTCGGATTCTTGTTTGACCGTACGAACACGCTTCTCTTGAATCACAAGCTGATAAGCCCTATCAAGACTTGGTAACGGATCTTGAGACAATATATTAGTCCTCAACGAAGAGTAATACTCAGAATACAAACCCATCAGAAAATCATGAAGTTTAGATTGCTCACGACGAACCTCATGTAAACGACCTGCCGTACAACCGGAGCAACAAGTACAAGAAATCAGGGGCTCATGATGATCCAATTCTTGCCATAGAGCATGTAATTTTCCGTAATATACGGACACTGACATGGTTTTGGTTTGTTCACATTTAGCCAGGGAAGACCGAAGCTGTTGAACTCGTGGTCCATTAGTCTGCGCGAACCTCCTTTTAAGGTGATCCCAAAAGGGTTTGACCTCCCTAAATTTTGACAAGGAAGATTTGACATCAGCATCAATGGTGTTTGTGATCCAAGAGATTAACATTGCGTTAATTGCAGTCCAATCAGACTTTGTACAAGGAGGCTGCGGTGCAGTGATAGTGCCGTCCAAGAACTCAAATTTACGTCGTGCCTCCAACGCCGTTTGTATGTCGGCTGCCCATTCATCAAAATTATCGCCCTTGAAACGAGTAGGCGTGATATAGTCCCCGGGTCGGTCTTGAGGACCGAGAAAATAGGGAGAATTAGACTCCATTTTGGGTGGTGGTGGAGGAGGTACGTCGTCACCAGCCATGGAAATTTACGATGAAGAAAAAAACTTTTGGCCTGATACTATGTAGAAACTGTATAATCTTGACTTGTCCTCTCATTCATTCACCAAGAGAGAATATATATGTGATACAATATTGAACCCTAGGATCTTTCCTAGAAATAAGGAAACTAACTAATATATGATAATTATCTCCCTACAAATATGCTACCAAATAATATCAAATAATACAAAGATATTATACCGCAATAAAATTAATCCTATTTCTATAGAGAACGCGAAGGATTTGAATTTGCATAACCCTTTCTCATGACTCCACCAAATATTGTATCAGGTGAAAGTTTATCTAATGGGATGTTGACGCCAAATCATGTTAATCATCATGTTTAAGTAAGAAACTAAGGTAAGAGTATATATTATTTACAATTGCCTCCGTCAAATTAGCTGTCACATTTAACTTTGCGAGAGTCAAATTATGTGAGCTTTTATCAATATTTTAAAATGTGTTTTATCATCTAATTGACATGAGAAAAGTTGCAACTTGTAGTACTTTTCATATAATTTTCCAAATTAAATATTGAGCAGATCAATTCAGTTTTACTTCAAAAATTAGTTAAAATAATAAACTCTCAAGAAGTGAACCATAACAATTAATTGGTACGAATAGAGTAGATTTAATTGTAGCAGTATATGTGACCTTATATAGGTAGTTAGTGAGCTCAAAATATAAGTGCTTAGCGTGGATAAGTTATTTTTGAATAGTTTAGAGCCATCGGAGAAAAATGAGTGTTATGCTAATTTGTCTTGGCCAGCATGACATCTGAGGAACATGCTTGGACAGATTGGATATGTCCGATAGAACAATTATCTTCTTGACCTTCTAGATATCATATAATACCAGCCTCGAGCATACAGGATCAAAGTCAACTAACATATATCCTCTGTATTTATCTTATTTCTAACGTACGTTCATCCAAAAGGGAGATACTCTACTCTTGCTAGCTTCCAATACTTAAAAAACTTCAAACTCTGCAATGTCATATTAGGCCCTGACCCTTGGATCAAGTTCCAATCCAAAATGTACGTTATTGAATGTTTTCTATAATTTAAGCTAGACATAGTAACGTGTTTTTGGCCCCGTTGGCGATATAGTCTAAATTTTCTCCTTCGAAACGAAAGGATCATAATAAATGGTTTATTGATACATGATATTAATTCAATTAATATGCTAATTTTTGCACCAACTGTGATAAAAAATAGAACTAGTACTAGAAGTAATATACCCACTGTACTCGTTAACTTAAAGTTAATTCTATTCATTCGTCTCCAAAATTTTAGGAAGGTGATGGATATCTAAAGAGTCCATTTAGGATCATTAAATAAAACTGGAACGATATAGAAAAAATTACGGAATATCTATGAGTGCGTAAGTGATAAACTTTATGCTGGGGCATTTCATTATTCACACCTTGTGACAAGCTGGAAATGCCCATCCTAGATATAGAAAAGTCCCACTTTAATGACTAATAACTTCACATGATTCACTTGTTCATTCATCAGAAATTATTATATCATATATTCGATAGCAACTGTATGTGGGCAGCAATTGCTTTGGAAATTTGCATGCTTTTGCCTTAAATGCTCACATGTGAAGTGCTGCATTTTACAACTATTTGAATTTGTGGAACGCACAGTAACCGCCCAACTCAATTAGCTCCATGACTTTATTTGACATTCACATTCATATATGTGATGACGACGCTTCTCATTATCATATAAATCAAAATTAAGATCATTTTGTCTTCTCTGTACCGTTATTTTGATCTAACATAGCAAAATATCTTAAATCATTGCAAAATTATTATATAAGTCTAGCTGTCCTTATTTCCGAATTAGTCATACAGATAAATATATTGTGACAAAACACAACGCAAACATCTTTGTATTTGGGGCATATCTTAGTTTGATCTGGATAAATATAAAAAAAATCAACTTGTAAATATTTATTTATTTTTCATTTGGGGTTCGTTATTTCCTTTGGAGCACAACTAATCTAAATTCTGTCTAGCGTATTTTAATTTTATTATTTCCCACAAGAAATACCGAATGTTTTGATCGGGCAGTACTGATAATTAAAGAGATCATCCGAAAATCCATCGAACATATAAGAATTTATATATATATAAAGAATTTAATATTATATATATAAAAAGAATTTAATATTATTTGTACAATATAATTAAAATTATGGACGAAAAGAGCCATCGGAAAGTGGTCGAAAATTGATACAACCAGGGAGAAACATACACCACGATAGCAGGGGCGGAACCACCCATGCTCGAGGGGTGTCCGACACCCCTTCGCCGGAAAATTACATTGTATAGATAAGTGAAATTTTGGTTTTATAGGTATATATACCAGTGTTGACACCCCTTGAAACAAGTTGAAGGTTTAGTTCTGTGGTTAAAGGGTTGCAAAAATTCCCTAAAGTCCCGTGTTCGAACATGGGTTCTGACATATCTATATTTTTTGACACGCCTTAATATAAATCCTGACTCCGCCGCGAAAGTTAGCCATTGAGGTGGAACAGTCCAAGACTATATAAAGCCCACATCGGAATTTGTAAAACCAATACGGGACTCAAGTCCCATACCTTTTAGCGTACCATAACAAAAACATTAGCGTCAAATAGCGAGAGAAATAGAGAAGCAAGCTTTTAAAGTTCCAGTTTAGGCCATGCACCCTTTGGGTATGATACTCCTCATTCACATTCTTGATCCGTTATATAAGTTATTTAGAGTGAAATTTTAGGGATTGTATAGTCACATGGTTTTGGACCCTACTCTCTTACTAAACCCCACCTGAAATAGAAAATAGGTGCAGCAGGTAATGTAAAGACAGAACCATGTGCTCCATTTGGGACTACACCTTTGCTAGCTAGTCCACTTCATGCCTTGCATTTAACTCAACCCATGTGGTCTCCACATTGCAATTGGAGAACGGGCAAGCCGACTAGCTTATATTAAGCAGAGGCGGATTAGGATCACTTCATCTAAAAGTTTAAGTCATTAGAAAGAGCATATTTTTATTTTTTTAATTATATTCTCAGTATAGTCAAAATGTGAAGTTTATGAATTCAGAATTACTATTTATATATAGATTCGATAAATGTTTAAAAAATATAAGATCTAAACCAAATTACGTACAGAATTCGACCAAACCCACAACGTATATACTTTAGCTTCGCCCTTGATATTAAGTCCAGACTTTGGCATTTATACACTAATGCATTGTGCTCTACAGTCACACTGCCTTTCTTGGCAAGTACGATACAATAGTAGTACACATACTACAAACTCAAAAAGGACATGAAATGCATTTTAGTGATTGACTTGTATCAATTCATTCCAGTTGTTAAATAAATTTGAGTGGAGTTTGGTATCTACTAAGTTAGATACTAAGGGTGCCAAATTTATGTTAAAAAAATAATGTTAATATCTCAAAATAATAATCCTACATAGCCGGAGCATTTCTATTGTCTGTTACTATTATTAAAACAGACAATTGATTCTACATTTTGATTAGCTTTGAATCCAAATTAAATCCTTGAATTGAATTGTCTTAAATAGCTTTTACTAGATGGATAGTTACATTGACCAGTTGTGAGCCGTTGTCTTTCTAACTGTCTCTATATTTCTTCTTTGGCATTTGCTCTTGATGGACTTGATTCTTTATCCACTTTAAGTTCCTAGTTCAGAGCTCGGAGCCAAAATGGGTTCATACATTGAACAAAAATGGTATGCTTTTTCTTTTATAGACTCAAATGGGCAGTTCGTGATACAATCCACGAAATAGGCGATTTTTTTTTTCGTGAATTAAATGAAGAAATTGATTTATTATTATTTTTTTCCTTGCATTTCGTGTATCAATTCACGAAATGCCTTCTTTTTTTTTATTTTTTATTTCCTGAATAAAAAAGAAAGTAATTTGTATTTTTTTTTTTTTTTTGCATTTCGTGACACAAATCACGAAATAGGTTTTTTTTTTTTTTTTTTTTTGCAATTCTTCAAATTAAAGAACGAAACTGTTTTTTTTTTTTTTTTTTTTTTTTTTTTTTTTTGCATTTCGTGTATCAATTCACGAAATGCCTTTTTTTTTATTTCCTGAATAAAAAAGAAAGTAATTTGTATTTTTTTTTTTTTTGCATTTCGTGACACAAATCACGAAATAGGTTTTTTTTTTGCAACAATTTTTTTTTTTGGCATTTCGTTGCATGATTCACGAAATGACCCTTTTTTTTTTTTTTTTGCAATTCTTCAAATTAAAGAACGAAACTGTTTTTTTTTTTTTTTTTTTTTTTGCATTTTTTGACACAATTCACTAAATAGCCTCTTTTTTTAAAAATTTCGTGAATATTAATTAACTTAATTTTATTTTTTTAGCATTTCGTGAAATAGTCAACGAAATGGGTGTTTTTTTTTTGTATTTCTTGGATAAAAAAAAATAGGAAATTATAATATTTTTTTTGCATTTCGTGTATTAAAAAATGAAATAGGATAATTTTTTTTTATTTCGTTCATATAAAAAGGAAATTGGAATATATATATATATATATATATATATTTTGCATTTCGTGTATTAATGAACGAAATAGGTTTTTTTTTTTTTTTGTATTTCGTGTATTAATGAAGGAAACTTTTTTTTTTTTTTTTGTATTTCGTGTATTAATGAAGGAAACTTTTTTTTTTTTTTTTTTTTTTTGCATTTCGTAATCTAATGAACGAAATAGGTTTTTTTTTTTTTTTTTTTGTATTTCGTGAATAAAAAAAACGAAATAGGAAGAAATAGGAATGCATATATATATATATATATATATATTTCATTCATATAACAATGAAATATGTTGAATATATATATATTTTTTCGTATTTCATTTATATAAAAACGAAATAGGAAAATATTTTTTTTTCTTTTATATACCAACGAAATGTTTTGTTACATTTTGCAGGTATATAACGACCCCCCCCCCCCCCCCCTTTGGAATCTTGGCAGAAGCATTGTACACTTATTTAATTTTGTCCAAGCATTATTGCATACGTTAAGAGGAAGCTAAAAAGGAAGCTAGTTAGTAGCTTTCAATTCATTTAGAATCTTGGCAGAAGCATTGTACACTTATTTAATTTTGTCCAAGCATTATTGCATACGTTAAGAGGAAGCTAAAAAGGAAGCTAGTTAGTAGCTTTCAATTCATTTAGAATCTTGGCAGAAGCATTGTACACTTATTTAATTTTGTCCAAGCATTATTGCATACGTTAAGAGGAAGCTAAAAAGGAAGCTAGTTAGTAGCTTTCAATTCATTTAGAATCTTGGCAGAAGCATTGTACACTTATTTAATTTTCTCAGCATTATTGCATACGTCAAGAGGAAGCTAAAAAGGAAGCTAGTTAGTAGCTTTCAATTCATTTAGAATCTTGGCAGAAGCTACACTTATAATCTTGGCAGAAGCTACACTTATCTTTTCCATTGTTGCATACTTTAAGAATCATTGTTGTTATATATCTTTTATATTTCGTTGCATACTTTGCGAAATGCAGGGACAATTTTTTTAGCATTGAGAAGTCAAATCCCAATTTTTTTTACACGGATTCGTTGGTCTTGGCTGTTGAAAGAGCTAACATTTTCTTACAATTGCATTCATCCAATTTATAAATAATCGGACTATTTCAACCAAAAAAATATAAACTTTCAACCAATATTCATCGTATTCGATTATCTATATCTCAATCGAACTAACTTCATTAATGTCTAAAAAACTTTTTTTCAGCGGATGGTTTAAAAAAAAACATAAAGGAGAGGAAATCGCTCACTCGATAATGAAGATGGATGAGATGGAGAGGAAGATGAAGATGAATACGATAACATTTCGCATAAAATACAAATTGAAATAACATTGAAAACTGAAAAGGTACAAATACAATACTTAACTAGCCAACATAACAATAGAAAATGCTTATGGAAAATCATCTTCATCAGACATTTCGCAGTCTGAGTTCCAATCAGGGGTAACTATTAACCCCAATCTGTGTCCCTCCAAACGCAACCATCGCAAACGCATCCTATTATTTTCTTCGCGAATGCGGTTCAATGCAACATTCATTTCTTGGGGTGATGTGAGCGGCATGCCTACTGCACGGCGTTTTGGACAGTGCAGGCCACGACTTCTTAAATCGGTCTCAATATTATGAGCTTTATCCAGGCGATAGTTCCATTCTCTCCTCATTTTGCTAATGTATTGTCTATTATAGCGCTCGCTCGGATTAAGCGAGTACTCAAATTCACATTCCAAAACCCATTTCCTACCCATTTACTCAAAAATGTCACCTGGGTGATATGTCATTGGGCCGCGTTGCCAGAAGAATGGATTCCACGATGACATTTTGAAAGAGTTTGTTTTAGCGTGGTGAGATGAATAAGGTACTATGGAAGACTATTTATACAAAAATACATGGTGCAGAAAGGTCTAAACCCCACATGCAATTTTCGTATTTATTAAAAAAACAATTCATATAGAAGTCTAATTAGTCAGAAATACATCATAATTCATATTGACGGAATATATGTCACTATAATAAGTCATATATAGTCATAGATACACAATAAATTTTCAAAATAAGTTGTTAAAGCTCCTCATGCATCCCTACGTGTGCATCTTTTCCTCCCACCAGTGCCACATTATGTTGGTCGGCGATCCCTACGAGATCTGCGCGGAGGAACCCCCTCATGCATCCCTTCCGCACCCTATAAATATCATACAAAAATAAAAGTTACTTTTTAATGCGACACTAAAATTATATATATAAAAATTAAAATTCAAAACGAACTTGTGCCTCTAATTCCTGAACATCTGGCGTAGGTGCATATGCATCATTAAAACTGAGCCTCCTTCCATCACAGGGAAAATTAGCTGGAGGTCGAGATGAGGTACTAGTCTGAGGAACTTGGAAAAGGAGGTTGTCTAAAGCCTGTTGGCTCCAAGGTTGTGAGGAAGGTCTAAATGGGGTGAAACCTTGTGGATTGACCATATTAGATGGGTCGGAAAATTCCATCGACGGATAATATGGGCTAGATAAATTCGTATGTGGGTCATGTGGACTGGATGGGTGATGTGGGGTGGGTAAATGCGTAGGTGGATGAGAGGAAGCAGTCATAGATGGGCCGACATTACAACAGAATGCATGAGCCGGGTCTGGGTGTGGCTCTAGATCGTCAACTTGATCGTCATCAATAAGCTGGTGCGCCACCTGACCTCGACCCCGTGGGTTACCAGCACGACGTACATTTGCACGATCCCGACGACCAGTTGGCAACTTAGGCGGTGCCTCATAAACTGGTGGTGGTACATAATCGGGATCAAATGTCAACCTCGTCCCCATTGCAGCAGCATTCAGAGACTCAGTTGACATGTTAATAAACCTTTGCATCAATGCATTCATACCCTGAGAATCTGAAGGCCACTCTAACGGACTTTCCTGAACACTGTAAGCCAAATGTCTAACTCCATGAATTCCACGAGCCTACAAAAAAATATATAACAAACAGTGACGTAAGAAAGCCACTGATTGGGGAAAAGAAATTAATGTGTATCATATACGATATAGTTATTACTATTACTATAATATTTAATACATATGATACACATGTATTTGCATGTAAATCGGTTCCAAATCCTTTATATGATGATTTAGTTAGAAAATATAATTAAATTACTTTCATAATCATGGTCAATTTATTATTATACAGTCTTTTTGCTAAATAACAAAAGAGATAAAGTATAAAAATCGAAGCACCTAGGTTAAGATTTTCATGGTAAATTTGCCTGAATACTGGCATTGGATGAGTGTAGTAAGTCAAATTCTTAGACTATTTTTCAAGATATATAAATTAGTACTACCAGTAATTTTGTTTCTACTCAAATGTTAGAAAACTATATAGTACATCATTAACTGTCCATTTAACTTGACATGCACCAAAAGTTACGTACCAGTGCTTCATGCCTCCCTGCGAGGTGTTGGTATCCCCTATCCACGGTACGTTCTGGATTTCCTATCAAGGTGTGGGAGTACCTCACCATTTAAAATATTCAGAATCCGGTCCGGGAGCTACAGTAGTATATGAAGCTTCAACTATTAGTTCCCGACGGCGTTCCCACAAATATTCAGCTTCCTCAAATTTTTTCCACATCTCCTGACTTATCTTAAATCGCTTGTCTAGTGAAAAATGAAATGGTTTATGTGGGGGGATTGGTCCCGGAACAAACAGCTCCTTACCAAATTGTCTGTTGACCCGACCCGCCATGTGCCACTCTCGGTAGATCCTACAAATGAGTGGCAACTGCACCGTCCAAATGTCTTGACCACGTCGGTACCACTCCGGAAGTCCTTCATTGATGGCCTGTGTATAAGACTCCCACACAAACTACAATAGCAAAAATATTATACAGTCATTTATAATTTATACTACAAATTATAAATTTTGTCATTACAACAAACATCCATTATGCATTTTCAGTTAAGTAAAGATTAGAACATTCAAGCAATTTCCTTCCTTCTAAATACACAAAATTTCATCATTTCCAAACCATGCAAATGAAGAATAAAAAATACTCAATAGTAGAAAGCGTATCATGATCAAATCCTTGCTAGGAATACTTTCTTTTTTATTCAGTTCCAAAGCATAACAAGAACAGGCTAACTTGAAAATTCCATAATGAATTTTGATGGAAATAAAAACAAAATAAAATACTTTAGTAACCTTCTAGCCATTAAAACAAACCTAGACAAAATACTAATTATGCTAAAAGAATAAATGGGATCTAAAAAATATCACAACAAGTAGCAAGTTGTAGCAAATTAGCTATAACAAATTAAAATAAAATTAACCCATTATCATAGTACGATTAAGCAAAAAATGAACAAATCTATAAAAACTCTGTTGTTATTGTTATATTTTTCACATTTCTTATCAAAAAAATTTAAAAGGAAAAATACCTGATCATCAGTTAGGTTGTCTAAAACATCCCTACAAACTACTAGCACAGCTCGTGCCTCGCTTTCACGAACTCCACGACGAGTCCACTTCTGCGCAAATACAATATCTCGTTCGTTTACTCTTGGGGGACGAAGTAATGGCTGCATCGGGATTATTCGCTCCCAAGCCCAAACCTGTATAAGTAAATTTAACTATATAAATATTTTTTGAATTAAATAAAATAACCCGAAAATACACATGAAAATTGTGTTGTTATGGTTGGGTTCCGATAATGCGCTAATATTGTTGTGCAAGCTATTTGACAATATTATAATCTTTAATGATTTATTATACAAATTATAACACTAGGAAATCTAAAGTAATATTTAAAAGATAGCAGAGAAGTTGACTATTTAAACGTGTATCAAGCAATACTTTAAAATTGTTAGCGTGACAACTCAAGGAAATATGATTAGCTGACATTTAGAATTATACACAAATATTAATAATCCAGATTGCATTATATATAGTGGTACATTTAGTGTTTATAATAAAGCTTGACTTTCGATTCCTAATTTCATTTTTCAAAATTTGGGTAATGGTGGTTATAAGAATGTTGCTTCATCTCTTATTTCTACGGAAGTAGAGCAATATATTATTGAAATTCACGTACCTGTAACAATGAAATAAATCCACAAACATCACGGCTATTGGCCATCGAAGCACGGCATAAACAACTGTACAAGTATGATAATGCTGCTGCTCCCCAAGCTTTCTCGCCTATTGCATCAAGGTCTACTATGTCAAGCAAAAAGTGTAAACTAAGCTTTGAACCACTATTATCAGGGAATATATTGCCACCAATCAACCAAAGCAGGTACAACCTGACCCTCTTTTGTACCTCAGCTTCATCAGTGTGTTCATCAATAATATCATTATTGGCAATCAAGGTTTCCAAATGATTAGATAATTGTGTTATTACCAACATGCTATTACCTATAATTGCTTCTTCTCCGGGCAACCAACCAGCAAGGTCGTACATCAATTCCCGCCACCTTGATTTAGTTATATCTTTAACATTTCTCTGCACCAATGGGTGGCCATCCACGGGAATGCCATATAACACCTCGACATCCTGCAGTGTGATAGTACATTCGCCAGTCGGCATATGAAATGTATGCGTCTCTGGACGCCATCTCTCAATAAGTGCAGTGATGATTCCTTCATCATACTGCACATTACCTACTGCTAAAACTCCCCCAAATCCACACCTCTCAAAGTAATTAAGGATGCGATTATGTAAAGGGTATTGCCTCACGTGATTCCAGAATTCATGATCCGCACGACGTATAGTTAAACACGTGTTCTTTCCAGTCAATGTTCCATCCCACACAGCCTGGGATCGATGCTCATGCTGGAGTATTAATAAATCATAGTTTTCTGGACCTGGATGTACAATGACTTTGGGGCGATTCATATCTATAACATTGCAACACCAAGCCACTACTATTAGAATAATGGACAACACATTACAGAATTGTTTACTATATATTCAATAGGAAAGTCAATAGAGGTCAATCTATAAGATATATTATCACGTGAGAAAATAAAAAAAATTTAATAAGAGTACAACTGTCAAAAAATAATTGCAGTTCCCTATGTGGTGAACGAAATGTAATTAAACTTTTGGTTAAGCTCATAATTAATTGCCATAATAGTATTCATCTTACATATAACTACTTCTTTTCTATTTAAAACAAAGCATATGACTAGAGAGGGGATGCAAGATTTTTTTTTTTTTAACGGATCGGAATAGTATTTCGTCAGTTATCCAACGAAATACCCATTTTGGTATTAAAAAAAAAAAGGACATGCTATTTTTGTCTATTAGCTTCAAAAACAACTCCAACTTCCTCACAGTTTCTTGATCTTCTACTTTTAATTTGAAAATTAAAAATTCTTCATGCTTATTAACAGAAAATAATCTCCAACGACTATTCACAATTTGAACATAGAAAATGACCCAACAAATGATACAAATATCTTTATGTTATATTTAGCAATCTTACTTTCCTCACAATTTTTTCATCTTTTTTTTTAACTGTTGTTCTATGAAAATGACTAACTAAAAGAACATTTTATAATATAAATTTATACCTTTTTAATCAGTAGCTTCAACGATTTTTTAAGTATTTTAATTGTAGTTCGTTAACCAATAAACTTTACTAACATTTTTTAAAAGCTTTTTTTAATTGAAGCAACGACTGAAATTACCAACTATTGATTAATTAAACTTGTAACTTTTGTTTTCTTTATTACAGTCTACTACACTAAGTATAACATATAAATAAATCAAAAAAATAAATGTGAACTAATTTATAATGACTAAATCAAAAAATATATGTAAAAACTTATAAAATTAATAAATTACGTCAATTTGAAGAAGATTATGGAGCAAAAGTTGAGAAATTCTTGTGATAGGATTAGTAGAAGAAGAAGAAGAAGAAGAAGAAGAAGAAGAAAAGAATCAAGAACGGAAGAAGAGAAAGAATGGAGGTAGAGGAAGAACAGAAAATGGAGAATGGAGAATGGAGGTAGTCCGATTATTTATAAATTGGATGAATGCAATTGTAAGAAAATGTTAGCTCTTTCAACTGTCAAGACCAAGGAATCCGTGTAAAGAAAATTGGGATTTGACTTGCCCATGCTAAAAAAATTGTCCCTGCATTTCGCAAAGTATGCAACGAAATATAAAAGATATATAACAACAATGATTCTTAAAGTGTACGATAAACCTACTAAATAGCTTCCTTTTTAGCTTCTTCTGAAGGATGCAATAATGCTTGGACATAATTCTTAAAGTGTACAATAAACCTACTAAATAGCTTCCTTTTTAGCTTCTTCTAAAGGATGCAATAATGCTTGGAGATAATTCTTAAAGTGTACAATAAACCTACTAAATAGCTTCCTTTTTAGCTTCTTCTGAAGGATGCAATAATGCTTGGAGAAAATTGTTAAAGTGTACAATGCTTCTGCCAAGATTCTTAAAATGAATTGAAACCTACTAAATAGCTTCCTTTTTAGCTTCTTCTGAACGGATGCAATAATGCTTGGAGAAAATTAAATATGACAACAATGCTTCTGCCAAGATTCTTAAAATGAATTGAAAGCTACTAACTAGCTTCCTTTTTAGCTTCTTCTGAACGGATGCAATAATGCTTGGAGAAAATTAAATATAACAACAATGCTTCTGCCAAGATTCTTAAAATGAATTGAAAGCTACTAACTAGCTTCCTTTTTAGCTTCTGACTTGTCTAATTATTTAGATTTGCATTTCGCAAAGTATGTAACGAAAAATAAAAGCTTGAAAAAAGAGCTTCTGACAAGATTCTTAAAAAAAAATGGATTTGACTTGTCCATGTAAAAAGAAAAGAACTAATTTCCAAGTAAAAAAAAAATTGAAAGCTATTGACTAGCTTCTGACAATTTTTTATCCTTGCATTTCGCAAGGTCAACATCATCATATAAAAAACTTAAATTTGACAAGTCCATGACGAAAAGTTATTCATAAACTTGGATTACTCCAATTTTTTATTTTACATTTTCGGTGCATATGCAACGAAATGCAACAAAATTTACATTATAAATAACTCTAACCGGTCATTGTTATCTTCAGGTGAGCGTTTACAAGCAAGAGCCATTTTTTTTTTATTTTGCATTTCGCAAATTATCCAAAATCTTCGACTGAGACTTAAAAATCCATTTACTATCCAAAAAATGTCGAACAAAAATGAGAACACTCCTGGAAGCTCTTCCTCACCTTTTGCTTGGGCATTCCCGGAAAACAGAAATGATAGCTCCAGTTCAGAGTCACCCAACAGCGACTTGGGAACATGGGATCCATATGATTTTGAGATGGACATGTACAACCCGCACATGCTTGACGAACGAGAGGATGATTTTCGGATGCTGAAAAAATCAGATCCATGTGAGTACTACTGCGGATTACGCCGTGAATGGGAGCATAGGTACCATGAGTCAAATATGCCCATGAATGAGCTTGAGCAACTGGGGGCACCCAAGCCACGTCGATTCTCTGTGTGGATGGAACGCAGGGATATGATAGAATATGAGATAGCTGTGAAACAAATTCGAAAGGAGAATAATAGGATGTTGGTGAGACGTTGTAGGTACTATATCCTTAAGCTCGCTGAAGAACAAGCTGCAGCAACAAATCGAACGCTAACAGAACATGAAAGAGCAAGTGTTTTAGCACACGAACTTTACAAATCGGATGATGATATGCCTAACGAACTCCCTTAGACCAACTATGTGTTATGTTTTTTAATTTTCAATTATAATGTAATTTTATGTTCATTCAATAAAGTGTTGTGTAAGTTCTATCCAACAATAACTGTTAAATTAAAGACAAAATTAAACTCTACAATACGAACCGTTTATATTTTAAAGTAAGGACGACAACATATTATTGAAGGACGACAACATATTATTAAAGATTACATAAAATAACAATAACATAGAACTCATGAAAAAACTTAACAGTAAACAAGCAACAACAACTACTGAGTACGATTGGGGCAACGATTTTCGTTATGACCGGTTTGCCTGCAAGTTCCACACCTCCTAGCCATGCGAGCAGGAGCAATATCCATTTCATTCCTCCTTCTAGTTGTTCTCTGGGCTCCAGAAGTTCGCTCGTATGCAGTGTTTGCAATTAAACAGAAGGGACTTGCAGGCCAATATGCCTCATCACCTAAGGGAGAAAACTTTCCACTGTATGTTTGCTTGTAATACCTACAACTGTAGTACTTGCTAACATAGTCCTTAGGCTGAATTTTACGGATCCGACAAAATTTAATTGCATGGGAACATGGCATGTGGTAGTTTTTCCATTTCCCACACGAACATTTTTTTCCATTGTCAGAGACTTTATGGACATTTCCACCCTTACCTTCGTGTGCAAATGTCAGAATCTCGAAGACCCCAGTCACAATGTTATAGTTCATCATATCAGTGTGCATAGCGGCCCTATCCCAATATTCATGGAACTTTTTATCAACACTGGGCGGCCAAGTCTTCTTATTTACCATTAGCAGAGCAGCAAGGGCGCTTCTTTTAACAAAATGATCAACAAGATTTTTAAAGGTCAAGCGAACCATGGCAGTAACAGGCAATCCACGGGCTTTCTTCAATAAACCGTTGTAAGACTCAGAGACATTTGTCGTCATAGCCCCCCACCTATAACCACCGTCCTTATACAATGTCCATTTTTCCTTCGGAATCTTGCTTAACCACATATGCGCTGCAGGTGACAAAGTTTTAATTTGTTGCATCCTCATTTGGTATTTATTCTTCTGGTGCTCTGTAGCAGCCAACTACATTAGCTTCTCAAGATCAGAGTAAATAAACTTTTTGTTAAAGTTGCTTTTTAAATGTCGAACACAAAATCTATGATGTGTGGTGGGTGGCTGTAACCATTCATGTGTCATTACACATTGCAAGATCCCTTGGTGACGGTCAGAAATTAGTCCAATGCCTTTTCTATGACAAACAACATGTCTCCATAATAAACTGAGAAACCAAGTCCATGACTCATAGCTCTCACGTGCTACTATAGCATATGCAAGTGGAAAAATATTTCCGTTTGCATCAATGCCAACAGCAATCAACAATTTCATCTCATACTTACCATAGACATGGGTGCCATCTATTGAGATGACCGGCCTGCAACTTTTGAATCCATCGATACTTGGTTTAAAGGCCCAGAAAAGATACTTGAAGATGTGTTTGCCTTGCATTGTAGTTGACTCGTGTGTCCACTCAACAATAGTGTCCGGATTGAAATGTTCTAGGGCAGCCATGTATCGAGGCAATGCCCTAAAATAACCTTCGAAATCACCATACACCATCTCAAAAGCTTTCTTACGCCCTTTTTGCGCTTTTCTATAACTAGGAGTATAGTGATGGATGCCTTTTATAGTTTCCTGAACAAACTTAATACTGATTTGTGCATTGATCATAACATATGGTATCAATGAAGTAGCAATCATGTTGCTATTCAAATTGAAATGATCCTCTGTATAATCATCCGTATCACAATTATGTGGCTCAATCATTTTTCCTGCTTTCCACATACCACTTCCGATCAACGAAAAACGGATCATCCAACTACAACCTTCTTCGTGCCGCTTGCAAATAACCTTCCAAAATGTACCTTTGACTTGATCTGTTTTATATTCTTTTTTGTGAGCTATATTATAGAGCCTCACTGCACCTTTCATTTGCTTCTTGCTGTGAAATAACATACCTATTTGCATGTCCAAGAAAAAATATCAACTCCTAATTACACCAATTAAAATCACAAAATTCAAAAATAATATATTATTACAAAAATTAGTCGCACGAAACTAACCTGATTTGATAACTTTAGGATTACTAGAATTCCAAAGTGAAGCCCGAACAGACCCGTTATCTCTCATGTATGCAAAATCTTCCGGTTCTACTTCTTCTGTATTATCCAAATATGGGATCACATTTGAATGATAATTATCACTAACATTACTGGGGGCCGCAACATCTTCATCAGAATCGTCACCGTCAGCAGACGATTGATCATCGTCCGTCCCGTCATGATCTAATGGACTATCGCTATCCGACTCATTTATTATATCATTAGCTAAATCGTTATTGCTCACAATTTGTGTGAGTTGAGTCAACGTGGGGTTATCTTCAAAATCGTTATGCCTATAAATAAGAAAAATTCATAGAATTTACGAGTCAAATACAATTATACAATCCATGAATAAAGTGAATAAAATATATTTATATTTACCTATCACTGTCCAATTCACTTGGACCAGGATGTGAAGGGTGTCGTACATTACAATTCAAATTATGCAACTGCGTAGTAGCATTATTTGGTCCTCCCGTCTCACGATTTTGTCCACTCCAATCAAAGTTATGATCATGCGTTGAAGCCATACCATCATACTGTGTACCATAATTAGTTGTATCATTTGACTGACTACCAAATCTTACAATTGTTTGTTGTTGAACTACACCCCTTGAAAAACCAATATTCAAACTTGGGAGATAGGTAGTACCTCCAAAATCGAACTCATTGTCGGTCGATACTTCAACCTGGGTAGAGCGTTGAACTGTAGCATACATGTCAAGCGCCGCTATGCATATGTGATTTTTAAAAATCTCAGGACAACGAAGAAATGACGATAAAGATTCATCGTCCGTAATTGGCATCTCACCATAAATTGGTGAACCATCGGCTGTAAATGAACTTGGACATCGTCCGGTTATAACCACCGATAGTTCAGGATCATTTACGAACATTTTACTCCTTAAGACGCGTTGCAGACGATCATATTTTAGGAAATTGGAAACTTTTGCCCTATTTCAGGACCACGGTTGTATCTAACCGAACCAGCTTCATACACAACTTCACCACCCCAAAATAAATACACTTTAACATGAGTTTCCGTCATATTTTATGAAATATATGAGAGAAAAAATAAAAGTTGAAGGATATGAAACAGATAAGAGAAAACAATAGATGAAAGATATGAGATGGATAAAAGAAAATTGAAAGACTAAGGATATACCATAAGTAAAGATAGGACAATATTTATAAATGAAGAAAAGTAAAAAATTTCGCAAATTAAGTCACGAAATGTAAAAGATATTATTTTGACAAGTATTCAATGCTCGTCTGAAACTGATTGAACCAACAGAAATGAAACAAAAAAATAAAATTAAAACCATAGCGATATGGAGAGCAGTAAAACGGTAAAAAAAGGGGGGGGGGGGGGGCGGAGGTTTCGTTATATACCTGCGAAATGGAACAAAACATTTCGTTGGTATATAAAAAATTATTTTCCTATTTCGTTTTTATATAAATGAACTACAAATATATATATATATATATATATATGTATGTATGTATGTATTCCTATTTTAAAATTATTTTCCTATTTCGTTTTTTAATACACGAAATGCAAAATATATATATATAATTTCCTATTTCATTTTTTTATTCACGAAATACAAAAAAAAAAAACCAATTTCTTTCATTAGATTACGAAATGCAAAAAGCCAAAAAAAAAACAAATCAGTTTCCTTCATTAATACACGAAATACAAAAAAAAAAATAAAAAAAAAAAACCTATTTCGTTCATTAATACACGAAATGCAAATATATATATATATATATATATATATATATATATATATATATATATATATATATATATATATATATATATATTCTAATTTACTTTTTATATGAACAAAATAAAAAAAAAATATCCTATTTCGTTTTTTAATACACGAAATGCAAAAAAGAAATATAATTTCCTATTTCTTTTTTTATTCAAGAAATAAAAAAAATAAAAACACCCATTTCGTTTACTATTTCACGAAATGCTAAAAAAAAAAAAAAAAAAACAGGTAAGTTAATTAATATTCACGAAATAAAAAAAAGGCTATTTTGTGAATTGTGTCGCGAAATGCAAAAAAAAAAAAAAAGGCTATTTTGTGAATTGGGCAACGAAATGAAAAAAAAAGAATTGAAAAAAAAAAGCCATTTCGTGAATCATGCAACGAAATGCCAAAAAAATTGTTTCTTTCATTTATTTCATGAATTGCAAAAAAAAAAAAAAAAAACCTATTTCGTGATTTGTGTCACGAAATGCAAAAAAAAATATATATATATATATATATATAAATCACTTTCTTTTTTATTCAGGAAATAAAAAAAAAGGCTATTTCGTGAATTGATACACGAAATGCAAAAACAAAAAAGGGCCATTTCGTGAATCATGCAACGAAATGCCAAAAAAAAAAAATTGTTTCTTTCATTTATTTCATGAATTGCAAAAAACAATCTATTTCATGTTTTGTGTCACGAAATGCAAAAAAAAAAAAAATTACAAATTACTTTCTTTTTTATTCAGGAAATAAAAAATAAAAAAAAAGAAGGCATTTCGTGAATTGATACAGGAAATGCAAAAAAAAAAAAAAAAAAAAAAAAAAAGTGTTTCTTTCGTTTATTTCATGAATTGCAAAAAAAAAATACAAATTACTTTCTTTTTTTATTCAGGAAATAAAAAATAAAAAAAGAAGGCATTTCGTGAATTGATACACGAAATGCAAAGAAAAAAAATAATAAATCAATTTCTTCATTTAATACACGAAATTAAAAAAAAAAAATCGCCTATTTCGTGGATTGTATCACGAACTGCCCATTTGGGTCTATAAAAAAAAAAAGCATACCATTTTTGTTCAATGTATGTAAAAAAAACCCATTTTGGCTCCGAGCTCAGATTATTCCGACCTAATCTAATTACATGAGTTCCTCACATATTATATAGAGCCTGTTTGGATGGGCTTATTTTAAGCAGTTTATAAGCTGCAAACAGCTTATAAGCTAAAAAAATAAAATAAGTTGGGGTGGCCCAACTTATTTTTTTGACTTATAAGCTGCTTTAGATAAGCTAAGTCAAACGGGTCCAATTATTTTTTTGAGCTTATTTTAAGCACAAAATCACTTTAAGCTGGCCAGCCAAACACTCAAAAAGCTGAAAACAGTTTATAAGCAACTTATAAGCCAATCAAAACGGGCTCATAGTATATACATACTTGAAGTCCTTTCTTTTGGCAGAGATATATATCTCAACACAAAATCTTCCTATCATGTTAGGGTGTCCTGGGTTTTCTTCTTTAATCTTTGTTAGTTTCCGGCTCCTAGTTTTGTACTAGGAGAGCTTGTTGAATCCTGGGGGATACACCTATACCGGGTGAAATATCCTTAAGGACAGTGTCTTAATCGACATGCCTCAAGCTATGTGAATTCATTGAAGTGTTCGTGATCGAATATTTTTCGTAAGATTTCCAACAATCTTAAGGATATTTTTTGCTCTATTCTTACGGAAAATCAATAGATAATAACTTAGTACAATCTGTCTAAGTTCTAGGTATGCTTCTGTTAATATTTTATGCTAAGCGTACTTTATTTTAGATAGATTTTGCGTCTTTATGATACATATAATCTTCTTTCTATTTTAGAAGTATTTATGTTTGTAAATTTTTTGCTGCTGTGGATTTGATTGTTAATATGAATTTAGTGCACATCAGACCATACAAATGTTAAATATTTCATGTTCTATCAATATTGAAAAGGTTGATAAAGCCATTGGATAAATATCTCGTTCTATAATTGTTGTAAAGCGATCTAACCACACCTAGGTTGTATAAGACATTTTTTTATGGTCTTCTTAACACCAATTGGGATGCAGAGACCAGAGGCGAATCTAGGATTTGAAGGTTGTGGGTTCGCAGTTAGGGCTGCTTACCGGTCTGCTCGGTTCGATTAGATTTTTTTTGTTATTGATTCGATTTATTGGTTATTAGTTTGTACACAAGCTAAACCGATAACCGAACGAATAAGATATTTGTTATCAGTCATCAGTTATTCGGTTAGCGGTGCTTAATGGTTCAGTTATTGGTTTAGCGGATAAAAAAATGCCTTCTAGGGGCCAACGGTCCGGTTTAACTTATAACTAAATATCGATAAAACAATAGCATTCTTTACGGTTCATTTTATTGGTTAAACCAAAATTTGCACACTCTTATTCCCTTTGATCTCAAATTAATATACAATAATAAGCGAATAAAAGAATGAGTATCGATATTCAATATGTATTTAAAAAATTACAAATCAGTCAAACACAACATATATATATATATATATATTAAGAAGAAATGTATTACAATATAAGAGGAAAACTAAAAAAAAATGAGGAAGAAGAACGAAAGGACCTGATACAAAATGAAAGAACCAACAACATTGTTTTAGAACCCGAAGCTTTCTCACTTTTCATTATTTTTTGGTTTCAAAATTGATTTGAAGAAGTGAGATTGGGCAAAACTAATACTTCCAGCAAGTTTTAAATTTGTTGTGGTCACATTTTATTTTGACTTTTGTGATTTTTAAAAGGAAAAAGAGAAATAAAATAAGGCTGTGATTTTTTGTTTAAAACAAAAAACAGAGTGGAGTTTATAAAAAAAAATGGCCTGAGGTATCGATCCCTGGTCCCTGGGTGTTTTGTTTAGAACAAAAAATAGATGGAGTTAAAAAAAAAAAAAAAAAAAAACCGTGGCCAGGAGCATCGATCCCTGGTCCAAGAGGGCGATGAAACTTAGTTGGTTCCCTTTATCCGCGGAGCTATCTGCGTGACTTTTTGGGTTACCATGTCAAATTATCTTATATGTTAAAAGTTTTCCCATTATAAATACAAAGTTCGGGTGAAAGTTATGGGTTCCCTGAAACCCACACGAGGCACTGTAAATCCGCCCCTGGCAGAGACTTAGTGTGTGATTTAATCATGTGACTTTTGAAATTGAAAATCTGTTTTGGCTAAGTATAAGATCTTTCTTGGTGAAGTATCTCATATCTATTTGTTTCCCAAGCAAAGTAAATTAAATGATTACATGGGTTATTGTTAAGATGATAGTATAATATTTTTGTTTTTAACTTTGATTTGTGCATAAGTTATATTTGGATTATCATGTGGTGATTTATGAAATAACTGTGGTCTTGTGTGTGGCAAATTAAGTCGTAATACCCCTAAATGTGAAAAAGATTCAGAGAAATGATAATCCCGCTAAGTAAAAACAAGTTTGAGCAAGCGGATGATATAATTGTTGTGGTCATTTCTCAAGCGAATCTTGTGGCTAATGTGAAGAGATTAGGTGTTAGACCCTAGTGCTAGTGAGCATATTTGTGTTAACTAAATTAATTTTGTGTCCTACACCCAATTAGTTGAAGAAGAACAATGATTTATTTATCTTGGTGATTCAAGAACTACTTAAGTCAACCAAAATAATATTTTTGTGGGCAATGGATATTGTAATCATAGTTTATTTGTGCCTGTAATTTTTTTAAATAAATGATGAAAATATTAGTATGGATACTTACTTTTCTCATATTGCTTTCTTAAAAAATTAGTTGATGATGACATAGTGTGAGTAAATTTTGTATAATTATTTGGGTGAAGGTATACTAGTTTGTCATTTATAAGATGAAATATCTTATGAGAAATTAGCAATACTTCTAACGAATTATGAAACTATTATTCTTATTTTAAAAGTTTTGAAACTGTGGGGTTTACGGTGTCATGAGTTCTGAAAATATTATTCCCCTATCTTAAATTTTTGAAAATGTGGGGGTCACGGGGTCTTTCTAGAGTTATGTTGAGAGAATTGTTATGATAATATTGCACGTGGTCTTTTGTTATTCGAAATGATTTTGGAAATGAGAATTTGTGAAGAAGAAAAAGTACAAGGATAGAAAAATATTTTGGTGAAAATTTGTATACTTATCTTGTTGATAATGATCATAAAATATATTATGGTGTTATTTCTTCTCTTGGTGTATTATTTTGGAGAGAAGCTACTCATGATAATGTGTTATGATGAATTAATATTTATTGTACTAGAGGGGGTACAATAATGCTCTCAAAAATCATCAGTGATTATGTGTTTACCAATTGTGGGGGTGTAATAATATGAAAATCATCCAAGTAGATCATAATAAAATCTGAGTTTATGGTTAGAGTTGGCTAGTAATGTCTATATATTGTGGTTACCAAACAACATTTGTTGTAGTGAATAAATAAAAAAAAATTGGGAAGAAACAAGCAATAACCAAATTGCACTACGAGGTAACAACGGACGAAATACCCAAGTCGAAACTTCCCACACTATTTGAACTAAGAGAAGACAATAAACACTAACACAAATGGAAATCCAGGCAGCAACTATACCAACAATAAAATAGCAAAGCAAGCAAAAATAAATCGAATGGAAGAGACACCAAATTTACGTGGTAAAACCCCTTCAAGGTGAAGAGGAAACATCCACGGGACCTCCGGCCCACAAAAGCTCCACTAAAAACAACAAGAGTTACAACAATTTTCACAAAATGGCTACAACAATAAAGCCAAGCACGGAGCAACAATACATAAAAGATAGCACCAAAACTAGCGAAGAAAGGAGAGAAATCACCCCCAAAAATGAGCTACTGTTCGTACTAAAAAACTGGAGCTATAGACAACAAAATCTGATCACGGCCAGTGAAATCGAAGAAACGGATGTTGAGAACCCTCAGTTCAAATTTCAGCACGATCCAACGGTTAATGAATCGGGAAACGTAATTTAAAGCGGACTGTTGTAGCAGAAAATTTCTGAACGAAAATCTGCTTTCTCTCTCACATTTTTCTCTCTATATGGCTGCTATGAATTCACTCTTATGTTCTGAAAATAAGACCTAAATTGATCCTATATATAGAGGAAATCTTGGGCAAAATTGGTCTGGTCCAAATTGGATTGGGTTTTATTAATCCAATTCCACATATGAAGGGAAAACCCAAAAACCTAACAATTCTCCCCCTCCCGACTATGTGGAAGAAACCGCCATCTCAGCGATCAAGAAACACTCTAAATCTAGACTTGCAACCAAGCCCAGAACAACCTGAATGAATGACATCTTCACAACTGGAGAAAAGATTTCATCAAAATTAACTCCCTTTTCTGATTAAAGCCCTTGACAACTAATCTAGCCTTGTACCGTGGAACAGGGTTATCATCTTTATGTTTCACCCTGAAAACCCACCTGTTTTTCAAAGCTTTTCTATCTCTAGGAAGCTTAACCAGATCAAATGTATGATTATCATGCAAGGATTTAATCTAATCTTGCATAGCATCAAACCACTTTTTTTTTCTTCACTATCCATGGCCTCATCAAAACTTTCAGGTTCTCCCCCATCAGTAAAGATTACAAACTCATTGGGAGAATAACGAGATGAAGGTAATTTCTCTCTAATAGATCTTCTGAGAGAACTCTCTGGAACATCAATAGCAACTGGTTGCTGGACAACCACATCATCTTCCACTGGAGCATCAACAATATCATGCTGGTCATTCTGAACATGATAACTATCTTCATTATCAACTTGATCTTCATTATTTTGAAGATTTTCTTCATGTGCAATAGTCACAGGAACTGGATCAACATCAACTAAGCTTTCATTGCTCTGAGAATCAACCTTCTCAGCTTTGTCAAAATCTTCAATTGTTTGGTCTTCAAAGAACACAACATCACATCTTTTAACAAGTTTCTTCTCAACTGGATCATAGAAACGATAGCCAAATTCGTCTTGACCATAACCAATGAAGATACACTGCCTAGTTTTAACTTCCAGCTTTGACCTCTCATCCTTAGAAACATGCACAAAGGCCTTACCGAAGACTCTCATATGAACATAAGAGACATCCTTACCAAACCAAACTCTGTCAGGGACATCACCATCCAAAGCAACAGTAGGAGATAAGTTGATAACATAAGCAGCAGTATTAAGTGCTTCTGTCCAAAATGAATCTAGCAACTTAGCATCTGAAAGCAAACATCCAACCCTCTCAACTAGAGTTTTGTTCATCCTCTCTGCTAAACCATTTAACTAAGGAGTCTTTGGAGGAATTTTCTGATGCCGAATACCTTGTTGTCTACAATAATTATCAAAGGGACCAATGGATTCACCACCATTATCTGAGCGGATGCATTTTAGTTTCTTCCCTGTCTGTCTCTCAACCAAGGCCTGAAAAGTCTTGAACACATCAAGTACTTGATCTTTGGACTTCAAAGGAAATACCCAGAGTTTGCGAGAATAATCATCAATAAAAGTCATAAAGTAAAGTGCACCACCACGAGAGCTTACTTTAAAAGGACCACACAAATCAGAATGTACCAACTCCAGTAAATCTAGCTTTCTTGAAGGCGAATGACTGTGAAAAGAAACTTTTTTCTGCTTCCCGGCTAAGCAATGAACACATCTCTTTAACTTTGCTTATTTCACTCCAGAAAGCAAATTCTTCTTAGCCAAATTATCAATCCCCTTCTCGCTCATATGACTCAACCTTCTATGTCATAACTTTGATGAAGTATCATTCTCTACCAAATTTACTGAGTCACTACAAATGGAGCCCTGAAATAAGTACAAGTCAGACATCTTGTAACCTCGAGCCACAACCATTGAACCTCTAATTAGCTTCCACTGGTCACCATCAACGGTTTGATCATAACCCTCATCATCAAGTTTTCCTACAGAAATTAAATTCAGCCTAACATCTGGAGCATGCTTGACATTGTTAAGAACCAACCTCGAACCATTATGCCAATACCAAGTACCTCAACCTCACTATCATTTCCCATTCGTAAATTTTCAAAATTACCCGGAGTATAAAAAAGAAAATAATTTCTTCTTTGGCGTGACATGAGAAGTGGCACCTGAATCCACAAACCAGGTAGACTCATCACAAACAATATTGATATCATTTTTACCACAAGCAACAAGAAGATCATTTTCAGCAACAACAACAACACAATTTTCATTACCGCCTTCTTTCTTTTGCCTTTTCTGGTCTCTCTTAAACTTGTAGCAATGTTTCTTGATGTGCCCTTTCAAGTGACAATAGTCACATGTAAGATTCTTGTACCTGGAGGATCTTGACTTGCTTCTACTTTTGCCTCTGTCATTCTGACCTCTGAAGTTACTTCTCCCCTTGTCTTTAGTAACCAAAATATCGGAGTGTGAAGCTGAAGAAGACGAAGCTTGAGATCTTCTTCTCATCTCTTCATTCAAAA
Source organism: Lycium barbarum (assembly GCF_019175385.1). NCBI lineage: Eukaryota > Viridiplantae > Streptophyta > Magnoliopsida > Solanales > Solanaceae > Lycium > Lycium barbarum. Next base: position 66,297,799 of record NC_083348.1, on the reverse strand, counting down.
CACCACTCTTAGCATATTCCATGTTACACCATCACTGGGAGCAGAATTAGTCAAAGAAACTCTAAGGGTTTCCCAAGAGTCTGTCAGAGTATTAAGAAGCCAAAGTCTCTGTATTTCTTCATCAAACTTGATACCCTTTCCAGACAGCTGATCAAGGACACCCTGAAAATCAATGATATGATCAGAAATAGGGCTGTCCCACAAGATTTTAGTAAAAACAACTTATTATTGCCAGTTTTCGAAGCATAAAGTGTCTCGAGCTTTTCCCATAAGATTTTAGCATTTGTCTCATTCACAATATGATTTCGAACATTATCTTCAACCCATTGCCTAATATAGCCACAAACCTGTAAGTGCTCACATTCCCAATCCTCATCTTTAATAGACTCGGGTTTCTTAGAAGTAAACACAGGTAAATGCAATTTCATGACAAGTGGAAGATCTTTCATCTTGCTTTTCCAAATATGGTAATTACTGCATTTAAACAAACCATCTTGTTCCTATTTGCCTCCATCATTCAAATAGACAATTGACACAACCAAATACAACCACAAGCTCTGATACCACTTTGTTGGGAAGAAATAAGCAATAACCAAATTGCACGACGAGGTAACAGTGGAAGAAATATCCAAGTCGAAACTTCCCACACTATTTGAACCAAGAGAAGACAATAAACACTAGCACAAATGGAAATCCATGCAGCAGCTATACCAACAATAAAATAGCAAAGCAAGCAAAAATAAATCGAATGGAAGAGACACCAAATTTACGTGATAAAACCCCTTCAAGGTGAAGAGGAAACATCTATGGGACCTCCGGCTCACAAAAGCTCCACTATAAACAACAAGAGTTACAAAAGTGTTCTCCAAATGGCTACAACAACAAAGCCAAGCACGGAGCAACAATACATAAAAGATAGCACCAAAACTAGAGAAGAAATGAGAGAAATCACCCCCAAAAATGAGCTACTGTTCGTACTCGACAACTGGAGCTAACGACAACATAATACGATCGCCACCGGTGAAATCGAATAACCAGATGTTGAGAACCCCCAGTTCAAATTTCAACACGATCCAACGGTTAACGAATCGGGAAACGTAATTTAAAGCGGACTGCTGTAGCATAAAATTTCTGGACGAAAATCTGTTTTCTCTCTCATGTTTTTCTCTCTATATGGCTGCTATGAATTCACTCTTGTGTTTTGAAAATAAGACCTAAATTGATCCTATATATAGAGGAAATTTTGGGCAAAATTGGCCTGGTCCAAATTGGATTGAGTTTTATTAATCCAATTCCACATAGGAAGGGAAAACCCAAAAACCTAACAATTTTCAATGGCAATAAAATATATCCGTTTGAGATATAAAGTGATAAAACAAACGTTGTTGTGGGATGAAATTATTTTCATGAATTATGTGATGCCTGAGGTGAATTTGACCGATTCACAAACTATAAGAAACATCGAGGGGAATGAGAATTTTTTGTCAATTGAGAAGATTAAAAATGATGGTAACCCAACCTATGTGATTGGAGATCCCATGAATTAGGTTCAAATAGATAATAACAAGTCATTAGTTGATCAAAAGTGCACTATTAAATTATGTCTCTTCCTATGGTGTGTGAATATAGTGTAAAACTGCAAGGCAAAGTGAGGTTGAGTTATATACTCTTAATCCAATTCATATCCTTTATACGTGGTGTATTGCTCTGCAGAATACACTAGATGATTGGAACTATATGAGTGTGGAGTGGTGCCGCTCTTATGAAATTGTTACAGATTCTATAGCACTCATGAATACCAGGACACGAGCACGACCTCTTAGCGCAAAACCGCGATAACGACAAAGATTGTGCGAGTAGAATGTGAAAGATAAGACGTTGGGCTTACAAAAGAGTTCTTGGTTAATAGAAGTTTTAGACTTCACGAATTATTCTATGAGCTTATTCTAATTTTATCTAGATCTGATTCATAATCTACGCTACATCAGATTTATGTATTGTACTTATATGTGAAAACCCAGCAAAATGTTTTTTCTCCTTTTTTTTTAAGATTTGTGAAAATCTAGAAAAACTTTCTCACTTTATTTCTCTATTATTATTTTAAGATATGTGGGGGATTGTTAAAAAAATAATATTAATATCTCAAAATAATAATCATACGTAGCCGGAGCATTTCTATTATCTGTTACTATTATTAAAACAAACAATTGATTCTACATTTTGATTAGCTTTGAATCCAAATTAAATCCTTGAATTGAGTTGTCTTAAGTAGCTTTTACTATATGGACAGTTACATTGACCGGTTGTGAGTCGTTGTCCTTCTAACTGTCTATATATTTCTTCTGTGGCATTAGCTCTTGATGGACTTGATTCTTTATCCACTTTAAGTTCCTGAATTATTCTGACCTAATCTAATTACATGAGTTCCTCACATATCTATATATAATATAAAGCTAAGTATAGACAAGGGGACGTGGCACCTCTCTATGGCCTCCATTGACATTTATCCTTTTTCTCAAATTTTTGACATTTTCCCCTTATATGATGTCTAGAAAATCTGGGGGAAAAAAATAAATACACATTCTTTATTCATTCCTTATTATTAAGATTATCATTGATTTCCTTTATACCCACGTCATTTCTCCACTCCTCATGATTATTAACTTATTGTCTCCTTTTTAATACCCACGTTTCATTCCCAATACTACTCAATTTGTCATTAATGATATCAAGCAGGTAACTGGCTATGAGCAGCAAAAATTTCCTTTCACTTATTTAGGAGCCCCAATATATAATGGAAGGAAAAAAGTTGTCTACTTTGGAAACTTAGTTTCTAAGGTTGCTAACAGAATGCAAGGTTGGCAAGGTAAGATGCTATCTCATGGAGGTAGAGCTATTCTTATTAAATCTATCCTTTATTCCATTCCTTTACATATTCTTTCTGTTATTCAAATCCCCAAAACTACGATTAAACAAATTGAGCAACTTATGGCAAATTTTTTCTGGAGTGATGGAGAAGGTAAAAAGAAAATGCACTGGATAGCTTGGTCGAAACTATGCTTCCCTACTTTAGAAGGTGAGATTGGCTTTAGATCCATCCAAGATATCAGTCATGCTTTTGGAGCCAAAGTTTGGTGGAATTTCAGAACAAAAGAATCTCTTTGGAAAGAATTTCTAGAAAAAAAAATATTGTCCTAGAGCCCATCCTGTCTATAAAAAATGGGCTACAGGGCAATCTCATATTTGGAAAAGACTTCTTGATTCCAGAACTCTTTGTGAAAAATTTATTGTTTGGAAAATTGCTAAAGGCAATATTTCTTTTTGGTGGGATAATTGGGTAGGTTTAGGACCTCTTGCTCAAATTTTTCCAAACAATTAACATTCAAAGAACATTAAAGTTTCTGATTTTATCAGTGATGGGGCTTGGAATTTCAACAAATTGCATACTATTCCATATTGTTAGTCATATTGCTACCATTGATATTTTGGACTATAGCAATGATTTGCATGTTTGGACACCAAATCAAAATGGCGTTTTTACTACTAAATCTGCTTGGCAAGTGTTAAGAAAGACTAAAAGCCTTACTTTTACTGCCTCCAAGATCTGGCAAAAAAAGATACCTTACAAGATCTTTTTTTTTAAGCTCAGGTTAATGGACAACAAACTACCAACAGATGAAGCATTGCAAAGATTCAAAGTCCATGGACCTTCAAAGTGCATTTGCTGCAAAACAGGAAACATGGAAAGTGTAGATCACCTATTCAGAGAAGGAGAGCTAGCTGATGCAGTTTGGGGATTCTTTTCTAGTAGCTGTGGCATTACAATCAGACAAGGAAGAATAAGAGATACACTTATTACATGGTGGCTTAGCAAGACAAAAAACAGAGTACATACAGTTCTTGTACACTGTCTACCTCTATTCATCTGTTGGGAAATCTGGAAAGTAAGATGTAGTCACAAGTATGATGACATTAGAAGATTCTCAGGTACCACCATCAATAGGATTATATACCAGATTCACTTGTTGCTGTCCTGCCAATTCCCTCGAATGTAAATTCAGCAACATTGGGCCAACACTATTCTATACATTGAAAAGCTCAAACCTAGGATCAACATTAAAAGTCTTAGGTGGAGTAAACTTAGCCTTGGTAGATTCAAATTGATCACTGATGGGTGCAGCAAAAGAAATCTAGGTGACTCAGGAGGAGGTGGTGTTCTGAGAGATAGCAATGGTCTTTTGATTATGGCTTACTCAGAATACTATGGAGAATGCAGTAATAATGTAGCTGAATCCAAAGCAATTCTCTATGGAATCCAATGGTATATTGCAAATGGATATGAATGTGGATATTGAATCTGACTCTATGATCATTATCAACATGATCAATGATCAAAACAGTGTCAATAGGCATATTCTGCACATCATAAGTCAGATCAACAACTTAAATAAACGAGGCAACTTCAAGTTCCACCATTGCTATAGGGAGGTAAATAATCTAGCAGATTATTAGGCTAATTTGGGTGAGAGAGAAAAGCAAAACTCTTCTTCACACAGGATTTGGCCCTACCCAATGGGGCTAAAAACTGGTTGAAGAACGACATGGAAGGAACTCCAAATTTCAGAATTCGAGCTCAGAGGAAGACTTTTATTTTTGATAATGATTAATTTCGATATTGTTGTTTCGGGCAGATATATATTGCCTTGCTTGTAACTAAGGATCTTAGAAACTATCCAACTTGATACAATATTCAATACGAAAATGAAAGAAAAAGGACAAGAAAAATAAAGGATAGATAATTTGACACAACTAAAGACCCAAATTAGCAACCAAAGTTCTTGAATTAACTTGACCTCTAATTTAGGAACTAAAGAGCATCAAACTCTTAGGATGACCAATAGGGATTTGATACCCTAATAACCAATCCTCTCACAAGATTCACAATCTCTAGCTTAGCAAGCTCTCAACACTCAAAATGAGTTTACAATTTCAAGATATCAATAGTCAAAATAGTCTAAGTCTTCTAAATGAAAGAAACTACTATTTATACTAAGGCTCAAAAGAAGACAACTACACTATTACACTTTTACCCTTAATGAAGTTAGGGCCTTGTTCGGGTGTCTTCTTTTGGGAACAAAGCTTGAATTTGCAAATCTTCAAGTAATGGCCACATTGCAAGTATGGTCATCTTCAACCCTCTTCTCCAAACCATCCTCCCATGCTATCATGAGCACTTGAAATCCCCGGAAAGGTGCTAGAGTGTATTCAAGTATGTCCCTCCTCATGAACAATGCTTGCATCGCTTGAAGTTCCCTCGCTTAGCTCCTTGTAAAAGGTCTTGATGCCACTCGAATTGTATCACAACTTGTATGCCTAATCCCATGTATACTTTCACTGGGACTTTTTTGTACATGGATGAATTGTTCATCCTTCTTATTTCCCAAGGTGGGTTGGACAAAAAGCCAACACACCAACTATGTATTTTTTGTTACAATCAATACATAGATTAGGCAATGCCTAATCACCACCTATGGTGGTTTGAAAAAAAAAACACATTCACTGTCTTCTTATTCCTAAACGGTTTGTCCCACTTCTTTAATTAATTAGACTACATAATGGGTAGTAATATCTATGTCATTTCATATTCTTTGCAAGTAGGTATTTATAATTTACAAGATGCTGGAAATATTTGAATTGGAATGTGTAGACAAATACTTTCAGCGATAGTATGTTAGTAAGTCTGCTCATTCATCTTTTTTACTCTAAGCTATGTGTCTTCTTTGATTGCTTTCGGTGTACTACTTTTTTTGCAAAAATGTTAAGTGGTTGTTTTCTTAACCAAGCTACACCTTATCTTTTCTATTTTAAAATCTTTTGTATCTAAATGTGTTTCTGTGTTTTGTTATTTTCCAGGGGAAGGGGCGTGTGGAAGTAAAGAACATGACAAAGAGTTAAGGTGTGATGCTTTATTATTTCTTCCACCTTTTATTAGTTAGATCAACACAATTCTTCTATTTGAATTTGTTTTTCTATTTTCTTTTTTATATGTATCTTTCCATTAAATATTTACTTTTTGTTAGTTATGTGTATTTGGAGAAGTTTTAGATCAATAAGGGATTTTACAATGTAGATGTTAAAAGAAGATGAGAATGCAAATTTAATATTTTTGTTTATATTCAAATATTTAATATATGTGATTGTTAATTTGTATTGCGGTAATGAATCTTGAAAATAGTATGTCTGAAATCTCACTGATTACCTATCTTTATTATTTTTCAATTTATTTGAAAAATGAACGAGTATGAAATAAGAAAGAAACAAAAAAGAAAAGAAAAATAGAAGATATAAAACCAATTGTTAATTAGTAATAAAATAGACTAAAATTTGAAATTTAATCACTTTGGACTTGAAGAATTTTTTTTTCTTTTAAGAAATATTATTGATGTTTTTTCTCCATAAATTTAATTGAGGTTTTTTACGACCGCGCGATGCGCGGACAAATTAATTAGTTATATATTATATACATATTTGAAGTCCTTTCTTTTGGCAGGAATATATATCTCAACACAAAATTCTCCTATCATATTATAGTGTGCTGGATTTTATTCTTTAATCTTTGTTAATTTCTAGCTTCTAGTTTTGTACTAGAAGAGCTTGTTGAATCTTAGGGGATACACCTTGTAGACAATAAAATTCGCGTCGAGAAAATAATAATCGAGACAGGAAAATATCGTAACAATCTTTGTATTTGATTTCAGAATATGAGTGTTACAATCTCTATGATTCCTCTGATTCGTCTTTTCAACAATAAATTCAAGGGCTTTTGAGCTTGATCTTAAACTTGATGGATTTGATTTTGACTTGGACTTGAATTCAAGGGCTTTTGAGCTTAGTCTTGAATCTTCGTTTTGATCTCTAGAACTTCTAGAGAAATACTTGAATGCTTGAATGCTTTTAGCTTGTAGAGAAATCTTCAGCGTTTGATCCACGAGCTCTCTCTTGCTTCTTGTTAGAACTTCTGTCCCCTCTTCTGAATTATAAGGCCCCTATTTATAGTTGTAGGATGGAGGAGTTGTGATAAGGACAGGCTTCTTTCGACCAATCAGAATTAAGCTGACATGCCGATATTTGATTGGCCGGAACATGTCACTTGTACACATGGCGCATCTTCATTGGTCTTTGATTTGTCTAGGCATGCTGCATCATTTTGACACGTGGCATGATTCTATTGGCTCTCTCGCATGACTTGGCGTGCCACGTCATTTGACATGTGGCACCAAAGTGGGCCTCTAGGAAGATGACTGTCACGACCCAACCCCGTAGGCCGTGACTAGTGCCCGATCAGGGCACTCAATCACATTCTAGTATATAGCAGAAGCCGACAAGGCTTTAGTTCCAATTTAGATAATTTCCAGAAAACATTTCGGCAGAGTTTCCTTTGTTTTACGGACTATCCCATATACCCTGCACGCAGAAAATACCAACAAAGGCCACACAGGGTAACATTTAAATATATGCGGACCGGCCGCCGCGGCGAATGGGATCGCCCAAACACAACATATACACACAGCTGTACAGAAAGATCCCAACCCACGAACATGTCCACAGACCTCTAACAGACCGACAGAATCATATGACGGGACAGGGCCCCGCCGTACCCATGAACGAGAATATACATATATAGAAGTGACAGACTATACCAAAAGATGGCTCTGAATAAAAGAGCGCTCCAAAATAGCAGAATGAGATCCTAAGCAGACGGATCAACAAACCTATCGTCGGTACCTGCGCGGCATGAAAACGCAGCCCCCGAAGAAAGGGGGTCAGTACGAAATATGTACTGAATATGTAAAGCCTGAGTTGCAGAAACAAAATCATAACTGGTGCAGAACATACAGAAAGTAAACGGAAAATCCAAAGTATCAGATACATATTTCCAAAACATGCAGAGTGTGTACAGAACATATGTCATATCAAATTCGGCCCCTGCCAAGGGACTCGGCAGACAGAACGTGGCCACCCTCCCGACGCTGGTGCCACAACACAGAAGAATCAGAATAGAGGCATAACCCCGTAACATAACATATCATATCAGATGTCCATAGTAAATCATATCAGAACAAGCGTACATGGCACAGCATATTCCACAAACCCATGTACGCGTATACCTGCCCCCTCACATCGAGGCACGACGAACAATGCAGAGGATCACGCTTGACAACATATCCTGGCCCGGGCTCAGTGTGGGAAACATTGGGGCATCCACGAATGGAGTAGTGAGAGACTAATGCAATTAAAATATCATGAATGTTTCCATAGACTCGATGAGGCATATCACAGACAAACCGATCCAATGAAGTCGGAAGGAATCATAGTAAATGAGTTTCGAGTATCAAAACAATTTATCAGACTTAATGGAATATTTAAAACAACGTTTGTTAGGTAATTAGAATGGTAGTCAAAACGTTTCTTTTAAGAACTATTCGAAAAGAAGACTTAAGTACATTAAGGGCAAAACCGGGAATAGTGGGCCCACCTCGGGACAAGCAAGGCGATGGGTCCAAATTACGCCCTTTAAGCTTATGGGATCACCTGTAAAGGTTCTACGGACATTATGTAGCTTTCCAAGGAGTTTAGAGAAGGTTTGCATAATTTCCAAGAAAACATACCAAAAGAGTTCAATCTTACTGAAAGAAAAAGTGATATTTTCACTTGCGGATTCCGAGGGGCAGAAAGTCTTTCGAGGCCCGAATTCGATCCTAATACACTTAGGCATGCCAAAAGAAGGATCGGGGTAGCTTTACATACCTTTTGAGCTTTTTACGCCTTTCCAAACTCACTTCCCGTTTCGTCAAAAATCTGCAATTGGTCAAGTTTACCAATTGTGAGTTATGAATACCAAAGTTTCAACTTAATGCATATTTGTCTACCGAAATTTCGGCAGCACTTCCCCTATACATATAGCACCCCCGAGAATTCAACTCGGCTCGAAATCATCAACAACAACCCAAACAACAACATCAACAACAACAACAAACATTAGAAACACAATATGGCGCAACTAGTTCTACTTGCCGACATAATGCCGTAATCTTTACTTTAACCTTGACTTTCAAACTAATCTCAACGATTTCACATTCATTATCAATCTAGATCACCACAACATAGTTTAGAAGCATTTCATATCGTTTTCCTCAAATTATACACACGATATACATAATATACAAACTTTCCGCCAAAGTCATAATTTATCCAAAACTCCTAATCTTTGGCATACGTATTCATAACATGATTCCATCTTCCAAATTCATCAATACCCATCATAATTTGCAACCTAATAACTTCATGTTCATAATGTCGTAAAATCATACTTAAGCGACATAAGTTTCTATATTCCATTTCAAAGCAAACTCATATTGTTTTACTTTCATTTACATTGCAAACATCACAATAACACACTAACACACTAAGCAAACTTAATTCATTTCCATTCCAACTCCAACACACCACACGGCCATGTGCTCTTTTTATCACTCCAACTCAAATCTTTCCACTTTCATTCCCAATATGCATTTCACCACAATCACAACTAGAATATAACACAAATTCAACACATTATGGCTATACAACATATACATACACACGGCCATACACTAATAACACACACCCACCTTGCAAACTTCCATTTCTCCATACAATCAACACATTTCTACATACTACAACACAAACAAGACTCCAAAACACAATAATAAGGGATGAATTCTTACCTTCTTACTCAATCTTCTTCACTTGACTGTATGATCAAGTTGATGAACCAAGGGCTCCTTCCTCCAAGACAACTACACCAAGTTGAGAAGGGACCTTGAATTAGTAGGAATTCAACAAGAGAAAAATTTTTGGAGCAAGATTTTTGGTGGTCAATTTCTATGGCCAAACCCGAAACCCCCTATTTTTTTGCTCTTGCTTTGCTTTGTTCTTTCTCTTCTAAGCTTCTTGAATATTCCCAAGAGTATGACTCATATATTAATTCCAACACATGGGAATTATTCATTAACTAGGTGGGTTTGGGCCTTAGCATGGCCGGCCACCCCCTATTATTGGGCCCAAATTTTTCTGGAGGGGTCGCCAATGCATTTGCGGAGCATAGACACATGGAATACCGGATGTACCGCTTCCAAATCAGATGGCAGATCTAACTCATAGGAGACATTTTCAATTTTCCGCACAATTAGATAAGGCCCAATATAACGCGGACTGAGCTTACCCTTTCTGCCAAACCGCATCACGCCTTTCATAGGCGATACCTTCAGGAATACCCAATCACCAACCTGGAATTCCAAAGGACGACGCCGTTTATCCCCGTATGATTTCTGTCGACTCTGGGCTGCCAATAGTCGTTCCCGGATAAGTTTCACCTTATCAACTGCCTGCTGGATCATATCTGGGCCAATTAACTCTGTCTCGCCAATATCAAACCAGCCGATAGGTGACCTGCATTTCCTACCATATAAAGCCTCGTACGGAGCCATCTGGTAGCTGTTATTATAAGAAAATTCAATCAATGGCAAATGATCCTCCCAGCTACCTCTGAAATCAATAACGCAGGCCCGCAACATATCTTCAAGCGTCTGGATAGTGTGCTCGGCCTATCCGTCACTCTGAGGATGGAAAGTTGTGCTTAGGCTCAGCTGAGTCCCTAATCCTTCCTGAAAAGATCTCCAGAAGTTCACTGTGAACTGAGCACCTCTGTCAGTGATAATAGATGTAGGAACTCCATGAAGCTTCACTATTTCTTTAATATAAAGCCTGGCATAATCCTCGGCGGAATAAGTAGTTCTGACGGGGAGAAAATGGGCTGATTTTGTCAGCCTATCAACAATAACCCAGATGGAATCATACTTCCGTGGAGTGCGAGGCAAACCTGTAATAAAGTCCATATTAATGATCTCCCACTTCCACGTCGGAATTTCCATTTCCTGCAACAGTCCACCCAGTTTCTGATGTTCAATTTTGACCTGTTGACAATTGGGACACTGGGCGACGAACTCTGCGATATCCCGTTTCATGCCATCCCACCAGTATAAGCATCGGAGATCATGGTACATCTTCGTAGACCCAGGATGGACCGAATAGCGAGCATAATGTGCCTCGCTCATAACCTGCTGCCGAAGACCTGCAATATCAGGTACACACAACCTGCCCCTGAATAATAAAGTCCCGTCCGAAGTGAACTCGAACGGAGTCTTCTCCTTATCATAGGTTGTGTCTCTGTATCGTGCCAAAACAGGGTCTTCATATTGATGCCGTTTGATATCTTCCTCAATAGATGATTCAGAAACCCCTCGGACAGAAATCCGTGTACCTCCAGATTCGGCCAGACGAACCCCAAGATTAGCCAACTGATAAAGGTCACGCACTATCTCTCTCCTGTCTGGCTGTAAATCTGCCAAGCTGCCCATAGATTTCCGGCTAAGCGCATCTGCCACGACATTAGCCTTTCCCGGATGATACAGAATATCCACATCATAGTCCTTCAGGAGCTCCAGCCACCTCCGCTGCCACAAATTAAGCTCTTTCTGCTTGAAAATATACTGGAGACTCTTATGATCTGTATAGATATCAACATGAACGCCATATAAATAATGTCTCCATATCTTCAGGGCATGGATCACCGCTGCAAGCTCCAGATCGTGAGTAGGATAATTCTTTTCATGCTTTTTCAATTGCCGAGAAGCATAAGCTATAACTCTGCCGTGCTGCATCAATACACAGCCCTATCCCACGCCAGAAGCGTCACAATAAATAACATATCCATCGGGTCCCTCTGGAAGAGTCAGAACTGGGGCTGTAGTCAGCTTCTCTTTCAGCAACTGGAAGCTTCGTTCACAAGCATCAGTCCACTGGAACTTGGCTCCCTTCTGAGTTAGCCTTGTCAAAGGCGCTGAAATCGAAGCAAACTTTTCCACAAATCTTCTGTAATAGCCAGCTAACCCCAGGAAACTACGTACCTTTGTGGGCGTCGTGGGTCTGGGCCAATGTTTCACGGCCTCAATCTTCTGTGTATCCACCCGGACACCATCAGCTGCAATAATATGCCCCAGAAATGCCACTGAAGCCAGCCAGAATTCACATTTAGAAAATTTCGCATATAATTCCTGATGCCGAAGTACCCCCAATACCGCTCTCAGGTGATCTGCGTGCTCTGCCTCGGACCGAGAATAAACCAGAATATCATCGATAAATACAATTACGAACGTATCCAAGAATGGCCTGAATACCCGGTTCATTAAATCCATAAATATTGCAGGAGCATTAGTCAGCCCAAAAGACATAACTCTGAATTCATAATGCCCATATCTAGTCCGGAATGCTGTCTTAGGAATATCGTCCTCCCGTACCCGTACCTGATGATAGCCAGACCGAAGATCTATCTTCGAAAAATACTTGGCGCCCTGCAACTGATCAAACAAATCGTCAATTCTGGGGATGGGGTATTTATTCTTTATGGTTACCTTATTCAGCTGTCGATAATCAATACACATACGCAACGACCCGTCTTTCTTACGCACAAATAATACCGGGGCTCCCCAAGGCGAAGTACTGGGTCTAATGAAGCCTTTTTCTAACAGATCCTTCAACTGCTCTTTCAGTTCTTTCAATTCTGCCGGTGCCATTCTGTACGGGGGAATAGATATCGGCTGAGTATCTGGAAGCAAATCAATAGTAAAATCTATCTCCCGCTCTGGAGGAAGGCCTGGAAGCTCTTCTGGGAACACATCTGGAAATTCATTAACCACGGGAACTGACTGAAGAGTCGGCGTTTCTGCTGTCAAGTCTTGTACCCGAACCAGATGATAAAAATAACCCTTTCTGATCATTTTCTTCGCCTTAAGGTATGAAATAAACTTACCTTTCGGCGATGCTGTATTACCGACCCATTCTATAACTGGCTCCCCGGGAAACTGGAAACGAACTACCTTATTTTGGCAGTCAACATTAGCATAACAGGAAGCTAGCCAGTCCATACCCATAATAACATCGAACTCGATCATATCTAACTCCACCAGATCTGCCTTAGTGTCTCGGCCGCATATAATTACAGAACAGTCTTTATATACCTGTTTCGCTACAATAAAGTCCCCAATCGGTGTGGCTACCTCAAACAGCTCTATAGGTTCAGACGTTATACCAATTTTACTAGCAACCAGAGGTGAAATATATGACAAGGTCGAACCTGGATCAATCAATGCATACACAGACCGAGAGAAAACCGATAATGTACCTGTAACGACATTAGGCGATGCCTCCTGATCCTGGCGGCTGGACAGAGCATAAATGCGGTTCGAAGGACCGCTAGTACTAGAAGCTCCACCACGGCCTCTGCCGCGACCCGCTGGTGCTGAAGTACCCGGCCCCGTAGGGCGCATAGCCACTGATGAAGATGAAGACCCGGCGGCTGATCCGGTAGGCTGCGCTGCACCACCCGAACTACCCTTATACGGGCAATCTCTCACAGAATGTCCCTGACGGCCACAAGAAAAACATGCACCGGTGGCTCTGTAGCACTCCCCAGGATGGTATCTGCCACAGTAAGAACACTGAGGCCTAGGTGGCCTCGTCTGACCAGAACCCCTGTCTGCCCGCGAACCTGAAGCCCTGGAGCTCTGACCTGCTCCTGAATAACCTGGGCTATCAAATCTGCGACCTGTAGGCTGTGGAGGTACGCTCTGTGCCGGCTGGGATAGATGTCTGCTAGGCTGCTGCGGCTGCTGAGGCTGCCTGCCCCGAAAATCTCCAGAATACCCAGATGATCTGGCCCTCTTGGGCTGTCTCCTATCCTGGCTCCTATCAGGCTGACGCTCCCTATGCCGGTCCTCCATGCCCTGGGTGTGGGCCTGAATCCAGGCAATATCCATGTCGGGCTGAGCAGCCAATACCAAACAACTGTCGACAAAATAACGGTCCAGCCCCATAATATACCTGTGCATCCTGTCAGCCATAGTAGCTACCACAGCAGGTGCGTATCGGGCCAGTGAGTCAAACTCCATACTGTACTCTCGAATACTGCGACCCCTCTGTCTCAGCAATAAGAATCTGTCAGCCTTGGCCCGCCGTAACTCCGGAGGCAGAAAATGACTAAGAAAAGCCTGAGAAAAATCATCCCAAACTGCTGGGGGAGCGTCGTCGCCTCTGGATAACTCCCATGACTCGTACCAATTTGCCGCTACATCATACAACCGGTACGAAGCCAATGTGACTGACTCTGTCGCGGAAGCATTAATAAAATGTAAGGTGCGCCGCATCTTCCTGATAAACTCCTCGGGATCCTCCTCGGGCTTTGTCCCAAAGAACTCTGGAGGGCCACAAGTCAAGAACTCACGAGCTCTCGAACTGTCGCGCCTATATGCTCGGTCACCTCCCAATCCGTGCCCCTGAACCTGTCCCGCCACAAGTCTGGTCAATAGCTGGACAGTCTCTCTCATAGTCTGATCCTCAGTCCCTGGCCGTGGAGCTGGAGGCTCAGGTACTGGGATCTCGGGAGCTGGCGGTGGAGCCGCCCCTCGACCTGCAGCTGCTGCTGCTCCAATATCCTCTACGTGTGGCGGTGTGGAAGAGCCCTCTGCCGGGGGCAAAATATCAGAAGCAATATGAGCATGGGCCCTGGTAACCCTCTGGGCCCGACTAGTCTCTTCCACAGCTGCTGCCTTGGCCTTTTGGGCCGCTGTCGCCTTTTTTGGAGGCATAACTGCAAATGTAACAATTCGTTAGGGAGGAATCATCCTGATAACACAGCTCTATCGCACGATCTAAGACAGAAAGAAGGGTAGTATCCTAAATGCCCTATAGCCTCCTGTTTATAGGTGTGGTGCACAACACACCGATAAACAAGACTCTACTAGACACGGTCTGTAGACATTCCGAGGACGAACCGCTCTGATACCACTTTTGTCACGACCCAACCCCGTAGGCCGTGACTGGTGCCCGATCAGGGCACTCAATCACATTCTAGTATATAGCAGAAGCCGACAAGGCTTTAGTTCCAATTTAGATAATTTCCAGAAAAAATTTTGGCAGAGTTTCCTTTGTTTTACGGACTATCCCATATACCCTGCACGCAGAAAATACCAACAAAGGCCACACAGGGCCAACAAGGTAACATTTAAATATATGCAGACCGGCCGCCGCGGCGAATGGGATCGCCCAAACACAACATATACACACAGTTGTACAGAAAGATCCCAACCCACGAACATGTCCACAGACCTCTAACAGACCGACAGAATCATATGACGGGACAGGGCCCCGCCGTACCCATGAACGAGAATATACATATATAGAAGTGGCAGACTATACCAAAAGATGGCTCTGAATAAAAGAGCGCTCCAAAATAGCAGAATGAGATCCTAAGCAGACGGGTCAGCAAACCTGTCGTCGGTACCTGCGCGGCATGAAAACGCAGCCCCCGAAGAAAGGGGGTCAGTACGAAATATGTACTGAATATGTAAAGCCTGAGTTGCAGAAACAAAATCATAACTGGTGCAGAACATACAGAAAGTAAACGGAAAATCCAAAGTATCAGATACGTATTTCCAAAACATGCAGAGTGTGTACAGAACATATGTCATATCAAATCCGGCCCCTGCCAAGGGACTCGGCAGACAGAACGTGGCCACCCTCCCGACGCTGGTGCCACAACACAGAAGAATCAGAATAGGGGCATAACCCCGTAACATAACATATCATATCAGATGGCCATAGTAAATCATATCAGAACAAGCGTACATGGCACAACATACTCCACAAACCCATGTACGCATATACCTGCCCCCTCACATCGAGGCACGGCGAACAATGCAGAGGATCACGCTTGACAACATATCCTGGCCCGGGCTCAGTGTGGGAAACATTGGGGCATCCACGAATGGAGTAGTGAGAGACTAATGCAATTAAAATATCATGAATGTTTCCATAGACTCGATGAGGCATATCACAGACAAACCGATCCAATGAAGTCGGAAGGAATCATAGTAAATGAGTTTCGAGTATCAAAACAATTTATCAGACTTAATGGAATATTTAAAACAACGTTTGTTAGGTAATTAGAATGGTAGTCAAAACGTTTCTTTTAAGAACTATTCGAAAAGAAGACTTAAGTACATTAAGGGCAAAACCGGGAATAGTGGGCCCACCTCGGGACAAGCAAGGCGATGGGTCCAAATTACGCCCTTTAAGCTTATGGGATCACCTGTAAAGGTTCTACGGACATTATGTAGCTTTCCAAGGAGTTTAGAGAAGGTTTGCATAATTTCCAAGAAAACATACCAAAAGAGTTCAATCTTACTGAAAGAAAAAGTGATATTTTCACTTGCGGATTCCGAGGGGCAGAAAGTCTTTCGAGGCCCGAATTCGATCCTAATACACTTAGGCATGCCAAAAGAAGGATCGGGGTAGCTTTACATACCTTTTGAGCTTTTTACGCCTTTCCAAACTCACTTCCCGTTTCGTCAAAAATCTGCAATTGGTCAAGTTTACCAATTGTGAGTTATGAATACCAAAGTTTCAACTTAATGCATATTTGTCTACCGAAATTTCGGCAGCACTTCCCCTATACATATAGCACCCCCGAGAATTCAACTCGGCTCGAAATCATCAACAACAACCCAAACAACAACATCAACAACAACAACAAACATTAGAAACACAATATGGCGCAACTAGTTCTACTTGCCGACATAATGCCGTAATCTTTACTTTAACCTTGACTTTCAAACTAATCTCAACGATTTCACATTCATTATCAATCTAGATCACCACAACATAGTTTAGAAGCATTTCATATCGTTTTCCTCAAATTATACACACGATATACATAATATACAAACTTTCCGCCAAAGTCATAATTTATCCAAAACTCCTAATCTTTGGCATACGTATTCATAACATGATTCCATCTTCCAAATTCATCAATACCCATCATAATTTGCAACCTAATAACTTCATGTTCATAATGTCGTAAAATCATACTTAAGCGACATAAGTTTCTATATTCCATTTCAAAGCAAACTCATATTGTTTTACTTTCATTTACATTGCAAACATCACAATAACACACTAACACACTAAGCAAACTTAATTCATTTCCATTCCAACTCCAACACACCACACGGCCATGTGCTCTTTTTATCACTCCAACTCAAATCTTTCCACTTTCATTCCCAATATGCATTTCACCACAATCACAACTAGAATATAACACAAATTCAACACATTATGGCTATACAACATATACATACACACGGCCATACACTAATAACACACACCCACCTTGCAAACTTCCATTTCTCCATACAATCAACACATTTCTACATACTACAACACAAACAAGACTCCAAAACACAATAATAAGGGATGAATTCTTACCTTCTTACTCAATCTTCTTCACTTGACTGTATGATCAAGTTGATGAACCAAGGGCTCCTTCCTCCAAGACAACTACACCAAGTTGAGAAGGGACCTTGAATTAGTAGGAATTCAACAAGAGAAAAATTTTTGGAGCAAGATTTTTGGTGGTCAATTTCTATGGCCAAACCCGAAACCCCCTATTTTTTTGCTCTTGCTTTGCTTTGTTCTTTCTCTTCTAAGCTTCTTGAATATTCCCAAGAGTATGACTCATATATTAATTCCAACACATGGGAATTATTCATTAACTAGGTGGGTTTGGGCCTTAGCATGGCCGGCCACCCCCTATTATTGGGCCCAAATTTTTCTCTTCAATTCTTCTTGGCCCAATGGATTTAAATCCTTGTTTTACAATTCCCGAAATTAATTTTCGAAATTCCAATTTTTGCCCTTAACCTTCGCCGACACTTTCACATTAATATTCTTTCACAAATAACTCATGTGCTAGATGTAATCAATTATGACTTTATTTCATACAAGTCAAGATTATTTCCAATTTTCCAATGTGCGAAAACACGGGATATAACAATGACATTTTGGGCTTAACAGAGTGAGCTCATTATTTATAGCCTAAATTAATGAATTAGCCCAATAACATTGGATCATTAATCAAATTCATATTCATTGGACTTAAATAGTCAATTCAATTATATTAGCCCATAATATTTATTTGGACTAATATATCTATAATCCAAATTTCTTATGAATTTAAATTTAATAAAATATCATTGTCCACACACCTATACCGGGTGAAATATCCTTAAGGACAGTGTCTTAATTGACATGTCTTAAGTTATGTGAATGCATTAAAGTGTTCGTGATCGAATATTTTCCGTCAAAGTTTCAACAATTTAATCATAACGATATAACTCGCTCAAATTCAGCCAGGTTAGGCTAGACATGTGTCATTGTAGGATCAATCTGAATATATTAATCCAAATTAGTCCGTCTAAAAGCTTGGGCAAGTTTGGGTAGTCTAGGTAGCTCAAAAAGTGACCATAAGAGAACTTATCAAAACATGAATAATCTTTGTTTTGGTCGGTTAGTGTTATGACAAATAAGAGAAAAGGCTTTTGTTAGTATGATTTGTGACTAAACAAATTATAACAATAAATAAACAAATAAAAAAAAAAGATTTCTAAGTAGGATGAGTTAGGTCATGATATGTTACTAAGGTAACATTTGACCCGAACATCTTCACCTAAGTAGATTTTGGAGGATATATGATCAAACACGTATTTGATTTTACACCCACAGAAAAGAACCCCTATTACTTAAGTTTTAAAAATAATTTCAACTAATTACTCAACATAAGAACACTTTTCAAAATATAGCAAATTAGAAAAATTGGGGGTCTCTTGATTTTACGCTCATATTTTGATTTATCTCTGCCGTCTAACTGTAATCCTTATATCTCCATACCACCTTTACTCTAGTCATTGGCCCATCTCCAATCTCCCAATTTGGCCGCCGCCTTTTTCACAGTTCATGGGAGTAGTGGAGTTGCTTTCTCCTCTTATTTTGTTTTATGTACTTGTATAATTGTACATGCAATGCATACACGCTACATACAAATACATATAACGACATACAAGTATTTATATCATTGTGTGTCATGCGTGTGTCAAGTGTATACATGACATACATGTGATATACAAGTATACACGGAGAGAAGAAGTTGTGGAAGCCATGAGAGAAAATTCTGAAGAAAAAGAAAATTTCTCTGAAAGAAAAAATGACAAATAATAGAGTCGTTCAATTTTCTGGCGATCTGATGATTTCCCAGCAAAGAGGCGGCAATGTAGTAAAGTGGCGGTTGGTGGGTGTTTGGGCACAGCCGCGGCTAGGATTTGTGTGAGATGGAAGATAAAAAAGAAAGAGAAAATCTGCAAATCCCTAATTTTGTGGGATTTGTTGGAAGGTTATACTATATGTTTAGTAAAAATACTATTGCTATGTTTTGAAAATGGAACAGTAATATTAGTTATGATAACTATTTATTTGTAGTAAAACTTACACAAATAACTATCTTTTATAGTTACAAGTTGAAGATTTACAATTCGTAGTTGCTTTTGGTTGTATTTCAGTTGTATCTCGCATTTTTGAAACACAGTGAAATACAACGAAATACAGAGAAATACAAAACACGTTAGAGTAAATTTAGGCTCTATTTTTGGAACATATTTTTTAAAAAAAAATCTGAGAGAAAAAATAGGCTATATTTTTGGAATATAATATTTTTTTTCCTTTTTAAATAGTAAGTCCAATTAAATCAACTTTATTTCACACAAATCACTGAAGAGTAAAATCATGCCCTATTTATGGAATAATTTATTTTTTTTTAAATTATGGGATTCAATTTAAACCTTCCCATAAATCACGCATAACAGTTGTTCTTCCATAAAAGCTTACGAATCTCTCTCAACTTTTATCACTGAAAAATATACATTGAAATATAATGAAATATGGTTAATTGTTTAAGAAATATAAAGTTATAGTATGCACATATACAATGGAATACAATGAAATATATCAGAAACTGTTTCATAAATTAGATATACAAAATGCAGAAATACATTGAAATACAGTGAAATACAAAAGTTGTGAAAACAAAGTGTAGTAAAAATCAACTCTATATTTGGATAATTCACTATATTTACACCAAAAAAAGATAAATACATTGAAATACAGCGAAATAATATACTGAAAATTAAATATATTGTTTGTTAATACACAGAAATACACTGAAATATATTGAAACATTTTATCAAACACTTGGTGGGCATGAAGCTCCACAACTCAGCATGAAGCTCCACAACTCTCATCAATGGTGTTCTCACGGAAAAGAAGCGAGTCATCTCAGATTGCTACAAAAAAGACGTTATCCGAAGATAAAGACTTTCAATTGGACTAGTTAGAGGGGTGGGATGACTTGAGTGGATATAAATTCTAATAGCTCATATCTACTATGTCCATCAACTGTTTTGAACTCAAATTTACCTCAAACTTTTCCCAACAATCTCTAGATCTTTCTATCTTTGATAGAAGTCCAGCAACTAGAACAACAAAAAGAGGAAGGCCTTGACACTTTTCTGCAATTATGTATCCAATTTCAATTAGTTCTTCCAAAGGAAAACCTTCTTTTGGGAATATCTTCAACCGGAGCAATTCCCAACATTCTTCTTTTTGAGAGGAATCGAAGGAGTTGAGCGCCATCGCGATTAACTTGTGAAGCCACGTCTTGGAGTCTGCTTGTGAAGAGAATTCTACTTCCATAATCTCTGTGTGCGCCAATAGAGAGAGAAAGAGGGGTGAGGGAGAAAATCAATTTAAAAGACTAGGAGATGGAATGGAGAGAGAAAGAGGGGTGAGCGAGAAAATAGATTTGATAGGTGAGAGAAAAATATTTGAAAAAAAAAAAAGATTATGGGTAAGTAGGAGAGAGGTACTTATTTTTAGGGAAATACACTGCAGTTACAAAAACAAGTTATAGATGGTAATTTGATAAATAATTAAGCTACCAAATATAATTTTTTTAAAAAGGTAGTTATTACTAATAAATAAGTCTTAGAGGTAGTTATGGGCTGTAAAAATTCCTTATTTGTATTAGTATATCTATATGAAAGTCATTTTTTTAGGCGGCTTAGCTTTAATCCCAACGCGAAGAAATTGCACGGTTTTCCCTTCAAATGAGCTGCTCTTTAATTTTTGTCCTTTAAAGTCGATCTTATGTTTGGTAAGGCATCAGTTTTTTAAGAGCGCGGAACATAACTTATGGGTATTATGTTGCGAAAATATAAACTTATGCCACGCAAAAAAAATATTCTTCTTGAGGGGAAAATGTTAAAGATCAGCACAAAATAGGGACAAAAGTGCAAATGAACACCCCCCCCCCCCCCCCCAACCGCTCCTTTAAGACAATCCTTATAGAGCTGAAGCCCACTTCAGACAATCCCTTCTTTATGGGCAGTTCACAGTAATGCCTTATTTTGGGGTGGTATTTAATTTTTATCTATCAAAATGAAAGTATTTAACTTTTGCCCCTCGTCTAAAATTTTAATGTTTCGGATTTGAACCCTGCTCAGGCGAAAATTTAAAAAAAATCGCTAGGCAGAGGTTGCCAACAAACTCTGGCCCATCGGGTATAGTTTGCCTGCAAAACTCTGTCTTAAGGTAGAATTCTGCTTGCAAATCCAAGTTCTACCTGGCGATTTTTTTTTAAAATTTTTGACTGAGCGGGGTTTCGAATCCGAATACCTAAGAGTTTTATGCGAAGGCAAAAAATTAAAGACCAACAATTTGAGGGTCAAAAATTAAATACCAGTGCATTTGAAGGCACTCCGCACAAAAAAAAATAAATGTTTCTTTATTATACATGCCATGCTGAAAAAGCCCAAGACTCGAGTGGGATCCATTGCTCTAGTACTGGGTTTCAGTATTAAAAGAGAATCCCGAACCTAAATGACTTCAAAAAAACCAAATAGACCAAAGTATTGGACAAAAAAAAAGTGTCACGATAGTACCTTTAAAGCAGTTTTTTTTTTTTTTTTTGCGTTATGTATCAATTGACGGCTCACTCAGTTGCCGTTAGCTACCTTTTTTTATAAAAAGTAAGTAACGCATAAGAGTATTAAGTTATGAAAAAAGGAATTTCCAACAAAAATTGCGAATGTGTTGGATCAAATTTGATATGACGAATTCTTAAGTCTCTGTCAATTTCATTGAGGGCCCATTTAAAGATTGAGGAGCCAATTGGTCATGAATAAAATATGAGTATTATTATAAATAAGTACTTTCTTTGTTTTAAAATATTCGACTGGTTTTGATTTGACATAAAGTTTAAGAAAGTAAAAAAAAAATTAAATTTTATAATCTTAAATTAAAGATGTGTAGAATGTACCAAAATGCTTTTTAATTTTATAATCTTAGACATACCATGTGGAATATTGAAACTAAAGAGTTGCCAAAAAAGGAAAAAGACGTTCATTTTGAAATCCACTAAAAAAAAGTAAGACAAATATTTTGAAATGAAGGGAGTATGTATTTATCAAATTAATATTTTTAAGTCTCAATCAAATCATGTGCAAACACCTGCTAACTTAATTACATGAATTAATTAGACAACAAAAGTTTTAATTACTAGTGTATTTAATTGGTTGTAGCAAAGTACCTTCAGTCATTCTATAGAAAAAATTGTTAATCTATGTAATAAATTTACCTATAGAGAAATAAATGTTATTATGCGAGATGAAAAAAGTGAAAAATACTACTCCAGTTGAGTAGATAAGTTAATAACGTTCTATAATGAAATGAGCAGAATAAGAGCCCGTTTGGATTGACTTATAAGTTGCTTATAAGCTGTTTAAAATTTTTTTTAATGTTTGGCTGGCCAGCTTAAAGCCATTTTGTACTTAAAATAAGCTCAAAAAAATAATTGGGCCAATTTGACTTAGCTTATCTAAAGTAGCTTATAAGCTGAAAACAGCTTATAAGCCAAAAAAAATAAGTTAGACTACCCAGCTTATTTTTTTTAGCTTATAAGTTGTAAACAACTTATAGACATAAGCACATCTAAACAGGCTCTAAGAAACTTTAATTTTAATATTAGAAAAAACTCTGATATCTATTTGCTTAAGTGAGAATAACATATGGATACCAAAATCTTTTGGTTTGCATCAGAGAGGAAGAGGAGCAACAGCGACAATTTAGGGCAAAATGGGAGAGAGACGGCTACTTTCCTAAGTTGGGAAAGGTAGTCCGTTCTTGTCTCCTTTATTTCTTTTTTCTTTTTTCTTTTTTCTATTTCTTTTCCTTTGTTTTTTGTTTTTTTGGACTGGACCTGTTTTTTGGGCCAGATTTTGTGAATAATCATTTTTAATAAAAAGCCCGTTGGGCAAAATTTACTTAAAAAAAAATTAAGTGAGAATAACAAAGAGGGATAGCTTTATAAGCATATTTAATGCAGGTAATGCAAAAAATAATTTAGGAATTTTATTAAAAAAATTCCTAAAAGGTTTTCTATTTATGTTTAAATTAATTTTTAAATTATAATTTAGAAAATATTTCACTAATGAAAATAATAACAAAAAGACATGTTGTTAATATAAATAACAGAATGAAAATTGTCCAAGAGTTTTAAGGTCCCTTTCAAGTGTCAACATACAATTTTTCAATAATCACAATATTTAGCATCGTTTGTATTTTTACTTCTTTAAAATCATGATATATATTTCTTAATTTATGTAACAAATTTACCTATAGGAAAATATATATTATTTTCAGTGAAAAATGTATCTTCTAGAAAGTGCCAGTATAAAGCGTAATTAACTTGTATTGTATTTTGTTATTTACATTATTATTATTATAGAACGCCATTAACTTATATTATAAAAGGTATACACTATTATTGAAATTAATTATTCACATAAAAAATTGTATTTTGACACTTGAAAGGGACCTAAAACTCTTAGACAGTATTCAGTCTGTTATGTATAATGACAAAACGTCTTTTTGTTATAATTGTCACTAGTGAAATATTTTTTAAATTATAATTATAATTTTAAATTTAATTTATAATATAAATAGAAAACATTTTAAGAATTGGTTATGAAATACCTAAATTATTTTTTGCATTACCTGCATTAAATATGTTTATAAAGTTATCCCTCTATGTTATTTCCACTTGTGCAAATAGATATTATAGTTTTTCTAATAATGAAATTAAAGTTTCTTATTCTGCTCATTTATTTCATTATAGAACGTCATTAACTTATCTACATTGAGTAGTAATTTTCACTTTTTTCATCTCGCGAAATAATATTTCTTTTCTCTATAGGTAAATTTGTTACATAGATTAACAATTTTTCTATGCAATTATAGTACAGTCAAACCTCTCTATAACAACATGGTTGGGTCCGAAAATTTTCAGCTGTTATAGAGAATGACTGTTATACACCTATAACAGCATTGACATTTAAATAATACTTCGCTGTTATAGGCAAAAATGATGCATAAAATCTAATTTTCATTTTTAATTATCAAATTCTAGGCTTAATCACTCTTTGTATAACGAAGAAAATCGTTTAATGATGAATATATATATATATATATATATATATATATATATATATATTCATATGATATTTTTTTGTCATAAATAGTGTATTAAATGATCAAATATTTGGTCAAAATTTCCACTCTTATTATTGGTAATCATAGATATTCTATTTTTATAAAGATGGTTAATTATTATATTACCAAAAAAAGAAGATAGTTGTTATATGGGGGTAATTTTACAAAGAGCGCACTACTATAAAGTTGGTTATTGTTGTTATAGGTGAAATGTTGTTTGTCACGACCCAGCTAGGGGCCGCGACGGGTACCCGGGACTAACCACCGAGCACCGCTCGTAATATTACCTCTTAGATTCATTCAATAATCATTTATTGATTTCATGCTCAAGTTATAATAAAAACTCATTTCCATTTAGAGACAAAACGTTTTATACACATGAGCCCTTAGGCTAGCAAAATAAGATATGGGTATTTATACATTTACACAAAAACCGCACCATGCGACCACATGATCCACATTGAGTATCTACGAGCCTCTAAGAGATGAGATCTACAATTGTACACAAAATAAGCATCATAGGCACCTCCGGGACAATGGAGTGCCTTCAGTCAGCTAGTGGCCTCTAAGAATCCGGAGCAAGGTCTCATCCCTATCTACCTGTGGGCATGAACACAACGTCCAAGGAAAAAGGGCGTCAGTACGAATATTGTACTGAGCATGTAAGGCAGGAATGAAATAAACAAACATAATGGAAAGATCATGCGTCATGAGACAAGGACATAACCTGCACAAGTGTCATAGGTAAATGCATTACTTACTTATATCACATTTTATACAATCATAGTATACATATTATCTCATCCCATACATCATCGCGTACATCGCCATATACATCATCACATCATAATCTGTATCGTCACCCGCGTCCGGGTAACCCTCATGTGCCGCCCACTAGTGGTGATCGTGCCCGACCCTCTAGGCGCCGTGTAAACATAGCAGCCCGCATTAGCGGTGACATGCCCAGCAATATAGGCACGGTGGAAATCTTATCATCACAACATCATGTTATCATTATTCATTATCTTATCATCATAGCATACATTAGCATTAGGGGCATACATTAGGCTTTAAGACAACCACACTATGTCGGGGTGACGTAAGGTCGTGAACCCCCGAGTGTATTATGGACCTTTATGAGTATCATGCCTCGCCTTGAAGGAAGTAAAACATAAGGCGAGTGTTAACAATAATAGCATCATTAGCATTGTAGGAACATCGTGTCATAGTTTCTCGAATCTCTATAGTCTAGCTCATCATCATCATTATCATGCTCATAGGTGACTCCATATATAGAAGGACTCCTAAACTTCATCTTATAGGAGGATTATGGAAAACTTGAAGGACTCATGCCTTTAGGAAGAAGAGTTAAGCCTCACATACCTTTCTCGTTTAAGCAATCTAGCGTTCGCTTATTCTCCTTCAATGTCGCGCCCCTGCCTTCAAAAGAGGATTCGTACTAACATTAGTCAACCAACCATAAGAACGCACTACTAATTCTAGAGAAAATTGGGCAGCACTTCCTTTGTTTGTACTACTTTTCCCGTATTTTATATCAACTCCCAACATCTACAACACAACTCACAATATCGCAAGCAACAATCATCATTCATATACTTTAGGCAAAATCCACCATTTCTCTCCAATTTCTTCACATTTATGGTTATAGGTTCGCTATCGTATTTTCCCACGTATCACACTTACCTCATGGTCTACAAGTTATTTGTAACGTATTCATATTCACAACACCCTAACATTCATGATTCAATTCAACTACTATTCAAACATGACACTATTCACTCTTGAATAACCCATTTGCTATGCTTCTCTACAAGTCGAGTACCTTAACCTTCCAATACCTTAAACAACATGTAATGGTCATGAAACTTACCTTGGATGATGGTTGAACAAGCCTTGAGTGGAGTTTTTCCCTTCTAGCACCAAAACCCTATCTCCTCTCTTTTGGATTTTCTTGAATTAGATGCACTTGGGTTAGGTTTCATACACTTGGGTTCATGGATTTGGTGTTATTGATCACGGATTTCCCTTGAGTTCTCTTGTGGATGAGTGTTAGAGAAGGTTCTAGAGGTTTTCTTGACCAAAAATGAAGGAAAAATATGATTTTGGACGAGTTGGGTATATTTAAAGTGGTCCAGAAAATTCTGGACCGTCACGACATGCGGCACACTTTGCGAGACGCAAAGCATGACATGCAGAACGCATCTTGGGTCGCAAAGCTTGCCAGCTGACCAACTCTCACTGGCACACTTTGCGGTTGAACTGCGGAACCGCATGTCGTACATGCGAGCCGCATGTTGTGTCGCAAAGTGTGTCAGAGAGTGATATTTCGCCCCAAAACAGTCTGTCGTAGAATGGCCATAACCTTTGATCCCGTTATGCTGTGAGGGCCCACGACCTATGGTTGGAAATCTATTGCAATTATCTACAATTTTCATCCTGTGGTGTTTTTCCCAAATTCCAACTTTATAGTAGCGTTTTGGTCCCTCCAAACCAGATCACCCGAAAA
Organism: Lycium barbarum; assembly: GCF_019175385.1. Classification (NCBI taxonomy): domain Eukaryota; kingdom Viridiplantae; phylum Streptophyta; class Magnoliopsida; order Solanales; family Solanaceae; genus Lycium; species Lycium barbarum. The sequence continues at coordinate 66,270,681 of NC_083348.1, read as the reverse complement.
TGGTTCCTTAACTCACCCCTTTTGGATGGCCTATGCCCATACTTGGCTTATGGGTCCTTCTTGAAACTTACTTGACACTTCATTACCAATATAAGGGACATTATAATTCTTCTCTAATATGTCATTAAGACATCATTAATTCGATACTCGTAACTGCTCTTCGTCAATCAATTCACTGTGCACGAACGGAAATTTTCCGGGGTGTAACATTCTCCCCCCCCCCCCCCCCCCCTTGGGAACATTCGTCCTCGAATGTTAAAATACTCGGGATTCTATGAAAATTTCGCCAGAGTTTCCCCTGTAATATGGCACTACTAACCTGTCACAACAACCCATAATATCTGTTGACACCCAATTTTGTCCCGCCTGTCCCCTCGAAATACCCATTTTTTTCGCTTCCAATATTTTGACGACTGCCAAAAAACAATAATTATCTGCATAATTTTTTTACTATAATTATTAGCTTTTATTAATACCGGCATTTCATTATCCTGTCTTTATCTTTGCTGACGTCACTACTACCGTTATTACCATTATTATTAATTATTATCATTATTATTATTAATAATTTATTATTATTATTATTAATTATTATTAAATATTATTATTCTTATTATTACCATTATCATCATTATTATTATTTATCATTATTATTATTAGTACTATTATTATTATTAGCATTATTATTACCGCTATTTGTTACTTTTATTTATTATTAGTATTATTATTTTACGTTTCAGCATTTTTACCAACTGTTGCATACCCATCGCCTTTATTTTTGCACAATTAAAGGATGGCGTTATTCGTTGTTTAAAATATTATTGCACGGCTATTACAATATCATATAATTTTATTACCTGAGCCCTAATAATTACATATTTTGTATTTTTGGTAATATTTTGTCGCACTCAATATATTGTTAATTAAAATGGGTCTTTTATTCAAATTTAGAAGCCAAACTATTTCTTGCGCTCAGTCAGTATTTTGATTTATCGGAACCCAAATCAGAGTCCAATCAACTCATAAATATTTTTTGACCAACCCATATTTTGATTCCAATTTTTAGGCCAGTCCATGTTCTAATTCACTAGCCTATTCTTTTAATACCCGGTCCAAAATTTGACCCAGTCCACAAAGGACCGGGTCCGACCCATCGTCGTTCAAAATAAGGGAAACCTGGGTTTCCCTTCATTTCTCTTTTCCCCTTTCGCCCGCCGCTCCCTTCTCCTCTTCTTCCTCTCCCTTCTCCCTCTCTCATCATCATCCCATCCCCACCACCGCCGTTCTCTCCCTGTTCCCCGCTGTCCCCCACTTCACGTTGTCCCCCCGCTTCTCTCTCTCCTCACACTCTTTCTCTTTAGCAAACCCTAGTCTTTCCTATAAATACTCGTTTCAAGTTTCACTGAAAGGGGAGGAGAAAAAACAGAGGAATTATCGGGGAGGTTTTTTTTTTTTTTTTTTTGGAAAAAGCCTTGGAATCGCAGAAACCCCCTAAGAATCAAAGTTCTTGAATCACCAAATTTCCCTTGAAAATACAAGTCTTTAATTGTTCCAGTTCCCCTTTAAAACATCAGTTTTTAATTTGCTCGATATCGTCACAAAATATTAGATCCTGTTCTGCTTTTGCTGTGGGTATTCGTTCGAATCCGAGCATACGCAAGTTCGAATTTCAAAGTGTTCGAGGTTAGATCGAAACCTTCGCCTCACTTCGCTGTACCCGAAGAAGGTAAACTTTCCTCCTTTTAGTAGAATGCCTTCAATTCAACGTTTGTGTCCGTATGTTTAATATTGGGTTATGATTGTTTGGATTAGTCTAGGATTAGTACCGATAAATCTGCTTTAGGTCTGATTTTTTGTCGTTAAGCCGTAAGTTGTCGACTACGGTTAGATTAATTAATTTGTTTGATGTTGATATCAGTTCATATGGGGACACCTAATTAGTTTTGGTCATTTGCCATTTGTTCAAATAGTTGGTCAATCTGTTAATTTTTATGAAGTCAGTCCGTTAATTCCTTTTCCTCTCTTTTATTTTGCATTTTTTCTAGTTTCTTAGCTATTATGTACTAGTTTGGTCTATCGTTTGTATGATCTAGCATGTTATCATGTTAGTTCAGTTTGCGGTTCTTGTGATTAAAGCATGTTTACGTGCTAGTATGATTGGATAAGAATGCCTCTGTTTCAATTCTGCTTAATAGTTAAACATGATTTAGTATGTTAGGTTAATTCAGTAGTGTACAACTTATGTGTTATAGCCCTCACGCCTTTTTTACTTTTTCTGCATTTTAATTCAGTTTCTTAGTTGTTTATGTTCCGTATTATATGTTTATGTGCTGGTTCCATTTAATGCTAAATGTGCTCATGTGCTATGTTAGTTCAAGTAATAGAATATGTGTTTATCTTGGTTCAGTTTCACTTAACTTTAGCCTAGTTTGTTTAATATGCCTTCATATGTTGATTTAGATTGGCTTGGCCTATATTAAAGAATGCTCTTATATTGTCGGTTTTTCCAATGAATTTTGCTTGCATATTGTCCTAACCAAGCTTGATCAGATTAACCCTCATGTAATAATGTTCAGTTTTTTTTTATGTTGATCTGATCCCTGTTCATTTGCCCCTCTTAAATACCTAGTGCAGCCTTGTTATAGTATTGTTTAGCCCATGTTAGTTGTGTTTTGATAATGTGATAAGAAGGGAAGGGATACTAAGAGGTTTAAACATCTTATGATCAAATACTAGTCTGTTTTCTCTTGAATCACTTTCTTCACCAAAATGTCAGGTTTTTTTTGCTTATGCATAACTGAAATCTCTGTGGATTAAATGCCTAAGGTTAAACTAATGATATGCCTATATGCCTTTAAAATCTGTGTACTGAGAATCATCATGTCCTTGTCTATTCTCTAAATTGATTCTGTGTGACCTACTGCTGTGTTGTTTAGTGAAACTACATTTGGTTTAGATGGATAAAATTTGTTAAGCATGATTGATATGTGTCTAAAGGCAGTTTGATTGTTTGTGATGGTTGTTCATATAGAATGTTAGACTTAACTTCCTGTTCTAAAATGCATATTGAACTAGTTCTTAAGTATCTTTGTTTGCAACAAGACTGATATACCAAACCACCTCCTTGATCTTGAACCAACTTCTATTAGTGATTGATTGTAGGCAAAGGATCACACTTGTTCATGCCTAAGCTTACCCATTTATGACTCATATTTTAAGGCATTGGATGGTCTCCTCTGTACTGTGTTTTGTTAGAACCAAATTCTGTCTCTGAAATATATTTGAGGATAAAAAATGAACATCATGTTAACTGGACCCGAATTGAATCTTTGGAGATAAAAAATGATATATGGCTTAACTGAATAATGTCCAAAGCCTCTGTATATTTCCTGAATCATCTTATGCCAAGTTATAAGGTTTATGCTGCTTGGTTCTACTGTTGGTCTAGTGTCATAAATTTAAAAATGTGTCAAAGGGGAGCTTGAGTTTAATCTGCTTCATCTCTGAATCAACATTAGAATTCTGTCAAAGTTTTACACTGAATATTTGAGATGTTATTGTGGGAATACACTTGAAATATACGAGGTATGCATGCTCCGTATAAACTTTAGTGTAAATAGGAACCTATACTTTGTATATACAATTCTTCTTTGTGTATACTTGAAATTTCCTTACTGTGTTTGTCTTGGCCAAGTTAAATTTAATTTCCTTACTGTGATGGGATAATATTCCCAGTTCTTACTTTGAGTTATGAACTTTGCCTTAATAATTATCTAGACCCATACTAATCCTTTTCTTTCGTTTTTATGCATGATCATCGTATACGAGTCCGAGAGACTCGTTTGTTCTTCCATATTCTGAGTTGGGCTAAAAGCCCAACGAAATCTGCCGAGTCATCTGCAAATCAGCCCTATCCGCAGCCAAGAAAATAATAAGCTAAATCCTGGGCCCAAGCCCAATAGCAGCCATGGGTCGCAGCAAGCCAAACTGGGCCTAAGCCCAATCTTGTGCATAGTTCCAGCAGTGGGGCCTTAGATGGGCCAGATCCATTCTATCTTTTCCTTCTCCCTCTCCCTTATTTTATTGTTGTGTATTTTTTATTTTTTACAACTAACCTTGTCTTATTAACTTAGATAAATCCTAACGAATTAGTAGATTTAATCGTAGTAATGGGTAGTTAGTTTAAAAGGGACTAACAATCGATTCCATAAATTCCATGTTTCTCCTTTTCATATTAAAGTTATTTATAGTATCCATAATAGTCACTTATAGAATAATTGATAGTATAAAATTCATATTTTTGAATTAAAGGAGTCGCATTCGCATTGTCTTGATTTCAAAACATCATTAATATGCAAACAAAATTCGGACATATTTTTAATAATTTTTTTAAGTTTTAGTGAATCATGTATATTCTTAATTAAGCATAGTTGATAAAGACAAAAAATAAAAAAAAATAAAAAGGAATCTATTAGTTGTTCTTGTATTTTTACTCACACTCCTAAAACTTAAAGTCAACTAATACCTCATTGCTTGGTTCGTTTAAATATTTATTAAACATTGCAATAAATTCGCATCTTCTTTACTTATATGTTAAATTATCCTATTTTGTAAATCTCATTTTATTATGCTGCTTCCTTTTAAGTTATTAGTAATTATTATAAATTTTACTTCAAATAGCATTCTAAGATTTCCTTTAATATAAAGTGCTAGTCTTATTTTTAATAGCCTTCTTATTTAAAGCGTTAGCAACATTTATAAGTTTATCTTAAATGGCATTTGAAGCTTCCTTTTATGTAAATTATTGTATTTTTCTACAAATCTCATTCTAAACAACATTTTTTACTTAAAGCCATATCAACTCCTATAAGTTTTAAATAGCATTTAAAATCTTTTCATATAAATTATTATATTTTACTTAAAACTTATCTTAAGCAACATTCTGATATTTTATAAACCTTAGCAACATTTCTTAGCCTTTTTTTTTAAGCTTTAAGCATCTTATTCAATCTAATTAATTAATCTAAGTTTGGTCGGATAACCGTAAGTTAACGGATTCTAAAGGATGCCTAACCCCTTCCCTTTAGGATAGTATAGAACCCTTACCTAGAATCACACTGATTAAGCAGGCTATTAACGGAGGTTTAATTAGTTTTACCTTAGTTAATAATTAGGTGTCCTAATTCACCGTAAAATCAATTAGGTGGCGACTCCTTAAAATAAAGCAATATAGGAATCTCCAATATGTTGTACTCCGCTTCAACCAGGTTAAAATGGGGTATAACAATATCATCGCCTCACAGGGCTACATAACAATGACAACATATCTATGGCCACACACGACCAAAAACATAAAAATTAAAGTATACGTACCTTATCTCATTGGCGTTTCGTCTTGGATTCCTCCTGAGGGTTGGAATAAGTGCGGATACTTAGACTTCATACTCTCTTCCGCTTCCCAAGTCATTTCTTCCCGATTGTTGTTCCGCCACAGGACCTTAACTGAAGCTACCTCTTTGTTTCGAAGCTTTCGCACTTGCCTATCTAAGATGGCAATAGGCACCTCTTCATAAGTTAGCTTTTCCGTTATTTGCACATCATCCATCGGGACAATCCTTGTGGGATCTCCCACACACTTGCGGAGCATCGAAACACGAAAGACTAGATGAACCGATTCGAGCTCCGAAAGCAGTTCCAATTCATACGCTACCTGTCCCACCTTGCGGGTGATTTTGTAGGGCCCGATGTATCTAGGGCTTAGTTTCCCTTTCTTACCAAATCTCATCACCCCTTTCATTGGCGACACTTTCAAGAACACCCAATCATTAATCTGAAACTCCAAGTCTCGTCGGCGGTTGTCCGCATAGGACTTTTGGCGACTTTGGGATGTCAACAACCGATCTCGAATAACCTTGACCTTTTATATTGCTTGTTGGATCAATTCAGGGCCCACTAATTGTGCTTCTCCTATTTAGAACCATCCGATTGGAGATCTACATTTCCTTCCATATAGCGCTTCATACGGAGCCATTTGTATACTAGAATGGTAGCTATTGTTATATGCGAACTCAATGAGGGGTAAGTGATCATCCCAGCTACCACCAAAATCCAACACACTCGCCCGTAGCATATCTTCTAAGGTTTGAATGGTACGCTCAGCCTGCCCATCAGTCTGTGGATGAAATGCTGTGCTAAATTTCACTTGCGTGCCCAAACCTTCTTGAAAAGACTTCCAAAACTTAGCTGTAAATTGTGCTCCTCTATCTGTGATAATAGACAATGGAATACCATGGAGTCGCACGATTTCTTTAAGATACAACCTTGCGTAGTCCTCAGCCGAGTACGTGGTTCTAACTGGGAGAAAATGGGCTGCTTTTGTCAATCTATCCACGATCACCCATATAGAATCATATTTACCACGAGAGCGAGGTAATCCCACGATGAAATCCATGTTGATCACTTCGCATTTCCAAGTAGGTATTTCTATAGCTTGCAATAAACCTCCCGGCTTCTGATGCTCAACTTTCACTTGTCGGCAATTTGGACATTGTGCCATAAATTCTGCTATGTCTCTCTTCATACCATCCCACCAATACATCATCTAGAGATCACAATACATTTTGGTCGCACCTGGGTGAATAGAATACCGGGAACAATGCGCTTCTTCTAAAATTCGTCGGCGCAGACCCGCCACATTCGGCACACATAACCTGCCGCGGTATCTAAGAATCCCATCCATAGAAACTTCGAACGGAGACTTTTCCTTTCCATGAGATGTGTCTCTATGACGACATAACTGAGGATCTTCATACTGCCGTTCTTTCACTTCTATATCCAAGGATGAAATTGTGGAATCATTGATACGAATCCCTGTATCACCCGAATCGATTACACGCACTCCAAGGTTAGCCAATCGGTGAAGTTCTTGAACCATCTCCTTCCTTTCCGGAGGGACTTCGCATAAACTGCCCATAGACCGGCGGCTAAGTGCATCGGCTACTACATTTGCTTTCCCGGGGTGGTATAGAATGTCAACATCATAATCTTTTAATAATTCTAGCCACCGCCTCTGTCGCAAGTTCAACTCCTTTTGCTTGAAAATGTACTGAAGACTTTTGTGATCTGTATAGATATCAACATGTACTATGTACAAATAATGTCTCCACATTTTTAAGGCATGAATGACCGCAGCCAATTCGAGATCATGAGTTGGATAATTCTTTTCATGTTTCCGCAATTGTCGCGAAGCATATGCAATAACCTTACCATGCTGCATCAATACACATCCTAATCCGACACCCGAAGCGTCACAATACACAACATAACCATCTGACCCTTCTGGAAGTGTTAAGACTGGAGCTGAGGTCAACCTGTTTTTCAACTCTTGGAAACTACGTTCGCAAGCATCACTCCATTGGAACTTAGCTGATTTCTGGGTTAACTTCGTCAGTGGGGCTGAAATAGATGAAAAGCCCTCTACAAACCTTCTATAATAGCCTGCCAAACGCAGAAAGCTACGAACTTCTGTGGGCGTCGTAGGCCTTGGCCAAGTCTTCACAGCTTCGATTTTTTGAGTGTCGACTCGGATGCCATCACCTGAAATAACATGGCCCAGAAATGTTACCGAATTCAGCCAGAACTCACACTTTGAAAATTTTGCATATAATTCCCGGGCTCGAAGAATGCCAAGAACAATTCTTAAATGATCTGCATGTTCCGATTCCGTGCGAGAATACACCAGAATATCATCGATAAATACAATCACAAATAGATCCAAGAGAGGCCTGAATATGTTGTTCATCAAATTCATAAATACAGCCGGAGCATTAGTCAACCCGAATGACATCACTCGAAATTCATAGTGGCCATATCTCGTTCTGAAGGCCGTTTTAGGAATATCCGCTTCTCTAACTCTCACTTGATGGTAGCCCGATCTCAAATCTATTTTGGAAAACCACTTGGCGCCTTGCAATTGATCGAATAGGTCATCAATCCGTGGAAGAGGATATCTGTTCTTTATCGTCACCTTGTTCAATTGCCTATAGTCAATACACATTCGTAGAGAGCCGTCTTTCTTTCTCACAAACAAGACCGGCGCTCCCCACGGTGATGAACTGGGTCTGATGAATCCCTTCTCGAGCAGGTCTTTCAGTTGTGCCTTTAGCTCTTTTAATTCTGCCGGAGCCATTCGGTAAGGAGGAATAGAAATAGGCCTTGTGTCCGGCAACACATCAATAGCGAAATCAATCTCTCTTTCTGGTGGAAGGCCTGGAAGTTCATCCGGGAATACGTCTGGAAATTCGTTCACCACCAGAACTGACTGAAAAGTTGGCGGTTCTGCCGCGGTGTCATGAACCCGAACTAAATGATAAATATAGCCCTTGGCTATCATCTTCCTCGCCTTGAGGTAGGAAATAAACCTACCCTTTGGCGATGCTGCATTACCCTTCCATTCAAGCACGGGCTCTCCCGGAAATGGAATCGAACCACTTTTGTCCGGCAAGCAACATTTGCATAGCATGAAGCCAACCAATCCATACCCATGATTATATCGAAGTCAACCATTTCTAGCTCAATCAAATCAGCTTGGGTCTGACTATCACATATCACAATAATGCAATTTCTGTATACTTGTCTCGCTATCACGGGTTCACCAACCGGAGTAAGTACCTCAAAGGGTTTAATTGACTCGGGTTTCACCCCAATACAACCGGCAACATATGGAGTAATATAAGAAAATGTAGAACCCGGATCTATTAACGCATACACATCACGAGAGAATATAGACAATATACCTGTGACTACATCCGGAGAGGACTCGAGATCCTGTCGTCTCGCTAAAGCATATACACGGGGCTGAGTGGCACCTGAAGTAGATGCTGCCCCTCGACATCTACCTCGGCTTGCTGTCATCTGAGGAGTCTGCCCTGCCGGGCGTGCTGATGAGGAACCCGCTGCTGAGCCTGTGGGCTGAACCCCATCTCTACCATATCGCGAGGGACAATCTCGCATCAAATGACCCGTCTGTCCACAAACATAACAACCATCTGTGCCCTGGCGACACTGTCCTGAGTGCAATTTACCGCACTGGCTACATCGTGGCACTGGTGGTCGCCTCTGACCATGATCACCCCCGAACTGAGAACCTGAGGCCCTTGAACTCTGACCCTGTCATGAACGAAAGGAACGATCAAATCCCCTATCTGAAAACCTGGGAGGCGCACTAGTCGCTGACTGTCCTGAATGTCGGGAATAAGCCTGCCTCGATCCGCCTCTATAATCGCTGCCTGTGCCCATAGATCTAGCCCTTTTGCTTGGCCTCCTATCACTATCGCGATCACCCTTTTGTTGTTGTTGTCGCCCCTCCAAATTCTGAGCATGGGCCTGTATCCGGGAAATGTCCATCCCGTCTTGCAAAGAAGCCGTCAAACAATCTCTAAATAAATGTGGTCCCAAACCACTCACGAATCTATGTACCCGATCTCCCATATCGGCCACCATGGTCGGAGCATATCTAGCCAAGGAATTGAATTGCGTGCTATACTCTTGGGAACTCATGTTTCCCTGCCTCAAATTCAGAAATCTATCCGCTCTAGCTCGCCGGACTTCGGGTGGCAAATAATGATGAACAAAAGCATCTACGAACTCTTGCCAAACCGGAGGAGGCGCATTCTCCCCTCTTGATAATACCCAATTGTTGTACCATAACACGGCCACATCCCGGAGTCTATAGGATGCCAACTCCACGGATTCGGTTTCGGAGGCATGGACAATCTTCAATGTCCTTAATATTTCATCAATAAAACCTTGTGGGTCTTCCTCCGGCTTTGACCTAAAGAATTCTGGGGGATTTAGACTCATAAAATCACGGGCCTTTGTACTTGCTTCCCGGTCACTTGAACCCACATTTTGTCGTTGTGCTTGTGCGGCAACCAATTGTGTCAATAGCTGAATAGCCTCGGTCATTTGTTGACCCAAAGTAACCGGCGAAGGAATTGGAGTTGGGGCTCCTCCTTGCTCTCCCACATTAGGCGAGGTAGAAGAAGAAGTGGGAGTGGCATGCGAGGAAGTAGCACCCTGAGCCTCGCTATGTCCCAACTCAACTGGAGGTTCTCGGCTGGTGCCTTCACCGGCGGCATTTAATATTTCGCGGATTTGCTTCTTTTTTGGCGGCATCGCTGAAATCATAACGCACAATTAGAATAAAGGGGATCTTACATTATGACTCTATCGCACGATCTCATAGAAGAAAGATGGTCATTTTTCCTAAATACCCTGTAGCCTCTTGTCTATTGATGTGGCGCGCTACACACCATAAACAAGACTCTACTAGACACGGCTCGTAGACACTTCCTAGGAACGAACTGCTCTGATACCACTTTTGTCACGACCCAACTAGAGGCCGCGACGGGTACCCGGGACTAACCACCGAGCACCGCTCGTAATATTACCTCTTAGATTCATTCAATAATCATTTATTGATTTCATGCTCAAGTTATAATAAAAACTCATTTCCATTTAGAGACGAAACATTTTATACACATGAGCCCTTAGGCTAACAAAACAATATATGGGTATTTATACATTTACACAAAACCCGCACCATGCGACCACATGACCCACATTGAGTATCTACGAGCCTCTAAGAGATTAGATCTACAATTGTACACAAAATAAGCATCATAGGCACCTCCGGGATAATGGAGTGCCTTCAGTCAGCTAGTGGCCTCTAAGAATCCGGAGCAAGGTCTCCTCCCTATCTACCTGTGGGCATGAACATAGCGTCCAAGGAAAAAGGACGTCAGTACGAATATTGTACTGAGCATGTAAGGCAGGAATGAAATAAACAAACATAATAGAAAGATCATGCGTCATGAGACAAGGACATAACCTGCACAAGTGTTATAGGTAAATGCATTACTTACTTATATCACATTTTATACAATCATAGTATACATATTATCTCATCCCATACATCATCGCGTACATCGTCATATACATCATCACATCATAATCTGTGTCGTCACCCGCGTCCGGGTAACCCTCATGTGCCGCCCACTAGTGGTGATCGTGCCCGACCCTCTAGACGCCGTGTAAACATAGCAGCCCGCATTAGCGGTGACATGCCCAGCAATATAGGCACGGTGGAAATCTTATCATCACAACATCATGTTATCATTATTCATTATCTTATCATCATAGCATACATTAGCATTAGGGGCATACATTAGGCTTTAAGACAACCACACTATGTCGGGGTGACGTAAGGTCGTGAACCCCCGAGTGTATTATGGACCTTTATGAGTATCATGCCTCGCCTTGAAGGAAGTAAAACATAAGGCGAGTGTTAACAATAATAGCATCATTAGCATTGTAGGAACATCGTGTCATAGTTTCTCGAATCTCTATAGTCTAGCTCATCATCATCATTATCATGCTCATAGGTGACTCCATATATAGAAGGACTCCTAAACTTCATCTTATAGGAGGATTATGGAAAACTTGAAGGACTCATGCCTTTTGGAAGAAGAGTTAAGCCTCACATACATTTCTCGTTTAAGCAATCTAGCGTTCGCTTATTCTCCTTCAATGTCGCGCCTCTACCTTCAAAAGAGGATTCGTACTAACATTAGTCAACCAACCATAAGAACGCACTACTAATTCTAGAGAAAATTGGGCAGCACTTCCTTTGTTTGTACTACTTTTCCCGTATTTTATATCAACTCCCAACATCTACAACACAACTCACAATATCGCAAGCAACAATCATCATTCATATACTTTAGGCAAAATCCACCATTTCTTTCCAATTTCTTCACATTTATGGTTATAGGTTCGCTATCGTATTTTCCCACGTATCACACTTACCTCATGGTCTACAAGTTATTTCTAACGTATTCATATTCACAACACCCTAACATTCATGATTCAATTCAACTACTATTCAAACATGACACTATTCACTCTTGAATGACCCATTGCTATGCTTCTCTACAAGTCGAGTACCTTAACCTTCCAATACCTTAAACAACATGTAATGGTCATGAAACTTACCTTGGATGATGGTTGAACAAGCCTTGAGTGGAGTTTTTCCCTTCTAGCACCAAAACCCTATCTCCTCTCTTTTGGGTTTTCTTCAAGTAGATGCACTTGGGTTAGGTTTCATACACTTGGGTTCATGGATTTGGTGTTACTGATCATGAATTTCCCTTGAGTTCTCTTGTGGATGAGTGTTAGAGAAGGTTCTAGAGGTTTTCTTGACCAAAAATGAAGGAAAAATATGATTTTGGACGAGTTGGGTATATTTAAAGTGGTCCAGAAAATTCTGGACCGTCACGACATGCGACACACTTTGCGAGACGCAAAGCATGACATGCGGAACGCATCTTGGGTCGCAAAGCTTGCCAGCTGACCAACTCTCACTGGCACACTTTGCGGTTGAACTGCGGAACCTCATGTCGTACATGCGAGTCGCATGTTGTTTCGCAAAGTGTGTCAGAGAGTGATATTTCGCCCCAAAACAGTCTGTCGTAGAATGGCCATAACTTTTGATCCCGTTATGCTGTGAGGGCCCACGACCTATGGTTGGAAAGCTATTGCAATTATCTACAACTTTCATCCTTTGGTGTTTTTCCAAAATTCCAACTTTATAGTAGCGTTTTGGTCCCTCCAAACCAGATCACCCGAAAATGGTTCCTTAACTCACCCCTTTTGGATGGTCTATGCCCATACTTGGCTTATGGGTCCTTCTTGAAACTTACTTGACACTTCATTACCAATATAAGGGACATTATAATTCTTCTCCAATATGTCATTAAGACATCATTAATTCGATACTCGTAACTGCCCTTCGTCAGTCAATTCACTGAGCACGAACGAAAATTTTCCGGGGTGTAACACTGTTATAGAGAAGTAAAATATAACATAAAAAATCGGTTCCAAAAAATCTTAGCTGTTATAGAGAGATGTTGTTATATGCGAGTGTCATTATAGAGAGGTCTGACTGGATGTACTTTACTGCAATCAATTAATTAAGTTAGTCGTTAAAACTTTTACTATCTAATTAATTCATGCAACTTGGTGTTTGCACAGGATTTGATTGAGACTAACAAAGAGTTAATTTGATAAATAAATACTTGTTTAAAATAAGATTCAAATTTATTCATGTCCAAATGGCTCCTCAATCATTGAAGGTGCCCTTAATGAAAATGACAGACTTAAAATTTGTTATATCAAATTGATCCAAGACGTTCTCAATTTTTGTTGGAAAATCCCTTTTTTGCATAATTACACTATGTTACTTACTTTTTGTAAAAAGAAGTGGCTAACAGTAGTTAAAATCAGTGTTTTAAAAGGCGGGGGCGTAAGGCGGGGCGTTTTACATACACCTCGAAGAGGCGTAAGCCTCGAGGCACGGGGCGTAAGCCCCATGGGTATTTAATTTTTAGTATTTCTTAAAATAATATAATTACAATAAATATTTTTAAATAGGTAAAATTACATAAAAAATAAAAGAAAACTATAAATAAATGTGTGTGTGAGCGCGCGCGCGCGCTTGATCCTCACAAAAAAATGATCAAAGCAATTCATTATACACCGCTTATAACTTGTAATTATATATAACATAATTTTACAAGTATAAACAATACAATGAAATAAAAGCTATTATGAAATGCAAAACAATTCTAACATTTTAACTTTTAAACACGGAAAAAAACACAGTTTCTTAAAACACTATTACTATCATACTATTCATTTTATCTCCCTATAAGCAAATAATCAATAAAATTTATCAATATTACAATTAAAACATAACTTCTTCATGAACAAAAAATAAAATTCTATGATAATTCTGATACATAGGACTTATGACCAATGACAAGTGAAAATGTACAATTCCGCTATGTGTTTTTTTTTTTTTAAAATTAAGTGATATTCACCCTCACGACATTCTCAAATAGTAAATATCCAATACTACGACTTGTTATATGAGTTACACCCAATCTTCTATTTCTATAGATGAAAAACTATTAAGTATCATTAGTTTGTTAAACAATTATGAGGGTGAATGATTTTAATTAAGGAATTTAAAATATAATTTGTGTAAGAACTGTTAGGCGAGCCCTGGGCGTTGGGCGTTAGCCGTGTTTAGGGTGTACGGTTGGGCGCTTAGGGCGTAAGCCTCATAGGAACTAAGCCCTGCACGTTAGCCCCAGGGCGTTTTGCCACTGCCCTGCCCCGAGGCGAGCCTCGGGGCGAGTCCTGACACTGCCTTTTAAAACAATGGTTAAAATGAGCCGTCAGTCAATCGGCACATAACGCAAAAGATTTCCGCGTTAAAGGTATTTCGGTCACAGTTTTTTTGGTCCAGTACTTCAGTCTATTTGGTTTTTTCTCAAGTCATTTAGGTTTCGGACTCTACTAAAGAGAGGTATTGTTGACCAAGCTCCCGTTTGGCCGGGAAAACGAAATATTTTTCACTTTATTTGGAATTTTGAAGTTGGAGTTGGAGTTGAAGATGAAGATGAAGTTGTGTTTGGTTATAGTTTTTGCAAAGAATATTTGGTTGTCTGAAACTTTAAATGTATTGAACGTGAAGAAAATGATAAAAATGAAAACAAGGTTTTAGGTGCAAGTTGTATTTGAAATTTTCATGGCCAACGCAGATTTTCAAATAAGTGAAAAAAAATCCGGGAAAAAGTGAAAATTTTCTCATGGCCAAACGGTCCTTAGGAACAAAGAAACAAAGCCTGCATGCATCACTCATGGGGCCAAAGGGGAAAAGAAAAGATCTAACTCCAGCTCATAATATGCTCAGTTTCCTAATTCGAGCAAACAATTTTTTTTGGTTCAATGATAAATAAAAAATCATTCTTAATTGTTTTATTAATTAATTTGATTTTAGTTATGCAAAATTTCTTCTCCAAACTGGAAAGAGGAAAACGCAGGTACTACAAGTCTAAGATGCTTTAGTCAAAGGTCACAAAAGCTAAATAGTTACAAAAGTGAGAAGCCATTTTCCCTGTGGTGGGCGTCAACAACATGTGTTGTGTAGGTAAAAAACCCTACAAATATTAGTCATAATTCATTATCCCTCCCAGGAGCATAATCATGCTTATCTTTAATTAAGTACCTATCAAACTCAAATATATTCATCATTATTAAGTAATATTTACAAACTACATTTCGTACACATTTTTAGTTTACTTAACTAATGTCATGATCATAATTATAACTAGTGTATATGTCCGCGCTTCGCGCGGTTATGAAATTATCATATGAATAATTATTGTTATTATTTTTGTAATAAAAATATCCATCTTTAGTACTTTTGATCAATTTAATCTCATCACATTCCCCAATCGTAATACTATCAGTTGTTGCTCGATATAATTGTATTGTCAATATTGCTTGCTTTTTTTTTTAATATCCTCCGGTCTTGCTTAACTATTGTGCTGGTACCATGTTCTGCCATTTTGCTAAATCTGAATAAAATCTTTTATCTTACCGAGAAAATGATATTACTATAATTAAACATTCAATTTTAATAATAGTGAACTATAAAATAAATATTATATTTAATATAAGAACTGAATTAGAATCCAAAACAATACATAGTTTTGTATGTATTATTGTAATAATTCGTAATCTTATGATATAATATTAGTTTCATGAATAACAGTATAAAAAAAGCTCAACATATGGTTTATTTTATATTCTTTTAAAATCTTCGTATCAACCTCCTCTTCTTCTTCTTCTTCTGTATTCATAGAATTAGATTTGCAAAATAAGATAAGATAAAAAGAAAAATGAGAGAATTATAATTTAAAAAAAAAACTAAATAAAAATTGAGAAAATATCACTTTTAAAGATTTTATAAACAAACGGTCAACACATAATTTAATTTTCTATGTCTTTAATTAATATTTTTATGTTTATAGTATAATTTTAATTTCAAGAATTCAAAATATAACCACTACCAAATAATTACGGGAAAAAAAATAATAAAAAATTAGGCTATCGTTCAGAAGACTTGCACTATTTCATAGCAAACCACATAATCCACCATCTCTAAAAAAAAAAAAAAAAAAAAAAAAAAGTGAAAGTCTTAATCTGCAGTTCGCTCTATTTAGACCATTTTTTTTTTAAAAAAAAACAAATCTTTAATCGAGCCTATTTTCTTATATATATTCCTCCAGAAAATTCTACAAGTCTAAATAATACTCTTTTGTTTTATAATATATTTCATGTTTTATAAGAATTAATGAAATGTACAGTTATACTTTCAATTAGGATGCATATTTTTTTAATTTTTTTTTATAAATCCATCAAGATAACAAAAATATTCCTCCAAAAGAATGATATCATCTAGAGGAACCCAATCACATATACCTCTCCACTTGAACTGTAATGAAAACATTCAACTACATGTGCATCTTTAAGATACATACATATAACTTTTCTGTTAAAATGTACTAAAAGTTTCACAAACTTAACAAAATCATACATATTCAAGAATACAAAGACACATAATTTTATGAGAATAAAGCAATATAATGTATACCAATGCTTTTGATCTTTGTGGGTGTCACACTCTCTGAAACAGTCCCTGCAATAACATTCTCAAATCAGACGTACAAATAAGTTCTATTCCAAGTATTGCTCCCAAAAGAAATACTGCATTCAACATTAGGCCAAAATATGCCTACTTAAAGCTTTCAAGAAAATCAAACACCTGATCAAAATTAGCTCATTCTCATAAAAGAAAAACAGAAAACACATACACATTTTTATGATAGACAAAGCATGCATCACATAGTACAAATTAAAATTACAAAAAAAAAAAAAAATGAAAGAGAAATTCGTAGCAGTAAGAACATAGAAAATATAAACCTCGGTGGACTTGAATTGAACTTTGAGATCCTATATCCCTTTAAGTGCCAAGAAGATACATATGCTCTAGAATTCACAATGCACAGTTGAAGCAATACCGTGTGGATTATATAAGGCTTAGGTCATTGTCTTTCTAGTTCCAACCATTAATACATCATTAATACTACACATTCAATAAAATTAATTTAAGGGAGAGGAGAAGAACCACAGCATCTGGAGAATTTAGTAGACTTTAAAGCTGCTTATTTAATTTTAATATAAGACAAAGTAATAGGATGAGGTTTAGAAAAAAAAATAACAAAATCTATATCTATATATAATATAAAGCTAGGCATAAACAAGGTGATGTGACCCCTCTCTATGAGTATCATTGGTATTTATCTTTTTTCTCCTTTTTTTTCCTCCATCTCTCTATATAATAATACAATAATATACTAATTAATTAACTAAATTAAGGCATGTAGCTATGGCAATTTAGCAGAAGTAACTGTAGTAACTGTTTGCTGCTCAGCCCACATAGCACGGGTAGGAGCAAATAATAGCCTAATTATCCATGAATCAATATTTAAACCTTTTTCTCTATTTTTTCTTATCCTTTATCATTTGTTTCATGTTAGAAAAATTTCTTTCACATTAATCTACACACACATTAAAGGCGGGAATAAAACAATCCTATGTGGCATCTCTATGACAATCAAATGCATTTATCTTTTATCTCCTTTTTTTTTTTTGGACATTTCCCCCATCGTTTTTGTCATTAACTATATTTAAAAGCTCATATAAAAACAAAAAAGAATAAAAAATTGTAGTAGTAATAAATTAAATATATGAAGAGGCATAGCACGACGTTAACACCATTAATCACTTTCCCTAAAACGTTTCTCTATTCATCCTTAAAGATATTACTATATTACAATTAATACCTGTAAGTTCAATTTTATTGATTACACCATTACTCTTTTAATTCATATTACTCAATTAAGTTACAACTTTATTGATTACTATAAATACTGAAGCATATCTTCTCCACTGCAAGAAATTTTTTCGTTCTTCTTCCTTGATTATTTTGTCCCCTTATGTTTGAAACTCTACAAAGAAAATTTATTTATTTCTTTCTTTTTCCCTTTTTTTTTCTCCATTGTTGATGTTTTTCGGTTGTTATTACTTTATGCACATTTTTTTTTTTTTTGCATTATTTTGATTGTTTAGGGAGTGAAAGATACGAGCCTTGGGCATTATTTGTAGGCAGTTCTACGCGGAAATCCAAATTCAAATCTTGATGAGCACATTATCTACTTTATGTTACTCTTCTCATTTAAGTATGTTGCATGTCCCTTATTTATAGTGTTCTTTCATATTCTTCTTCTTCTTCTTGGCTTTTTTCCTTATTGGTGGTGGTTTTGTCATAATTATTAATTTAAACATATTTTTTGAAATATTTTTTATTGTTTACAGAGTGTAGCAGACAAGATGAGCACATGCTATATTTGGGGATTCAAATTCAAGCTTGATAAGTGATCCAAATTCAATTTGATGAGTACAAAAAAACTATTTTATGTTATTCTTCTCATTTTAGTCTATAGGTTCTTTATGTATACTGTTCATTCTAATTTTTTTTTTTTTTTTTTTTTGCTTTTTTCTCATTGTTAGGGGTTTTGCCATAATTATTATTTTACTTATTTTTTGTGTATAATTTTTATTGTTTATAGAGTGTGGAAGATAAGACGAGCATATGGTAATATTTGGGGATTCAAATTCAATTTTGATGAGTATGCTATCAATTATCAATATATGTATCTTTTGTTACTCTTTTCTTTTACTCTGTTACAGAATTTGTAGTTATAGTGTAAATTCAAATGTAATCATTTCACATTTTGTTTAGCATAAAAATATCCTATTTTTTGGATATTAGGAATGATTGTACTAAATTTATATTTGATTTACAAACTAAAAGAAAAAGAATTGAGAAAGTATGATTATCTTCATGCTCCCAAGGCATATGACAACTTGAGAAAATGTGATTATTTTTTCTCATCTCGAAATAATTAATATAATTTTTTTGCATAAGCTACAATAATAAATTTAAAAACAAAACTTTATAAAAGGACCTGCTATAGGCATTTCGATAAAGTTTGAATAGGTTGTCTCAAAAAAATAATTTCTTCAAATACGTTATATTTTCTGTGTGATTGCGGCTATGTATCTCTCGACCTTTTTTTTTTTTTTTTTTTCTGACTTATCCACTGTTCAATTTATAGTTGACCTATTTTTTCCTGATGTCTATCTACTAATCAATTTATAGATAAAGTGATAGGTATATTGTAATGGTAGTAGAAATTAGTCAAAGATAGAAAGTGATTTTTAGAATGTTTCATAAGATTAGTAAAAGCTGAAAGGAGAATTGATTTCACTACTAAGGAGAATTGATTTCAATACTAAGGAAAAGGATAACAATTTTTGAAAGATATGAATATGAGAAAGAAAATGAAAGAAAAAGGTAAAAAGAAACTATAATATTTAGATGAAAAGAGTAATTTAGAATCATAATTGGCGCTACTTGAACCACAACAAATCTTTTAATGTTATTTTTATTTGATGAACAAGGTGGATAATTGCATTTTGATGTTCAAGGCTACTCGATTTAATTATTTTTATTCACAAGGAGGACACAAACCAAACAGATTAGAAATATGAACAATGAAAGACAAATTTGAAAAAGTCGTGTGAAATTATAAAAGCAAGATCATTAGTAACAACAAGAACTTTCGAGAAACATTAGAGTGCATCCGTTGATGCACTTTATTGACATTTGATCTTCATAAATTAAAATAAAACAAAGAGATAGAAAAAAGAAGATAACCAATAATAATTAAGATTATTTAAGAAGTTATTTTTTTGATGTTTACTATAATACCTATATCATGATAAATATAAGGTATTGTTAACCAAGAGAAAATTTAATTTTGGAATTTTCCATGAGGTTGGTAGAAGAAGAAAGGTGAATTGACTTGATTATTTTAAGGAAGGATACTAATAATTACGGAAGGAATTAAATAATCAAAGATAAATAATTGAAAAAGAGAGGGTTGATACGCCTAAACTACACCTTTTAAAATAGGAGTAAGCGGTCGTTGTCAAATATAGAAACCAACAAGGTTAGGGTAGAATCCCACGAAGAATACAATGAAGAAATATACTTGTTAAGTGTAACGCTCGACTATTAGTCTATATTTCTAGGGAAGAGGGTATAATGATGATTGGTTTGAAGATTGTTAACTTAATTTATCGCTAATTGTTGTTAAAAAGATAATCGATTGGTAAAAGGACCAAGCTTGCGGTCCCAGCGAAAATTAATACAATTGGGTGTCAATCCAACTCATATGTGTCTAGATGTAATTAAACATGGGTTGCGTAGATTTATCAAAAGTCTCTCGACCAAATTGATAGATGTCGTTACTAAGCTTTTTCAAGCCTTATAATGTAGAAAATGTGAACACCCACTTTATTTCAACTTAGCTTTCCTATCTCTAGCTCAAGCTATTAGATGGGGTTTAAAACCCTAAATCCTTGCTATCTAACTTTTTTCCTAACTTTTACTTTCTTTCTCAGTATGTAGGCACAAATAATGTTGGTCACCATTAAAAGTCATTAAAGATTGAAGTGTTAATAGAAAAACATCTTTAACATACAAATAGAGTTTGAACGTAAAACTCAATCACATAACTAACACATTTGGTCCCACAACCTTAGCTAATACGATTAGCTACTCATATACATACTATAAAAGACAATAATAGATAAAGTATTCATAATGCTTACAAAGTTTAATGGAAGATGACAACAAAAAGTGGAAGATTCTCCTTAAAAGCCCTCAACAACCAATATTCAATGTATTCAATGCTAAAAGGCAATAAAATAAAGTGAAGACACGAGACGAGCCACAAGCGCAGCGTGCGAGTCTCGCGTTTGCACACAGGTCTCGCGCGCTGCACATTTCAATAAGTTCCTCTTCAGTGATGGCAAGGAGCGCGGTAAGTCCGTGTCTCGCAGGCAAGATGTGCGAGTCAATTGTGTGAATCACGGGCGATGCTTTTTTTTTTCTCCAATATTTCACTCCTATCTCTGACACGTCGTGCGTCTCCTGCGCGAATCGCAGGCTTGACCGACGATTCACATGCACTGCTAACTTGTGTCCTTGGATATTTTTTGCTCATTTCTTATATTCAAATGTCTATCTTTACAAACACTCAAAAACGTAAGAAACAACATAAAGCACACTTACAGAGTCACAAAAGTTCACAAAAAAGGCATCAAATGTGTCATAATTTCACGGTACATCAAGTGTAAAAAGGTGAGAGAATTGGAAATAATTTTGGGATGTATATAAAGAAGAGGTAGAATTACAGAAAAGGAAAATTATCAATATGAAATATAATAGGAAAAAGGACAGAAAAAGAAAAGTAGATAAACAAGCAAAATAACAAAAAGGAAAAGAGGGAAATTTCAAAATGTCAAGAAATAAATAGGTGTATGATCAAGTTATTTGTTTTCTTTTTCTTAATTAAGTTCCTAAAATTGTGAGAAAAAAACTAACTTAAAAATATCTACTAGAAATCTTTAGAAAATAATTAAGATGAGAATGTTTAAATTGTCAGTTTTTATTACACCAATGTCATGTGATTCTTGTGACAAAGATGGGAGGGCCAAAAATAAGGAGAGTCAAGTGTTCGATATAGTAATGGTGAGGTCAGTTTTCTTTTCCCATTTGGTATTAATCTTGAGAAATAATTAGAATAATAGATAGTATTACAATTAGAGAATGGAAAAGAAAAAAAAAGAAAAAAGATAAAATCAATCAACGAGTTAAGATTGATTTTTCTTCAATTAGAAAATTTACCAATAGTTATCTACCATATTTTGATTTTCTAACGACCGCACAAAGCGCGGACAAATTCACTAGTGTTATATATAATACAACGTGCAAGGTAAGAGAAAAAAGATAAATAGAAATGATGGTCATAGAGTGGTGTCACGTCACCTTATCTATGCCTAATTTTATATTATATATAGATTCAACTTTTGTACGTTGGTCACTTCCTTTACCCCTTTTTAAAGCCTTTAATTCGAAACATCAAAGAAACTATAAATGCACACAACTAAGGTTCCTCGTGTTATCAGTTTCTCATTATTGAATGAAACACTTTAATTTACTGACCAAAAGAAAGAACGTACGAAACACTTCGTGAACAAAGATCGTATAAAACAATATCGAAGCAGGGAAATGGGAATGATGCTTCTAGCAAAGACTAACATGTTTAATTGAATTTGGTAAAAAAGAGAGGAAGAAATTAATATCGAACACTCTTTTTATACCACTACAAGAAAAAAGATATTTGGCAATAATTTTTTTTTGTTGCCATAGATTGATTATTATTGCAAAAGTACTTTTGACAACAAACAAAAAAAAATTATTGCATACGCTTTTCCCAACGACTGTTATTGCAACGACGTGCAACATTTTTTTTTTTTTTTGCCAAAAGTACTTTTTGCAACAATAATTAATACTATGACAACAAAATTAAATTGTTTGGTAATAAAAAAATTCATTTGCCAACAATAAAACTAAGTTGTTGCTAAATATTAAATTTTTTATTATCATTATTATACTTTCCTGTAGTGTTAGTTCTACACCTAGATTATGCACCATTTAGTGTTTACACAGTACTGATTATCAGCCACCTTAAAAGATAAGGTCCATTTAGTGGACTTAATAATGATAACATGAAGATAATGGGGTCAAACTCATCGTGAGGAGCCCACAATCAACTTTCCAGATATTAATTTCTAATGGAGGACAATAACGTAAAAATATTGGATATCAAAATATTAATTTGATGTTGGGATAATCGCCAAGCTAATAAAAACTTATGTAATTTCCACGCTGACCGCATCTAACTGTTTAAAGATAACGTAGATTATCATGACTACAAATAGTCAATAGATCGCTGTTAATTTTCTTAGTGAAAGATTAAGACATACAATGATAATTCATGAATAATACAAATTAAATATGGAAAGTAAAGGGTCAGGATATATGATGGAAGAACAATCGGGACAAATTACATAACAGACACCTAAAATGGACAATATATATAAGGAAAAGAAATATACGGGTATTGCTGTAGTTACTTTATTAGTTGAGACAGAATGTTTATTGTTAGATATTAGAAGCACTGCAGAATTAGGAATAGTTCCAGTTTTAATTGTCTGTGGTCGACTGTAGGTGCTCTTCAATTTTTGAAAGAGAAGCATGGGTTAAAAATATCTAAGCTCCTGATTATATAGGCGGATTTAGAGTGCATTCGATTGGTTCAATTGAACTAATATTTTTAGCTTAAATGTTTATTAAATCCTTGATTGGCTTCTGATCCCAATTTGGGTTGCTAAACAATTACCAAACACATAAATTTTATTGAAGAATATTAATTGGTGTTCTAGTACTTTCTCAAGTAAACTAGTTTACTGCATCGGTCCCCAACGTGAATAACTTACATTAGTTTTTACAAATCTGTTTGCACATATATATTATACTAAATGATGGATATATATGTTTCTTAACTGGAGATTGCATGCATTCCTTTTGATCAGACATATATAACCCAAAATTGTGTAGAAAACTATTTATCTGCATGTCAGTGAAATAGAAAACAAGACAAAAAGGTCTGCCCGCCCAATTTTGGTAGGTTCGTTATCGAACTGTCTGTCCGCCCAATTTTGGTAGGTTCATTATCGAACTATCACATTTTCGATCAGATCACATTTTTTATCAGACTGCAGTATATATATATATATATATTATTGTCTATATTTTGGCACTGCTGGATTAGAAATAACGGTGGTCTTTTACTATCAGTTCTGATCGGGGCCACATAAATTGGTCCTGTAATTAAGGCGGCAAAGTTTGGCTGGTCATCTATAATTAGTACATCAAGCGATGATTTATTAAGATTTTCTGTTAAAAAATGAAGGAATAAATCTTTTTTAAGCCAAGCCAGATGAAGGGAAAAATCATTTTGCCAAGCCAATTTAGTAGGTAACTAAGTACGTGATAGGAACCTGTTGAGCAATCAATTCACAACCACCCATTCTAGAGAAATTTACCAAGAAAAGACCCCAATTAACATGAACTAATAAATAGTACTAAGAGCCCGTTTGGATTAGCTAAAAATAAGTGGCTTTTAAGCATACGTGCTTAAAGTGCTTTTTAAGTGCTGAAAGTTATTTTATAAATAAGCAGTTATGTGTTTGGATAAAAGTGTTTAAAAGGTTTTTAGAAGTAAGAATAGTATTGGAATTAACAGAAAATATAAAGGATAAAAGGGTAAAGTTAGTCAAACCAAAATGACTTTTAAGCGAAAAAAAAAAGGTTGGGGTTGACCAATTTCTTGATTTTGGCTTATTTTAAGCACTTTTTAATTTAATTTAAATTGTTTTATATTTTTACCAAACACCCAAATAAATTAAAAATGACTTATAAGCTGGTTTGACCAACTTATAAGCCAATCCAAACGGGCTCTAATACAACTGTAAAAAAGCAAAAGAATTGGGTAGTGAATAGTCAAAATTGTACTGCATGCTAAAAAGCAGAGGGTAATTTCAAGATTTGGCTACTATAAAAATATATCTTCTAGGTTTAGGGTTTCCAAAGAACTTCTTAAAACCCCTTTCACTCAGATGCTTTGATTGTATATCTGCAGTACTCAAGAAAAGATCATGAAAAAAATTCAAGTGGTTTCGAAGCGAGGCGACTCGTCCTCATCAGACAACTCTACGAATTCAGCGTTTACTGTGAGGATAGTGAGATATAAAGAGTGCCAGAAGAATCATGCTGCAAATATTGGCGGACATGCTGTTGATGGGTGCCGAGAGTTCATGCCAAGTGGTGAAGAAGGAACAAACAGCGCCTTTATTTGTGCTGCCTGTGGTTGTCACCGCAATTTCCACAGAAGGGCAGTTGATATTGAAGTCGCCTCTGATTCTTCGTCTCCTTCTTCCTATACTACATAGAGTGAGCTTTGCGACTATTTTTTTGGGACTGATTTAACTTAGTGTAACGGGTTTATATAGTATTGGTATAAGTTTTGCCTATTGTAATAGGTAACTTAGTTTGTTTATTTTTCAACTAACTAATTCTACTTTTTCAGGGACGATTAAGCATAGTTGTCACTTATTAGGTGTGAAAATTATTATTTTACACTATCAACTAAATTTTGGGGTTGGGTTGATTATATTTTTGTGTTTGGGCATGAGTGGATCATGTTATGGTAGCATCTAGGGAAGGCTTCAGTTTTCTTCTACTTTGCTTTCATCCGTTTTAGGTGTTTGTATTGACTTATATATGTGAAGGTGAGATCGTTTGTAATGATTTGCATGGTTGATGGTCAAGAGTGAAATATTTATTTGATAATTACATATTCGTCTATTTTCTCCATTTGTCTGCGAAGGTCATATGTAGCATTTGTTTCACTACCATATCTTTGTGATAGATAAATATCCATAAAAAAGAGTGAGATAACAATTTCCGCAATTTGAACAATCTATATATATATAAGGAAACAAACCCGATGACGTGACACTCTTTAAAGCCAGTATTCGTATTTATCTTTTTTTTTTAGAATTTTGCCTTTTCCCATTTTTTTTTTTTTAAAAACCCTGGCCATCCGGTAAAAAAAAAAACAAAAAAAACAAACGCTGCCTTCTTTTATGTCTCTTAATTGCGGCTTCTTCACAAACGTTTCAGAAGATTAACAAGAAACAAAACAACTGTTCAAATGAGTCTCTTGCGGTATGTTGAAACTCGAATAAATCAACATAACAGGGTTTTTTGGAGTTGGCATCTCTGGTTTTCTACAATCAATAAAGAAGCCTCTGCACAAAGCAAGATTTAGAACCTATCAATGGTTTGTCCATACACCTACTCTTTTTCTCTTCACTGATGCACTTTTATGATTATACTCTGGTTTTTTTGGAGTTTTTCTCCCAGTTCAGTCTTTTCAATTTCAATCACTTAAATTAAATTTTTGCTACTAATGTTCTCTTAAAAAAAATTCTTCAATCAAATCATAGCGGAGTTTCAACTTTCGAGAAAAAAAAGTTAATCAATAGAAGAGAAGAATTTTGCCCACTGGTCGTGATGTTTCAAACTAAAATCTTAAGGTTTTCTACTCCACTGGCAGCCAAGGCAAAAAAGAAATCAATAGGAGAAGAAGTTGACCTCTGTGAAACATATACGAAGGTACACAACTTCATGTTTGGTTGGTGTTTGATTTCATGCATCAATATTATTAAATTACTGCCTTTTTGTATTCCAGAATGTTTAATTTGGTACTATTAAAGTGTCAAATGTCTAATATCTTCCAACTTAAAATACACGACGACTAACCACTTTCCTAGAAACTTTCGATACCAAATTATAGTGTGACAGAATCAACAAACATATGGCATATACAGCTGCTCGAAACTTCTTCAATAGCTACTTTTTGTGCCTCTTTTTGTTCTCTTTGGCTCATTACTATTATACATTGTTTAAATGTTCTAGGTCCTGTGTACTGCAATTTTATTTCTCGCAATTATGTCTTTACGTGAATTGTTCTTCTTCCACATTATTCTCATTGGTAAGATATGGTTGTTTCATATCGGCATACCTTCCTGATTCTTTCAGTTATTTATGTGCAAGTTTCATTTGGATTTTGCTCCTTTATCTCGATTATCTTGATTATGCAAATTGAATAATTGTTAACCTTCTTTCATCTTTGTATTCTTTAAAGGTTTAACATTGTGTATACTTTTTTGCACAAAAGAATAGTACTTAAATAATGTATAGCTATGAATGGCGAACCAAAAATTTAAGAGTTTTTCGTGTTCTCCTGGGATTAAACAATTGGAATTCGGGAATGTCAATAGCTTAACTTTTCTGGACTACTTTGCGCGTATTATATTTGAGTTTCATTTTTGTTTTAGAGTTTATTTGGTGTAAAGCAAGAGAAATTTTAATCCTTTCTTGGATATTCTTTAAGCTTTTCTTTCTCACTTTTTTACCCTTTTTGCTTCTTACGTCTCGCTTATGGTATGAATCCTAAAGAGAAAAAGAGCTGCTAAAGGCTGCAAGAGTCATGCTTCAATAAGTCTATGAGGGATTTTTGGAAAACTAGCTAGGAGTTATACTCCAACCCAAATAAGGTAGACTTTCTAATACTCCAAAATTTTAATTTGGTTTTCTTTTTTATCCTGAATAATATTTCTTATCTGGTTGTGCGACGGGTGACATAAGTTTTAAGGTGATAACAGTGAGGAGTTAAAATATATGTTATGTTGACAAGCATACCGTGTCTCTATGTTCCATTCATAATAGAACAAATAGAGAAGCTAATGACTCCAAGGATATTCATTCACTAAAGATTAACTTCAAAAGTTTTCCTTATGTAATTGTGATGTATACATTAATTTTCAGTTCTACCCAATAGTTAGACTAAATCAGTTGTAAAAATATAATATGTTTGCATGAAATGTTAATTCATCCGTGATTCTGATGATTCAGTTTGGTGGATATACATTGTGATAACTTAAAACTTAATTGATTACTTAATGTTTGTGTCTTCATTTCTTCATTCTTTACAATTTAGATGTTCATGATTTATTAACGAAGTAGCGCACTAACAGAAACATAGGGAAAATACCGTAGATCGATAACGTTCACTGGAAATATCATTTTGAGATTACTACTTTTTTCCTTAATTAATTGGCCTCAACCTAATAGGAGTTAATCTCTCTGCTTACCAAGAACTGATTAACTTACTCCAATGTTCAAGCTCGCTTGGACCACTAAATTGTGAATTTCCATAATAATAATAAAAAAAAAAAAAAAAACGGATTGAGAAGTATGCCGACTATGAGAGTATAAATTATACTGGTTCTATTCCAAATGTTAACGGAAATTTGTTTCCCGAGTTTAATAATTACTGAAACAATATAAATTTAGGAACTAAGTGGTACACCCTTCTTGTGAATAGTATGAATGTGTTTTGAATGACGCAATGTTATTATGATTTCTGATCATGCAAACATGGCATATCTTTCTCTTCTCTTGAACCTTTGAGTTATGAAAAGTAGTGAATTATATACACAAACACTTGTGATTGATATAGTTTTATGTGTGTTGTATCATGATGAACTCATGTTGATCACTAGAGAAGAATAGTGATCGAGTAGAAGCAATGGTGGAGGAGTTATTATTTCATCATCCAAAACATGTGATCTAGTAGATCCTTATATACAATGATATTAGTTCCACTCAAGTGTATACAGCTGTACCCGAGCCTCCACTTCCTCTCTAACTAACTAACTAACTTTCCCTCCATCTAACTCTAACTAACTAACTAACTGTTTTTCCCTCCATCCAACTAACATTTAGTTGAGCCTCACTACTACTGTTACGTGCATGTTCTTGCCTTTCAATACTCCCCCTCAAGCTGGAGGGTGAGAAGACATCTCACACACCTAGCTTGAATAAGAGAAGGTAGTGTTGAGTAGTTCCAAGTCCTTTTGTAAGCAAGTCAGCAAGTTGAACTTTGGTGTTGACATAGGTAGGCTGAATGAGACCACTCTTGATTTTTTCTCTGACAAAATGACAGTCTATGTCTATATGCTTGGTCCTCTCATGGAATATAGGATTAGCAGCAATTTGAATTGCTGCTTTGCTATCACAGTGCAGTGTCACAGGTGTTACCACTGCCTCATTTAATTCCCTCAATACTCCTATGATCCAAATAACTTCTGAAACTGCCCCAGCCATGCTTCTATATTCAGCTTCCGCTGACTGTTTGCTGTTTTTTGGATTTCCAAGAGATTAATGAATCTCCTAGCTTGATCACATATCCTGTGACTGATTTTCTTGTGTTGGGATAGGATGCCCAATCTGAGTCACAGTAAGTTGTGTGGTTGAGTTGCTTGACAACTGAATTCCCAGTCCTGGTGACCCTTTGATGTATCTGACCAGCCTCAAGGCAGCTTCCCAATGTGACAACTTTGGTTTTTGCATGAATTGGCTCAACACCTGTACTGCAAAGCTAATGTCAGGCCTTGTAATTGTCAGATATAATAATCTCCCAATAAGCCTTTGATATGCAGTTGTGTCTGGGTACAAAGGGTCATCAGTCTTGCCTTCATGTTCATCATAGGAAACTGTTGTCAGCTTCACATTAACTTCTAGAGGGGTGTTGACTGGTTTAGAACCACTTAGTCCAGCATCTGAAATTAGTTCAAGTGCATACTTCCTTTGATTTAGCAGGATCCCTTGGTTGGACCTGAGAACCTCAATGCCAAGAAAATACTTGAGGTCTCCAAGATCCTTCATTTTAAAGTTTTGGTTCAATGATGCCTTTGCCTCCATTAGTAGTCTGCTGCTATTCCCAGTTATGAGTAAATCATCCATATACACTAGGATGATTGCAATGTCTGCCCCTTCCTTTTTGGTAAATAATGAATGATCATAAGCACTCTGAGAATAGCCAGCATGAAGTAGTGCATTTGTGAGTTTAAGGTTCCATTGCCTTAGTGCTTGTTTCAAACCATAGAGGGACTTGGTCAGCTTGCAGACATACTCCCCCTGCCTCTAGAAACCCTGAGGCAATTCCATATAAACCTCTTCTTCCAAATCTCCTTGGAGAAAGGCATTATTGACATCCATTTTAAACAAGGGCCAAGAATGAGAAGCAGCCACTGCAATAACAGTTCTGACAGTGACCATCTTGGCCACTGGGGAAAAGGTATCATGGTAGTCAAGGCCCTCCTGTTGGTTGTATCCTTTGGCAACCAATCTTGCCTTGTACCTCTCAACATCACCACTGGCCTTGTATTTAATCCTATATACCCATTTGGAACCTATTTCCTTCTTACCTGGTGGTAGAGGCACTACCTCCCAAGTGTGATTTTGTTCTAAGGCATCCACTTCAGCCTGCATGGCATCAATCCAATGTTGATGTTGAGAAGCATCCTTGAAACTTGATGGTTCTATGGCTAAAGAAACAACACTTAAGTAAGCTTGGCAAGCATGGGACAGACCTGCATATGAGAGACTATGTGCCATAGGGTAGGAACACTTGTGGGATGTGAGAGTTATATAGTCACTATGCCAGACTGGTGGCTTGATGACTCTGGATTTCTTTCTAGGATATGATAAAGGCTCTTGAAGAATTGGTAGAGATGGGTCAACAGCAGGTGGTGGTTCTGGAATAGGAGGGATGTGATTATCCTTAATCACTGCTAGCATAGGAGTAGGCAGGTCAATTCCTTGATCTAGGATATCTGAGGGAGAAGGAGTAGGAGATGAGTCTGCAATAGTAGGTAAGTCAGCAGTAGTAGAATGCTCAGGAGTAGAAGGGTCAAGGTGGACATGTGCTAGTGAGGGATTGAGAGAAGGAGTCACAGGTATGATAGGAAGAAACATATCATTAGTTTCCATAGGAGCAGTGTGGAAAGGAAACACTGATTCTCTAAATGTAACATCTCTGCTGATAAAAAAGGATTTGGTGTGAAGGTCAAATAACCTATAACCCTTTTGTGTCTCTGAATGTCCCATTAAAACAGCCTGTCTGGCTCTTGGGGAAAATTTGTCTGATCTAGGTAACTCCGATGCAAATACCAAGCATCCAAAAACTCTTAAATGATCTATCTTTGCTACTTTGTTATAGAGTAGTTCATACGGTGATTTACCTTTCAAGACAGCAGTTAGTAGTTTGTTGATGAGATAAACAGCAGTCCTCACACACTCTCCCCAAAATCTAATAGGTATGGATGCTTGAAACTTCAAGGCCCTAGCTACCTCTAGAATGTGTCTATGTTTCCTTTCTACCACCCCATTCTGTTGGGGTGTGTATGCATAGCTTCTCTGATGAATGATACCAAGAGAAGTGAACAATTCCTTGCATTGAGAGTTAAGGAATTCTGTTCCATTATCAGTTCTCATGGTTTGAACCTTAGCATTAAACTGTGTGTGAATCATAACAAGGAAATTTTTAGCACAACCAACACTTCTGTTTTATATTGAATCAAACAAACCCAAGTGTATCTGCTATAGTCATCCACAATTGTAACAAAATACTGTTTCTTATCATAAGTTTGTGTCCTATATGGACCCCAAACATCTAAATGGAGCAATTGGAAAGCATGATCTGATGTAGTTATGCTACTGGGGAACTGCAGTCTAGTCTGCTTAGCTAAAGGGCATATTTGACAGTAATGTGGAGTACCAAAATTTACATGATTCCTTAGTGAGTGAATATACTGCATTGCCCTCTCTAATGGATGACCAAGTCTTAGATGCCACAGATCAACAGAACCTACATCTTTTATGGCTGCACCAACAGTTACTTGAACTGCATCCTTCAACAGGTATAGACCATTGGCTGCTCTATCAATCCCCATCACCTTGCCATTGTAAAGACCCTGCATCACAAAGAAATCAGGGAAAAAACTAAAACTAATACTGCACAATAGTTCCCTGGTTAGCTTGTATACTGACAGCAAGTTAAATTTGAAATTAGGTACATGAAGTACATTTGTCACTTGATGAGTTCCTATTAGCAAACAGTTTCCTGTATTTGCTATATGTGTCCTTTTTCCAGTTGGCAATTGTACTGTGTTGTTAGTTTGATTCTTTAAACCTTTTAGGTCATGCAATAACTCATTGCAAGAGGTTATATGATGTGTAGCTCCTGAGTCTACTATCCACTCATAATCATCAGCTTTAGATAGTAATGACATGCTACCTGCCAGGTTTTCCATGCACTCATTTTCTCCGTTTGAGTTATGCAGCAGTTGCTTCACCTGAGCATGTTCCTCATCTGTAAGGTAGTTTCCTTGTCCATGACCACCTGTGGCTACATTATTAGCATATCACATGAAGTTGCTTCCCCCTCCTGAGTGATGATTCTGATTATTGAAGTATGGTTTGAAACTACTTCCTCCTCCTTGATTGTACATGTTTGAGCCTGTCTGGCTTGTCTTCCTTTTACTCTTGAAGTCAACTGGATATCCAATGAGCCTATAGCAGTCTTTTGTCAGATGTCCCTTGCAACCACATTTCTCACAAGATGGACCTGTTTGGTTAGGCTGTCCTCCTTTTCTTCCTTTAAAGTTCTGTCCTCCTTTGTATTGCTGTCCTCTACTAGCCAACAAGGTTAATACCTCATTGTTCAGATCAACTACTCCCAATTTCCTTTGACTTTCCTCTTGAACCACTATAGAGTATGCTTGATTCACAGTTGGTGTACATGTTTTAAGTAAGATGTCACTTCTCACATGAGCAAAAGTCTCATTCAACCCCATTAAGAACATCAGTAGTCTCTGCTGTTGTAGGTGCTCAACATAGGCCTTAGATTCCTCACACTCACATAGTGGTTAGGCCACCAAGACATCTAACTCATCCCATAGATCACACATCTTTGAGAAATAATCTGTCACTGAATCTGTTCCTTGTCTAAGAGTGGCCACTTCTGTCCACAGTTGATATATTCTAGTAAGGTTAGACTTATCAAACCTCTCCTTGAAATTTTCCCAAACACATTTGGCATTTGATACATAGACAATAGTTGTTACCAATCGTGGATCAACAATGCTGCTTATCCATGACAATACTACAACATTGCATCTCTCCCATTAGTCTGCTAATTCACCTTTGTAATCACTTTTTACACATGTTCCATCTACAAAGCCAAGTTTATTTTTTACCAACAAGGATAGCTTCATTGACCTACTCCAGAGTGCATAATTCTCTGGTCCTGGAGTTTAAATCCTATCAATGCCACACCTGGTGTATCCGAGGCTTGCATATATAGAGGATGATTGTGTTCGAGTTCAGCAACTGTTTTTGGTGCTGCTTTTGTAATAACTTCTGGTGTACCTTCAACTGTTTGTGGTGCCATTACACAGTTGAATTTACAGTTTAACTTGATCTATCTATTTTGAAAACTTTGGATTCTTCAATTTCACCTGTTAATGGTGATTTTCAGCTTCTTCGACCGGCATGATAATGGCGGAATCTTCAATGCTAATCGTCCAAATCTCGCTGCTCTAATACCATGAAAAGTAGTGAATTATATACACAAACACTTGTGATTGATATAGTTTTATGTGTGTTGTATCATGTTGAACTCATGTTGATCACTAGAGAAGAACAGTGATCGAGTAGAAGCAATGGTGGAGGAGTTATTATTTCATCATCCAAAACATGTGATCTAGTAGATCCTTATATACAATGATATTAGTTCCACTCAAGTGTATACAGCTGTACCCGAGCCTCCACTTCCTCTCTAACTAACTAACTTTCCCTCCATCTAACTCTAATTAACTAACTAACTGTTTTTCCCTCCATCCAACTAACCTTTAGTTGAGCCTCACTACTACTGCTACGTGCATCTTCCTGCCTTTCAATATAGATATTGTTAGTTCCACAGGAAATTATAGCAAGAGGAGATACAGAATTATCTGCTATCATGAAACTTTACTGTCTTGTAGCTCATGATACAATGGAAAGTTCAACTCCGTCCACAAGAATGCCAAAATTATGTCAAATCAATATAGGATTATGGTAATATATATGTTCCTTCACTTGCACCAGATTCTTGGGACCGACAATGCAGTGGATGTTGTTCCTCTTCCTGTGGATAGTTATTATGGTGAAAAGACGGGGAATTGTGGTTGTTATTGAATTTTGAACCAACAAGGAAACTAAACTGAAATGGCTCGGAGAAGGAAATAGTGATTGAAACAGAATTCCTTAAAGCTTTCATTAGTAGAGAAAATACTATGTATGTGTGGAATATTTATTGTTTTCGTAGCTTCTTGCAAGTGTTTTCATTTCTTAAAATTTGAATAGTATAATATGTATGTAACTTTGTCACAGAATTTTTCTCTATGTGTGATAAAAGAGTGTATCTACAAAACTTCTATTTTGAAGGGTTGAACAATGTTATTTGCTTGAGATATACTTGTACTTTGTTGCCTGTTGTTGAAGGCAAATGTCCTGCATTACCTTTCTGATGATAGTAAGATGGAGGGTTGTTTTATTTAGATGAAGTTAGAAGTCCTGAATTTGAAGTTTTGAGTTTCACTTGCAATTTTTTAAAGACCATATTAACTTATAGACTGTTATGGAATTCTTTTATCAATTATCCCAGAATGAATATTATAATTACAGAATCTTTTACCGATTTCTCTTAGTACTAAGACTTCATTTGTTTGCACTTAATGCAGGTTTTAATCTTAATCATTCAAATCTCAGTCATTATGTCTGTTTATTTTTTTTTAATCTAAAACTTTCTAAAACTTATGTCATAAGGAGATGCTAGAAATGAAAGTGTGAGAAATTTCATTGTTTGTTTATTTTACCAGTTGTGAAAGGTCATTTATTAGTTATAATAGTACATGAAAGATATAATTTTTTAAAGAACAATTAACAGAAACATTTTAATTCTCTCTTATGACCGCGCAAAGCGCCTGGGTTAGTTTTGCTAGTTTTAGTTATTAAAATCTGACAATATCTGTTTTTTTTTCCTTATGCATAGTTAACATTGACCCTTCCCTTTTCTAATATCCAGAAAGTGAACGCATGAAGGAGGGGAATATAAATCTTACCTTCTCAAATCCTACATGAGTGTTGTTCATTTCCAACGCTTCAAATCTTTGTAGCTTCCAAAAAATTGATCTAGTACCACAGTACATATATTACACCTAATTAGTGTACAATATTCCTAGTGTTAAACTAACACCTAGGAAATTCCACCTAATTAAAGCAGTTATAAAGAGATTGAAGATTAAAGGTACCCGGTACAAAATATTTCACAAGAACATGACCCAGAGAAATAAACGTCCTCCTTTTTTATATCCATTCACATCTTACTTGTGAGTAGTCCCTAATGTAACAGTTTTATGCGAGATCAGATTCCACTGATATCATGCACGTTCACTAAACTTCAGATGACCCATCTATTTGCGTCCTTCAATTTTCTGCATTCAAATTAGCAGGTCTATTCCTTTTCCGTGCTCCCCAGACTTTGCACGTGCACATTATTTCAAATATTCAATTTGAAATAATATTTGCACGCTAGTGTTTAGCTCACATTTTGATCCATTATTTCTACTTTTAGTACTTGAAATAGAGAAATTGAAATTTGAAAAACTGGCTAGAGGAGTATTTCAAGTGAAATAATGATTTTCACTTAAAAAACTTTAATATTTTTCCGAGTGAAATTCATGTTCAAACACAACGTCCACTTCTAAATATATTCTCAAATTCAACTACTCAACTTCTTGTAGTACTTAGTTCACATTTGGTCAACTTTTAGTACTTGAAACAGAGAAATTGAAGCTTGAAAACTGTAGAGGAGTATTTCAAGTGCAATAATAATTTTCACTTGAAAACTTTAATATTTTCCGGGTGAAATTCACGTTCAAACACAATTGGTCTACTTTTTTAAATATATTTTCAACTTTTGTGTGAACTCCAACCAAATATGGTCAAAATGCCTACTTATACTCAATATAATAATAATTCTCTCTCACAAAAGGGTTGGGACTCTAACCTGACAAACAGATCAAGAACCTGGCCCTACTGAGAATTAAAGCCGAGAATGTAAATGTTTGGAAAAAAACAAGCAAGTAGGAAGGGATCTTTCATATGTAAAAGAGAAATTAATTACTTTAATAGTTGTCCGCCTAAAAAATAGCCAGAAAATATACATCATATGTATATTGGCTAGGGGCTATAAATATTCTTGGTCATGCAGCCAAATGTGTAAAATTCCGTCCCCTATATAAGTAGCCATCCGGGAATGGAATGCAATATTGCACCTGGTGGGCCCTAATTAACACAATTTACAAGCAGAAGCCAAAATACAATTTCAGTCGGTAGCCCAACAAATTCAAACCCTGCAAAATCATACCTAAACCCAGCAAAACCAGACCACCACCTCTCGTTGCTGGAAATACTTATCGAGTTCATCCTAACGATCCTCCATTGTTTAAAAAAACTGGGTATTTAAGGTGTATCTAGTTTATATGACACTTGCATACATCTCATATACACTGTATATATGGTATATACCGAATATACTGTGTATACATGTTACCTCGAAACCAAATCTTCAGTCCCTCAAATCATTGGAATAAAATTACGTGTAAGGTGAAATATGATGGAAAGGTCTTGGGAAGGGGGAAAATGTGCTCGTTGAAAGGGGAAAAGGGCCTTGCCTATAAGATGTAAATATATTTTAAAATGGGATGAACCGATAAATAATAGTAAGACGTTGGGATAAACCGGGTACATATTCTTTACCAATGACCACATGGTGTAAAAATCTCATTTAAGGAATTCAAGCCTAGGACCGAAAATGAGCCCAATTGGATGACTCCTTTGCATTCTACATTGTTGCGTAATAATATGAGAATTCCTTCGTGGTGCTTGTGTGCAAAAGGGAGGAGGGGGAACAAAATACTTCCAAAAGATTCAGAATTCCACGGTTGGAACATTTTAAATATTCAAATAACTCTAGAAGGTGAATTATCAAGATTGCTAGTATCATTTTCAGAAAAGTGAAATCAAGTAAATAAACTATGCATAATGCACAAACCATGTGCTTGAGAATCTGAGGCTAAAAAATTGGACTTGTACATTATAATTAGTTTAGGATAAATACAATTCGATTCCTTTCTCTCAGGTTTTGTGGGCTTTTGCTCAAAGTGTCATTCTATTGGGAGGAGAGGAACCTATCTGCTTTTGGCTGAGCCTTCTCTTTTACTCTATCTGCTAAATTGGATTGATAGTTATATATATATATATATATAAGCTTTCTTTTGAGCTTTTGATAGAACTTCAAATAATGAGGAAGAAGGAAATTAACACTGGGGCAGATTTAGAGTGTATTCTACGAATTCACGTGAACACGGTAGTTTTTGTTCTGATCCCATCTATAATTCTATATATGTATCAAGAAATATACTAGATATCTATTGATATTTGATCATGAACTCAGTTATTATTGTATATTAACTTAAAATTATTATAGGAACCCGTAAATTTCAATTCCTCAATCAGCTTTTGAATCGACATATAGCTGAAAAATGAAGCTATAGGCTACACTTCTTAGCCGTGACTTCCTATTTCCTAATGCAATTTACAGATAATATTATAGTAATAATAAGTTAGACCATTATAACTGGTCAAAAGAGCGCAAGCCTAACTTGTATCAACATGAATGAAGCGTAATTAACAACCAATTTGAATACTACTTGCCAGAGAAAAAAGACAGAATTTTCGAGGATGTTTTAAGCGAAAATTAAATTGATGGGCAACAACACACAATCTAAAATTACTAACATCCCTCGCTGTGAAACCCAAAGACTGCAAATAAAGGATTTGATGGGACCCAATTAGGAATATCAATCTTTAGTGGTTGAAAATTATTTGTTAACAGGATATGATGTTAAAGAGATAAAATACCTTTTTGCATTTATAATTTCGTAAAATTTACATTATATATATTAATAAATTTATCATAAAATGATATTATAAGATGAGTTAAGAGTATAAAGGAAATAATTGATAGACATACGAGGGTGTTTGGCTAAGTCTAGAAAACCTAGTAATAAGTTACTTTTTAACTTATCTACTCGTTTGTAAAATTAAATGTGCTTATAAGTCAAGTGCTTATAAGCTAAATTAAGTTACAAATCATAGGTTGGTCATCCTTAATTTATCATTTTTCAGCTTATAAGCACTTCAGGTTTAACCAAATTTTTTACAATTCTATCCTTAATATTATTTTGTCATTCCCCAAATATCCCTACCGAAATTAAAACCCTAACCCTCTCCGTAACTTCACTTCCTTACCTTTTTTGTGAATCTTCTCAAAATTCAATAACAACGCCGACTACCGTCATGAAATAATCTTAAGCTCTTCTGCATAAAACACAATTGGATATGGATGATAAAGATATCTATTATAAATCAATCTTCAGTCATCCTTATTAGTTTATAAAGTTCATTTGCATGTGTTAAGTAAGAAGAATCGTGATTTACATATTGAATTTCTAATGTTTTTATCGTAACTCTACTTCATCTTGGTGGAATATTCATAATTCCTCTTAATGTCTAAATTTGTCTGTTTTTAATGTTCTCTATATAAATATTTCGTGTACTATTTAAGTATGTTATTTAATGACTATTTTTTGTCAATTATTATCAATTATTATTAATATTATAACTTCTTATTATATTTCCTCTTATCATAAAATAATTTATACTTATAAAAAATAACTCTAACCAATAATTATTTCGTATTTGGATTAATCTGAAATTTAAACTATTGTAAAATCACAACAGTTTAAGGGCATTTAAGTCATTTTAATATAAGAAAGTTCTTATCAGCATTTTTTAACCAAACTCTTTAGTTTCTTATTATCAGTTTTAACACTTGTATCCAAACACATAACTGCTTATAATTTGTTACATCTACTTTAACACTTAATGCTTATCAGTTGCTAATGCTTATCCGCTGTTTTAAATCAGTTAAACCAAACGGGCTCATAATATGAGCAACAACAATTCAGCATAGAAAAAGTTGTCTAGAATTGGGCACCGACTGCTGATTTATAATAACCTTTAGTTTGTGAGTTGAAAATGAAGTATGCATACACGCTTTGAAATGAAATCATATGGCAAATATTTCATAATTGAAATTTGAAGAAGATATTATGATATTGCTCAGCTTCCATTTTCAGTTAAACAAAACGTTTTTTTTTTTTGTCCTCCTTTTATCACACGGGCTCTAGCTAGCTTAACAATGGCTGTTTTACCCAAATGTCCCTTTTTTAGTTCTTTACTCAATTTTTTTTCCTACTTGTAAAATTTGTAAATATAAAATTTGGAAAATTACACTTTAGAATAATATTTGACTCGGATTTAATATTTGCTCATATATTACTCAATCTTACCGAAGAAACATTTTACAACAGTCTAATCTTTACAAATTTACAAAATTTTGAATTATAATATAAGGTTTTATCATAAAGTTTTTAATTTATTTAAAAGGAATCTTTATAAAGTTGGATTTTCAGCTCTGATATGTCCATGTTCTAGAGTTATGGGTCTGTAGTGGGCGTTCCTGGTATTTGGTTTTCATCTTTGTGATTTGGGTCCCGCGTTTTGTCCAATATTAAAAGAGTATTGTACACTCCTTTCATATCAAATTATTTGTCATTTTTTCTTTACACATCTCTTAAAAAATATTAATTAAGAGGATATTTGACTAACTTTATCATTATTTATGTCTAAGTTATATTCACTCTCCATTAAATGTTTATTTTATTTGTGTGTTATCTCCATTAATAACAAAATTCTACTAAGGATAAAATGGGGGAAAAATAATTAATTGTACTTTGAACTTCTAAAAGGACAAATAACTTGAGACAACTATTTTTTATAACCACGACAAATAATTTGAGACCGAGGAAGTATATGGGAGGAGTGAGCTAGAAGACATAACACAAGTAGTATATCTTTTTCACGAAAATAAAATGCAATCAAATGGAATATAAAATAATTTAATTTTTAAACTAAGATTATTTATATAACTACGATAATCAAATGAGCATATTGACATGGATATATAACTGCCAAGAACTTTTGGCAAACTTTTAGCCAAGAAATAGGCTTAGCAACTAAAGTTCAAAAAATTTAATATCGTGTAGCTAAATTTTACAACACAGACAAGATAAAGTTGAAGATTCTCATTTTGATTTCACGCTTGAAGATGTATTTCCTTCAAAAAGTAACGTAGCAATTTTTATCTCAAATCAAAGATCAAAAGCAAAAATCAAGAGAGAGAGAAAAGCATATTTAACTTTCCTTCTCTTCTCTCTTATTTTTTCTTTTGTTAGCTTGAACATGTGTGAGTCAGCATGGTTGGAATTGATTGAAAGTGCATGAATGCGGTTTGGTTATATGCACATTTTGAGAAAGATTAGAGGTGATCTAGATTGTTTTGAGTCAAAATTCAAACCCAGAAATGCCACAGCGATATGTGTATATCACGTTATATATCATGTATATAACACACAAATTTTCATGGATATATGCACATATACAATATATACATTGGGATGCATTGGGTAATACACAGTTGGAGTCATCTTCAAACACCTCCAACCTCCTTTTCTTGAGATGTTTCCAACAAAACTCAATATCACCTAATAAAAAAAAATGCAAATACCCAAATCAAAAAAATATCAACTAAACTTTTTTAGTGGTGTTATGTAATTGAGAAAATTTAGCGACAAAATTTGGAAAGAGTGATTACAAGAAATTGGAGAGACAGAGTAATGTAGAGAGAATAAAGATCATTTTGAAAATAATTTATGAACAAAGATTTTAGCTATACAATACCAATTTCTTAAGTAACTTAAATAACTGCAAAGATCAGAAATTAAATTATTTTATGTCACTTACTAAGTCAAGTTACTACTCCTATGTAACGACAATTTTTCTTAACCGAAAAGGTCCAAAAATACCCCTAACGTATGGGAAATGACTCACAAATACCCTCCATCCATCTATTGGTCCAAAAATACCCTCCATCCACCTATTTGGTCCAAAAATACCCCCAACCTATTTTTTTGGCTCAAGAATACCCCTCAAACTAACACCCTAATTTTGATGGTATTTTTTCAATTTTAAAATGCCACGTGGCTTGTTTTGATTGGACACATATATTATTTAATTTAAAAATTAAACCCCACCCATTTAATCTAACCCATTTTGTAACAAGTTGAAGCGAAATGCAACAATTTTTATTTTTTTTGCATTTCGTCAGTTAATCAACGAAATGCAACAATTTTTTTTTTCTGTATTTCGTGAATTAATCAACAAATATGAACGAAACTGTTTTTTTTTTTTTTTTGCATTTCGTGAATAAAAAAATGAAATAGGAAATTATATATTTTTTTTTTGCATTTCGTGTATTAAAAAACGAAATAGGATAATTTTTTTTTTTAATTTCGTTCATATAAAAACGAAATTGGAATATATATATATATATATATATATATATATATATATATATATATATATATATATATATATATATATATATATATATATATATATATATATTGCATTTCGTTGGTATATCTACGAAATAGTAATTTTTTTTTGTATTTCGTTTATTAAAAAACTAAATATGAAAATAATTTTTTTTGTATTTTTGTATTTCGTTTATATATAAAAAATAGGAATATAATTTTATTTTCATTTCGTTTATATAAAAACGAAATAGGAATACATATATATATATATATATATATATATATATATATATATATATATATATATATATATTTCATATACCAATGAAATAGGATAAATATATATATATATTTTTTGTATTTCATTTATATAAAAACGAAATAGGAAAATAATTTTTTTTTTTCGTTTGAGGGGTATTCTTGAGCCAAAAAAATAGGTTGGGGGTATTTTTGGACCAAATAGATGGATGGAGGGGTATTTTTGGACCAATAGATGAATGGAGGGTATTTATGAGCCATTTTCCATACGTTAGGAGTATTTTTGGACCTTTTCCGTTTTCTTAAAGCAATCTATACAAGTTAAACCCAATCATAAAAAATAATAAAAA
This sequence comes from Lycium barbarum, assembly GCF_019175385.1. Classification (NCBI taxonomy): domain Eukaryota; kingdom Viridiplantae; phylum Streptophyta; class Magnoliopsida; order Solanales; family Solanaceae; genus Lycium; species Lycium barbarum. The sequence goes on along the minus strand of NC_083348.1, from coordinate 66,229,045 downwards.
GAGGTTAAATATCCGTGTACAGTGCGCCCAACCGTTTCAATTTTTTAGAGTCAAAGAGCAAACAAAAAATTACTAACAATGATGAGATTTTTATCGTATGCTTCTCCACTCCTCTTGAGATTCCGTTATTTGCTTGTTCTTTTTATCTGTCATTCGTCGTTAAAGACCTAAATTAAGGAAGTGACAAGCTGACAATTAAGTATTCAAAGTAGTTTACGTAATCATACTTTGTGTTCTTCTTTTAATTAAGTTAAAAAACGTAAAAGAATGGCAACTAATAGTACGTGGCAGCTCTTCAAGCTAAATAATCACGTCCACGTATTGGAGTAAAGCACACGTGGCTGGGTTTTGAGGACTTAATCATATACTTATTTAATAGCTAAACTACTCATGTTTCATGCACTAAACTCCAAAAAGCAAAAAGGTGAACTCCCAGGTTTGTACGCTATCTGTTTAGTGTTGCGGAATTGTAGTATTTTTCTCAACCCGATAAAAAATGCTTTTATTTGGAGGGCTATTTTGAAGACTATTTTGACAAGATAATGTGTTGATTTTCTTGATTATCAGAACGTAAAATGGAGAATTTCGTAGGTTGTCTAAATGTAGTTCACTCATCAAATTTGGGAACAATAATAGTCAAGAGCATATATTATACCCTCACAGGTTATGATCGTACTACATTAGGTGTTCCTGATATGCCTAGTTTCTATTATATATATATATATATATACATATATATATATATATATATATATATATAAAGTATCCAAAAGGGACTAATACAACAATGAATACTTGTATCAAAAGTAATATGTATTGTACCATAAACTTGGTGGTATCTCATTGGTGGATGATTTCTTCCCACTTCTCATGTCTACACGTATTGACCCTTTTACTATCCTCTTTTGGTTGACACTTCTTAGCTTTTTGGGTGACCCGAATCCTTTTCCATTTTCAATTCTCACACACGGTTGAATTAATGATATAGTACTAATTCTTATTCCATCTTATTCATGAGCCTTTTTACTGTGTAATTGTTTTTGTGTTGCTAATGTCAAATTGTCAATATTTCCCACTAAAACATACTTGATTTTATTATTCTATGAGGTTTCTGTTTGTCAATTGGATTTAAAGCATCTCTATACTTTCATTGTTGATTGACATTTACTTTGTTTTTTGAAGGTAATACAGAGCTCCTACTATGCTGTTGTTTCCAGAATAACAAGAATTGTGTACTAAGCTTCACAGTACAGCTGGTACTCGTGGAGAATGATGCACTAGATTGTAGCTATAACGTGCTTAAAGATACAGTCAGCTTATGCTGTCTTTAACAGATACAGTACAGAAAACATGCTATTTTGCGCAAGATGTACAAAAAAAAGTCTCAATATTTTTTATTATGTATTTTAATATTTTTACATAGCAGTATTGATATTGCCACCAAAACAGGTCCATGAAAAATCAAGATGAACACGTACCCTCCGTCTCAAATTTAAGTTTCTTAAATTTAAGATGTCCTTTAAATCTTGTGATTTTAAACTTTCAATGTAGAATAAACTTTCAATGTAGAATATTTGAACGTCAACTTACTAAATATAGAAAGAGATATTTTTTTAGTCCGATCAAAACGAAAAATAAAACATTTAAATTAAGACGGAGGAAGTAGCGCACGAACTTGCTTTGCTAGTTACATAGAAATTGTTGTGGTTGTATAAATATAATGAGCAGTATATATACTCATACTAATTTTATACTTATTTTCAAATACACATTAACTTGCTTTTTCTTTAAAAGTCACCTTCCATATTTAAGAAAAATTCAATTTTAAAATTCTCATTTTATCTTAATAAGATGGTTTATAATAACATAATATATAAGATTTGTTTTTAGACGACAAATTTTCTTACAACTCCATGTTCAATCAAATAATGTCACATAAAAAGAAATGAAGTAATACTGTAATAGTGATGATCACTTAGTTACAATTTCGAACAGTCCTAAAAAACTATTTCTTTTCGTGTTGGAAAGTGAAAAGGGACAAAACATGGAAAGGGTATGGTGAATCTTACTCCTTCCATAATTTGATGTTTTGAATTAAATCGTGAAAATGAAATTCTTTTCAGTAGAAATTTTAAAATTTTAGTAAATATTTATGACGCAAAATTTAAATTTAAAATAAGATGCAGATGCTTATAAAAAAGAAGATAGGCGGAGCAACCCAAGTTCACAAACGATGGAACCCCACGAGTCATGATCTTGGAGACCTGGGATTCTCTCATGTCATGCTCTGCTTTACCAACTGCCAACTTTGACAAATAAGGTTGATTCAGTAAATGCATCAGACTTAGCAGTAAATTCTAAACGTATGGTTAAATTACTCTCACAACACAACTCTCCATATTCTTTTTCATCTTTTCACCCTTTGTTTCTGTTTTTATTACTCTGTCGCATCTCTACCGAACACTTGATCACATCCTAACAATTAAGCTGATTAACCAAAGCATAAGTACCACAGTTTGAAGACACTGCAATCTGCGCAACATATAACTATATCAAATAACTTGTGGGTCTTCTGTATCAAATATAAAGTCAGTAGATGGGGACACCTTATAATTAAAATAACGTGGACAGTAGTTAGTCGCCTAAAAGACGAGTCCGGAATCAAAATGACCCAAAAAACAATCTTTTGAACCAAAATACTCCAACAAAAAAAAAAAGTGACAAAAGTATCTTTAGCGCAGTAAATTCAAAATACTCCAACAAAAAAAAAAGTGACAAAAGTATCTTTAGCGCAGTAATTTACTGCGCTAAAGGACTTAACCGTAACGGCGCGGCTAAGTCTTTTAACGCAATAAAATACTGCGTTATAGAACCAGTTTAATTTTTTTTTTCTATAACGCAATAAAATACTGCATTATAGAAACAACACAAAAAAAAAAAAAAAAATTGGCCAACTTTATTTTTTGCAACACTTAGTGTCTTTTTTCATATTTTGACCAATGATTAGTCGTGTGTAAAGACTCCTAAACGTCAATATTTTATATAGAACCTGATATTTTTTTCGGCGTACAATAATGTAGGCTCAATACATCAAGGATACGTAAACATTCGGATCGTCATTTTAGGGGTTGAAAAGGTGTCCGAAGTAAGTTTTGTTTGAAAACTTTAGGTTTAAGTGTTCTATATACATAGACGTCTATTTTTGTTTGAAGACTTGTTGTCATTAGCTTAAAGTTTTTTATTTTTAGGGTTTAGATTTAAGTGTGTTATTTTTTAAAGCGTAACTTTATTTCGAATATACGCGATTTTTTGCGCTCGGACGTCCGATTTACGCGATTTTTTTTTTTTTGCAACATATTCGAAATAAAGTTACGCATTAAAAAATAACACATTTAAGGAACATTTAGTGTTTTTTTCCATAAAAAGATCACAACATCTTATTTTAATAAATCTTTTCTTTGCAACACTTAGTGTTTTTTTCATACTTTGACCAACGATTAGTCGTGTGTCAAGACTCCGAAACGTCAATATTTTATATAGAACCTGATATTTTTTTCTGCGTACAATAATGTAGGCTCAATACATCAAGGATACGTAAACGTTCGGATCGTCGTTTTAGGGGTTGAAAAGGTACCCGAAGTAAGTTTTGTTTGAAAACTTTAGATTTATTATATTTGAATGTACAAATATAAATATTTGATTTAATAATAATTCATCCAATACGAGAGGTTTATACTAATTAAAAAATAATTCATTCCATTTAATTACAATACTAATTCAAAGCAATACAATAATAAATTGCAATAATAATACAATCTTCAAGTTCTAGAGGCTCTATTACTTCGAGCCGTGCTTGTACTACCACGGCCTTGTTGCCCACACGAACGCTTGTCATGGCCATATTGCTTACATGTAGAGCACTTGCGAGAATAAGTTCTTTCACTAACATCCATTTGATTGGGTCTACGACTCCGTGACTTAATGCCCAATTTCCTGATGTAATCCTTGTTAGCAACCATCGAAAACGGCTCGTTTGGCCAATAAGCTTCATTACCAAGTGGGTGGAATTGACGGAATATGCTCTAAGGTAACTGTGGACCTTGTATTCCCCCGCCACATAACTTGTTACCGTTTTCCTCATTCTCTCAAAGCACTTGACAGCATGAGAACACGGCATGTGGTACGTTTTCCACTTACCGCAAGTGCATGTTCTTGTTGCCTCATAAACGGTATGCACGTTTCCACCCTTACCATTGTGATAACCCGTCCTAACTTCATACACATGTTGAATTGGGTCATACTCGGTCATTTGGTGATGCTCACTTTTTTTTTCTATAATGCTCCATATTTTTGAAGGGCTTTGGCATCTATGTCCCGCCGTCGGCTAATATCGCTCTAGCCTGCCTTGTCCTAATAACAAATCGCTCCACAACCTGCTTGAAAGTCATTCTCACCATTGCGGTGACAGATAGTCCTCGAGCAGATTTCAGCAAGCCATTGAAAGACTCTGAGCTGTTTGTTGTGAGCATGCCCCATCTTTTGCCTCCATCAGCATGAAGCGTCCATTTTTTCAACTTCGAGCTTCATCAACCAAACATATGCGGGTTCACTCACTGCCCTGATCAGATCCATTTTTGCAGCCCATTTTCGTTGTTGATGCTCCATCGCAGCCCCCTACATCAATTTGTGTAGAGTGCCATTGTGAAATGTTAAATGCAAATTTGCCTTCAAGTGCCTTAAACAATAGCGATAGTAAACAAAGGGAGGCTGCCACTCCGGTAAATTAGCCATATTGTGCAATATGCCTTTATGACGATCAGACAACACCCATATGCCGGTACGATCCTTAATAACATGAGTTTTCAAATGGGTCAAAAAGATCCCCCATGTGTCGTTGCTCTCGTTAGCGGCAATTGCGAAAGCAAGAGGAAATATTGACCCATTGGCATCCATTCCTATTGCAATTAGGAGCTTGATGTCGTAGGCACCATATACATGCGTACCATCTATGGATATCACTGGTCGGCAGTGAGCAAAACCATCAATGCATGGTTTGAATGTCCAAAATACAAGGTTGAAGATTTTACCCTCTATAAGCCGCCACTCTACAACAGTACCATTATTAAAATGTTGTAGAGCTGCTATATACCTTGGCAGCGATTGAAACGAAGTATGCCAATTTCCAAAGACCATCTCAAAAGCGCGTCAACGCCCGAGAAATCCCTTTCTGTTGCTTATAGTTTTACTATATACGGTTTGAACGTTTCGAATACAATCTTTGATGGGGATCCTGCACAAGTTTAAACAAACAACATTTAGTAATGATCTTTTAATCGATATAAGACATATAATGTACTAGGTAGGATAAGTTACCTTGGCGTTTCAGCAACGTCTTTAAGTAATACTTGAGCAATCATGTTTGTATCTAAATTATAATGATCTGCTCGATTTTCTTCCATATCACAAGTGTGTCTTTCGCGGAATTTTGTGATAGCCCACATACCATCAGGCTTAACAATTCCCCGAAGCAACCATTCACAGCCTTGATACCGTCGTTTAAAACTAGTCTCCATATCTTTGTGTTTGACTAATCAACCTTAAACTCCCTCATGTCCTTAAAACAATAAATTTTGACAGCCCGTTGCAACGCCTTTTTGGATGCGAACAACATTCCCTTTGCAAGGTAGCATCGATCTTTGTTGAGATCCTTTGGTTCAATCCAGGTTTTTTGGCGACTATCATCATCTTCTCTTGTGAAGACAAATGCATCATCACGACCCTGCAGGCTGTCAAGATAAGGGATATTGTTAGAATGCCACTGAACTGGGCTTTCAGAAGTTGGGTTTTCAGCCATCGGTGGTGGTACGTGGTGGTGCATTAGTTCTTGTTGGTTTTGGCTTTGAGGAATATTGTTAGTCATACCAACTTGAACATCATCATCATCTTCATCATCAGTTACCTCTGCATTATTAGCTATTTCATCGTCATCACTTGATGATGACTCATAATAATTAGGAAAATCTTCATTATCAAGTGCATTCATCCTCCTACACGAAAAGTAACATATTTTAAATACCAACATCATATATATATATATATATATATATATATATATATATATATATATATATATATATATATATATATATATATATATATATATATATATACAGATAATTTAATATCAAGGTGATGAACTTACTATCGTTCATAAGCACTGTCATGGTGTGGAGAATGATCAACTCCACCGAACTGAGAGGATTGACCAACATCCATATTTGGTACCACTGGCGAGTTTTGAGAATAGTTCCTATAAATATTTGAAAACTGGTTATTTACCAATTCATACAACAAATACGTGCTACTACACATAATAATATGAAAAATCCATATTTACCAATTTTCATTGTAAGCTTGATTAAATTGCTGACTTAGATTTTCCAGCGGCACTTGACCACTCAAAATGTCTCCATAAGAACTAAAGTCCCCATAAGTGTTACCATGAATAGGCTGGACTTGAGGGACTTATTCTCGAGGTATCTTTTCAACATACATCTCAAGAACATTAATGAATACCAAATCACGATATTCTTCCAGCGATCCCAAAAAATCACTCAAAGATTCATCATCGTTGATATTGTGCATGCCATAACGCACTACACCGTTTGATATTGTTTGTGGATATCTGCCAGTTATTGAGATTCCAAACTCAGTGGGTGTAGTTTGCATTCTTTTGTGCATGTAACTGACTAGTGTTTCATAATTTAAAGTTGTTGTAAATTTAACATGGGCTTTTGGTTTGATACTATAACGAATGGAGTAATTGTCCTCGACGATATCTCCATCCCAAAATAGTGAAACCTTAATAGTTGAAGCATTTTGAGACATTTTTTCTATGAAGTTTGATTTTTTTTTTTGAATGACTTGTAAGACTTAGACTTATGAAGTTGATGAGTTTTTCACTTGTCAAGCCTTCAAGTTAAATAGACCACTCAAAATTGTAATGCGTGGTGTGTTGTCAAATCAACACTTAGATTGCGCATTAAAATGGTGCACAATACAAGTCGTGTTGATTGCGCATTAAAATGGTGCGCAATACAAGTCGTGTTAAAACAGTCAAATAATGCAGCAATGTATTGTCAAATCAAGGCTTTATGTGTCATAGATTCCTGAAATTGTCATGTGTGGTGTTACATTGCGCATTAAAATAGTGCGCAATACAAGTCGTGTTAAAATGGTCAAATAATGCAGCAACGTATTGTCAAATCAAGGCTTTATGTGTCATAGATTCCTGAAATTGTCATGCGTGGTGTGTTGTCAAATCAATACTTATAATGCGCATTAAAATGGTGCGCAATACAAGTCGTATTTAAACGGTCAAATAATGCAGCAATGTATTGTCAAATCAAGGCTTTATGTGTCATAGATTCCTGAAATTGTCATGCGTGGTGTTACATTGCGCATTAAAATGGTGCGCAATACAAGTCGTGTTAAAACGGTCAAATAATGCATTGTCAAATCAAGGTGTTGGGGAGGGAGGCCTTTTCATGCACGAAATTAGTGCGTGAAAGGATAAAAGCCTTTCGCGCACAGTTTCTGTGCGTGAAAGGTTAATTTTCCTGACACTTTAAGATGTTAGGCCTCCTGAATTCGTGCGTGAAAGGCCCAGTTGCATTTTTGCAAGTTGATCCTTTCACACACGAAATTAGTGCGTGAAAGGCCCAAGTTGCATTTGTACAGTTTGGTCCTTTCACGCACGAATTTCGTGCGTGAAACCTATTAATGCTAATTCGTGCGTGAAACCTATTAATGCATTTTTATTTTTATTAGTTTGGTTCAACTTTTTTTTTTTTTTGCTAGAAAAATCGCGGACTCCCCTACATGACCACGGTAACTAATTTCTATGTTGATCAAATTCAATTTCACTACTTTTTTGTAAAAGTATGATAAAAATAAACTTGTATACCTCTCACTTAAACAATAGATTACTTAAGTAGTAAGTACTGTATTAACCAAAAATGAGAAAGCGACAGGAGAATTGCCATAAGCATTTAGGTAACTGATCAGAGGTACTTATTACAATTTATTCACGACACCCAAGTCTTAATTCCTGCAAGTGGGGTGGTGGGGTCAGCTGCAGGTTAACCATAGATTAGATTAGAAACCAACGTCAAAAAACACCAGTAGTTAAGAAGGACAACCACAAAAACCAAGATTTTTATATCTACATTCAATCTCTTATCATCATCATCTTCATAACCCAAAAAAACACAAACCCTTTTCCTCTCTCTTAACTAAAGCCTCTTCTTCTTTTCCCCCTCTAATAAAGATGCTTCTTTTTTTGCCCCTAAATCTAATCATCAACTCTTAAGAGCAAAACAGAAAAGATAACAAAGCACTAGATGTTTTGTTTCAGCCATGGACTTAACCAACAACAACACAACAACAACTACTATATCATCAGCTGTCAAAACCCCAGAATTAGCTGAAACTGAAACCCCAACTCAGATCCAAAAACTGAAACCTTTCCCTTTCAGTAATGGTGTCCTTAAACTCAAAAATCACCCTTCTCTTCACCATCACCAACATCATCACCATCCAGTCGTAATTATTTACAAAGAATGTCTTAAGAACCATGCTGCTAGCATAGGTGGTCATGCTGTTGATGGTTGTGGTGAATTTATGCCTTCACCCTCAGCTAACCCAACTGATCCGACATCCTTAAAATGCGCCGCGTGTGGATGTCACCGCAATTTCCACCGCCGTGAACCGGATGAACCGCTTGTTGTGGTCCCTCCACCACCCATCGCCACGTCCGCACTTGAATACCGACCCCACCACCGCCACCACCCACCCCCACCACGTGGGGACCACAGTAGCCCTAATTCACCATCTCCACCGCCCATTTCATCAGCTTATTATCCTGCTTCTGCACCACATATGCTCTTAGCATTAAGTGCTGGCTTTGACAAAAACCCGAACCCGAGTTCAGCTCCGGTGGTTACTAATTCTAATGGAAGGAAGCGTTTTAGAACAAAGTTCACACCAGATCAGAAGGTGAAAATGTTGGAATTTGCTGAGAGAGTTGAGTGGAAAATGCAGAAGAGAGATGAAGATCTGGTTAACAATTTCTGTAAAGAAATTGGAGTTGAAAAGGGTGTTTTGAAAGTATGGATGCATAATAACAAGAACACTTTTGGGAAGAAATTAGATCAAGACGACAACAACAATGGTAACACTAACAACAACGTTAATGGGTTTTGCATTGTTAGTAGAAATAACACTGACTCGGAATTTCAACTTCACCAAGAAAGCAGCAATGTTGAGGACAAAAAAGATAATTCAAGTTTTGGTGCTAATGTTGTTGCTACTAATGGGTCTTCTACGTCATCTTGATTTAATTAGATGGAAGGCTGGAAAATGGAGAAATAAAGTTTTTTTTTTTTTTTTTTTAATTAGAATCAGAATTAGTGAAAGGAAGAGAAAAGCTTTGAGGCTGTAATATTAGTCACGTTTATTTGTATTTTAGACCAGTTTTTCTTTGTTCGTAAAGATTAGTACTCAGCTTGTTGATGATAACAATTGAAATTAGGATCGTTCCAATCAGCAATTTAATTTGTTAATTTTTCGTTTTACTTCTTGCCTTTGTAAAGTATGCTACTTATATCGCATATTAATTCAGATAGTTCTTAGTTTTTAATCTTCCTGCCTTCTGGTTTACTTTCTTTTTTCTATTTTATCTATTGTTTGGTTTAATTTCTTACAAATTTGCATGTCTGCAATTAGATGTCCTTTATTAGTTTCTGTGACAATGCGTCAGAGAAGAGAGAGAATGCTAGCATATATTCATTTTGATTCTTGTCTGTGATGAAGAAGCATAAAGTGGCTCAACATGCATTTGGGGAGATTATGGATAATAATTTAATGATTACAGTAGCTGGCTTTACTTTAATCGTTCCTTCACGAAATAACATTGCTTAGACTACGTGATTAATCTTTACTACTAGTAATTTGACCGTATTAGTGTTTACGCCCAACTAACTAATGAATGTCAATAATTAATATATATAATCATTTATTCATGGTTATTTTTTTTAATTTTAATTACAAATTAAATTATTTAATATGATGTAATTTCCGATATAAATAATGGGGTAAGTATGTACCCTGCTTCTAATTATTTAAACCTTTCTTCTATGGTATTAATTGTAATGTGAAGAAACCTGATATTGCAAGTTGCTATTTCAAGTTTTGTTTTTTCTTTTATATAGTTACTAGATCACATGTTTATTTTAAAACAGTTACGGACCTATTATAACCAGCAGGGGCGGTTTAATAGGGAGTTAAGTGACATTCTTTCGTCAGAAAATTACGTTGTATAGGTAAGTTAATTAGTTACGTTGTATAGGTAAGTTAATTTTTTTTAATATAAAATATATTGAATTTTATCGACTTTCTTTAAGTGTTTATTTTTCTTTTTTCTTTTTTGTATTTTAACTGCTCTTAATAATTTTTTTAGCTCCGCGGCTAATTACAACCAGTTTATCTTAGATAGATTTTAATACACGAAGCTTGGATATCTGAGGTCTACTTTATGTTTGTCAACCATGGCAAATAGATAGTCTGCACAGTGTAGTTACTGTAGTATGTGTCGGCTCCTCCTATCAGATAGTAGTAATTAATGATATCCTCTTATAACCCCTTGATCACTTAATTGCTAATGTAACTAATTGTACAAATACTATTTATAGGTTTGGTACTTTGGTATAGTACTTTGAAAAGGTTTCACAAATTAATTAAATTTCGTTTGCGTGTCCATGTCTGAATTTAGCCTTTTAATCCTTTTGGGGTTATATGTACGAAATGTAGTTTGGTGGGCTTTGATTAGAAAAAACGCTATCCATTAAGATAGTCTTAAAGGAATATACTACTTACTGAGAGGATTATTAAAATTTGGATAGGAGTCAGCTTTAAAAAACTAACTTTTTATAAGGGAAGCAATCTAGTCTACTAAGTATGAGTTTAACTTTTGTATTACCTAAAAAAAGAAAGTTTTTACCTTACCTATTAAAAAAATTATGGTCTCCCAAAAGACAATTATCTAAGTAACTGCAAATCATAAGTTCAATTAGGTACATCAAAATAAAGTAAGATATAGGTTTGGTAAAACTCAAAAGCTTGGCTTATAGCATGTTTGGCCAAACTTCTCGAAAGCTAAAAGTATTTCTTTTTAGAAAATGTTTATTTTAGAAATTTGATGCATTTGATAAAGTTTTTAATAACAAAAATGCTCTTGAGTCGTAGTAGTAGTTGAAACTGTTTTTCATAAGTTGAAAAAATAGCTTTTCTTCGGATGAATTTTTGGACTCTTGATTAGACACAAATTTCTTCTTCAATAATGAAAAAAAAAAATTAAAACTGATTAGCCAAACACAAATTACTATTCTTTAAAAGTACTTGTTCAAAAAGCATTTATAATAATAATTTTAAAAAAGTATTTTTCAAAGTAAGTAAATTTTAAAAGCTTGACAAAACAAGCTATTAAATATTGTATATATGTTGAGAAATCTACATAATAAACAAAATATATGAACCCAGTAGCATGTTCAATCGCAAGCAAGGTGTTATTAGAACGGGTTCGGCAATGCCTAGACCTTATATATGTATCGTAGGAATCACTAAATATATACCGGTAATAAAGATAAATTCGGTTGACTAATGTGTTACAGTTCGATGGCAAGTAAAGAATATTAGAACCCATAAATTTTAATTTGCGAATTTGCCTCTAAAATACTCATATGCTATAATGGATTAAATCCAACAAAAGTCAATAATCTTGTTTTCTCGAAATGTGCATCGATGGATATCATGTCTAAGACTAGGGAGATTGAGATTCAACAACCTAAGCATGGGGTTGATGGGTCAGTTGGTCGTCTTTCATAAATGCTTTGAGGAGCTGTCCTGTCTGTTTATAACATAAGTGCTATTCAAATACATGATTGACTGTTTCTTTTATTCGGTAGATTTGAAATCATAATTTTGATTACAGGGTAACCATCTAAATCATGAGGTCAAAAAGTAATAATATCAGCATTCTTTTGTCTGCCTAAACACCACATGCAAATTTGTTTCTTGTCTTATCAATTTGGTCAGGGATAAGAACTTCTTAACAGATGGAAATTTCTCTCAATTAATTAATACAAATTTAATTAAGAAGATAGGGCTAATAACATTTTTTATATTCAACTATCAATAATTTTTTATTTTAATACTTGTAATAGTTTACTAAGCATACCTAATCTTTAATTAGTTGAAATGTGCTTGCTTTGTGAACTTCACGAATTTACCATACATTGTTAACTGTTCCACCATTTAACTATCAATGTATTATATTCTTCATATGTGAGGTTAATGTAATTTTGAAAATAGTCTAAACACAACATATTTCTCACATGGAACCAAATAACACACATTTTAATTAATTAAAGATAAGTGTACTTAGTCATATATCCTAAGGATCCAAATCATAATTAATTATTGATAAATGAGAGATCAAAAGTGCTATTATCCCTAGAATATAATAAAAAAATAAGTAAAGAACCTTAGATGATATATACAACTGGTAGATTGAGCCATAGATTTGGTCGAAACTTTAAAAAAGAAAGAGTTTTTGCAGTTGAAGTCGGAAATGGTATTTGAATGTTAAAATTATATTCAGACATGAATTTCAATGGAAAAACAATTGACGTTTTGTGAGTGAACAAAAAAAAAACAAAAAACAAAAAGCTAGTTTTCAAACTTGAAAACCTCATTTTCAAAACTAATAAAATAACTGAAAAGGGGTCAGTACACCTGAAGTATTGAAATTGACTGATAAATACCCTTAACATGTTTTTTGGGCTCCAAAATACCTCTGAAACTAACATCATTAAATTTGAGTCTTCAATATAGCCACGTATTGTCCTCTCAGCTTGCTACGTTTTTCATTTAGGATTTACAAAACGGGGCCCTCTTGTTGAGGCTAGCATCTTCAGAAATCAAGTTTCTGCTTCCTCTATTCCTGAGCTCTAACATTAAAACGAATCCTCAAATTAAATACGATTGTTTAGTCTAGCACAAGAACTGGCCTTCCATATCTAAGTTGCTGTAATAGCCTTCCAACAAAAAATCAGTTGGATCTACTAAATGATGGTTTATGCCGGCGTAAGAACATAATTTGTATTAGCACTTTGGGTGTTAAATTTTTTTAAATGAAAAAGGGTTAGGTGGGTTGGTTTTTAATAAATAGGTGAATTAAAATTTTAATCTTGGAGAAAAAATGCGGAAGCGACATGTGGCTATTTTGAAAGACTTAAGTTTTGAGTAATAACTCTAAACTAAACTACAAACTTTGAAAGTAAAAACCCGTTATTAACTAATGGAAAAAAGAAAAAGGTGGCAAATACTTGAATGCAAGATGTGAAGTCGATGCTGCAAATTCGAGAGCTCATCTGCTTATTCTCCAAAGTAAATTATAATAAGGGAATGAATTCATTCTTTTGGGTTTGGCACATTCTAGATAATATTAATTTAATTTACCCAATTAGGTACTAATTAGGTCTCACAACTCATCACCAAAATGACTAATGTTCTTCCCACTCCTACCAATTCCCTTGCTTCACGGGTTTCCCATTTCAGTCCCATAATTAGCTAATTTATTTGCTTCACAAGCAATTGTCTGCAGACATACACGATAATGTATATATTTTTCACATCGTTTGTACAGTTTAACTTATATAGTGAGTCAGTTATCATTTTTATCATGTTAGCAATTAATGCTTATCATAAAGATTAACTATAATTATATCATTAGTGGCATAACCTGTGTAAATACCTTTTGCATTATCAATTGTACAAAGGTTAAAATCGTTTCTTCCCCACGATAGAATGATGTTTCACACTTACCCCCTTGTAACTTAAGTAGGATCCTTAATTATGTTATTGGCTAATTGGATGATTAGCGGACGCCATCTTTCTTGTAGACTTCTAATTGAACTTAAATATATATAACGAGAGATTGGGCAAATTTCTTGGAAGCTAAAACTATTTTTTTGAAAATTTGAGCTTTAACTAAAAAGAAAAATATACTTTTGAGCAGCAAAAACAGTTTTTTATGGTGAAGAAAAGTTACAAATTTGAAAAAGCAAAAGATTATTTGTTCAAAATAAAAAAATAAAAAAAGAAAAAAGCTTATCATAAATTTGTATTTATCATCTATCCCTCCTTTCCATTAATCTCTCAAATATAAATAGAATATTTTCATCTCTTCGTCTTCTCGAAAGTGGATTTGTAATATATATATATTGATGATATAAATGTTTTGGTATATTTAAATTATCATGTAAAAGAATTAGTAATCATACCATATCCTATATTATATGATTGCTTTGCTGTAAATTTATATTGATAAAAAACATTAATATGTATTTTGCATTTTATGGTTCATATTTTTCACGTAGGAATTTCACATCATATTGAAACTTTTTCGTGTTTTAGCTAAGAACATTTTTATCCAGATTATATTTTCATATTAAAATAATTATTTAAAATTATTTATAAAATGCTAACTATTTTTTGATTAAAAATTCGCAAAGTGAGACCATCAGAAACGGTCAAAAGAAGAGAGCTTATCGGGTCATTTGCATTTTTGTCGTCTTTAATTATTTTCCCACAAAGTAAATATTCCTTCCGGATCAAAAAGAGTGCCACTTCACTTTTTTTTTTATCAAAAAGAGTGTCCACTTATTGAATCAAGAAAGAATTAACCTTATTTTTTCAGATTTGCCCCTATTAAGTGTTATGTGATCAAATCACAATACCTATTTATTTAGGGGCAGTTCAGTCAAATTACTTTTTTTTTTCTAGGAGTTAGTATTTTCTTAAGAGGTGTGCAAATGGCTAAGTGGACACTCTTTTTAATCCGGCGGGAGTAACATTTTTTTTGAGTTATAAGTTTATATTTTCACATCAAATATCCCACAAGTTGTGCCCGCTATTTGAAGGGCCAAAATTAAAGACCACCCATTTGAAGGACAAACCGTGCAATCTCTTCGAGCTTATTTCCAAGGGTCATTTGCACGATTGCTCTTCTTGGGGGTGGTCTTTAATTTTTGTCCCTCAAATTATGGATCTTTAATTTTTGCCTTTCATAAAAAAATTTAAAAAAAAATAAAAGTCTGCTGGAGACGCCAGACTTTACTAATATTAGAAACGGGAGTTAGCAAGGACGAACAAGGGCAATTTTGTAATATTCATGTTTACATTAGGGCAAATTGTAAATAACTCTATTTCCTATGCTCAAACAGTATATACGCTTTCTGCTTCATTGTTTATAAGCTAATTCTAGAATTTGCTCCAAAAATCTGTTCACTCTTTAGCGCTTCTCCTTCTCTGCTTCGGGTCTACCTTACTGATTGTTACACCCCGTACCTCGGAGAAGCACTAGTTAAATTTGAATGTAAGTATGTCGAGTTACGACTAGGAAAAATAACTTTGGAGTATGAGGAACGAGACATTACTAAGTATATTGCTTAAATAAAGGATGGTTACGATCTCGTAAGCCGTAATCGGGAAAGAGTATTTTGAAACACGAGAACATGGCCATTATTAGTATAATAAGTGATAAATATCATGTATGGAGAGTTTCGACATATTTTGAGATCGAGCAAATTGAAGAAAATAAGTTCGACGAAAATTTGAGAAATTCTGGAAGGATTTTTAGTCAACTTTGGAGGGGTATATCTCCATGTATATTTGGAGTTTTAAGGTGTTTCAAAAGCCTAAAATGAAGTTCGTCGAGTCTCGTTTATAATGTAACAAACCGCTCGTTGATAGGACCTCGGAGTAGAGAATTATAGATGTTACAAACTGAACTGTCGCGCAGAAACAACACAACTACAGTACTGCTACAGTACGTCGGCCAACCCAATTATAAAAAGGTTCAAAACCCCCATTTTTCATCATAGAAATGTCCCAAACTTTCCAGAATTTTCAGAAACAAAAAGAGGCATAAATCCCACACAAAATTGAGGATTTTGAATGAAATTTCAAGCTACGAAGTACTAATCGAAGTCCGGGCAACGCATAGTCACGAATATAATTTCATTTTGGAGTTGGAGGAGCTTGGGAGAAAGTGAAAAATTGAAGATTTTGTTACTTGGGTAAATACAAGGTATGAATCATTAAATTTCTTTCTTTATCAACATGGATTAAGGAATAATTGCAAGAATAAAGATTATATTTTGTTGTGTTGAGGTTGTTGAATTATGGATTGAGGTTTGAAGAAAATTTTGGATAAAATATGTATATAATCATCTTGTAGAATGTTTAGGATGTTGTTATTGATGTTCTTAGTATTAATTTCAACTTCCTTACGAAAGTAAAGATTATTAAATAGTCGTATCACAAGTGGGTTGATTGAGAAATTTGGAAAATAGTGTGTGGGTTGTTTTATGGCATATGTTGGTGTTGGAAATGATATTATGACTATTGGTATTGTTGTTGATGTTGTTGGTTATTGAATTGGAATTTCGGGCGAGACATATAAATAGGAGAAATGCTGCCCGAATTTCAACAGAATCTAAACGAATTTTAATTAAAGTTTCGAGACGAGCGTATGATGATGATTCTAATAATAGTATGAATGGTTATATATGTAGATTACGAGGCTACAAATAATTCTTAAGAGAGTTGCAAGACGGGAAGTAAGTTGGAAGTCGAGAATCATCTTCCAGGTATGTTAAGGCTCGCCCCTTTTTTTCAAAGGCATGATCTTTAGGTTATGATTTTATAAATGTTTCCGTATTTTTCCTTGTCATCCAACGTTAAATGTCCTGGATTCCAAAGCATAATTTCCTTCTTGATATTCCATAATTGTTTTCCAAGGTGCCCTATTTTCCAAAACCAAAGTTGTGATTACATGAGTTCTTATGATAACGATGAAGGATATGTTTTTCAATGACAACGATGATGTCAAAATTGAGAATATCATTATGATGACTATGATGAGAATGACTGCATGCTTAAAGGTTCTAAGTTTATGATTCCAACAACGACATAAGAATGTTGAGTTATTTACTGATTTCTCAATTCATTCATGGATGATGACTAATTTCTTTTAAGATCCCAAAAATACATGACTTGATGCCTTTTGAGATTTACGATCCTATTCTATGTTTTCTCTTAATTCTATTCTTCATCGATAGTCTCACCTTAAAATAATTGTTCCTTCAAGGTGAGACAAAGCGACGATGAGTATTCCATAATATAATCGGAGGCTACCGACCTTACGTCACTCCGATACAGTTGTGGCTTTTGATTGGGCTCTTATGCATGCTTTATATATATATATATATATGTATGTATTTTCTCATACCGCGCCGCGCTATAGTCGGCCGGGCAGGCACGTAGATGTGCACACCACTGCAGTGGGCATGTTATGATATTGCCCCGGACGCGGGAGGCCTGGACGCAGGCTAATGATGATAACACCGAGCCTTAATGGCCGGGCATGTTACTATTTATATATCACACCGCGCCTTAATGGCCGGGCATGTTACTATGTATATGTATAAAAATGTTTTTTTTTAAGACTAAGCATGCATGACATCCGCCCTACGAGGCATCCAGATGTATAGGTTTTCTCTCTTATTCCTTGTTATTTTTCATATCTATATTATGTTGGTACTCATGCCTTACATACTCAGTACATTATTCGTACTGACGCCCCTTCTTGTGGGCTCTGCGTTTCATGCCACGCAGGTGCATACAGATGAGTAGAAGACATTGCTAGAAGATGTTCCAGCGGGATTGGCGAGCTCCATTTCTTTCCGGAGTGTTGCCGAGTCAGAGTACCCATGTCATGGTATAATGATTTATGTTAGAGACTTTGCAGACAGAGTCACATATTTAGCCTGCCAGTCTTGTATGTGGCTATATAAGCCGATGTATTCATTATGCATCACTTTACAGATTTATATGATTACAAATTTTATTTGATTCGAGAAAGATAAAAAGAATGTTTTTGTTAAAAGCTGTCCCTATGCATTTCATTTCATGACTTAAGGATTATGAGTACAGTGAGATCCAGCGGGTTCGCTCGGCTCTAAGTAAGGGTCGGGTGCCCGTCACGCCCTATCGGGATTGGGGTGTGACAAGTTGGTATCAGAGCGGTTCGTCCTAGAGATTGTCTGCAAAGTCGTGTCCAGTAGAGTCTTGTTTATGGGTGTGAAGCGCGCCACACTTATAAACGAGAGGCTGCAGGGCATTTAGGAACCATTGACCTTCTTTCTTATCTTAGATCGTGCCATAGAGCTAAATCATAGTAAAGACATCCCGGATTCTGACTGAATGTTTTGATCACAGATAAGCAGTTGATTATGTCACTACGAGAAAATTGCTTCTAATTGAAGTCATTCAATTGAAAGGTATGTCTCCTGTTTTATTAACATGGATAGATGTTGATATAAGAACTTGAGTGAGATATTATGGTATTGGTAATTGCTCTGTAGAGCATTGGATATGTTTGCTGGGCTGTGTACAGGAATGAGGTAGTAAGAATTATAGAGGAAACTCTGTCGAATTTTTTGTAAATTGAATTGTTTGCATGCCAATAGAGAAAGAGTAAAATGAAAAATGTGATCATTAGCCGTTCATTGAAGGAACAGTTATGGGACCTATTGGAAACATAAAGAAAGTTGATACCAGGAACTCAAATGCAGTATTACGATTTAGAGATTAGATTGGCTAGTGAGTGGTAACAAAGAGATATTGATACAGGAAGAAAGTTAACGAGTACGGGAAAGTTCCATTCAGAAGTATATATAAATATATACGAGATTAAGATGGGTTTGTACTCCTTGTGGAATGACCTACAAAACTTCTAAGTAAATATTGTTAAGTGGCAAGCGGGAAAGGAGCCCCTTTAAGAGCAATGGAAATCTAGGAGGACCTTCAAGATGAGAATACGAGAAATAAACATATATACGAGCAAGCTATGCTATCGTAAAGGGGAATAAGAAATGAACGAAGAAAGAAAGAAAAGGACGTCTAAGAGTGCTTATAAGTTGATGGAAATGTGATGAAAGTATGATTAAGGATATATATTCCTCGACACATATTAGCTCGGGAGAAGGGAAAACATTGTTGTAAGGTATGTAAGGTGTTCGTTTTTTTCCCTCCCCCTTCTTTGGCGTAAACCCGGCTAGAACATGAATATGAGCGTTCCATAACCAATCCATTCCATTCCCATGCCTTATATTTCGAATCTTAATGCCTTGTCATTTGATCGATTCTTGAAATTTTACTCTACTCACCATCGATTATTCCTTTGCATTCGATACGAATTCCATAAGCAATTCAGAGGTTATGATCTTGTGTTACTCGAAAGGCCAAGAATTAGATCCATAATTTCTCATTCAAAATCAGCCTCAGAACATCGCTGCGGAAGAAAACAGAGTTCTGCGCAAAAAGCTTCAGGGAATTGCGCTTTCCGTCCGCATGGCGGAAGAAAAGCGGAAGGCTTCAGAACTTCCCGCTTTTCGTCGCGGAAGAAAAGCGGAGCTCTGCACAGAAGGAAGTTGCGCTTTCCGTCCGCATCGCGGAAGGAAAGCGGAAGCTCCCAGAAAGTTGTGCTTTTCTTCCGCATCGAGGAAGAAAAGCGGAACCCTGCGCAGTTAATTTTTTTCGGACTAGACCAATAATGGTATATACGTATGAATGATTGTAATGCACTATTTTACGGCATAAAGGAAGGAAGTGGTTTGAATGGTGTCCAAAATATGTGGACATTTGACTTGATACAAGAATTCAATTAGCAAAAGAGAAATAAGTTAAACCATACGATAAAAGTAACTTCGACACTATATGGACTAGAGGAGTTGAAGAATCGCTAGGCTTGGCCAATTGACTACCAAAGACGATCAATACTCGAATGTTACTGGTATATGAGGACCATTCTTAGACAAATTAGAATATTTCCAAGTACAGAAGAAAGAAATGTATCGGCTTGAAAGAGTCGAGATTCGAGAGGAACTAATATAGCAAGGATGTGCTAAAGAAAAATGAAAATAGACTAAATGCATGTATATTATGAGACAAACATGGGAACGGAGGCATGACAAGGTAGCGAAGGTTTAGTAAATCAAAGGAAATAAGTTTTGTCAATGCAATACGTTGTGTCCCGGGCTATGATTTGAATCGCTCATACCAGAGAAATATTTTGTTACAAGTAAATATGCAGTAGATGTACCCTAAAAAGGTAACGCAGGAAATGAGAATGACTACAAGTGATCAAGGATAAGTATCAGGACATATGGGAATTACTAAAGAAAAATCGCGGCGTTGGAAGAGATGAGAGTTCTAAAAGAGAAATACTTATAAGAACCTCAATGATCGTCAAAGGAAAGAAAAATAGTATGCTTATGGATAGCACGACAGCAGTACTATCTGAGGTTTGAAAATATCTCCTGCGCCGTGAATTGGTGCGGAGACGACGATAAATATTTGAAGAAGAATGGAAGCTCGTCAAATCTCAATTAGCCGTTGGTATAGGAGAGCCAAGGACTTAAAGAGGGAAGCACACTAGTATCGAAAGGAAGTTATGATTAAGCAAAATTTTATTTTGTCCCCGGCTTATGAGTTATTTGGTAATGACGTTCAGATTAGAGAAGAAGGAAATGGAAGGAAAGATTCAAACAAGGATTTGAAAATATTTTGAATAGTGGATTAGTATGTTGTAAGTATAATCTTATTATGAGGGACAACAACGATGATAAGAAAATATTGTATGCAAGTGTATAAGCAATGGTGCTAAGGATTGTCGTATGTAGGTCGAATGGAGTTCCATTTGAATATAGATCTCTTGGCTATGTATTTTTGATGCATTGGATGAGTAATCCGAGGTACAGTAATTAATGAGAATAATAAGTCATTATCAAGGAAATGCTATTGCGAGCCATCTGGGCGCTACCATAGGTGGAACTATGATGACAAGCAAGGAAGTAAGGAGTCCTACAATTAAAAAGGAAATGAGAAGATACGCATGTAACATCGATTAATACCAAGAGCTTAATCGGAAGTAGCACTAGGAGAAGCAAGCAAGGAAAAGTGCCGCAGCTAAATAAGGAAGTCGTCCACTAGTAGAGAAATAGAGACCTGCAAAACAGGATGGACTAAGTCAACGGAAGGTGAAGTCATGGAAGTGAATGAAGATAAGATCGCAGGAAAAAGATTCAAAGATATCAATAAAGGAAATGGACATTTAAGGAATTAAGAGATCCGCTTGATTGGTAAATCGAAATGACAGATAATTGCGTCAAACTATGGGAAAGACTTATTAAGTGATAATACGACAAAGGTTAAAGGTAGAAAGAGAGACCCATAGGTAATGACCAAAGGATATCGCGTTTGATTAGATCAATCGGGTGACAATGAAACCTCGTGGAGCAAGCAACATGATGGCTCTTATTGGAAAAGGAACAAATGAAGGTTACAGACAGAATAAAGAATGAAAGGATCTAAATACGCTGCATGATTAAGAATCTTGGTTATTCTTTGACGAATCTAGGAATTCACCTCTAAATTTATTAGCTGAACTAAGGATCAGAAACTTTAAGAGTAAATTGAAGGAAAAGAACCTTAAAAGAAGAGATTTGCGATGTCTTTGATATAAGTACAAGAATTTCCATTAGTTAGCCAAGGCCCAGAAGTCCAATTGACGGAAAGAGAAATTAAGCGAGACATCTCAGTGTTAAACTAGTTGAAAGATAAAGTACCGCAAGGATTAATTCGACCGCTATAGAAAGCAAAGGATGCAAAGATGTGAACAGTTTTTGAGGTTATATTAAGGGAGGAAGAATAAGAATAATTTAACTCCAAGAAGACAAAGGCCTAGAATATCTGTGAAACGCAAGAAAGATACGTGGAGATCGAAAAGAACAAGAATTCCTGAATAAAAATAAGAGGAGATCAAAATTGGATAAAGGTATGTATAAGTACGACATGAAAGGGCATACAAGAATGTAAACAAGGAAATCTGAAGAGACAATGAAAGCGATAAGCATGGAGAGTTAGTGGACAGACAAGTAATAAGAAAAAGGGATGACCTTGGGTACAGGCGTAAATTTTGGCCACAAGAGAAGAAGAATGGATATCATAGTTTGGATAAGTTCAGGTTTATCGAGCAAGTAAGACTGCAAGTAAGTAAAGTAATAACCGACAAATTCGGCTAAAAACATTGACATCTATTTCGGAACGAACTCTGCTTCAACATTCGAGGACGAATGTTTTTAAAGGGGGGGAGAATGTTACACCCCGTACCTCGGAGAAGCACTAGTTAAATTTGAATGTAAGTATGTCGAGTTACGACTAGGAAAAATAACTTTGGAGTATGAGGAACGAGACATTACTAAGTATATTGCTTAAATAAAGGATGGTTACGATCTCGTAAGCCGTAATCGGGAAAGAGTATTTTGAAACACGAGAACATGGCCATTATTAGTATAATAAGTGATAAATATCATGTATGGAGAGTTTCAGAATATTTTGAGATCGAGCAAATTGAAGAAAATAAGTTCGACGAAAATTTGAGAAATGCTGGAAGGATTTTTAGTCAACTTTGGAGGGGTATATATCCATGTATATTTGGAGTTTTAAGGTGTTTCAAAATCCTAAAATGAAGTTCGTCGAGTCTCGTTTATAATGTAACAAACCGCTCGTTGATAGGACCTCGGAGTAGAGAATTATAGATGTTACAAACTGAACTGTCGCGCAGAAATAGCACAGCTACAGTACTGCTACAATATTGTAGCTACAGTACGTCGGCCAACCCAATTATAAAAAGGTTCAAAACCCCCATTTTTCATCATAGAAATGTCCCAAACTTTCCAGAATTTTCAGCAACAAAAAGAGGCATAAATCCCACACAAAATTGAGGATTTTGAATGAAATTTCAAGCTACGAAGTACTAATCGAAGTCCGGGCAACGCATAGTCACGAATATAATTTCATTTTGGAGTTGGAGGAGCTTGGGAGCAAGTGAAAAATTGAAGATTTTGTTACTTGGGTAAATACAAGGTATGAATCATTAAATTTCTTTCTTTATCAACATGGATTAAGGAATAATTGCAAGAATAAAGATTATATTTTGTTGTGTTGAGGTTGTTGAATTATGGATTGAGGTTTGAAGAAAATTTTGGATAAAATATGTATATAATCATCTTGTAGAATGTTTAGGATGTTGTTATTGATGTTCTTAGTATTAATTTCAACTTCCTTACGAAAGTAAATATTATTAAATAGTCGTATCACAAGTGGGTTGGTTGAGAAATTTGGAAAATAGTGTGTGGGTTGTTTTATGGCATATGTTGGTGTTGGAAATGATATTACGACTATTGGTATTGTTGTTGATGTTGTTGGTTATTGAATTGGAATTTCGGGCGAGGCATATAAACAGGGGAAATGCTGCCCGAATTTCGAAAGAATCTAAAAGGATTTTAATTAAAGTTTCGAGACGAGCGTATGATGATGATTCTAATAATAGTATGAATGGTTATATATGTAGATTACGAGGCTACGAATAATTCTTAAGAGAGTTGCAAGACGAGAAGTAAGTTGGAAGTCGAGAATCATCTTCCAGGTATGTTAAGGCTCGCCCCTTTCTTTCAAAGGCATGATCTTTAGGTTATGATTTTATAAATGTTTCCGTATTTTTCCTTGTCATCCAACGTTAAATGTCCCGGATTCCAAAGCATAATTTCCTTCTTGATATTCCATAATTGTTTTCCAAGGTGCCCTATTTTCCAAAACCAAGGTTGTGATTATGTGAGTTCTTATGATAACGACGAAGGATATGTTTTTCAATGACAACGACGATGTCAAAATTGAGAATATCATTATGATGACTATGATGAGAATGACTCCATGCTTAAAGGTTCTAAGTTTATGATTCCAACGACGACATAAGAATGTTGAGTTATTTACTGATTTCTCAATTCATTCATGGATGATGACTAATTTCTTTTAAGATCCCAAAAATACATGACTTGATGCCTTTTGAGATTTACGATCCTATTCTATGTTTTCTCTTAATTTTATTCTTCATCGATAGTCTCACCTTAAAATAATTGTTCCTTCAAGGTGAGACAAAGCGACGATGAGTATTCCATAATATAATCGGAGGCTACCGACCTTACGTCACTCCGATATAGTTGTGGCTTTTGATTGGGCTCTTATGCATGCTTTATATATATATATATATATATATATGTATGTATGTATTTTCTCATACCGCGCCGCGCTATAGTCGGCCGGGCAGGCAGGTAGATGTGCACACCACTGCAGTGGGCATGTTATGATATTGCCCCGGACGCGGGAGGCCTGGACACAGGCTAATGATGATAACACCGAGCCTTAATGGCCGGGCATGTTACTATTTATATATCACACCGCTCCTTAATGGCCGGGCATGTTACTATGTATATGTATAAAAATGTTTTTTTTAAGGCTAAGCATGCATGACATCCGCCCTACGAGGCATCCAGATGTATAGGTTTTCTCTCTTATTCCTTGTTATTTTTCATATCTATATTATGTTGGTACTCATGCCTTACATACTCAGTACATTATTCGTACTGACGCCCCTTCTTGTGGGCTCTGCGTTTCATGCCACGCAGGTGCATACAGATGAGTAGAAGACATTGCTAGAAGATGTTCCAGCGGGATTGGCGAGCTCCATTTCTTTCCGGAGTGTTGCCGAGTCAGAGTACCCATGTCATGGTATAATGATTTATGTTAGAGACTTTGCAGACAGAGTCACGTATTTAGCCTGCCAGTCTTGTATGTGGCTATATAAGCCGATGTATTCATTATGCATCACTTTACAGATTTATATGATTACAAATTTTATTTGATTCGAGAAAGATAAAAAGAATGTTTTTGTTAAAAGCTGTCCCTATGCATTTCAGTTCATGACTTAAAGATTATGAGTACAGTGAGATCCAGCGGGTTCGCTCGGCTCTAAGTAAGGGTCGGGTGCCCGTCACGCCCTATCGGGATTGGGGTGTGACACTGATCTTCAATTCTGATTACCTTTGGTTCGACGTTGTTTTGGATGTTGTTGTATTTCTGAGGGTTTGTTTGTTATTTACTTCTGCGGATTTTTCCTTTGTGTTCAATGTTCTGAGTGTGCTTTGGTTTTCTTGAGTTTAGTTTGAATTATTTTCTCCTCTTGCTTGGTTTGTCAATTTGAGTTCCTTATTTCTCTGTTATGTGTTTTGTTTTGTTCAGTTCTGTTGAGATTTTCTGTGTTCTTTCTTTTATTTCAAAGGCACTCTATTATTGCTAATGAAATTTGGGTTAGTATTTTCATATGCATGTCAAAACTAATCAGGATTGCCCTCTGCTGCATCAATGGTGTTTGATGATATGCCTAAATCAACTGATTTTTATTTTCACTTTTTTTAAATCGTGCATATATGAAAAATATGATATATCTTGTAAATCAACACTGCAATTTTGAGTACTCTTACTGCTAACATTATTAAATTTCAGTAATATATCTCCACAATGCCTAGTAATTTAGATTATTTTTGGTAGTTATAACTTTAACTTTATAAAGCATAGACATATACAGACATAATTTCTTCGTCTAATAGATTGTTTCCTCTGAATATGCTTTTATATATTCTTTCTTATGTAATCTTTACGAACGACTTTTACTACTACTGCTAACAATGATCGATCCAAGGCGTTTGATCATATATGTGAAACCGCCAACAATATTTTATTGTATTTCCTTTACGACAGGTTTACCGAAACATTCTGCTCCATCATTCAATCGCTCAAAAGGTACGCTATTTCCACTGGAAAACATTAGCAAACAACATATCTCTAGCTTGAAATTATATATCACAAATTAATGAGTTATTGGTGTTGTTACTAATAGAATATTTCGAAATTCTTAACTACTTAATTTAACATATTTCATTACAAATTATTGTTGCATTCTTTTTTTTTTTTTTATAGTTGCACCTTGCTTTCATAAAAAGTTAGTGAACTTAATAAACTAGCAGGAGACTTTAGTACATATGCACTCTAATTAGTAATTACAGATTTGAGCAACTGCATTCCTTCAATTTAGATATATATTTGTTGAATTACTGTTGTTAGGCATCTTCGAAAATGTTACAAGTAAGAGAATTGGAGTTTAATTATTGAAGGGTAACAACTAAAAGCAAGTTCTGAGTACAGTTGTAATGTCATTCTAATGGTTTAAAGTGGAAGCGCCTCTGAAGGGTCGCAAATCAATTAGACCGAGAAAGAAGAAAGTTGTAAAGAATACCTCTCTTAGTTTGTTTGAAATGAATAATTGAGTTAAAGCATATCGATTTGTAATTGGAAATATTCTCATTTAATCAAAATCAAGTTACTTTTAACATAATTGAGACATAAGGGTAGTTGGCCAAAAACTGACAATTGATATTACTTATGGTAGCTGTAGCTATAACTTTATTAATGCATAGACATATGTAGTAGGAATTTCTTCATGTATTGGTTGTTTCCATCTCTTTCTTATGTACTTTTGTGCAACATTGGGTTCTTATAAATTAATTTTAGTAGTGCTGCATTGTGCACTCCAAGGTGTTTGATCATTTATGTGAAACCACTAACAATATTTTGTTGTATTTCTTTTTCACTAGGTTTACCAAAACATTTTGCTCCATCATGCAATAACTGAAAAGGTACGTTATTTACTTCTCTGGATAACATTAGTGAACAAGATCTCTAAAGTATGGTTTTCAAATTATATTAACCTATAAAATTAATTGAAAAAAACTATAAATTATTTGAAACAGGGATGTATGCAAATAAAAATACTGTTAATTTACCATGGAGACCTCAAAGGAATGTGGAATAACGAAATACTGATAGAAATTGCGTATCGTACAAGATATGTTTATGCGATACATCCCCCAATTGCACATGCCTATAAAATTATGTCTTTAGGTTTTGTATTTCTATGTTTCCCATCAATGGCACATGACTGTGAATTTAAAGTTAAGTAGTGATAATGTTCTTTTCTTTGCTTATAGACAACTAGAAGTTGAACTAAATCATCCATGTCTTGTGTTTGTATATTTCGAAGAATGGCCAATATAAGCATTTCTATTGTGATCATAACTAGCTTAAGTTTTAATTGATCGTTTTCTGCTAAACTAAAAAATTAATTTTAAAAATATTTTAGACTTGGCTGGTGTTATTAGGATATAATTTTTTTCCAAGCTAAATGCCAAGTCTTTCTTGTGAAGGTTCTAAGTCTATGTTCAAGTTCTGCTTTTCAGGATAATCACTTCAAGACTCTTATATCCCAATTTATGCTAAATGAAAGATTGAATATGTCACGACCCAAACCGGAGGGCCGCGACTGACACCCAAGACCCTACTCGGCTGAGTGCCATACTACTATTCCATCCAGGAGTCACAACCTTTTGTAAACCTTTAATCTACGAAGTGACGCTTCCGTCAAGTAAACAAAAAAAACTTTTCAATAAAACTCTTTCGTCAAATCAGGGACTTCTCCCTTATCGTTAATTCAAAGAAAACCTTTAATCACAATAAAATCTTTAAAAATAAAGCATAAAAACACATCGACCTATATAGCCGCTTTACACAACTGTCGACATCTCGACGCACTATCCACAGGACACTGTTTGCAAAAGTCTCTAACATACACGAGATACCATAACATAAGTACTCTAACTCGGCAACACTCCGAACAGAGATGGAGCTCACCAATCCAGCTGATAGCCTGGGAACATCCTATAGCCAATGTTTTCTACTCATCTGTACACACCTACGTGACATGAAACGCAGCTCCCGAAGAAAGGGGGTCAGTACGAATAGTGTATTGAGTATGTAAGGCATGAAATCAACATGTACATATAATCTTGGAAGACATTTGAGACATGTCAATGAATGGGCAAGATAAATGAATCAGTACGACTATATCAAAGAAACACATATATCTATAGAAATGCCACAACATAATCCACATCGTCACCTCTAAAACATCACCACATAGGCTACAACATCACCCCCGTCAACTGCGCCTCTTATAGATAAACATCACATCATAGGCCACAACGTCACCCCCCGTCAACTGTGCCTTATATATATATATACATCACAACAAAGGCCACAACGTCACCCCTGTCAACAATGCCTTATATATACACACATCACAACAAAGGCCACATCGTCACCTCCTGTCAACTGTGCCTTATTTCTATATATATATATATATATATATATATATATATATATATCACAACAAAGGCCACAGTGTCACCCCCTGTCAACTGTGCCTTATATATATATATATATACATCACAACAAAGGCGACAGTGTCACCCCCTGTCAACTGTGCTTTATAGATATACACATCACAACAAAGGTCACAGCGTCACCCCCTGTCAACTGTGCCTTATAGATAGATACATCGCAACAAAGGCCACAACGTCACCCCCTGTCAACTATGCCTTACATATATATATATATATATACATCACAACAAAGGCCACAGCATCACCCCCTGTCAACTGTGCCTTATATATATACACATCACAACAAAGGCCACAGCGTTACCCCCTGTCAATTGTGCCTTATATATATATATACATCACAACAAAGGTCATAGCGTCACCCCCTGTCAACTGTGCCTCTTATAGATAAACATCACATCATAGGCCACAACGTCACCCCCTGTCAACTGTGCCTTATATATACATCACAACAAAGGCCACAACGTCACCCCCTGTCAACTGTGCCTTATATATATACACATCACAACAAAGGCCACAGCGTCACCCTCTGTCAATTGTGCCTTATATATGTACATAAAGAATGAGAATGAGTGTAGTGCATAAGCAAAATGAAATAATAGAACTCGGTAATGTCACAAAATAGTTACATACATATATTATACTCATAGCATGAATGAGAGCTCAAATAAACGCTACTACTTTAGCGGAGTGACGTAAGGTTGGTAACCTCCGATTATATTATGGAATAATCATCATCGCTCTATCTCACCTTGAAGGAACAATTATTATAAGGTGAGACCAACAACAATGAATAAAATTGAGAAAATCATGAAATAAACTCAATAATCTCATAAAAGCATTGATCTCATAACTTGAGACTTTTAACCATAAAATCATCATCATCATAATCATCATAGAAAATATTCTCATCTTTGACATCATCATTATCGTCATAGAAACATGTTCATCGTTGTTATCATAAGAGCTCACAGAATCATAAATCTCTGGTTTGAAAAATACAGGCATTTTGGAAAATATTTATGGATTATCAGGAAAGGAATCATGCCTTGGAGTCATAAACTTCTATCTTTTGAAAACAAAAAAGTTATGGAAGCATTTATGAAATCGTACTATAGGGATCATGCCTTTGAAAGAAAGGGACGAGCCTTAACATACCTGATTGATCTCCTACGAATTAACTCTTATTCTCCCGAACTTGCAAATCTACACTCAAGAGATATTATACTACCGTTAGACTTATCATCATATGCCTATCTCAAGTCCTTAAACCAAACTCCTTTAGAATCTGCCAAAATTCGGGCAACATCTCCCCTGTTTATATGCCTAGCCCGAAATCACAATCCAGCAACCAACAACAACAACAATACCAACATCAATAACAATATTATCAATACCAATATATTCCATAAAACATCCCACACAATGTTTTTCAACATACAACAACAATATACACTTCCTTTCTTCCTAATCAAGAAGCATAATCTCATCAACACACCAACAACATTAGATACCATATATATACATGTAAATCAGCCTAGATACACGGCCACAACATGCTCAAAACATTTCATAAACACAACAACTACAACACAACACTTTATGACCTTTCCTCCATAACTATTTTCACTTTTAAAACTTGTTAAACCTTCAAATCAATTCAACATAAGAGATAGGATGAAGAACATACCTTATACTTGAATAAAGTCAGCCACACCATCTTTCTTCAAGACCAAACTTACCACAACATCAAGTAGAAGCAAGAACAATCAACTTTCATGGACTAGTTTGGTGTAATCTTGTTAAATTCTTGATTTAATGGGCTATAAATGTTTGGGGGTTGTGTTGAGAAGTTTATAGGACCATTGAAAATGTAAAATGCTGAAAAAAATGGAGTTAATGGGGTATTTATTCCCCTCATAGGTCGGTTCCACCGACCTTCTCAAGTGGGACCCGTGGAAGCCATTTGACAGCTTGGAGTCTTTATCATAAAATGGGCATAATTCTTTATCCCGATATCATATGATGGCCCACGGCCTATGGTTGGAAATATCTTTCAATTATCTACAACTTTCATTTTTGGTGTGTTGTAAATTCCAAACTTATAATAGCGTTTTGGCCCCTCCAAGTCAAATCATCTGAAAATGTATCCTTAAATCATCCTTTTGGGGGGCTTATGCCCATATTTGGCTTAAGGGTCCTTCTTAAGACTTGCTCAACTTCCCATGTACTACTTATATCACTTTTCATATATCCTTTATAAAACTCCGACATGTGGGCCTCACCTTAACTTACGGTTACGAGGGCTATTTATCAAGTAAAGTGTTAACTGATTTACTCCATACGGTATATATATCCTTATACTCAGATCATATAATCTTCATCCCTGATCCTTGTATAACTTTGCTCTCTCTTGAGCTCATACTAAGCCGTCTACAGTCTTGGTAACACGAAATTTTTCGGGGTGTAACAGAATAAGTAGTTGCATCCTATAGAAGGACAATGTGGATATGCAAGTTTATATATTCCTCAAAGGAATAAATTGCATTAGTTATCGTTTATGCATTTTTTTATCATCATTACCAGTGCCCAACCTCAATATTTGTGATATAAAGCCTAAAAATTTACTTCTCGACAATAATCTTGCAGCTCATGTTAGTGCTTTTGGTATGGCAAGGCTGCTTGTAAAATTCAATAGGGAAATTTCTGTGAGTTTCCTTGTCATGATTTTCTTGCTTTCATTATGAAATATTTTGTACTGCTAATTACCTCTATCATCCGCTATATCATCATTATAATTTGTGTTTGTGCATTTACGTATAGCAATTAGAAAGAAGTAAGACAAAACTTTCTCAGCTAGAACAAGAAGTTCAAAGGGGTCCCTTGACACGAGTATGCATGATTGATCCGAACTAGTTCCCATTTATTACACACTCCCTCCGTTCCATCATAAGTGATTTTCTCTTAAGAAAGTGCTCAATCTAATAAAATTAGGAGTGTTTTTACTAACTTACCTAGAAAAATAAAAGCTTAATAATTCTTGATTATGAAAATAAGGGTAATTTTTGAAGAATAAGATCAATTTCTTCTTGAAATCCTAAAGCACCACTTATTTTGAAACAAAATGAAAAACTTAAAAAACCACTTATTATGGAACAAAGGGAGTATAAGAAATATGCTATGTTGCTAATATGTCTTGCTTTTACTCAAATAAAATAATTATCTGATCTTTTTTAATACCTGAATTTATGGAACTTCAGTTTGGTAATTATTGTCTAGAACTTCATATTGCTATCTTTATAGATTGTAGTATCAGACTCTTTGTTTGCAAATTTTTCTTTCTCTTATTGTAACATCTCGTACCTTTAAACTAAGCCGCGTCAATGACTCAAGGATCCGGAAGCAACAAGGGAGAGTTTAAAGTCGAAAAACAAGACTCAATTCTACAGGTGGCATTCGACGGCCAAAGAGACGGACCGTCGATTGATTGACGGCCCATCAAAATGCACTATCCCTAGGAACCTTATTTTGCAAACTCTCTAGACTTTCTCAGACTACTGACAGTACGGTCGAATCGACGGACCGTTAACACATTAACAGACCGTCAATGATGCACCATAAAAAATCAGACTCAGACCATCAAAGCAACTCGACGGACCGTCAAGTGCACTGTCAATCCTCCCAACAGCAAACAGTATAAATGTGACACTTTATTCTAGAAAATCAGTTTTCACAATTCCCAAGCCCTGGCACGAAGGTTTTCTTCTCCCAGCAATCCAAAACGTCAAGGTAAGTCATTCCAAGCCTTTCCAAATCATTTCTAACATGTATTCATGTAATCTAACAAGGGTTCATCATTCCTAACCTAGGATTTTCAAGAAAACCCATCTCAAGGTTTAAAGTTCAAGCTTTTAGAATCCTATTCAAGTTTTGGAGCATTTACAGGTATGTGGGGTTTATATCTATTTGTGGGAACATCGTTGTTCTGTCTCACGCCACGTTTTTCCATGATTATATGAAAGTTCACTAAAAACCAGGGTTCTAGACATGTTTATGATAACGCTAAGCTCATGTACCATGATATACCATGTTGTAAGATTACTTCGTTATTGTGTTCTTAATATTCTATTCTGGCTATTGTGAATCTGTTTGTAATCCATGAAAACTCATACTTTGCATTCCATGGGTTCTTACTTGCAAGATATGACCTATTATGCTTATATTCATTAAAATCCTACATGTCTCCATGTTTCATACAAGTTATTTTATATATTATCTTCATGTTGTAATACAAGCAAGAATCGTGTTTACAAGCAAGTTATATAATTCATGGGCTACTAAGCCAGCTATATCCATGTTCATGTTTTAGGAGTTGCACAGATTACCGAGAAGGCTCAGATAGCCTAAAATTACGTATGCCAGCATAGGATAAGGATCGCTCCGCCCAAACGATACCTTTATTTTTACCCATTTTGGTTATTGGATCTATTCATGTTTATGTTCATGTCTTGTACCCGGGTAAGGTACATGATGGCTTAGCTGGACGGGCAGAGATCAAACGCTACGTTCTTACGTGGTGGTTAGATGTCGGTTATACTAATGCTCTCCCATAGATATCTTTACATCCTTAAAATATTTTACTCATGATATACATACATATTCATGTCAGATGATATTCATGTTCATGTTCAGTTTAGAGTTTCAGTTTCAGTTCTATTATTTCCTGTGCCATGTTTATTTCATTCAGTAGCTTTACATACCAGTACA
Source organism: Lycium barbarum (assembly GCF_019175385.1). Classification (NCBI taxonomy): domain Eukaryota; kingdom Viridiplantae; phylum Streptophyta; class Magnoliopsida; order Solanales; family Solanaceae; genus Lycium; species Lycium barbarum. The sequence continues at coordinate 66,195,902 of NC_083348.1, read as the reverse complement.
ATTCAAGTATAATGACGCTCATTTTATTTGCCTGGGGGCCTGCTTTTCACGATGCAGATTTACAGGACGATGGATTAGCACGTTAGGACTCAGTACATATTAGCTTTTGGTGAGCCCCATTATATTCGGGGGGTTTTGCTTTACTTATGTTATTTCAGTCATGCAGTTAAGGTATGCTGGGGGCCTTGTCTCGTTAAACAGTTTAATGGTCAGATTTATGTCAGCGGTTTCATAGACTAGTCAGTTATGTTATGTTTGATATTCAGAGTCATCTAGCCATTTTAGCTCATTATTATTATATTTGTTCAGACTATTCTGCATTATGATATTGTAATATAGACTTATGATTTATGATCCCACGCTTTACTTAACTTGTGGATATTCATAGTTATTTCGCATCAGTTCATGCCCATGTTGAGTCAGCAAGCCATGTGGTTTGCTCGGTCACAAGCAGTCAGGAATCGAGTGTCGTGTTACGCCCAGGCCATGGTTCGGGGCGTGACAAAGCTTGGTATCAGATCTTAGGTTTAAGTGTCTTACGAATCTATGAAATCGTGTCCAGTGAGGTCACTTTTATATGTGTATGGGCCCCACACATATAAACAATTGACCACCAAGACCTCTAGGATTGTCTCACTTCTTTCGTACTCTAGTTCGTACAATTAGAGCTATGCTTTTAGGAATCCTTCTAACTCGTGCGCATTACATATTTCAGACAATGCTTGCGAAAGGAAAGTACTCTAAGAGGACTACAGCTACCAGGCAGAGGGCTACCACCAACGTTACTCCAAAGGCGGAGCTCAGAATCAAAGGGTTTCAACAGGTACTGCACCCTCATCTACAGGGTGGCCTGGGGAGGTCCATCCCACTGCTACTCCACAACCCAATGCTATTGACATAGATGTTAGGGGATCCATTTGGCCGCTCACCTAAATTGTTGCTAACCAGGAACAACGTCAGGAAACGGCTCCTACCGCAGGTACTAATAGAGGGTCGAATAGCTCCAGGACCTAGGAATTTCTGAACATAAAGCCTCCAGTGTCCACTAGGTTTATTAAGGTATTCTATACCCAGAACTTGATCGATGGGCTTCAGAAAGTCTTTCGTGTTATGCATGCAACGAAGATAGAGGCAGCAGAGTTATGAGCTTATCAGCTGCAGGATGTTGCTTATATTTGGTATGAGACGTGGGAACAGTCCCGCGGAGTGGATGTATCTTCAGTAACTTAACATGAGTTTGTTGATGCTTTCATCGATCACTTCCAGCCGATTGAGGTTAGCGAGACAAAGGCCTACAAATTTGAGAGTCTCAGGCAGAACAGTATGAGCGTGAACAAATATTATCTCAAGTTTTTTCCTTATCTATGTTTTCTCAGTATATGCTTCCCGACATGAGGGCCATAGTTAGGAGATTTGTGTTGGGCCTTACACCTGACTTATGTGGTGATGCGAATATTGCTGCTTAGAACGACAAGATGAATATCACCAAGATAGTTGCCTTTGTTCAGAGCCTTAAGGACCGAATGAAAAAGGAGGAGGCTCTGCAGAAAGAGAAGGATCGGGAATTTAATAAGAGAGTTAAGTCTGCAGGTAACTTCAGTCATGGGTAGGTGGAGGCAGAAAAATTTTCAAGAACATATCATCAGGACCCGCTCCATCTGCAGCCAATGCCCCAGCTTCAAAGTTGAAGAATGGTCAGAAGAGGCAGAATTTCAGTCCAACTTACTCTTATTCTCAGGATAGTGTGGGTCAGACGACTTATGACATTCCGGTTTGCTGTAAGTGTGGTAAGAGACACCCGAGAGTGTGTCACATGGGTATAGATATTTGCTATGGGTGTGGCAAGCAGGGCCATTTTAAGAGATATTGTCCATCAGCGAGACAGGGTACCGGAAGTAATATGGCTCAGTCCACAAATTCAGCGGCACCTTGAAATTTTGAAGCCCAGTCGGGGAATGGTGTGGCTAAGGCAGGAAATGCAGGCGGAGGTCGAAATCGCTTGTATGCTTTAACAGGTCGTCAAGATACAGAGGCACGTGTAGATGTTGTCACATGTACACTAACAGTTTTCACTTTTCACGTATGTGCCCTTATTGACCCATGATCCACGTTATCCTATGTGACCCCATTTGTTGCTAAGAAATTTGAGATTGAACCAGAAAAGTTACATGCAACCTTTGAGATGACCACCCCAGTTGGGGAATCAATAATATTTATAGGGGTTGCCCCGTTTTAGTCTATCATCGCTGAACCACAGTCCACTTAGCAGACTTGGAGATGGTAGACTTTGATGTAATCATGGGTATGGATTGATTATATTTATATTATTCCACCGTGGGTTGTAGAACCAAAATAGTGAGATTTGGTTTCTAACGAACAAGTTATAGAGTGAAGGGAAATTCAGTAGTACCTAGAGATAGGTTTATTTCCTATCTAACAGCCAGAAAGATGATTACTAAGGGGTATATTTATCACTTAGTTCAAGTCAGGGCTACAGATGCCCAGACTCTATTCCTTCAGTCCCTACCAGTTGTTAATGAGTTTCCAGAGGTCTTCCCAGAGTTTCTCGTGACAGGGAGATTGACTTTGGCATTGATCTACTTTCCGACACTCAGTCGATATCCATTCCGCCATACAAAATGGCTCCAACAGTGTTAAAATCCCAGTTAAACGATCTCCTTGACAAGAGATTTATTAGACCGAGTGTCTCACCTTGGGGTGCGCCAGTCTTGGTTGTCCAAAAGAACGATGGTTCCTTACGCATATGCATTGATTACTGTCAGATGAACAATGTCACCATTAGGAACAGATACCCCTTTCCAAGGATAGATAATTTGTTTGACCAACTTCAGGGTGCCCAGTGCTATTCCAAATTGACTTTAGATCAGGATCCTATCAGTTAAAGGTTAAGGAAGTTGATATTTTGAAGATTGTTTTTTCAGAACCCGTTATGGTCATTTCAAAATTCTTGTCATGTCATTTGGATTGAAAAACGCACCACTTGGTTTCATGGATCTTATAAACAGGGTCTTCAAGCCTTATCTTGATTTATTCGTCATTGTCTTCATTGACGATATTTTGGTGTATTCCCGTAGTGAGGCAGAACATATCAGAATAGTGTTGCATACACTTCAGGATCGTTAGCTTTATGCTAAATTCTCAAAGTAAGAGTTTTGGCTTAAGTCAATGGCATTTTTAGGCCATGTAATTTCAGGTGAAGGTGTGAATGTTGACTCTCAGAAAATAGATGCCATAAAGAATTAGCCCAGACCCACTTCAGTTTCTGACATAAGACGTTGCTTGGGTCTGGTAGGCTATTATAGACGTTTCGTAGAGGGATTTTCCTCTATTTCATCTTTGTTGACTAAGTTGACTCAGAAAAAGGTTAAGCAGTGTTTAGATGCATTCAAGCAAAGCTTTGAAGAGTTGAAGAAGAAGTTGACTTCTGTTCCAGTTTTGACGCTACTAGTAGAAACCGAAGGGTTCGTTATATATTGTGATGCTTTGGGAATTGGTGTTGGATGTGTCTTAATGCAGCATGGTAAGGTTGTAGCTTATGCATCTCATCAGCTTAAGACTCATGAAAAGAATTATCCGACTCATCACTTAGAGTTGGCAGCTGTGATTTTTGCACTTAAGATATAGCGTCATTATTTGTATGGAGTGCATGTTGATATTTTCACGTATCATAAAATCCTGCAGTATATCTTCAAGTAAAGAGAGTTGAATCTTAGGCAGAGAAGATGACTCTAATTGCTTAAGGACAATGATGTGGATATTCTCTATCATCCCGGGAAAGCGAATGTGGTAGCCGATACTCTTAATCAGCATTCCATCGGAAGTTTGGCTCACATTGAGTTAGATAAGAGAAGTATGACCAAGGAAGTTCACCGTTTAGCTAATCTAGGAGTTCGACTCTTGGACTCCGAGGACGGTGGTGTTGTTGTTCAGAATAGGGCTTATTCCTCCTTAGTGGCCAAAGTGAAGGAGAAGCATTTTAATGATCCCTTTTTATTGCAGCTGAAAGAAGGGATTCACAAGTATAAGAAAACGACATTTGAACAAGGGGCAGATGATGGTACCTTGAGGTACTGAGGAAGATTTTGTGTTTCAGATGTAGATGGAATCAGAGAGCGAATCATATCAGAAGCTCACAACTCCAGGTATTCCATTCACCCATGTTCTACTAAGATGTATCATGATCTTAAAGAGATTTATTGGTGGAATGATATGAAAAAGAATGTAGCAGATTTCGTGGCTAATGTTTGAATTGTCAGCAAGTGAAAGACGAACACTAGATGCCTGGTCGGTTGGCTCAGAATATTGGTATTCCTGCTTGGAAATGAGAGAAGATAAATATGGACTTCATAACAGGTCTACCTCATTCATCTCGTAGACATGACTCGGTTTAGGTGATTGTGGACTGATTTACCAAGTCAGCGGACTTCTTGACATTTAAGACCATCGATTTAGCAGAAGATTATGCCAAGTTGTATATTCACGAGATTGTCAGATTGCATGGAAGTCCAGTGTGCATTATTTCAGATCGTGTTGCTCAGTTCACAGTGAACTTCTGGAAATCTTTTCATAAGGGATTGGGTATCAAGGTGAACCTCAGCACAACTTTCCACCTCAGACAGACGGCCAAGCAGAGCATACCATTAAGGCTCTTGAGGACATGTTAAGAGCATGCGTAATAGATTTTCAAGGTAATTGGGATAAGCACTTGCCTCTCATTGAGTTTCCTTATAATAACAGTTATCATGCTAGTATTAAGATGACACCGTTTGAAGCTTTGTATGGGCGAAGGCGTAGATCACCTATTGGTTGGTTTGAAGTTGGTGAAGCAGAGTTGTTGGGACAAAGATTTGGTCTATCAGGCTATGGAGAAAGTCAAGTTAATTCATGAGCATTTGAAAACGGCTCAGAGTAGCCAGAAGTCTTATACAGATGTGAGGCAAAGAGACTTAAAGTTTCAAGTCGATGATTAGGCATTCCTTAAAGTCTCAAGCATGAAGGGTGTTATGAGATTTGGGAGGAAAGGGAACTTAGCCCTAGATATATTGGATCTTATAGAATCCTGTGAAGGGTTGGTCAAGTAGCTTATGAGCTTGAATTGCCAAAAGCGTTGGCTGTTGTTCATCCAATATTCTATGTGTCTATGCTGAGGAAGTGTGTGGGAGACCCATTATTGGTTGTTCCAACTGATATTATAACAGTTAACGATGGCCTAACCTATGAAGAGATCCTCGATCGTCGGGTTCGCAAGTTGAGGACTAAGGAAATTGCCTCAGTTAAAGTTTTATGGAGGAGTAGGAAAGTTGAAAAGGCTACATGGGAAGCCGAAGAAGACATAAAATCCAGATATCCCTATTTTTTGAAGAGCAAGTAAACAACGCTCAAGGTAACCCTTCCATAATCCATGCCATGTCTCATGTTTCACGCTTATGTCATGTATCCAGTGCCCATGTTCCAAGTCTCGGTATTCATGTATCCAGGTAACCACGTCATGTTAATTTAGACTCCATGTTTCATGTCATGATTCCATCACGTTCATGTATTCAAGCCATGTCCAGTCCTAATTTTAACAATGACCCATTATTCGAGGAGGAATGATCTCAAAGGGGAGATACTGTATCACCTCATACCTTTAAACTAAGCCGCGTCATTGACTCAGGGATCCCGGAAGCAATAAGGGGGAGTTTAAGTCAAAAAACTAGACTCGATTCTACAGGTGGCATTCGTCGGCCAGATGGACGGACCATCGATTGATCGACGGCCTACCAAAAACACCATCACTAGGAACCTCATTGTGCAAATTCTAAGGACTTTCGCAGACAACTGACGGTACAGACCGTCAATAATGCACCGTCAAAAATTAGACTTAGACCGTCAAATCAACACGATGGACAGTCGACACATCGACGGACTTTTAATCCTCCCCAATAGCAAACAGTATAAATACGACACTTTACTCAAAACAATCAATTTCATAATTCCCAAACCCTAGCACAAAGTTTTTCTTCTCCCATTAATCCAAAAACATCAAGGTAAACCATTCCAAGCCCTTCCAAGTCAATTCTAACATGTATTCATGTAATCTAATAAGGGTTCATCATTCCTAACCTAGGGTTTTTAAGAAAACCCATCTCAAGGTTTAATGTTCAAGCTTTTGGAATTCTATTACAAGTTTTGGAGCGTTTACAGGTATGTGGGGTTTCTATCTACTTGTGGGAACATCATTGTTCTTCCCCAGGCCACGTTCTTCCATGATTATATGAAAGTTCACCAAAAACTAGGGTTCTAGACATGTTTATGATAACCCTAAGCTCATGTACCATGTTATACCATGTTGTAAAATTACTTCGTCATTGTGTTCTTAATATTATATTCTGGTTATTGAGAATCTGTCTGTAATCCATGAAAACCCATACTTTTCATTCCATGGGTTCTTACATGAGAGATATGAACTATTATGCTTATTTTCATGAAAATCCAGCATGTCTCCATGTTTCGTACAAGTTATATTATATATTATCTTCATGTTGTAATACAAGCACGAATCATGTTTACAAGAAAGTTATATAATTCATGGGCTACTAAGCCAGCTATATCTATGTTCAAGTTTTAGGAGTTGCACAGATGACCGAGAAGGCTCAGATAGCCTGAAACTACATATGCCAGCATAGGATAAGGATCGTTCCGCCCAGTTAGGACGATACCTTCATCTTTACCCATTTTGGTTATTGGATCCATTTATGTTCATGTTCATGTTCGTGTCTTGTACTCAGGCAAGGTACAGGATGGCTTAGCTGGACGGGCAGAGATCAGACGCTACGTTCTTATATGGTGGTTACATATCGGCTATACTAATCCTCTCTCACAGATATCTTTTCACACCTAAAATATTCTACTCATGATATACATACATATTTATGTAAGATAATATTCATGTTCATGTCCAGTTTACAGTTTCAGTTCTATTATTTCGTGTGCCATGTTTATTTCATTCAGTAGCTTTACATACCAGTACAATTCAAGTGTCCTGGCACCCCTTTTATTTGCTTGGGTGCCTGCATTTCACGATCCAGATTTACAGGATGATGGATCAGCGCGTTAGGACTCAGAATGTATCAGCTTTTGGTGAGCCCCATTATATTCAGGGTTTTAGCTTTACTTATGTTATTTCAGTCATGCTGTTAAGTCATACCAGGGGCTTGTCCCGTTAAATTGTTTAGTCTTCAGATTCGTGTCAGAGGTTTCATAAACTAGTCAGTTATGTTATGTTAGATATTCAGAGTCGTCTAGCCATTTTGGCTCATTATTATTATTATTATTATGTTTGTTCAGACTATTCTGCATTATGATATTGTAATATTTTCAGACTTATGATTTATGATCCCATGCTTTACTTAACTTGTGCATGTTCAAAGTTATTTCGCATCAGTTCATGCCCATGTTGAGTCAGCAAGCCATGTGGTTCGCTCGGTCACATGCAGTCAGGAATCGAGTGTCGTGTTACGCGCAGGCCATGGTTCGGGGCGTGACAAAGCTTGGTATCAGAGCCTAGGTTCAAGTTTCTTAGGTATCTATGAAACCATGTCCAGTAAGGTCACTTTTATATGTGTGTAGGCCCCACACATATAAACAATTGACCACCAAGACATCCAGGATTGTCTCACTTCTTTCGTACTCTAGTTCCTGCAGTTAGAGCTACGCTTTCAGGAATCCTTCTAACTCCTGCGTATTACGTATTTCAGATAATGCTTGCAAAAAGAAAGTACTCCAAGAGGACTAAAACTACCAGCCAGAGGGCTACCACTAACGTTACTCCAAAGGCGGAGCCTCAGAATCAAAGGGTTGTAACAGGTACTGCCTCATCTACAGGGTGGCCTGGGGAGGTTATTCAGAGTCGTCTAGCCATTTTGGCTCATTATTATTATGTTTATTCAGACTATTCTGCATTATGATATTATAATATTTTCAAACTTATGATTTATGGTGTCACGCTTTACTTAACTTGTGCATGTTCATAATTATTTCGCATCAGTTCATGCCTAAGTTGAGTCAGCAAGCTATGCGGTTCGCTTAGTCACATGCAATCAGGCATCGAGTGTCGTGTTACGCTCAAGCCATTATTCGGGGCGTGACACATATAGAAAGTAATATAAGTTGTAATTTATAGACCTATCCATGTATTTACAAGACTTGACAGCTATGGACCATTTCCTATTTGATTTTCGCACTATCAATTCATGTACTGAAAATGTCGATGGAATTCAAATGTTTTAGTTGGTCAGTTCATTCTTCAAGAGTGCCATGAGTTTGATTATTTTTCCATATAATATCGTGCAGATTGATCCACTACTCCGATATAACAACTTACACCTCTACTATGATTGTGTGACTTGAAAGTGAAAACCCCCAGGCTTACTTCTACTAGTGAGTGTTCTTACAGAATCTTACACCTATACTATATGATTCTAAATATTTATCAAAAGTGCTCATAAGCTGACATGTTTCGTTATCAACATTTTCTTTGAGGGATGGAAGTTAGAGAAGGGAAGAAATACATCATCAAGTGCAAGAAACCTATATGCTAATGTATATATTTTTTTTTATGAAAACAACAATAAAGTTTTTTAGAAGAAAATGACCAAAAAGAACTGAAGAAGAACCTTCAAAATCAATTGTTGTAATATTATTTTTTGGTAATTTGGATTCTACCCCTGATCTAAGAATCCAGTGGTTCATCCTTACAGACTAACTAATTGAGCTATCAATGGATTAAATTACTTTTATTTACTTTTGCTTCGTATCTACTGCCATAGTTATTCTCACAGTTATTACAATGTTGTGTTGTTATGTTTTATTTGTAAGTTATCGTACTTAAACTTCTTTTGATCATCATGTAAGCTCAAATATATTAGTTGTAATGTTGGGCCTATGCACAGCGGGGCCATTTCCAGAGGGATTGTCCATCAGCGAGACAGGGTACCGGTGGTAATGTGACTCAGTCAACAAATTCATCAGCTCCTAAGAATTCTCAAGCCCAGTTAGGGCATAATGCACCTAATTCTGGTAATGCAGGCGGAGGTCGAAACCGCTTGTATGCTTTAGCAGCGTCAGAATATAGAGGCACATGCAGATATTGTCAAGGGTACATTAACATTTTTCACTTTTGACGTTTATGCCCTTATTGACCCAGGAACCACTGTATCTTATGTAACCCCATTTATTGCTAAAAAATATTGGGATAGAACCAGAAAAGTTGCATGAACCCTTTGAAGTGTCTACTCCAGTTGGAGAATCAGTTATAGCTAGACGTATATATAGGGGTTACCTAGTTTTAGTCTATCACTGTAGTTTCGTAGCCGACTTAGCAAAATTGGAAATGATAGATTTTGATGTAATCATGGGCATGAATTGGTTAGCTTCAGGTTATGCCACAGTGGGTTGTAAGACCAAAATAGTAAGGTTTGAGTTTCCTAATGAACCACTCATAGAATGAAATGGCAATTCAGTAGTACCCAGGGGTAGATTTATTTCCTATCTTAAAGCCAGAAAGATAATTTTCAAGAGGTATATCTATCACTTACTTCGAGTCAGGGATACAGATACCCAAGCCCCAAATCTCAAGTCCGTACCAATTATTAATGAGTTTCCAAAAGATCTTCTCGGAGTTCCTCCCGACAGGGAGATAGACTTTGGAATAGATCTACTTCATGGCACTGAGTCGATATCTGCTCCGCCATACAGAATGGCTCTAGCAGAGTTAAAAGCCTAGTTGAAAAATATTCTTGATAAGGGATTTATTAGGCCAAGTGTCTCACCTTGGGTGCGCCAGTCTTGTTTGTCAGAAGGAAAGATGGTTCCTTACTCATGTGCATTGATTACCGTCAGTTGAACACGGTCACCATTAAGAACAGATACCCTTTCTTCAAAATGGATGATTTATTTGACCAACTTCAGGGTGCCTATCGTAATTCCAAGATTGACCTCATATCAGGATACCAACAATTAAAGGTTAAGGAAGTTGATATCCGTAAGATCGTTTTCAGAACCTGTTATGGTCACTTTGAATTTCTTGTCATGTCATTTTGGTTGACAAATGCACCAGCTGCTTTAATGGACTTTATGAACAGTCTTCAAGCCTTATCTTGATTTATTCGTAATTGTGTTTATTGATGATATTTTGGTATATTTTCATAGTGAGACTGAACATGCAGAACATCTTGGAATAGTGTTGCAGACACTTCAGGATCGTGAGCTTTATTCAAAATTTTCCAAGTGTGAATTTTGGCTCGATTCAATGGCGTTTCTCGGTCACATTAATCAGGTGAAGGTGTAAAAGTTGATTCTCAGAAAATTGATGCCGTAAAGAATTGGCCTAGACCCACCTCAGTTTCAGATATAGGAAGTTTCTTGGGTCTGGCAAGCTATTATAGGTGTTATGAAGAGGGTTTTCCCTCTATCTCAGCTCCATTGACTAAGTTAACTCAGAAAAAGGTCAAATTTCAATGGTCAGATGCGTGTGAGAAAAGTTTCGAAGAGTTGAAGAAGAGGTTGACTTCTGCTCCAGTTTTGACACTACCTGAGGGAACCGAAGGATTCGTAGTTTATTGTGATTCTTCGGGAGTTGGTCTCAGATTTATCTTAATTCAACATGGTAAGGTTGTAGCTTATGTATCCCGAAAGCTTAAGGCTCATGAAAAGAATTATCAGACTCATGACTTGGAATTGGCAGCTATGATTTTTTCACCTAAGAAATGACGTTATTATTTGTATGGAGTGCACGTTGATAATTTCACCGATCACAAAAGCCTACAGTAAATTTTAAAGCAAAAAGAGTTGAACCTCAGGCAAAAGAGGTGGCCGAATTGCTTAAAGAATATGATGTATATATCCTCTATCATCCAGGGAAGGCGAGTGTTGTAGCCTATGCTCCTAGTCGGCGTTCCAAGGGAAGTCTAGCTCACGTTGAGGCAGATAAGAGAATTATGACTAAGGAAGTTCACCGCTTAGCTAACATAGGAGTTTGACTTTTGGACTCCGAAGATGGTGGAGTTGTTGTTCAGAACAAGGCGTATTCCTCCTTAGTGGCTGAAGTGAAGGAGAAACAGTTTAGTAAACCCTACTTCTTGCAGCTGAAATAGGGGATTCACAAGCATAAACAATGGCTTTTGAACAAAAGGGGAGATGATGGTGCCTTTAGGTACAGAGGCAGACTATGTGTTCCCGATGTGGATGGGCTCAGAGAGCAAATTATGATAGAAGCCTACAATTTTAGGTATTCATCCATCCAGGTTCCACGAAGATGTACCATGACCTTAAGGAAATTTATTGGTAGAATTATGTGAAAAAGAATATGGCAGATTTTCTGGCTAACTGTCCGCATTATAAGCAAGTGAAAGCCGAGCACCAGAAGCCTGGTAGGTTGGCCCAAAATATTGATATTTCTATTTAGAAATGGGACATGATAAACAAAGACTTTATAACAGGTGTACCTCGCTCAACCTGAAGACATGACTCGATTTGGGTGATTGTGGACCGAATTACCAAGTCAGCATACTTTTCTCCAATCAAGACCACAAATTAGCAGAAAATTATGCCAAGTTGTACATTCATGAGATTGTCAAATTTCATGGGACCCCAGTGTCCATTATTTTAAATCGTGGTGCTCAGTTCACAGCGAACTTCTGGAAATCCTTTCAGAAGGGATTGGATATGTTATATCCTGCATTTTGTACGTTCGGATAATTCGAGATAATTGCGAGAAGTTAAGGGCAAGACCATTTTCCAAAGTTATTCTAAAATACAAGTTATTATGAGAATTATTGGGATCGAAATATTGAGAAAGGTTAAGGGTAAAAATGGAAATTCACAAAAGAGTTTATGGTAATATTGTGGAAAGGCTAGGGGTAAAATGGGAATTTCACAAAGTGTTCAAGAAAATTCTTGAAATGTCACTTTGGCCATGTGACATAAAAAGTGGGCCCCACCCATAGCCATGTGCCCATGCTCTTACTTAAGGGATCAAAGTTTATACAACAAGACAAGTGGATGTATTTGTTATTTTAAGAAAATTCTAGAAAAGGGGAGAAGACCCATGTGTCCACAACTTTTATTTGAGGGACTTAAAAACAAATAAGGATAGATGATGGAAAAAGAAGGATAAATAAGACACATTTCTCATCTTCTTTCCTTAAGAAAAATCAAGAAACTTGGAGAAGCCCCAAGTTGAAGGCCATTTGGCCATGTGCACCCCAACAAGAACCTTGAGAAAAAATTGTTCAAAAATTATTTTCCTACTAATTGGAAGGTCCCTAGCAAAGTGGAGTACCTATTGGAGCAATAAAAATATCTATTCTTGCAAGATTATAACCATGGTCAAGTGAAGAAGTTGAAGGAAAAAGGTAAGAATTAATTTCCTTTTATATGTTATGGATGATTTATGTATGTTGAAGTGTGTAGAAAAGGATTAAATTCATGAAATATGTGTGTATATGTGTTGGCCGAATGGAAGTGGTGTGGTGTAGAAAGAATGGATTAATTTTACTTAGTATTTAGATTGTTGTTGTAATGTATAGAAATAGATGAAAATTCATGAAAATATGAATGTTTTGTTGTGGCCGAATAAGGGGTTGTTTTGGTAAGTTATGGTGAATTGATTTCATTTGATATTCTAGTTGTTGTTGATGTGGATTCTACGATGAGAATGAAAGTTTGATGGCTTGAAATGAAGTTGTAATCGTTGTAGGATTGTTGAAGAGGTTAATGCGACACTAGCATGAATTCTTATAATTGTATGGACGGTATTGTAACATGTGAATTTTGATATAGTTTATGAATCTAGAATAAGGAAAATGTGTTGTTGTTGTCCTTGTTGAAGTTGGAAGATTTCGGACTATGTTGTAAGTTGGCTAGGCCGTTTAAAATATTGTGTGAGTTGCTTGAAGTATTCGTGAGTATCGTTCGAATGGTTTTGGATTAATACTTGAATATGTGAGCAACCATATTGGTTTGATCGTATGTGGTTGGATTGAATATAATTGTTGGTATTATTGTTGATAATGTGGCCGAGTTCCATTCTCGGATTTGTTGTTGTGAAATTGACCGAGTTAGATTCTCGGGGATGGTGTATTTACAGGGGAAATGCTGCCGAAATTTTGGCAGAATATAAATGAATTCATTTGAAAGAATAAGACTAGTATATGGCGATGAATCTAATGATTATGTCAACTTTCTCGAATGTAGACTAACAAGTTTGGATAAATAAGCGTAGCTAATAAGGCGTGGCACAGGTATGTAAGGCTTACCCTTTCTTTCTTTTGGCATGTCCTAGAGCTAAGTAAGGTATGACATGACACGCACCTCGGGGTAATTCTACTCCTTGATTCCGAGTTTGGTTATGATGCCTATTCTCTTTTGTCATGAGTATGTTTCGTATGGTTGAGTCTATTGTATGATCACTAAATGATTAAGTTACTTCATATGGTTTGATATGTATCCGTGATTCCGAGACTCTGTTCGATATGTTCCCGAGGTTGCCTATGATTCTGATTCACTTCTGATATAAGTATGTCTGATATGATCAAGCTTATTATATGATCGAATAATGAGATGAGAATAAAGAGTTTGTTCTGAACGAGTTCTGTAAGTTTTTAATGTCACCAACGTTTGTAAAGGATATTGGATTTGCTTGAAACGTTCGTAAAAGCTCTATGGTAAAAATGTCCGTAACTTTCACATACTAACTCCGATTAACTTGAAATATGTTTATGATCCTTCAAAGGTCGGTATGTGTATGTATATATTGAGTCTTGATATATGTGTATGTGGTTTCGCACTACTCTGTTCGTGCAAGTCTCTGTATGTTTGTTCACTGAGTCCCGGGCCAGAATATGTTCTCGTGCGTATTTCATTGCATTGTTCACCGAGACCCACCAGTAGAGGGCCGGGACACGTTATATGATGATGGCGCCAGATCCGGACCGGATCCCCTCTACCGAGTCCCTTACTGAAGGGTCGGGACATGTTATCCACCGAGTCCCTCACTGGCGGGCCGGGACACGTTACATGATATTTGATGTGGCATGCATGATTTTATCTACCGAGTCCCTCGTTCGAGGGCCGGGACACGTTATGCATATGTGATATACGATGTTGACATATATGATTCTATCCACCGAGTCCCTCACTCGAGGGCCGGGACACGTTATTTGCACATGTGATGTATTATATGGATCGGGCCGTACGTTCCGCGGCATTATTATATTACGTATGACTTTGGCATCTATGTTTTGTGTCTGGAAAAAAAAGCATCTTGATATTCTGGTGTTCTGGTATTTTGGATCTGTACTTCTTCGGATACATGATTCGCGTTTGGAAAATAAGTATTTGGAATTCTGGATAATGTGCTCACCCTTGTACTGCTTGTTTCGATTATGGATCTGTTTTCTGTATTTCATGCTTTGCATACTCAGTACATATTTCGTACTGACTCCCTTTCTTCGGGGGCTGCGTTTCATGCCGCGCAGGTACACCCAGATGAGTTGAAGCTATAATAGAAGATGTCCCAGTGGAGATGGCAAGCTTCATTTTTTCCTGGAGTGTTGCCGAGTCAGAGTTTGTATGATAGGCTTTCTAGACTGATGTTAGAGACTTTGCAGCCAGCGTCGTGGGTATTGGTTGTCAGTCTATAAGCGGCTCCATCAGCCGATATGTCGATCTGTGTTATGTTATAAATTTTGTATAATTACAGATTTTGTTAAGTTTTGAGAACGATAAAAGAATTATTTCGGAAGCTTAATATGTATTTTACTTTTATTTGATTTTCAGAATCCGAAGAAATTATGTGCGTAATAAGAATCTATGGGTTCGCTCGGCTCCGGATATGGGGTCGGGTGCCCATCACACCCTAGAGCATTAGGGTGTGACAGGGTACCCAGGTTAACCTCAACACAACTTTTAATCCGCAGACAGATGGTCAAGCAGAGCATACTATTTAGACTCTTTTGGAAATATTGAGAGCATGCGTCCGAGACTTCAAAGGTAATTGGGTTGATCATTTGTCACTCATTGAATTTTCCTATAATAACAGTTACCATACTAGTATCAAGATGACACCATTTGAAGCTCTGTATGGGCAAACGTGTAGATCACCCATTGACTAGTTTGAGGTTGGTGAAGCAGAATTGTTGGGACCAGATTTGGTCTATCAGGACTTGGAGAAAGTTAAGTTGATTCAAGAGCATTTGAAACCGACACAGAGTATCCAAAGTCTTATACAGATGTGTGGCGTAGAGACTTAGAGTTTCAAGTTGATGATTGGGTGTTCTTAAAGGTTTCACCTATGAAAGGTTTGATGAGATTTGGCACGAAAGGAAAGCTTAGTCCTAAATATTTGAGGCCTTATAGAATCCTGCGAAGGGTTTGCCGAGTAGCTTATGAGTTTGAGTTGCCACAAGAGTTGGAAGTCGTGCACCTAGTGTTCTATATATCCATGTTGAGAATATGTGTGGGAGACCCGTCATTGGTTGTTCCTGCTGACACTATAATGGTTAAGGATGGCATAGCCTCTGAAGAAATCCCCGTAGCATTCTTGATCTTTATGTTCGCAAGTTGAGAACTAAGGATGTAGCCTCAATCAAAGTCCTGTGGAGGAGTAAGAAAGTTGAACAGGCTACATGGAAAGCCGTGGAAGACATGAAATCCAGATATCCTCATTTGTTTGAAGAGCAAGCAGAAAGCGTTCAAGGTACATAACCTTTATATCCATGTCATGTCCCTTACGTATTCATGCCTCACATTTCACATTCACGTTCATGTATTCAGTATTCACGTCTCATGTCCCAGCGTTCATGTTTTCATGAAATCATGTCATGTTAGTTCAGTCCCCATGTTCCATATCATGTTTTCTTCACATTCATGTACTCAAGCCATGTCCAGTCATATTCTTAACCACGACCTATTATTTGAGGACGAATGATCCCAAGGGGGAGATATTGTGACACCTCGTACCTTTAAGCTAAACTATGTTCATGATTCAGGGACTTAGAAACTATGACGCAAGTGTTGGGATTAGAATTTTTGCATCACAACGGTAAAAGGATGTGTTACGTCAATTGTACGGGACGTACTCCAAGCCGTACTTTGTGATCATACATTTTATACAGACCATACTTTAAAGTACGAACCATACTTTCAAGTCGTATTCCACAGTTAAAAAATCACGATCACTAGATCTTGACAATCCAAGTACGGCTCCATTGTACGGGCCGTACATTGTGCCCGTACATTTCTCGATTCAGTGAAAATTATAAAATGTGGGTTCAGTCCAAAATCATATTTTCATATTCTTAAGCCCTAGAACGAAGTGTTTATCCTCCCATCACTCTCATACGCTAAGGTAAGTCTATTCCAAGCCTTTGAAGTGAATTCTAACCTATATCCATGATTTCTAAATGAGAATTCACTATTCCTAACCTATGGTTTTCAAGAAAACTCAACACAAGGATTCAAGACTAAGGCTTTTGGGATTCTTTTCAGGTTCAGATCTTTATACAAATTTTAGAGCGATTAAGATGTGTAGGATTTCTATCTATGTGTGCAAACATCATTGTTTTTTGAGAAAAGACATCATTTCCCCCCCAAACATGGCACGAAAACTCACTTTAACAACTAAACTTAACTGATAATTATTTACCCCCCTAAATAACTTATACAACAATTATTTTGAACCTTACGTGGCCCATACCAGTTGAGAGGTGGGTTTTGTTCACCACTCGCCGTCTGATAGGTCCACGTCATTTTTTTTAATTCCTCAAAATTTATTTTATTATTTCTTTAGTTTCTCCCATCTTCTTCCTTTTTTCCCAATTTTCTTTTCTTTTCCACATCCATCCACGGCAGATCTTCACTTTAATGGAAAATTCAAGTTTCCTCCATTAAAGATGCACTGTGAGCTTCATCACCATCACTTCTCCTTCAATCCATAAATTAACAACATCAAACTATACCCAACATCATATGCTTCACTCCAAAACATCATCATTTTTTACCCATTATTACTATTATTAGCAACCCCATTTCTTTCATAACCATTTTAGAGGCTCTTCCTCAAAATTAAAGACCATCCTATTTGAAGGACAAACTGTGCAATTTCTTTATTTTTCTGCTGTTGCTGCTGCCCCCGTCCCTCCGCCCCTACTCACTCCTCCTCTCCCTCTCCTTCTTCCCCATCGTTTCAAGATTACCACAACAATTCAAGTGAGTCTTTTGCTTTATGTGCTTTGTAACTGAAGATATGAAGCTTGAAAGGACGAATTGTAACAAAAAGTGGAGAAATAAGTGGTTTAGATAAGTGGGTATTGTTTAAATTGGGGAATTTTTAGAAATTGGGTTTGAACAACAACAACACACCCGACAGTGTATTCTTTCTTAGTGGTAATAAAGTAAAGGTGAAGGAATCGCAATGGCATTAAAATCAGTACTCGATTCTTCAATGGCATTAACGTTAACTTATTTTGTTTTTCAATGGCATTAATGTTAACTTATTGTATCTGCTCTCTTCAATTTATCTAGAAAAAGAAAGGAAAAAAATTAAAAAAAGAAGAAGAAAGAAAATGAGGATAGAGAGCAGATACATAGGGAGGATGGGGAAGAAGGAGTTAGAAGCAGGGGAAAGGGAAAAGAATAAGAAAGAAAAGGAAAAAGTTGATTTAAAATAGAAAATAAAATATTAAGAAAATCTTAATATATCATCTGATTAGAAGATGACATCTGTACAGTTGGGACCACTTTTAGTGTTATTTTTTTCCTCCCACGCGCTTTTAAGAAATTGGGTATACTTTCTTGCCACGTCACCCATTAAGGTGGTATTTAATTCAATTGAAAGTTGTTTAAGGGGGTAAATAATTACAAGTAAATTTTAGTTGCTAAATCGAGTTTTGCTGCCAAGTTTCAGGGGGGAATGATGTCTTTTCTCTTGTTTTTCCCACGCCACGTTCTTCCATGATCATATGAAATTTCACTAAAACTAGGGTTTCCAGCCATGTTCATGATAACCCTAAGCGCATGTACTATGATATACCATGTTGTATTATTACTTTGTTTTTTTGTTCTTAATAGCTCACTTTGGTTATTGAGAATCTGTCTGTAATATATAAAACACATACTTTGCATTCCATGGGTTGTTAAATACAAGATATGAACTTTTATGTTTATTTTCATGAACTTCTACATGCTTCCATGTTTTCAAACAAGTTATATTATATATTTATCTTCATGTTATAATATAATCACGAATCATGTTTACAACCATGTTTATATAATTCATGGGCTACTAAGCCAATTATAACCATGTTCATATTTTGGGAGTTGCACAAATTACCGAGGCGGCTCAGACAGCCTGAAACTATGTATGCCAGCGTAAGATAAGGATCGCTCCGCCCAGTTAGGAGGATTCCTTCATGTTTACCCATTGCGAGTTATTGGATCCATTCATGTTCATGTCTTGTACCCTGGCAAGGTACAAGATGGCTTAGATGATCGGGTAGAGATCAGACGCCACGTGATCACGTGGTAGTTATATGTCGGTTATATTAAGGATCTCCCACTCAAAATGTTTTACTCATGTTATATGTATAAATATATATTCATGTCAGATGATACTCATGTTCATGTTTAGCTTACAGATATAGTTGCAATTTTAGTTCTATTATTTCATGTGCTATGTTTATTTCATTCAGTTGCCAACACAATTTGAATGTACTGACGTCCCCTTTTATTTTCCTGGGGGCTTGCATTTCACAATGCAGATTTACAGGACGACGGATCAGCTCGTTTGGACTTCGCATATATCAGTTATTGATGAGCCCCATCTCATTCGGGGTTTTATCTTTATTTATATTTATTTCAGTAATGCAGTTAAGGTATACTGAAGGCCCTATCCCGGTAAACAGTTTAGCAGTTAGACTCATGTCAGGGGTTTCATAGACTAGAATACATCAGTTATGTCATGTCAGATGTTCAGAGTCGTATAGCCAGTATTGGCTCAGCATTTATTATATTTTCAAACTATTTCCGCATCATGATATAAACAGTATTTTCAATATTACTATGATGTCCCATGTTTTATTCCGACTATTCATGTTTTAACTTATATTCGACATCAGTTCATGCCCCATATCGATTCAGCAAGCTATGTGATTCTCTTAGTCACACACAGCAAGGCACTGATTTCCGTGTTACGCCCAGGACATGGTTTGGGGGGTGAACAAATTGGTGAAATGTTGCGACTTCCCAACACAATTGGACACCTTGTCAAGGTTACATTAAAGCACCCCTTCAATAATTCGTCGGTGTTACTTCAGAGGCAGGCATCTGATGTTACGTGAAGGCGTGTCGTTTCACTAATTAAGGCGAAGTATTCCCTCTTTCCCCTATTTAAACTACTAATTTCGGGTTTCAAGAACAATATCTTTCAACTTCCGACATTCTTTTGAACACAAAGCCATTCTTCAATATGTACACTTCATCTTCCTCATCGCTACACTTGGCTGCAACTCAGGCGGCGGGGCTACCCATGGGGGCCCAGAACGACTCTCTAGACCATGAAAACCATAGCTCACCTTCTAACGATACCCAAGAGGTAAACTTGGGCTCCACTACAGCTTAGATCATTCTTCCACTCCACAACTGCTCAGGGGATTTTCATGTTACGCGTCGACTGGAATCTGCCATTACGATTAACTTTTTGGTTACCAGTTCTTGCCTCAATCAGGTAAGTCTGGACTGTTGTTGGGGGCCTGGAGAAAAGATACGCTTGGTTCCTAGGGACGCCAAAATCTCCTACCACTTCGTCGGTAGGTCCACTGTCTATACTTACCCTGTCACTATTGTCTTTACTCTCCCGATCCACCACGTTATTAAAGAATTCTTCCACCGCTACCAACTCTGCATAGGGCAATGAGCCCCTCATGTCTGGAGGATTGTGCAGTGCATTTGGTATTTTGCTGACCGAGCCAATCTGCCTTTTACCTTTGATCACCCAGTCCAATTATACTCCCGTCGCATATTCCGGAGGGGGGGGGGGATAGTGCACTGGCTTCCAGAGCCGTTCGAATCTTGATCACTAATGCCGAAGATGATTATGGTCGTGGATGGAACGATAGGTTTATTATGATACCTACCGATCTTCTGCACAACGCTTCTTCGAAACCATTCCCAAATTTATGGAACTATGCCCGTGAGTATCTTGACCTTATGTTCCTTGTCCTTTAAAGATTCCCCTACCCTGCTTATGCTTTGTTTTCTTTTACAGCGGTCCTCGTGGAACTAGACCACATGCTATGCTTCTTCAGTTGGGTGATGAACCTCTTGCGCTTCTTTATTAGGATTGAAAGGACTTTGAGGAGTATATCTACCGACCGCTAGAGGGGAAAAAGTCACAGTGAGTTTTTAATAAAGACTTTCCTTCCCGTTATCATTTTCTGCTTATCCCAATATTCGGGGACCAATCCTCATGTGAATTTTATGCAAGCTTGCCATCTAAGGGATTATCATCCCGAAAGGCCCCTTCTTGTAAAGAAGCCTGCACCAATCTGGGTCTTGTTGCTGCCAGCTGGAAATGAAGACTTTCTGGGGATACAAACGCGTCTACTTCTGAAGGTATTGGTTCCCGGGTGTGATCTCGTCGCCGAATATTACAGCATTAAAATGAAGCTATGTCGGAAGTGGTGAATTTAGAAGAAGGCGAGGAGGATAGGGCTACTGATGGAGAAGAGAAAGGGCCTTTCGATCCTGTTGCTGACAACCTCAGAGGGACCACGAGCGATGTAAGTGTAGGTCCCTCCGCTCCACCCCTCAAGGGGAGAAAGACGAGACTGATCTGGAGGATCCTCCCTCTTGCCTTGCGGGACTGCTCTTCCAGGTACATTTATTTATTAAGGTTGTCACTTTTTACTTCTAAATTTCTCATCCTTCCACTCGTCTTTATTCGTAAGGCCATGTTTCCATTACTTCAATTCTCAAGACGGTTAGGAGCTCGCCTTCTTCATTCGGAGAAGTGAAGAGGTTAAGATCCGAGAACTCTCACCTGAGGGCTGATCTATCTGAGCTGATGACCCGTAGATCTTTTCTGGACTCCAAAACGAGAGAGAAGCTAAGGAAGCTTGGTCTGCCTAAGAGATAGCCCATCAGGACCTGACAACTGTCTATCGAGAACTTCAGGAGAAGGCAGCATGGGTGGAGGCAGAGAGGTTGGCTGCCCAAGGGTGAGTGCAAGCGCTGGAGGCTTCCCAAACACAACTTAGAGCCCGTAATGTTCGATGGCAGCATCGCCAGGCTGCCTATCAACACTTTTCTAATCGTTTTAGGGACTATGCCGTGCTAAGAACCAGCGCGATATTCTTCTGCACATCAGAGAGGGCCTCATTCAAGATATCGATTCTGCTCTGATGGATGCATAGGTGGATATGGGGGCTGCCGATATTGCTATGGACGACTTCCGTGACCGAACCCCTTTATTTTCTGATGTTTCCTATGGTTCTTCGGATGATGAAGAAGCTGTCCTCTTGCTGAGCCCCTGATTATTGCTCTGCGGGCCTTTGTGCCCGGTTAAAACTGCTCCGATTGTGCCTTTTGATTGTGTTTTTTTTATTGAAGGTTGGGTCTATGTACCCTTAATCTGCTTTTTGTCCAAGCCTGCATGCTCGTAATTATGTCCTTTTCTGAGTTTTTGCCGTTGGATATCGGGTCTTATGTGCCCTTAAAATGATTGTCTGAGCCTAGGTGCTTGAAGGAAAAGATGTTTCCCCCCAGTATTTATATGCGTATGATTGCGTTCATTTGATTTCTTTCACTCTTTGACATGTGCTTTGTTGGAAACAATACTGATTGCAAGTAATGTTGTTGGCTTTTATTTTTAACACTTAGCCGTCGGGGCGTGACCGCTATGCCCATCTACTAGAACTATGTTTATATTCGAGTTTTGGTGTTTAAGCTTAAAAATTGATGACTGGTGCACACATTTTTTCACTTTAGCATTTTGTGTTTGAGGTTATCATTTTTAACTCAATCCGGGTATGTCAGTTCCGAAAATATTTTTGCGGTCATGAATTATTCGTCTAACTTGCAACAAGAGAGGGCGGCCCCCGAATTTCGGTGCTGATGAGTAAGACGTCTCAACCTCATTTAATTGCACAAAGGTACATGAAACATGCACGCTCGGTCTCTAAAGGTCGTCATGTGTTTGAAGCGATTTTTACGGTGCCATATGGCTTCCGAGTTTGGTTTTGCCCTGAACGTTTTTGTTTTTAAGAGATACCTTGTGAATGCTCTTGAAAATAAGTGGGGATTCTTATTTCACATTGCCTAGAGTTTACATGAGCAAACTGCTTGATTGAAGTGCAAAAAATCTTAGTAAGATACACGAGGGCGGTGAAGGTACCGAGTATCGGGTTTGACAATATTTGGTAGAGCTCTCTCCAAGTTTTTCGATTTTTGATCAAATGTGACACGTTTTTGTGCTGTTGCCTCGTTAAAAACCTTACCAGTAAAACCTCTTTGGGAAAAAACCGAGGTCAAGGAAAAGAGTACAACATGTGTCTTCGGTCCTTCTTTCGGCAATCAGGAGGTGGAGAAGCAGGTAGTTCCTCTCAGGGTGATTTCTATCGTGGAGAGGAAGCAAGTTAGGATAAAATAAACAATGTATTTGCGCAATCATACCTGTCATCCTTATCGGAGGTAGTACCTCTTGAGATGGTTGACGTTCCAGCTATTCTTTGATTCTTTTTCGTGCTCGTCCCTGATTCGGTAAAATCTTTTGCCCGCAATCCCCACGATTTGGTATGGGCCTTCTCAATTAGGCCCGAGTTTGCCTGCATTGACGTCCCGTGTTGTGAGGGTGACCTTGTGTAGGACGTAGTCCCCGATTTTGATATGTCTTAAGTTTGTTTTTCTGTTGAAATATCTTTCAACCTTCTACTTCTGCGCTATCATACGCACAAAACCCATTTCTTTCCGTTCTTCGAGCAGTTCCAACCCTACGACCATTGCCTCATTGTTAGATTCGTCTGTGGTTTGGGTGTACGGATGCTTGGTTCCCCAATCCCATAAGTATTAGGGCATTGGCCACATATACCAGGGAAAATAGGGTTTTGCCCGTGCTAGTTTTAGGAGTAGTTCGGTATACCCACAGCACCCCCGGTAGTTCTTCTGGCCATCTCCTCTTGGGCTCCTCCAGCTTCTTTTTGATATTCTGAATTAGGATCTTGTTGGTTGATTCCGCCTGCCTTTTTACACACGGATTGTATAGGGAAGAGGCTATTCGTTTGATTTACAACCCTTCCAGGAATTCGATGATCTTTGCCTCCACAAACTGAGGACTGTTACCGTAGGTTATTTCTTTTGTCACCCCAAACTTGCATATGATGTGATCCCAGATGAATTCAATCACTTCTTTCGGTCGAATTTTATCGAAAGCCTTTGCCTCTACCCACTTCGTGAAATAATTCGTCAGCACCAGCAAGAACCTCACGTTTCCCACGGCCCCTGGCAGGAGGCCTACGATGTTCATCCCCCATTTTAAGAAGGTCCATGGGGCCACCACCGAATGAAGTAGTTCGGCGGGTGGGTGAATCATTGGAGAATGTCGCTGGCATCGGTAGCATTTTTGAACGAAGGCTTTAGCATCCTCCTCTATCCGGGACCAATAATATCCGGCCCTCACTATTTTTCTAACTAGCTATTCGTAACCAACATGGTTCCTATATTTCTCTCATCACGTACTCTTTCTCTATGGGCCCTAAGAATTTGGCTAGGGGCCCCAGGTATGACCTATTGTATAAGTCCCTTTCGCGCATGTTATATCGTGTTGCCTTGACTCTTAGAGCT
The DNA here is from genome assembly GCF_019175385.1 of Lycium barbarum. Taxonomy (NCBI): domain Eukaryota; kingdom Viridiplantae; phylum Streptophyta; class Magnoliopsida; order Solanales; family Solanaceae; genus Lycium; species Lycium barbarum. The sequence goes on along the minus strand of NC_083348.1, from coordinate 66,172,004 downwards.
CTTGCAGCTTTGGTGTCTTCCGGGAGAGTCCCATTATGCAGATAATTCATTATTTCGCTCTGCCTATCCCACGTTAGGCTTGTGGTATTTACCTTATGCATGGCGAGATTCAAGACAGATGTAAGAGGTGCACCACGGAGTCTGATTCCGCTTCCGTTATGCTGGTCAAAGAGCTGAGGTTTGCAAAGGCATCAATTTCAATGTTCATTTCTCGAGGGATTTGGGTGACTGTCCATCGTCAGAAGTGTGCCAATAATATTTTGACTTTCCCAGGTACTCCCACATTCGATCAACCTTGGCTTAGTATTTTTCGAGGATTCGATTTATGATTAGTTGAGAATCACTTTCAGCTCGACTACTTCGGTTCCGAGTCCTCGGACCAGTTCCAAATCTGCAATTCCGGCCTTATACTTGGCCCCATTATTAGTGAAAAGTAAGCATTTTATGGCCTGCCTGATCACGACCCTTGACATGGTCATCAGGATAATTCCTAATCCCGTACCTATTACATTGGATGCCCCGTCCGTACACAAGATCCACTTTCCGGAAGCGGCCTTGAATTCCCGGGCTGCTTCCATCTGAGCACGGGGCATCAAACGCGGACTATAATCTTTCATGAAGTCAGCTAGGGCATGTGACTTGATAGTAGTCCAGGATCGATAGGTGATAACGTAACCACATATCTCGATTGACCTACTCGCAAGCCTGCCCGAAAGCTCGGGTTTGTGCAAGATGTTTCTTTAAGGTAACATTGTTACCACATAAATAGGATGGCATTGAAAGTAAGGTTTCAATTTTTGGGCTATAACTATGAGAGCCAGGGCCAGTTTTTCAAGATGCGGATAACGGGCTTCAGCCTTGGTCAAGGCTTAGCTTATATAACAGACGGGTGATTGCGTACCTTTCATTTCATGGACCATCACAACACTTACCACGGTATCAGAGACAGCTAGTTAGATCGGCAAGGGCTCACATTCTCCGGGGCTCACGAGTAACAGTAGGTACGACAGGTACTTTTTCAAGTCTTTCAACGCCAGCTGATGTTCCGAGGTCCATTAGAAATATTTCTTCTTTTTTAACACGCCAAAAAACTTCTGACAATGCTCATATGATCGGGATATGAACCTCCCAATACTATTACTATGCCGATCACTTGCTGCACCTCTCGGGTACCAGTGACCGTGTTCGGGATCTGCTCAATTGATCGGACATGATCTGGGTTAGCTTTTATTCCCCTGCTAGTCACAATGAACCCAAGGAATTTATCGGGGTTTACTCCGAAAGCACATTTCTCCAAGTTCAGCTACAAATTATGCTTGCGTAGAATATCGAATACTTTCGTAAAATGCTTTATATTTTCCTCTGTTCCCGGGGATTTAACGATTATGTCATATAAATAAACATCCACATTTTGACCTACATAGTGTTCAAACATCCAGCTGGCCAATTGATGAAAGATGGTGCCTGTATTTTTTCAGCTAAATAGCATGACGGTATAACAATAGGTACCATGCTCCGTTATGAATGAAGTCTTTTCTTGGTCCGCCGGGTCTAACCGAATTTGATCAAACTGTGAAAAAAAGTCCAAGAAGCTGTGCAGTTCGTACCCAACCACCGAGTTAACAATTCTGTCAAGACAGGGCATAGGGTACGAGCTTCTTACGCATGCCTTATTTAGATATTTTAAATCTTGATACATTTGAAAGCCATTAGGAATTTTAGGGAGTACCCCCACATTAGCCAGCCAGTCGGGGTATTTTACCTCGTTAATTGTCCCTAGCTAAATGAGTCGAGCCACTTCCTCGTTGATGAACTGGTTACATTCCGCTGATATCGGGTGCCTCTTTTGCTTAACAGGCTGATTGTCCGGCTGCATGATTAATTTATGAATGGTTAACTCTGTCGGGACACCTACAGTATCCACACCCGACCAAATGAAGTTACAAGAATTATCTGCTAAAAAATTAAGTATCTTCCATCGAGACCTGGGGTTCAAGCCCGAGCCTAGGTATACCTGCACCTCAGGGGTTTCTGATCAGCAAGCAATCGAGTCTAGCTTCTCCGCTGTGAATCTCCTTGTATAGTTTCCTCTGGTGCCACGAACCCTCTTGGTATTATGTCTATTGCATCTTTGGAGGGTGGTTTTTATCTGCGGCTCGTTGAGCCTGACCTGGGATCAGACTCCGTGGTCAGGGTTCTGTAATTGCTAGCAACCACTGTCTCCTGTTTCACCTTCGATGGTCGTTAGGGTCATATCTCCTTAATTAGATTATGAATCTCTCTAGATCTCCGCAATTCCGCACAGGGTGGGAAACTTCAAGACCTAATGGTAAGTCGAAGGGACTGCCCTCATGGCATGTAGCCAGGGTTTGCCTAGGACAAAATTATAGGGCATCTCTCCTTCGAGGACGTCGAACAGAGCTTCCGAGGGGATTCCTCCCACACAAGTGACCATCCTGATCTGTCCTCGGGTGGTCTCACTTGATAGGTTGAATCTGGTTTGAACTTTTATTACTGAGATTACTTGTTCCGCCACCTACATCTCTTTGAGCACTCGAAGGAGCACTATACTCACGGAGCTACCTGGATCAATAAGCATACATTTAATATTAAAATTCAAGACTTTTAAGGATATTATCAGTGCGTCAGCGGCTTTTTTCTCTACTTCATCGAAGGTAATGATGTCTTTCGGATGATTTCTTCCCTATTTTTGGGTGGGAGATGGGTCCCATTGCTGCAACTCCTGAGATACCGCCCCCACTAATTTTCCTTCGAAGATTACATTGATCCTTTACTAGGGCCCGTCCCTTTTTTCCCTATCACGCTTATTTCGATTGTCGAAGAACTCCTTTAGCTGCCCCTTACGGAGCAAGTCCATGACCTTGTAACGGAGATATTTGTAATCCTCAGTCAAATGCCCCGGAGTAGCGTGATACTCACACCACAAATCTACGTCCCGCCGGTTCGGGTTGGACCTTACTGCCGTTAGGAATCTGGCCTTCGCCATGTCTTTCATTGCCATGACCAATTCTCCAAATTCCACGTTGAAGTTGTAAAATGCCACACTCGGTGGACCCGAGTATTTTGGCGGCCCATAACGTGGTGCGTCTCTGTCACTCCTGGACTGACCCTGATCATACCGTGACCTGTTGCTTCAGGCCTCGGTCCTTAGAGGGGTACGAGCCGCATACGACTCACACCAATCTCTAGAGCCTCACTGCTTAAATAGAGGGGTAGTTTTAGGCTTTTCCTGGGGGCCTCCCTCTAACTTCGATTCAGGCTTCTATTCTTAGATCATTCTCAATCCCCATCTTAGCAGTATCAATTGTTTACTTCATTCCAGGACTTGGCCGAGAATCCCCTCAGGCTTTCCTTCAGCTTTTTTGATGCGTCTGAACCACTGGTGTTTAACCCATCAGCGAATGCCGCAGCCGCCTAGTCCTATGGAATGGCAAGTAAAGTCATCCTTTCTCGTTGGAATCTTTCTACGTAATTGTGGAGCGATTCATCTTTCCTTTGCTTAATAGTGAAGACGTCCTCTTTGTGTGTTTCCAATTTTCGTGCCCCCCCTCCCCCTTTAAGCTTTCACAGGGGCTTCTGCAAGAGCATCAAAAGAATCAATAGATTTTTCGGGTAAAAAGGTATACCATAAGAGTTTTCCCTTTATAAGCGTTTGAATAAATTTTTTCAGTATGACCGATTCGATCTCGTGCTATTTGAGAACTTGCCCGGTGATTGCTGCTTCGAAGGTCGTGATATGCTCTTCAAGATCCGTGGTCCCTTCATATTTGGGTATTTCCGGCATTTTGAACTTTTTAGGGATAGGTGCGTGTCTCTTCGAGAGTTTCTGCTGTAAATCAGGCCAACTCCACAACTATCTATCCCCACAGACGGCGCCTAACTGTTTTTCGGTGAAAACGGATAGTCGGTTAGAGATTTATATTTAATGGGGTTAAAGAAAAGTGGGTCGTATCCAATCCCGGAAACTCTCCTTTCGGGGTCAAGGTTAGTGATTGCAAGAGTTAGACTGAACGAACTGGGCTTAAGAAATGATAAATGCAATCAAGATAAATATATGTTCAAAGGTAAATGATGAATCCGGATATGTATTGCTTCAGAGAGAAAAATAGGAGATAAGTTACAAGAGATGGAGTGAAGATACCTTTAGCTTACATGATAAGCTATCCATATAGAAACCAAAGCAAGACTTTTCAATCCTAATGGACGACTGATGTGACTCGACTGTACACCCACGTGTTGTTCCGCCATGACACTCTAATCGAGATTCATTAATATGACCCGAGTAGGTGGAAGTGAGTGTCAACTGCCAACTATGGAGGCCTTCCCGACCTCTCCGAGCTCCCGGTTGCGGAAACTAGCCCGAACACGAATTTTACCCCACACAATAAGCATTGCTAGTTTAGATTGTGTTGCGTAAAAATTCTAGTATCCATAGGTGCAGCAAATTGTGTTTCTTTTTAAATGAAAAGTTAAAATTTAAATTCAGACTGGTAAACAGGACATCCGAATCAATAAAAACATAAAACGAATTGTAGGTGGGGCCAGACTTTTAGGGGAATTCCATATATTGACCTGCATTAAATTGATTGACATTAGAGAAAAATGCAAGCCACATTCAATTAGATGTGACCTCTAAATTTTGTAGGACCACATTGAAAACGCAAGAGAGTGCAGTGGCCTTTATTCCCATAATGAAATACGAGTGGTCCTCATAGCCCCTCAATTCCGGTGGGGCCTCTCTTTCTAGTTTCTCGAAGGGGTAATTTTTCCTGAAAAATATTTTTAAATTTTTTATATATATTTAATTGCTCAAGTATTTTGAAAAACATATTCTTGCGAATAACTTTTAAAACTTAGGATTTTTTTTTTTTTGATTTAGAGTAAAAACAATAACTTTCGTAAGTGATATTTCGCACTGATAGTCATTTCCCTGCCTCAAACACCCTATCAACCCCCCCCCCACCCACCCACCCGCACCCCAAATGCTTAACCTCACCTTACTCTACCACCAACCCTCACTCTCGCCCTCAACGCACTCCAAAACATCCCACACACCACCCTTTCAAGCCCAACCCTCTAACCCCACCTCTTACACCCCTTTCATCCTCGGCCCTCTCGAATCCCCCACCACCCACATCCCTTTTCATACCTAGCTCCCTTGACCGCTCGCCCCACCAACCCCTCACCGCCTCCTCCCACTCTTCTACCTTCATAAAATTTGTCCAGATTATATATAAACGTTAATGGAAAAATATTTTCAGTTTACTTACTGAATATCAAATAATAAGTACTCTCTCTGTTTTAATTTGTTTGAACCTATTTCCTTTTTAGTCCTTGTCAAAATGAATGATCTCTTTCCTAATTTGGAAACAAATTCACTTTATGAATGATTTACAGCCATAAAAATTTTCAAGGTTTATTTTGAACCACAAGTTTCAAAAGTCTTCCCTATTTCTTAAATGTCGTGCCCAGTCAAATGGGTTCATATAAATTAAAACGGAGGGAGTAATTTTTTTTTTTTAGAAACTATTTTTTTTAATGCCAAACACACCTTTGAGTCAGTTGGTTCAAATTGAGCATGCTATTTCATTGTTTTTTTTCTTTTGCATATGTATGGAAAACAATGAGACTAGTTGAATAGATAGTACTTTGGTTTGGATCTGCCTATGCTCTCTTTCTTCCTTTAATGTTGCTGCAGGTCAGATTAGGGCTTCGAGTTCTATCTTTTTGTGAGTGAAAAATAAAACTAGGAAAGCGTATTATGGCTTTTTTGCCGTGACATACCGCAGGATAATTAGATTTTTGTTTTTTTAAAATTTTTATTTAGTTTTATGATTTTTTTTATAAGAAATTTTTATTTTTTACACATAAGCGATCTGAAAAAAACATATAACAGATTTGAAAAAGTCATTTTCTTCTATTCAAATTATAAGAGGACAAGAGATCGTATTTTCACATATGGCCTAGAATATGATTAATATTCTCACTTTAACGCAATCAATAATGCTATTGCTATCAATGGAACAGTGTTCTTTTTCTTTCTCCGATTAATATAATAGCGTTAATTTAGTTTTTTCCTACTCCATTTATGAAGTTAAGTCATATATATGTAATTATCTTCTAGAACCTTATTCTATTTTACTGATGGAGAAGTCTGAAGTCCCATATTTTTGGATGGATGGACAGTAAGCAAATCACCCCAACTTGCAAAACACTACAAGTTGAAGGTTAAAAATGCCCCCACTATGTCCTACTCTAGCACTAGAAAGCACAAACACCTTAAAACAACACAACCAATTACAACCCCCCCCCCCCCCCCCGGTTCATTATCATATGTTGAATATTTGGGTTAAATTCACCAATATTCATTTTTCTAACTCTTGTAATTGAAAATTAGCAATTTTCATTGACTTCAAATTTACATGTGAAATTTCAGGATATGGTCATGGAGAAATGTCATGAAGTTTTCTTATAAAATTTAGAACTCTATGATAGTAATTATTTTTTAAATACAAGACCCAAAGAAGAATTATTTTTGTTCCTGTGTATGTTTTGTTTTAAGGTCCCCTCAATTATCAGTTTTAACATTGACCACGACAACTCATCTTCTAATTATGATACTTTCCGTTTCCACTTAACCACTAGACACCACCGCATACCGAATTAGCGAATCATTTTTTTTTCCAGAACTTAGGGTTAATCCTCTATAGATTCTTTACTTTAATTTGAACTAATTATATTCTAAACTAAGTTCGTTTTAATAATTTGGATAGAATATCATGTTGTGACAACTTTCTATCCACCCAATTGAGAAGACTAGAAACAAGTTTACATGTGGTGTTTAGGCAGAGAGGAATGCTGGTATAATGACCTTTTGACCTCTTTTATGAGAAAATGGCAAATAATTCCTTATATCTAAAGGTAGGTTTGAATATAATCTGTTACTTATATTTTTAAGCTGTTTCCAGTCTTAAATTTGCCAAAAATGGAAACTTGTGATTTCCGTTAAATATTTACTGATAGTTAAATTTAACCAAAATTGTGAACGGAAAAAAGATTTAACAAATACCAAAAAAATCCCGTCAAGTTTCAGAAATTGTTACACGAAAAACTTCACTAACAAAAAGTAGACCAAAATAGAATTATTTTACCTTAAAAGACTACATTGAAAGTAGAGCAAAAATTGCTGAAAAAATAAAACTACATCTCTAAATATGGGTTTTTGTTAAATTTATAACCAAAATTCATTAAATATTTGACAAATATAAAAATATTCATTTTTAGTAAACTTAAAAGCAAACTTTTCAAAAATAGGTTAAGAGATTATCTTAAACCTACCTTAACTAAAGAAGTATTTTGTCATTATATCTAATTTAGATGTAGGAGAGATCAAAGTCATGATTAGAATTGTACCGAATAAAGGAAAGAGTCAAATTATGTGTGTAATACAGAGAAGCCAGCTATACTCAGCATTTATGAAAGTGCCAAGTGACCCTTATGCTTAGCTTTGTTAAATTGAAACGATATGATCAAAAGTGATACACATTTCGAGGAAACAAGATTACTGACTTTTATCAATTAGTAGTACCAACAACCTAAACGAAAACACCCACCTTGTGCTACAGTAGTAGGTGATGGACACAGCCGTATTCTTCCATCACCTCTTAATAATTATTTGACTAACTTTAACATGGTTACTCCTTCGTACCATAATAAATATCACTTTAGCCAAAATTTTTATCTCATAATAAGTATTATTTTTAGCAATTATGACATAAATTGATTAGTTTTTTTAATTTTACTCTTAAACAATAAGGTAACATCTAAATAATGATTAAAAAAGCCACATGGTAACTTGATATTGTTAGATTCACAATGTCAAAAGATTTACTTCTTGTGCATGCTCTAATCAAGAGATAAAAGTAATTTGTTTTTATTATATAGGGGTAATTTAGTAAACTTCACATTACATTATTGATTTCTTAATATGAATATTTTTTGCTAAAGTAACACTTATTATGCGACGGAGGAAGTACTACACTGCCTCCCTTCAAAAGTAAGTTAACCTGGTCATAGATTTTGTAAAAATTTGAAAAGAAAAATAAAATTGTGTTAAAAAATAATTTTTAAAATTTAAAATTATGTTTGAACATGCATTTTATTTAAAAGAAAATTAAAATTTTAGAGTGAAAGAAAAGTTTCGGCCAAAAACTGTTCCAAATCAGTGTTTGTTTGGTTTTGTTTGAATGGACCAGCAAGCTTGAAAAAGATATAAAATTCATAAATATCCATTTGCATTTTTTGCAATTGAAAAATTCATGACACTTATTAAAAATAAGGTCGAAAAATAATTAGTGTATGCTATTTCTATTAAAATAAATCGTGATATTTGTGTGGTTATATATTATTTCATTAAGAATAAAAGAAAAGTTTTAAAGTTAAATTATTCTTGATATAAAAGATACAATAATTTTTTAAAATAAATTTAAAAGGTAAGTAAAAAGGATAGTGTACACAATTCGGGACAGAAGAAATTGTAGTTTCGTGACTACAAATATACAAAGTAATTATATCTATCAAAACTCAATAGATGGAAAAAAATTATTTGCAGTTTCTTGTCTCTGTTAAAATTGAAATTCTGACTCTCATAATTTATTCTTTGTCGATTGCTTAAGTCACCCCCTTAGATGTTAACTAGAGTTTAATTGTCTCCTAAGCATATATTCCTTTAATTAAGATTATCTTAGTGGATAGAGTTTTGTCCGTATCAAGCCCACCAAACTCCACTTGCACATAAACCAAAATGCTTAAAAAGCTAAATTCGATATCATGCACTGAATTTTCTATATTAAACCTTTCAAAGTACACTATCAACCATTAAAGTGTTAATAGTACGATTAGTTAAATTAACAATTAAGTCATCAAGTGATTATTATACGAGGAAATCTTTAATTAGACAATTCAATAGTAGGAGCCCACACATCCTATACTAAAAGAGTATTCTTAATTTTACCATGATGGACACATAAAATAGAAAAATCTAATCCCCCCCCCCCCCCCCCCCCAAAAAAAAAAAAAAACTTGGATGTTATGTAATGACACTGTATATTCAGTAGATTCAATAATTTACGTGTAACTGTTAAAAATAATCATATTATGGTAACCTGAAAAAGAGCAAACAGCTTAACATAACATGTCATATTATATTGTTGGTATACAGTATATCATTTAAATCCAAAAATAAGATCAATTTAATAGGAATACTCTTTAAGAACAATGCTACGCCTTTAAAGAGAATATCGATCATTAGAACGTATATAAAATTAATCACGCAGTATAAGTCTTATTTTATCAAAGAAAATCTAATGTGATCATTAAATTACATTATCCGTTAATCGCCTTAAATTAATGCTTTAAATAATGCATGTTCAGTCACTTTGAGCTTCTTAATCTCAGACAAGAATCAAATGAACACTGACCCGACCCGTCAGTCCATAGTCCCTACTACTACACTGCCATTCCTCTCTTTTTTCTCTGACAAATAGCCACAGAAATTTATACAGTTCCTTATTGCAGACATGCAAATTTTTTAATAACTTAGTAAAAAGCAAACAACAGAAAAAAGTGTAAAAGTAAAACAAAGAAACAGAAAGGAAAGGAATAAATGCTCATCAGTTATATCATGTCAAGAAAAAAAAAATTGGAAAAAAAGGGGTAAGGGAGGATTAAAGATCTAAAAAAAGTGCCTGAATCAAATGAGATATAAGTAGCATAATTTACAAAAAGAAAAATTAACAAATTAAATTGCTCGTTGGAACAATCTTGATTCCATTGTTATACCTCATCAAGCTGAGCACTAATCTTTACGAAACAAAGGAGGATAAAAACAGCTCTAAAAACAAATAAACGTGGCTAATAGTACCAGCTTCGACTAATTCTAGTTAAAACCTTATTTCTCCTTTTTTTTTTTTTTTTTCCATCTACTTAAATCAAGATGAAGAAGAAGACCCATTAGTAGCAACAACAGTATCACTTGTGTGAAGTTGGTGAATTATTCCAGCTTGAATATCCTTGTTGTTGTCACTGTTGCTTTCTTGATTATGATGATGATGAAACTCCGAGTCGATGCTGCTGTTATTATGCGTGTTATTTCTACTAACAATACAAAACCCATTAACGTTGTCGTTAGTGTTACCATTGTTGTTGTCGTCTTGATCTAATTTCTTCCCAAAAGTGTTCTTGTTATTATGCATCCATACTTTCAAAACACCCTTTTCAACTCCAATTTCTTTACAGAAATTGTTAACCAGATCTTCATCTCTCTTCTGCATTTTCCACTCAACTCTCTCAGCAAATTCCAACATTTTCACCTTCTGATCTGGTGTGAACTTCGTTCTAAAACGCTTCCTTCCATTAGAATTAGTAACTACCGGAGCTGAACTCGGGTTCAGGTTCGGGTTCAGGTTAGGGTTTTTATCAAAGCCAGCACTTAATGCTAAGAGCATATGTGGTGCAGAAGCAGGATAATAAGCTGATGAAATGGGCGGTGGAGATGGTGAATTAGGGCTACTGTGGTCCCCACGTTGTGGGGGTGGTGGGGGTGGGTGGTGGCGGTGGTGGGGTTGGTATTCAAGTGCTGACGTGGCGATGGGTGGTGGAGGGACCGCAACAAGCGGTTCATCCGGTTCACGGCGGTGGAAATTGCGGTGACATCCACACGCGGCGCATTTTAAGGATGTGGGATCAGTTGGGTTAGCTGTTGGTGAAGGCATAAATTCACCACAACCATCAACAGCATGACCACCTATGCTAGCAGCATGGTTCTTAAGACATTCTTTGTAAATAATTACGACGGGATGGTGATGATGTTGGAGATGGTGAAGGGTAGGGTGATTTTTGCGTTTAAGGACACCATTACTGAAAGGGAAAGGTTTCAGTTTTTGGATCTGAGTAGGGGTTTCAATTTCAGGTTCTTGAGTAGTAGTAGTGGTGGTGGTGGTTGTGGTTGTGTTGTTGTTGGTTAAGTCCATAGCTGATGAAACATCTACTCTCTTTATCTCTTTTCTTAAGAGTTTAGTAGTAGATGATTAGATTTAGGGTCAAGAGTTCAAACAAAAAAGGAACCATCCTTATTCATGGGGAAAGGTTAAGAAGAGTGCTTTAGTAAGTGCGAAGAGAAGAGATGAAAAAGAAATGAAGCGTTTGTGTTTAGGTTTTGTTTTTGGGTTTGGGTTGATGAAGATGATGATAATGAGGATATGACTAGTGATGACCCTAGATAATAAAAAGGCAAACTTTGTGCTTTTGATCCTTCAACTTATGACATGCTATAACTTTGGCCCTTATAATTAATAGATTATAATTCCTTTTTGTTTTCATAGTGGTGTCCAAGCTAACCGCGTGTGTTATCTCCATCAACACAAATATCATGTAACTTTATATATCACGGTTTGGACAGATGCGAGGAAATTATCAGGTGTCTACGTCTCCGCTAAAATTTGTACCTCAAATCTCATGGATCTTAATTCACTTCAATAAAAGACCATATTTTTAAAGAATTCAAACAAGCAATCTTAAATTAATCAAAATACATATTTTCCCGCATTTAGATAAGAAATTAAAAATATTATATTTAGATCTATAATTATATTTCCTTCAAATATAAAAATAGCCGTGCATATTTAACATAAATACATATAAAATTAAGTTCAACAATTAGTAATTTACAAAGTTTATGAAGATTTCACAAATAAAATGTCAAAAGTGGACATCCCAACTAATTGAATGTCTAATATGTGTAATTAGATATTATAAAGATTGAATTAAAATTTATCGATAGTTCGGGGACTAAAAGTGCAATTTCTTTAATAAAAATCTTTGATTTTGTGGTTGTCCTTCTTAACCAATGGTGTTTTTTGACCTTGGTTCCTAATCTAATCTATGGTTAACCTGCAGCTGACCCCACCCCCAACTTGCAGGAATTAAGACTTGGGTGTCATGTGTGTAATAAATACCTCTGATCAGTTAAATGCTTATGGCAATACTCTTGTCGTCTTCTCATTTTGGACAATGATACTTAAGTAATCAATTGCTTAAGTGAGAGGATACAAATTTATCGAAAGGACTAGTGAATTGGATATAATCAATTTGGATTACAAGGTCCAGGAGAGTCATTTAGTGTTCTAATTACTGTCATCGTTTAATTACATGGTCTCCCATCTATCAGACTTTAATTGAAGACCTATTAGTTATAATAATTATAGAGTAGCTCGGTGCATCAAGCATTTTGTGTTCGCGTAGAACTCGGAGAAAGGGCCGCACTCCTAAGAAATAAATGTGATGTAAAAGTTTACCCTAATATAATCATTAGTGATTGATTAGCTCGAACTCCTAATCTATAAATTGTTGACTTTAAAATGAAGACCCGCTAGTTAACCGTTATAAGTGTTATTTTGACTAAATTACTCTAGGTTGAGCAATTCTTTTCTCTTATGACTTAAAATAATTTTCACCTAATTATAAGTTTGTGATAATGTGTAGTTACTCCATGTCGGATCCCTCTGTTATGTGGTCCACACAGAGTGGTTGAGGGTATAAGCGATTTGTCTTTTTTTTTTTTTTTTTTTTTTTTTTATGTTTGTAAACGAATTTCATCTCATAAGCTAATTTTAAATTAAATTAGGTTCAATGTTCATATTTTTTTTACCATACTTTTTGATCTATTGTGTTGATTACAACGTCCTTATAAGTTCAAACAATGCTACTTCTGCTGGTTAATTAATCATCCTACTTGTTAGGACATGATTTAAGTTGTGATAATTATCGATTGAGTAATAATAACTGAACCATAGAAATGGAATTTACTGCAAGCTGTCTGGTGTATTTACTGAACCAACCATATTTGTCAAAGTTACAGTTGGAAAAACAGAGGGTGAACCAGAGCTCCCAATTTTCCAAGACTTTGACTCCATGGTTAAAATTTTTATACACGTTACCAACTTAATACCCATGTGACAGTACCTATCGCATCTGTTGCATCCATTGGAACATAATACTCTGTATTACTATTGAATTTCTATATTTCTATTTTTTTATATATAAGGTAGAAAAGAGTTTTTGTAGTCCTCACAAAACTTTTTCAAAAAATTTCAAAATTTTCAATTAATTATTTCTAGGTCCTAATCTTATTTTTTAAAGTCATTTTTTTTTTATTCTTATGGTCTACTTTTTAAGAGTTGTCGACATTCTGATATCTACCTGTTTTCTATTCAGTACCCGCATTGGTGCTCGCCTAATCCAGATTCGTGTGGCATAGGGCTCAATCGGGAGAAGCGCTCCCTATCAAGGATATTTTCATACCAGGCTCGATCTCGAGACTTCTGATTAAGGGAGGAACAACCCCATCCACTGCATTTTATTTTCCCTGTTGCTTTCTTCTATTGATCTTATCTATTAACCTAAAAAATAGTCATTTCTTCGCTAGATATTCTTGCATCTTGTTGCTCTTTGTTTTCTTTGTTTTCATTTGTTGCTTATTATAGTTTTTTACATGTATGCATTTCTTTTACTTTATATTTGTACTTTAATGAGCTCATAGGTGTTTACCAAGATTAGTACAAAAAAGATTTCATATAGTTTTAAAAATTGTTAAATGATGCCATATAATGTTAAAATAAATACAATATTATCAGTTAAGATCGGGTTATCTTTAAAATCTCTTGTTTGGTACACTAAATTAATCTTTTAAACACATAATGAGTTTGAAGCAGGGCAGAATTAGAGTGTCAGCCACTTTGGTCCAAATTCTATATTTTGTCTTAAAGTTCATTAAATATGTACAAATTATTAATTTAGAACTAAATAACTTTAAAAATTAGGATTCGAAACTCATATATTTCAAATTATGTCTCCGCATTTAATTTGAAATAAATAATTTCATCAAAATGAAAGTTAAGATATTAAAAGAGTGAAATGAAAGTTTTGCTTTTATATATTGAAAATTTACTTATTTGAAGTTTAATTATTACCAACATAAATTATATTTCTTTAATTAAAATATTACTGTACTTTTTATATCTGGAGTTGGGCCCGGCCTTAGCACGGGCCTCGTGAAACTAGTTTGTAAATATGTTCTTGTTACTTACATCATTATCCCCTTTTTGCAAGTGAATTTCATGTCCATATATAACTTCACTTTAGAAAAAATTACTAACTCAAATACTGTTCAAACGTCTACCTGAATAGTTTATTGTTGTTTTAGTCGCCTTGGATCATTTGGTCGACGCTAATTATCTATGAATTACTTATGACAATGTAGATATTAGTATACATTGATTGCTTATTTTAATGATTTTTTAATTTTTTAGTTGCAATCCTTTATATATGGCTAACATATTCCGATTTTATAATTAATTTCACATAAAATAATTTACATATTCTAGGATAGCGAATATTAGCAATGCGGCAAAGGAAAGTTGTGCAGTAGTAAATTATACAGTAATTATTAAGTATATCACTTTATTTTCTTGTATAAATATCCAATAATCTTTTTAAGTATTTTTTGTCTGGGGCGGTGAATCCTGAAATTCTGCAACACTTGACGCTTGTCCAGGAAAGAAACAATAGACCCTCTCACACTGTAGCAGTATAAGTTTTCTATTTTCATATACAGGAATCAATAGGATTATTTCAAATTGTTCAGGCCAAACAGAAAACACTGTGCAAATCTTACGTAAGAATAGTAGCGGCCAAACCTCGAACTTAACCTTTTCCACTTTTGGAGTTTAGTGCATGAAAAACGAGTAGTTAGCAATTAAATAAGTATGATTAAGTCCTCAAAACCTAGCCACGTGTGCTTTGCTAACAACACGTGGACGTGATTATTTAGCTCCAAAAGCTTCCACGTACTATTAGTTGCCATTCTTTTACGTCTTTTTTACTTTAAAAAACACCAAAGTATGATTACGTAATAGTTTGAATTTCTTAATTGTCAGCTTGCCACTTCCTTAATTTAAGTCTTTTTAAACAAGGAATGGATGGGAAAAGAACAAAGGAATCACAGAATCTCAAGAAGCGTAGAACATATGAACATGATCATACTTCTCATCATTGTTTATTTTTTATTTGCTCTTTTGACTCCAAAAAGTTGAAACCGTTTGGGTGCACTGAATCCGGGGCTGAGCTATTTTATGATTTTTTACAGTAACAATTATAGGATTAAGTAACACATAGTACAAAATTTAAGTTTTTATAACCGATTAGTTATTTTAATTAAAATTATCTTAAAAAAAATATTTATTTTGTAATATGGTCTGTTGCTTCAATTTCCAGTCTGAAATGAGGAATTTAAGTTATGAATAACAAATTTTAACGCTCGCAAACCTTCATTTTTTTAATAATTGAAATTCATGTTTAATACATATTTAGATACGCTTTTCAACTTTAATTTTATATGCTCTTTTTTCAAACTTCAATTAAATCATGTCCAAAGACACATCTGAATCAATTAGCTAATTAAGGCTCACATGCCGTGTTAGTTCTTCACAGCATACCTTTGACTTGTGTTTTAAAGTATAAGTCATAAACTATATCCTTAAAGCAAATCACAAATGATATATATAAAAATGGGTCCAATGGCAGCACATTTAAATCTATATATTATTAAAAAGAGGATAGTTTTAGGACAAAAAGTGGTTAATTAGTTAATAATTAGTTAGTAGTTATTGTTAATTAAAATTAATTAAATTAAAATATTTTGTCAAGGAAACATTTGTGGGGTTGAAACTACTGTTCCATGAATCACGATGGAGTCCTAAAACTGTCCGGACTCTTTTTCTTTTTTAGAAGTTATCAACTTTTTTACATTAACTATTTAAACTAAAAAATAAATTTTAATTAAACTAATGTATTTGAATTTAAGTTAAAAGATAAATACTGAGTCCTAAAATCATGCACCATAATCCAAGGTACGTTTAGGACTCTTTTTTTTTTTTTGTGAAGTTATCATACTTTTAATATGAACTATTTAAACTAAAAAATAAATTTTAAATAAAATGATGTATTTTAATTTAAGTTAAACAATAAAAATTTGCAATTCATTTTCTTTTAAATTCTACTTAGGAAAATGAAAATCTGAAGGGGAAAAAGAGAAGACCGTTTTTTCCCTTAAATTTTGACAGTTACTTAAATTTTTTATAGTTTTCTTTTAAATTGTTTAAGGTTTTTACCCTACTTTTGGAGAATTTAAGGCTTAATTTAAGGCATGTATCCTTATAATTAAAAAATGATTGTTGTCCATTTAAATTGAGTACATATCAGCAGTTGATCCTAATAATTAGAAATTAGGATTTATTTTAAATTTTAGAAATATATGTGAAAAAAATATACTTTAAATTTCATGGGAAGATCACGAAATCATATTTAAATGGAACGTGCTAGGATAGTTACAACCGTAATTAAGTACTATATTTAAAGGAACGTCATTTAAAGGATATAACAAGCAATGCACGATTTTTATGGATTATTTTTATGGATCACAAGGTAAGAATTTGGATCAATTGGTTTACTTTCTGTTGTTTGTAGGCCTGTAATTTTCTTCCTTGGTTTGTTTTTTGTATTCGTCCTCTGCATATTAGAGAAAACTTATCAGGGGAACAATCGCTGAAGGCTGCAAAAAACTGCTTCATAGTGTCGTCGTCGGCTAATTCTGAGGTAAGGAACGGATTTTTCACTTCCTGACAAAGATATAGAATTTTTTTTGTCTGGTTTTAATGTTCATATTGATGGTCTTCAAATTTTTTATGTTTTTAATTCTCCTCTTTTCTCTCTATATAACAGGCCTTGAAAGGAAATCTTGCATTGAAAGAATCAAAGAGTTTCTTGAAGTAATTTTCAATTCGGTGAGTCGCTGTGATCTTTATGACTATATTGTTTTCTTCAATTTTTTTGGTCACCTATTTTTTTATAGGACAGATAAAGTTCATGGGTGACCTGGTGTATCAGCATCCACCGTTACAATTCTTGAATCTTTTTATGTAATTGGTCAAATATTTATACAAATAGTTTATCCAAATTAATGATGCATATGATTAAGACTACGTATGTTCAATAATACTAAGAATCACTTATCACTAGATTATATATATGTCGTTGAGAAACTATTTGATCAGTTTATCCTTAAAACATTTCTGCGAAACTTAATAATGAAATAAAGCAAAATTAAAAAAGGATGGCAAACATAATTCATACAAATATATTAGTATATGGACCGTAGTTGCTTCCACTTTAATAACTAAATCATGCCCTCCAAAAATGTTTTGGAGATTGTATTTGGATCATGGCTCTTCTGCATATTTTCTTTTCAATGCAAGAGATATTATTTGGCCATAAACCTATCATTCGCTCAAATGCTAAAATTATATTGTATATTGTTAGACAAAATAACATGTCATAGCAAGAATTAGCATCAAGACTTGCGTTTCAAAGAGAATTGCCGAGGGAGACAAAGGATATAAGGTCAGGAATTGGTAAATTTCATGAATATTCATATCATTATTGAAGGAGCACACATAATGCACTAACAATAAACCCAGTTGAAGGATAAAGCATGCGTACTACAAATGAGATATTTAATCATGAAGTAGACATGAATCTTTTAATATACAATTATCCTTTTGTCAACATACTCAATGCAACTTGATAACAAGAACAATAAAGTACTCAATGAAATCCCACAAAGTAGGGTCTGGAGAGGGTACGTGGAGTGTACGCAAACCTTACCCCTACCTGGGGAGGTAGAGAGGTTATTTCCGTAGACCCTCGGAAGTATTAAGAGTTGTAAAAGTTACCATTCAATTTTTTGCAGGGCTTATCTAGAAAATCTTATCTTTGAAGGATAAGAATAAATTGGATCTTAAAATCCTATACATTATTTTTCTAATTAAAAAAATTATGTTCCTAACAGTTCATAAACTGATACTATTTTGATATTGAGTTGGAATAAATTTCTTAACCTCTTTTATCTTCTCTTAGTAAGCTCGGATATTAACTTATTAAGTCAAGTGATGTGATAGAAAGAGCCACATGATAAAGTTAAAGCATTGTAATAATACCACATTTCATCCAATGCAATGAATGCATCCGATTGTGAGTAAAATATGTTAACACTTGTCATTGATTTGTATATTTGTCTAAAATCGAGTTAGGCTTCGAACATTTCATAATATAGTTGGTTAAACATTTTTGCTCTTTTGTTGTTCTCCGTGCATTACGCGGGACATTTTCCATTGAATGTCGTATAAATGGATTGAGTTACATATATAGAAGAGATTAGAGCAAACATGATCAAGTAACCTATTACTACTTCAAGTAGTTAAGTAGCTTCTGTATCCCCCCTTTGCTCATACATGTTTAATCTGTTTATATGTACTTAAGAACAGAGAAGGGAATCTTAGACTTCTCTTTATTGGTAATGTTTCTCTATTTTTTTGACTCTTTGATCTTCAACTTTTTCATACTTGCACCTTTAGTTGCATTTCCAAAAATGATAACCAAGCTAATATTTTTGCAACTATTCTCTCCATTTCAAATTAAGTGAACTTTTAAAACTTTTTATTTGGTCCAAGATAAGTGAATTGTTCAAAATCTAAGAGGTTATTAATTGAATATTTCCAAAGTTATCCTTATTTTCAATAGTTTTTTCATATCCCAACACTTACTATTTCAATCTTTACGAAAAATTTAGGGAAACACATAGGGTAATTTAGCCAAATGACCATTTCATTAATGGTATTAATTAGATTTTTTAAGGGGTCTGTCACACCCCAAAAATTCAATTATATTGAAATGGAGGGAGTACTAATTAGATGAACATTATGGCTCTCAATTAACACATTGACATTTATCCTTCAAGGTGACGGGAAGATGGCAAAGCAACAACTTTTGAGCCGACAGTAGCATCAACACACACATTTATCTAGACTTGAATCCTCATAAAAAATATTAGTCGATCCACAAAAATGAGAATATAAAATCTGCAATATATCACACATGGTTCATACACATTTGTTTCTATTATCACTGCGTTCATTTTTTCTTTAAACTATCCGCGCATCGCGGGGGTACATATACTAGTTAGGTTGAATACATACACAGTCTCTTAAACTTGTCCGAATTTTTCATTTAGACACCTAAACTTAACCTTATTCCTATGGAACACCTGAGCTCAAGACAAATTGTATCTGTTAGATATGAAAAAACTGCATGAATTTTGACCAACATTTTGAGATGTATTTTTTCACCAAATTGATATAAAAAATATTGAAACTTGTAGTATTTTTTATATAGTTTTCAAATATATAAATTTTAATCTTAAAATATTAAGCTAATATAATATAATTTTAATTTCAAAATTCAGTCGAATTGACTTTCGAAAAAGAATATATATAACATAAATTGAGACGGAGGGAGTACTTAATATAGTGTATATTAGGTCCCCCTTCTGACAAAAGAAAAAAGGAAAAAAACTGCTAGGTCTCCTTTCTCGTCCCGTCTATAGAATACGAATACTCATTAATTTTAGACTAAAACATGGGTGCACAAATTACAAAGATGTAAATTAAATACCAGTAAAGTCCACTATAGACCCATAGCTTTATAACATGGATGAACTCATGGGCATCCCTTCTTTTAAGTAAATAAAAATTAGGTATTGCTATATGCTATTTAAAGTATATGCTATTTAAAGTATCGTACTTTATTTGTTTAGCAAAATTATATTATTGAATGAAAACTTAAGCTTTATGTCTCCATCAACTCAAATTAAAAAAAGGGAAAAAGGAAAAGAGAACAATACTCATGGAAATACCAACATACTAAATACAAAGCGAATTCAAAATTTTCAGAAAACGACGAGCTGTCCTATTCGTGATTAATCTTTCGCATCATGACCTGATATCAAGAAACACCAAAAGATATTGTCAATAACTGTTTTAAATGTTTTGGTTTTAATCCCAAAAAATTAACATTTCATTGAAAGAATTGAATAATAAAACGAAATAGTTGTTTGAATTTTTTTAAGTCCTACATATTTTTTGTTCAAGCAATCCAGTGCCTTTAATGAACACTGTTAGCAAAATCCTTCAGGGAGCTAGCCCTTCGGGCGTGGGTTCGGCCGAACCCAGTATCTTTGGTTCGAACCATATATTTATTTTAGATTTTTAGTCAAATATATACAAATTATTAATTTAGAACCCAGTAACTTTAAAGAATTAGAATCCCGAACCCACAAACTTCAAATTCTGGCTTCGCCTCTGAAATCCTTAGGTTGGTCATTAAAATGGACAGAGTACCAAACGATATACTCCTGTTAGAAGTAGCTTGGTTGATTGAACTGTAGTTTCTGCACGGCACAGTTTAATTTTCTTGATAATTTCAAATTTAATTTAGCATCTCAATTTTTTGATGCCAGATTACTGGGCGTAAGTTCATATTTGATCACTTCCTTGTATATAACGTTAAAATGGCTCACTTAGCATTATTTTGCACTATTTCACTTTTTTTTTTCTTCTTACTTTGTTAGTCTACAAAAGAATATCCTAAACTTGAAATTTGAGCATGGCAAATCTCATAAAAACAGTTTGGACCTCTTCACGGCAGTACACTTACATTAATATACTACAAACTTTGGCACAAAAAATAATGGATACTGCTATTACAGTAATCTCCAGTTTTCAGAAGAAGAAAAAAGGTGACAAGCATTGGAATGCAAGGTGTGCAGTCAATACTGCAATATTGAGAGCTCATCTGCTTAATCTGCAAACAAAATTATACTAATAAAAGAATGATTCTTTTTGGCACCAATCGATGGTTAGTTCCGAATCTCTGTATATTTTAATTTACCCAATTTGGTAATTAGGTTTCACATCTCATTACCAAAATGACTAATTTCCTTCCCTTTCCTACCAATTCCCTTGCTTCTCGGGTTTCCCAATTTAAATAAGTCCCTCATATCATCTCTTTTGCTTCACAAGCAATTGTCTCCTAATTCTCGACAACTCTCCTCTTGATATAGATTATATTATAAATTAGTGCCATAGTTAATTCATTAATTACCAAATTTATTTTACACTATCAAAGTATAGATCTAAACAGGTTTCCTCCTCACAAGAGAATGATGGTTTCTGACTTACCCCACGTAACTAGGACCTTTAATTAACCTAAAGATTAGAGATGGATGTGCTTAGTTATATAACTACCAATTCTGTTATAGAATACTTTCAGTTGATGTATAATTTAGAAATAAAATTAGAAATGCGAGTATAATTCAGCCAGTAGCTACAAAACCTAGTTTTACCCTTTCCCGTATGAATAACAAAGCCACACAGACTCAAAAAGACATGAAGTTAAAATATTATAACAAACGTTACATGTATTGATAATGTAATCCTGAGATTTAAACTTACTTATATAAGCAAGAAATTATATTTAAAAGATAATTAAACAAGTACAACCTCTCTATCTCTCAAGGTAAGGGTAAGGTCTCTACCCTTCTCATACTACACTGGTATATTGTCGTCGTCGTTGTAATTAAACAAGTGGTCTTTGTACCTCCATCCTCGACAATTTAACTGGGCCATGTTGAGAGTCACAAGGGGAAAGTGCACAAATGGCCGTTTGAAGACCACCATTTAAAATAGGGAAAAGGATACAAATAGCCATCCGAGTGAAACTATTGATACACGATGGCCCAAGAATTTTAAAAGTCATTTTTTAGCCATTTCAAACTAATTTCATTTTCTAGCCATTTTTCAACTAATTCCAGCATATGTATAGAAACTGTATCATTATCGTATTGTATATGTATAGAAACTGTATCATTATCGTATAGAATATGTATCCCTAAAGTATATGTATAGAAAATATATCAATGTTATATAATTTGTATATAATAAATGTATAATCAAAGTATAATTAGCAAATGTATCATTGGTGTATCATTTATGTTTAACAAATGTATAATTAATGTATACTTACTAATTATACACATATTATACATGTTTTGGGATATTTCTTGAAGGCTCAATTCATGTAATCTTACTAATTATACACATAATATACATGTTTTGAGATATTTTTTGAATGCTCAATATAATTTTTTCATCGATCTTTACTGGTGACTTTTTGATCTTTTGTGGCGACTTTAGTTGCCCCAAATAGTCCTGTTCTTTTTGTAGCAAACCTTTAGTGACGATTTTTTGATATTTTGTCGCGACTATAGACTCCACAAAAAGTCTGATTTTTTCTTTTGTAGTGAATGGACTGTTGGGCTAGCGCTTGGCAATACTTTGGGCCGAATGACCAACTCGGGGTATTAAGCCCAAACACGGGCCGAACAAAATTCTAATGTCTACTGTGTGTCCTTTTCCCTTTAAAATATAGGCGAAATTTACAAAATATTAAAATTTAACCACTTAGAAATCAATTTACAATTCTTCGAGTCTAAAGTTGGAACAGGACAAGCCTAACTTTAGACCTTAAGTTTGATGTTTGAATGGGAGTTCAACCCATTATAGTAAGGTAAAATTTGATATATACATACACTCCTAATAACTATTGACAAGATTTTAGTTAACGATTAGGTTTAGCAACTAAAGCTTAAAAAAAGATTCAATGTATAACAAACTCGTACAAACGAACTAAAAAAATAGGAGAATCTATGTTGAATTCATAATTGTACACTTCTTCCCATCCAAAATTCAAATTCCTCAGAAAAAAGATTGCAAACATTATCAAGTATTTAATGCCACTTTTAGCTTCTTCTTTTTTCCCTTTCCAAAAGCATGTTGGTTTCATGGATCTCGATTTGTTTGGAGCTTTAGAGATCCCAGTGGGTACCATTAACCGTTTTTCAGAGGGGGTCAGGTTGTAGTTAGCAGTCAGAGTTCCGATCAAAGGTCTCGATCGAGGTTTGAGTTTCATATTAATGTGTATATTGTGTTGTATGTTGGTATAAATTACACAAGATATTTCATAGATATATACAGACATGTATATCGCATAATATCAATGTACATCACACAATATTTTCATAGATATACATAAACATATATATCAATGTACTGATATACAAGAGATAGACTGTTATACAGGGCGATATAGACTAATATATAAGGTGAGATACATATATACAGAGGGGGTTACACAAATGAAGTCTCATTCAACTAAAATTTTGAATCTGAAAATCATCTCAAATCCACCTCAAACCATCTCCAAAAGCCGTCAAAATCAATATTCAAACACCTTAAAACGTTTCTAAGAAAAACCAATATTATCCAACCAAAGGCTATACAATTCAACACCAAAACTCTAAAAGACCCAGCATATATTGTAAATTACAACCTAAAAGAGTGTTTATTAATAAGCATATGAAAGAGAGATTCAAGGAGAGAGGTTTAAAGTATTGGGAGAAGAATTTGGAGAGAAATAGAAGAAAATTATTCGAAGAGAGAGGGGGGGAGGGATCGCTTTCTTTTACAGTGAGATAATCTAATTTGGCTATAAAATACTAATTTATTAAATTAAAATATGAATGTGGACTACAAATAAGTTTGGAGTTTTATGTTATTAGGCTAAATTATCATGCAAAGCCAAATTCCCTTATAATAGAGTTGATTTTGATGCAAAGCACAAGATAATCACTAAAATAATGACATAGTACGTTATTTGAAGGTTTAAGAAGAATTATACGACGAGTGTTGACTCAGTAGCTTCAGCTCTGCAAAACAAAACTGACTAGATAAAGAAAGAGGTTGAAATTAAAAATATTGTTGGAGAAACTAGGAAGTGAAAAATAGGTAACATATGGAAGATAAAATTGATTCTTCTCTAAATCGTGATACCTCTATGTGGCGTTTTTGAGTTATAGGAGCTAAAGGATTGATAAGGACTAAGGCATCTATACGCTTCTCTTATCCCTCTATGTATTGAAAAGTGAGCTAATCAAATATGGTATTAGAGTGTACTAGTAGTGTTGCCAATATAGTAACATCCTACGATTCAGAAATACGTTAAATTGAAATAGTTAATCAATGGTTGTTCAAAATATGGATAAGGAGGAGGAGGAGGAGGAGCGATGATCTAGTTTGGTTTGAAGTATGCCCTTTTAGACAATGATTTAATTTTTTAAAGAAATTGACTAAGTTTAAAGTAGAACATTTAAAAGTCGATATCTGGTGCAAATTCTTCGAGTAATGACTATAACCAAACCATTAATAATTTATAGCTATGTATTGATTTGAGCTCAATTGGGTCAAGCAAAGTCCAAACCAAACTCACACTTCCTAGATATCATGCACAGGTGCAAGTGCAAGCACACATACAGTCATTTGGAGGGATCACTATTTAAGTTATAACCAAAACTAATAAATTTTTATAAATTTAGCCGCTTAAGAATTAACTTTAGATCTACGGGACTGAAATTGAAAAAAATTGAGTTTGAAGTTACAAACTTTAGACGTGTGGGTATGAAATTGGGCTTGCCAAAACCTAACATGAGACAAATTATCAAAAATCTGACATATCGCTCGTGTTAGAAAATTTTAGATGTTTTATCTGAAGTTCACCTTGGCAATCCCAAACTTCAAACCCATATATTTGAATTTTGAAACTGCCAAGCAACATTTCAGATAAAAATGTCTAAAATTAGCATAGCCCGAGTAAGACTAATAAGAAATATCTTGAAGTGAATCACTTTATCATTATTTTTCTAAGTACTGAAATGTAAAATCCCGCAAATTTCTTTTTTGGTTGAAGTGATGCAAACACTCTTAAACTTGACACGGTTTCGTAGTTCAGTCCCTGAACTATTGCCACACTTAAAAACACCCATGATCTTGACTAAATGGATTTTAATTCACCCTCGCGTAGACATGCCACGGTAAATGGAATGCACTCGCCGTCCACTTGGCATTTTCGTCCTATGTGTCCTCCACATAGATAAAAATTGGAAAAAAAATGTAAAACAGATTCTTTTTATTTAAAAATGGTAAAACTGATTTTGTTTTTTATAAAAAATCTGGAACAATGGAATATTTCCTTTAAATCTGGAAAATTTGATTTAAAAAAAAATAAAAAAATAGATTTTAATTAAAATATTTGTAAAAAAGGATTTAAAAAAAAATGAAAACTTGATATTTTTTTTAAAAGTGTCCTAAAAAATTCAAATTTTCATGATTCTTTTTAGACACTTCTTTAAAAAAGAACTGGAAAACAGTGGATTAAAACTGGAGTTTTATACAAATATGGAAAAACTGATTTTTTTAAAAAATGTGGAAAACCCATTTTTTTTTAAAAAAAAGTTCCCCGAAAAATAAATTATTTTTTAAATCTAGAAAATAATTATCAGTTTTCCAGTTTATTCTTAAAAAAACCAGTATTCCAGATTTTAAAAAAGTTCAGGTTTTTAATCAAAAATTCAATTTTGCACATTCTTTTTTAGAAAAATGGGTTTATTTAGTTTTCTAGATTTTAAAAAAGCCAGGTTTTTTAATAAAAAAATAATCAATTTTCCAGATTTTATTTTTAAAGTAACGGGTTTCACACATTTTTTTTTTTTAAAAAAATTCAGTTTTCAAGATTTAAAAAGTTCCAGATTTTTTAATAAAAAAATCAGTCCAGATTTATTAATAAAAAAATCAGTCTAGATTTATTTTTAAAAAATGGGTTTTCCCCATTTTTAAAAAAACTAGTTTTTTCTGATTTAAAAAAAAAAAAAAAATTTAATGGAGGAAGAGGATGATTTAGATGTTGGAGTAGGAATTTTTTTTAAAGAGATGTAAAAAAAATTGATTTTTTTTTTTTTTAAAAAGAAGCTGATGTGGAGCCTCCCATGTGCCTGAAAGTGTTTGTGCACACTTGCTGTGCCATGTGGCAACGCAGAGCCAAGATCAGGGGCGTTTTTAAGTGTGACAATAGTTCAGGGACCGAACTACGAAACCGTGTCAAGTCTATGGGTATTTTCATCACTTCAGCCTTCTTTTTTCAATATGGACCAATTATTAGCTCAACTATTTGAGGATAAGGAATTTTTATGTGTTTGGAGTTCACTTGGAGGTCCACAGAACCTTAGAGATGTGTTAACGGACGTTCGGTATGTTATGAAACATAATATTAATATCAGAATGACTTGAAAGTGAGTAAAACGAAGAAAAAAAAATAAGGACTTAAGGAAGAGTTGTGTGTCGCACAACCATAGCATTGTTATAAAACTAAGAATTACATAATCTCCTGTGAAGTAGCTGCTCGTCCCACAAAAATTTGGAGAAGTCTTAGTTTTGGCCTGGCGCTCTAGGAGAAATTCCATATTTTCTTGACGCTATAGTAGTGCTTTGCACATCAAATTCTCAGGCCCAGAAAAATGTAGAACATAAAAATAAAAAATCGGGAAAAGAGAATTAGTTTCCTAAA
This sequence comes from Lycium barbarum, assembly GCF_019175385.1. Taxonomy (NCBI): domain Eukaryota; kingdom Viridiplantae; phylum Streptophyta; class Magnoliopsida; order Solanales; family Solanaceae; genus Lycium; species Lycium barbarum. The sequence continues at coordinate 66,145,520 of NC_083348.1, read as the reverse complement.
ATTCAAATGTAATCGTCTCTCTTAACCCCCAAAGCGACCTAGACTAATCCCCCAACACCCTGGTGAATTCTTAACGCAATTCAAGTTGGATTTTTACCCCAATAAAAAATTCTAACAAGAATCCATCTTGAAATTACTAGGTTATCAATAGGGTCATTTGCACTTTTCCCCTATTTTGTGCTTGTCTTTCATTTTTGCCTCTCAATACAAATAACTTTTTTGCGGGACTAAATTTATATTGTTGCATCATAATATCCCACAAATTATGCCTTACGCCCTTAAGAACTTATGCCTAAGTTCGATTTTAAACAACAAAAAATAAATACCAGCACAATTGAAGGGCAAATGGTGCAATTAAGTGTAATCAATAAGAGCTAAAGATCAAGGTTTCTCCTCAAAGCTAGAGTTTTGCAAATTGAGGTAAGCTTGGTAACCTTCCTCCAATTACGATCCTTAGAAGAGATTATAGTCGATATTCGTTCCTAGAAATTACTACAAAAACTTAAATTAAATATGAACGCTATAAATTTAGAAGAATCAAACCTAGGGTTTTAAAAGTTGGAAACAGATTATAAGCTAGTAGGATTTATAGTTCGAATTTAATCTTTTTAAGTCATTAGGTTCTAAATTAATAATTAGTACATATTCAATGATTTTTTTAACACAATTACAAGATTTGAACTAAAGCTATTAGGTTCGGCTGAACCCATAGCCGAAGCTTTAATTCCGCTCGTAATCGAAAATTATGGAACCTTTATAATTGATTCTTGACAAAATTGAGTAGAGATTGAATTGAAAAAGTTAAATGGAAAAGGCTCAAATATGCCATCGAACCATCAGAAATGACTCATTTATACCATTTGTCAATAGTTTGACTCATTTATGCCATCGAACTATCGAAAATGACTCATTTATGTCATTCATCAATAGTTTGGCTAATTTATGCCATCGTCGTTACCAAAATGGCTCATCCATGCCATTTTTCATTAACGTCGGTTTTACAATACTAGATATAACACGTGACTTCTAACTAGATTATGGTTGTAGGTGGGTTGGGTGTATGGGTCAGGTTTTTTATTAATTTGGGATTTAAAATTGAGTTGGTTTAATTAAACGACATAGACCTCTAATTGGAGGTCACGTGTCATATCTAGTATTATAAAACTAGCGTTAATAAAAAATAGCATGGATGAGTCATTTTGGTAACGGGCGATGGCATAAATGAGCCAAACTATTGATGAGCTGCATAATGAGCCATTTCCGATAGTTCGATGGCATAAATGAGCCATACTATTGATGAGTGACATAAATGAGTCATTTCCGATAGTTTGATGACATATTTGAGCTTTTTCCGAAGTTAAATCTTTTGGATCGAAGCAAAGAATGGTGCTCGAAAGAAGAACAAAGATAAGTTGACACAATGCTTTTACTAAAGTAGTGATCTCACAAAGATCATGTCACCAGAGGCAGGGGTGTGAGGGTCACTAGCACTCTGCTCGTGAGTCTGGAACCAAACTGACCCCAAAAAAGTGTTTTTGAACCAAAATACCCCAACAAAAAAAAAGTTACAAAACTGCCTTTAGGTCTTTGTTTTTTTTTTTTTCTTTTTGTTAACCCCTCTTTCATTACACTTTTTAATGTACTTTGACCATAGATTAATCATGCTTCGGGACCCCGAAACTTCAATATTTTATATAGAAACCTACTTATTTTTGTACGATTAATAAGATAAGTTCAATACATCAAGGATAAGAAAATCTTCGGATTGCCGTTTTAGTGGTTGAAAAGTGCTCAAACGCCATTTTTGTTTGAAGGCTTGGTGTCATTAGCTTTAAGTTCTTTATGATTTAGGGTTTAGATTTAAGTATACTATTTTTTAGTCAAAATTGCAGCATTCATACCAATCTCAAAATAATTAAATTGCATCATTCATAACAATACGAAAATACTTAAACATGTTCATTAATAAGAAACCCAAACTTTTTAAAATACAATCGTCAAAGAAAGGAAAAAAAACTTAAAAAACATTCATCAATTAATGCCCTTGAGTTGATCTTCCGCCGCCACTGTGAGATATTCCACCACCACTAGATCTACCACCATGAGAGTTTCCTCCACCACGAGAGGTACTTCCACCGCGAAATGTAGTTTGACCACCGTGCCGTAAAGGACACTTGCGCTTATCATGACCAACATAATTGCAAAATGAGCATTTTCGAGTATATCTCCCTAGTGGAACATCCATTTCATTATGAATACGGGAGTATGCTTTCTTTTTGAATTTACGGATAAATGATTTATTTGCAACCATTGAAAATGGATACGGTGGCCAATAACCCTCACTACCAAGTGGGTAGAACCTTCCAACATACGTTTTTGCATAATTTTCAACTGTATATTCCTCAGTCATGTACGGGAGACGTTCTTTCCCATTGCGATAAAACACTTGAAGGCATGAGAACATGGCATGTGATATGATTGCCACTTGCCGCATGTGCATGTTCTTGAAATCTCACAAATTGTGTGGACATTACCTCCTTTACCTTGGTGCACACTTGTTGTGAGTTCAAATATGCGCTCTGCAGAGTTGTACTCCATCCGGGCATGTTGCTGAGCCTTAAATTTGTGATACTCGAACAGTTTTGACGGTTTTGGCATCCATCTTAGACCTTCTGCTGCATGTGCTTTGGCATCTTTTGATCTATTGACGAACCGCTCCATAACCTGCTTAAAAGTCATTCTCATCATTGCAGTGACGGGTAGTCCCCGTACAGATTTCAACAAGCCATTAAATGACTTAGAGTTGTTTGTTGTCAGCATACCCCATCGCCTACCTTCATCCAGGTGTAATGTCCATTTCTTTATCAATTGCATTCAACAAGTGGAAGGCTTCCTCATTCGCCCGCCTAATAATGTCCGTCTACAGGTCAAACTTCTTCTCTTGATGCGTTGTTGCAGCAGCCCACATCCAATTACAAAGTGCTGGGCTTCGATATGCCTTTTAGAAGTTTGCCTTCAAATGCCTTAAACAATAACGATGGTAGGCAAACGGTGGATGCCACCCCTGCAAATTAAACATATTGTGCAATATGCCAACATTTCTGTCTGAGATCACACATATTCCCATGCGATCCTTAATAACGTGTTGCCTTAATTAGTCCAAAAATATACCCCACGTACTAATGCTCTCATTAGCTGCAATTGCAAAAGCTAGAGGGAATATAGCTCTATTTGCATCCATTCCAAATGCAATTAGCAACTTTATGTCGTATACCCCGTACACATGTATTCCATCTATTGATATTATAGGCCGATAATGAGCAAAATCATCAATGCATGGTTTGAATGCCCAAAACACAAACTCAAAAATATTACCGGGCACACCAGGTTCCGATTTGAGCTTCCATTCAACAACAGTACCATGATTAAAGTGTTGTAGAGCCGCTATGTATCTCGGCAACTTCTTGAAAGAGCCCTCCCAATTGCCGTAGACTATCTCATGTGCACGCCTACGCCCAAGATACGCCTTCTTCTTACTAACAGTTTTGCTATATACTTTCAGGACGACTGCAATACAATATTTAAAAGGGAACCTGAATAAGTTGAAATATCAGCATATAGCAACGAGGAACATCATATTAACATCAAAAATAAAATAAACTTAGGCGAAGGGGATACTTTGGGTTTTTTCCAATGTCTCCAACTAACACATGAGAAATCATATTGGTATCTAGATTGCAATGATCATCTGGGAGGTCACGCATATCATAAGTGTGCTTTGTGTAGAACTTTGAAATAGTCCACATCTTTTCAGTAGTTTCCTTACCACGAAGCATCCATTCGCAGCCTTGATATTTTCGCTTGCAGACCAATCGCCAAACTTTTCGTGTGGAATCGTCAACTTTAAACTCCCTCATCCCCTGGATGCAATAAATCTTAACAACCCTTTGCAGTGATTTTTTCCAATCGAAAATCATGCCTTTTTCAATGCGAGCCTTTTGTTTGAAAAGATCCACTAGCTCTTTCCACAAACTTCACCGAATATGATCATCATCCCTAGTAAAGACAAAGGCATCTGGGCGATCTTGAAGATGATCAAGATAGGGGATCGTACTGTGAGATGTTCGATGAAGATTAATATTTAGATCCAAGTAGGATTCGGACTGTGAGATGTCCGATGAAGATTAATATTTTTTTTTATATAAAGTAAGTAGGTAGGGTCATAAAGACCCCCCCCCCCCCAAACTAGGAGTACATGGGGGTTTGCAACTATATAAGTAGCACTTTCTTTTGTTATTAGACTGCAACGTATTCAATGTCAAGTAGCAAAAACTCAGCTTGGTCTTTACTCCTTCCAAAAGAACCAAATAGCAGTGATAATGAGAGTTCAAATCAAAGCAGTTTTTCGAGTGATACCAGTGATTTCAAACTAGACGAGCTAAATCCCCACCTTCTTATAGAGCATAATGATGATTTCTGCAGTGTGAAATATTCCGATCCGCGAGAATATTATTGCTGTTTAGGCCGAGAATGGTCACATCAGCTTACTGAATCAGAACGTCTTGTTCGTGACTTGGAAAATCTCAACGCTCCAATCCCAACAAGGTACTCCATACCATGCCTCGAGTAGGTCCAGAAGCTTGCGAGCTTGCCTGTTACACCTCGGAAATTTTTCCGTACTTGTGTGATGAGTAGAACTATGAAGGGCTTGAGTGAATGATGTTTTATTAAGTCGGGAATGGCTAATTAAGATTCTTTGGAAATAAGAAAGTCGCGGAAAATTTTCAGTCCAGTGGTCGTATATGGCACTATACGGCCCGTAAAGTAATTTACGGACCGTGTAGTGCAATCGTCTTTCAGCTTGCCAAAACTCTCAAGTTCTGCCAAGTGTTGAATATGGTTAAATACGACCCAGTTTACGGCCCGTAAATTGGTTTACGGACCGTAAACCAGGTCGTAAAATGCCATGTTCCTCAGCCAAAGCTTTCTGTTTTTGAAATGATTAAATACGGCCATGGAGGACGGACCGTAAATCAAAATACGGTCCGTATATGGTGGTTTACGACCACTGTTCATCCCGACAAGAATTCATTAAAGATTAGATTTTGGGATTATTAAGAGGGACTTAAGCCCATTTCATGTCATTTTTCATCCAAACACTTCAAGAAAACTCTAGAGTGTTCTTCAACACTTCAACTCTAAGAATATCAAGAAAATCCAAGGAAACCTAAGATTATCAACACTAAATTCATAAAAATAAGTGTAAGAACACATCAAAGGATCTTCTAAGTCAAGAAATTCCCAAGAAGGTGGAACTAATTTTTTGGTCTAAGTAAAGAATTGCAACTCGAGACTTGTTCAACCATCATCCAAGGTAAGTTTCATGATTATTCCATGTTGTTTGAAGTATTGGAAAGCTTAGGCACTTGAAATGTAGAAGAACATAGAAATAGGTCATTATTGAGTGAATAGTGACATAAATGAATGATAGTGGAATTGAACTATGAATATTGAAGTTTTGTTAGTACAAATACGTTATAAATGATGTTTATATCATGAAACAAGCATTAAATGCATGAAAACACAAGGATGAGCTAGAAGTAGAAATAAGGGAAAATTGGAGGAAAATGGTGGATTTTTCCAAATGTACGTAAACGACGATTGTCGATTGTGGTATTGTAAGTAATATTATGAATGTTGAGAGTTAATATAAAACATGAGAAAATTAGTATGAGCGAAGGAAGCGTTGTCCGACTTCTCCTAGAATTAGCGACGCGTTCTTATAGTTAGTTTACTAATGTTGATACGAATTCTCTTATGAAGGTAACGACGTGATATCGACGGAGAACAAGTGAGCGATATCTTAGCTAAACGACCAAGGTATGTGAGGCTAGTCCTTCTTTCTAATGACATGAATCTTTTAGCTTGAATCCCTATTCCTTTCATGAGTTCTTACATTCTAAGAAGTTAAAAGCTTATACCTATGAATGTCTATATGAGATAAGTTATACGATATGATGACACTAGAATGATGATGATGTTATTCCTTGCCTACACTCACCTTATGTACTAGTTCTTTCAAGGTGAGGCGGAATGTCCATAATGGTTCCATAATGTAACCGGGGGATCACGACCTTACGTCACCCCGATAGAGTAAAGTTGATCATGAGCCTCATACACGCATTATGATAAGATAAGTATTTTATGATAAGCATATTACTATGAGTATTTACGTTAAGCATGTCATGAGCATTTCACACCGTGCCTAGTTGGCCGGGCAGACACCGCTTCGGTGGGCGGCGATACGGATACACCATGACCTTTGGGCATGGGCAGACACCACTAGTGGGCGGCATGAGATGGTACCCGGGACGCGGAAGGCCTGGACGCGGGCTAATATTATTGATTATCACACCGTTCCGACATGGACGGGCAGCTTGCATATGATGCATACATGTTATGATGATGAGTATGAGTAAGATAGCATGCATTACTTCATTTATGATTATCAGTCAGATCCAGATGTCTCATGTTGATGTTATCCCCATATTATTGATGTCTCATTTCATTATGTATGCCTCTCATACTCGGTACAATATTCGTACTGACGTCCTTTCTTCGGACGTTGTGTTCATGCCCACAGGTAGACAGGGAGGAGAGCTTGGCCCAGGTCCTCAGTAGCTGTCAGCTGATAGATAGCACTCAATTGTTCGGAGGTGCTTATGGATATTCTTTTGATGTACATTCATATATGCATATTTTGGGCATGACGGAGTCTTGTTCCGTCTATGTATTCATTATGTTAGTAGAGGCTCGTAGATACGCAGTGTGGGTTAGATGGTCTCACAAGAATGCTATTATTGTATATTTTATTTTGATGGCCAAGAGGCAATGTATATAAGTATTTATATTTTATTTATAATATGATTTGTCATGGTATTTGTATACTAAGTTGGTAATAGACTATTGAGTGAGTAAGATAAGTAGTAGAGTGAGCGGTGCTCGGTAACTAGCTCCGGGTACCCGTCGCGGCCCCTAGTCGGGTCGTGACAGAAGTGGTATCAGAGCAGTTCGTCCTAGGAAGTGTCTACGAGCCGTGTCTAGTAGAGTCTTGTTTATGGTGTGTTGCGCGCCACGCTAATAAACAAGAGGCTACAGGGCATTTAGGAAAATGACCATCTTTCTTCTCATGAGATCGTGCGATAGAGCCATGTCTAGGATTATGTTCTTCCTAAAAGTGCGTTATGGATTCAGAAAAGTACCGCCGAAAGGAAAAGCTACAGCTACCAGAAAGACAAAGCTACGACGAAGAAGCGGGCAGAAAGGGAGCCTCCGGCGGAGGTAGAGGAAAGTGAATCGCAAAGTGAGGCCGCGCCCAATGTAGAAGAGCAGGGAGGAGCCTCAGCTCCGATTCCTCCACCGGGTACTTCGGGTCAACAGGTGTCCGAGGCCATACATTTATTGACACGGTTGGTTGCCGCTCAGGCACAACGACATAATGCGGGCCCAATTGATCGTTCGGCTAGTACAAGAGCCCGTTATTTCCTTACTCTAAACCCTCCAGAATTTTTTGGGTCGAAGCCGGATGAGGACCCACAAGGTTTTATCGATGAGATGTTGCGGACGCTGAAACTTATGCATGCTTCTGAGACCGAATCCGTGGAGTTGGCCTCATAAAGACTTCGCGACGTGGCGGTACTACGGTATAAAAATTGAGTGATATCAAGGGGAGAGAACGCACCACCTCCCGTTTGGCAAGAATTTTTGGATGCCTTTTTTCGTCATTACTTGCCACCTGAAGTCCGCCGAGCTAGAGCGGACAGGTTCTTGAATTTGAAACAGGGAAGCATGAGTGCCCGAGAGTATAGTATGCAATTCAACTCATTGGCCTGGTATGCTCCGACTATGGTGGTTGACATGGGAGACCGAGTCTATAGATTTGTGAGTGGTTTAGGACCACACTTGTTCAGAGATTGTTTGACGGCTTCTTTGCAAGATGGGATGGATATTTCCCGGATACAGGCCCATGCTCAGAACCTCGAGGAACGACAACGACAACCGAGAAGTGATGGTGAGGGTGACAGAAGACAAGGTAAGAGGGCTAGATCTATGGGGGAGAGCAGTGAGTACCGAGGGGGACCGAGAAAGACGCATTCTAGGCACTCAGGTCAGTCAGTGACTAGTGCACCTCCTAGATTCTCAGATAGGAGGGTTAATCGTTCTACTCAGTCAGGCCAGGGGCAGAGTTCGAGGGCCTCAGATTCGCAGTCTAGGGGAGACTTTAGCCAGAGGAGACCTCGAGTACCGCGGTGTAGCCAGTGCGGTAAATTGCATTCCGGACAATGTCGTCTGGATTCAGATGCTTGCTACGCCTGCGGGCAGGTTGGTCATATGATGAGAGATTGCCCTTCAGCGAGAGGTAAAGTTGGGACTCAGCCTACGGGGTCAGCAGTTGGGTCCTCTTCAGTGCGCCCGGCAGCGCAGTTTTCTCATACCACAACAGGTAGAGGCAGAGGCAGAGGGGGAACATCTACTCCAGGTGCTGTTCAGCCCCGTGTGTATGCTTTAGCTGGCCGACAGGATCTTAAGTCTTCCCCAGATATTGTCACAGGTACCTTGAATATATTTTCCTGTGACGTATATGCTCTGATTGATCCGGGTTCTACCTTCTCATATATTACTCCGTATATCGCTGATTGTGTTGGGGTGAGACCCGAGCCGATTAAACTTTTAGAGGTATTCACTCTGGTTGGTGATCCCGTAATAGCGAGACAAGTATATAAGGACTGTGTAGTCATTATATGTGATCGCCAGACGACAGCGGATTTGTTTGAACTTGAGATGATAGATTTCGATGTAATTATGGGTATGGATTGGTTGGCATTGTGTTATGCTAATGTTTGCTGCCGGACCAAGGTAGTTCGATTCCAATTTCCGGGAGATCCCGTACTTGAGTGGAAAGGTAATACGGCATCCCCAAAGGGTAGGTTTATTTCCTACCTCAAGGCGCGAAAGATGATAGCCAAAGGTTATATTTGTCATCTAGTTCGGGTTCATGACACGGAAGCGGAAGTGCCAACTTTCCAGTCTGTCCCGGTAGTGAATGAATTCCCAGATGTGTTTCCCGATGAGTACCAGTCCTTCCTCCAGAAAGGGAGATTGATTTCGCCATTGATGTATTACCAAACACCGAGCCTATCTCTATTCCTCCTTATCGAATGGCTCCAGCAGAGTTGAAGGAGCTAAAGGCACAATTTAAGGATTTGCTCGAGAAGGGTTTCATCAGGCCCAGTTCTTCGCCGTGGGGAGCACCAGTCCTGTTCGTAAAGAAGAAAGACGGATCTCTACGAATGTGCATCGACTACAGGCAGTTGAACAAAGTGACAATAAAGAATAAATACCCTCTCCCCAGAATTGACGACTTGTTCGATCAATTGCAAGGTGCTAAGTGGTATTCCAAGATAGATTTAAGATCGGGTGATCATCAAGTGAGGATCAGAGAAGAAGACATTCTCAAGACAGCCTTCAGAACGAGGTACGACCATTATGAGTTTCGAGTAATGTCGTTCGGGTTGACGAATGCCCTGGCAGTGTTCATGAATTTAATGAATAATGTGTTTAGGCCGTTCTTGGATCTCTTTGTGATAGTGTTCATCGACGATATCCTGGTATATTCTCGCACGGAATCAGAACATGCAGATCATCTAAGAATTGTTCTTGGCGTTCTTCGAGATCGGGAATTGTATGCAAAGTTTTCAAAGTGCGAGTTTTGGCTTAATTCTGTAGCATTTCTAGGCCATGTTATTTCAGATGATGGTATCCGAGTCGACACTCAGAAAATAGAAGTTGTGAAGACTTGGCCAAGACCTACGACGCCTACAGAAGTTCGTAGTTTTCTGGGTTTGGCAGGTTATTATCGAAGATTCGTAGAAGGCTTCTCATCTATTTCAGCCCTATTGACAAAGTTAACCCAGAAGTCGGCTAAATTCCAGTGGAGTGATGCCTGTGAGCGTAGCTTCCAAGAGTTGAAAAACAGGTTGACCTCAGCGCCAGTGCTAACACTTCCAGAAGGATCAGATGGCTATGTAGTATATTGTGACGCCTCCGGTGTGGGATTAGGATGTGTATTGATGCAGAATGGGAATGTTATTGCATATGCCTCGAGACAATTGCGAAAACATGAACAAAATTATCCTACTCATGATCTTGAGCTAGCTGCGGTCATTCATGCATTGAAAATGTGGAGGCACTACTTATATGGTGTGCATGTGGACATCTATACGGATCACAAAAGCCTTCAATATATTTTCAAACAGAAAGAGTTGAACCTGCGGCAAAGGCGATGGTTAGAATTACTGAAGGATTACGACGTGAACATTCTATATCATCCAGGAAAGGCGAATGTAGTAGCAGATGCACTTAGCCGCCGATCGATGGGTAGTTTATGTGGAGTTCCTTCGGAAAAGCGAGAAATGGTTCGCGAGGTCCATCAGTTAGCAAGTCTCGGCGTACGGCCAATTGATTCAGGAGATGCAAGTATTAGCATCAATGACCCCACAGTTTCATCATTGAATCTAGAAGTGAAGGAACAACAATATGAAGATCCTCAGTTAAGCCACTATCGAGATCTATCTCAGGAAAAAGAGAAGTCTCCTTTTGAAGTTTCCGTAGATGGAGTTCTTAGATACCGAGACAGATTGTGTGTACCGGATGTGGCGAGACTACGCCAGTGAATTTTAGAGGAAGCGCACCATTCTCGGTATTCCATTCATCCAGGAGCAACTAAGATGTATCATGACCTTAAATTAATGTATTGGTGGGATGGCATCAAGCGAGACATAGCAGAATTTGTAGCACAGTGCCCATATTGCTAGCAGGTGAAGGCCGAGCATCAAAAACCAGGAGGCTTATTGCAAGCAATTGAGATTCCTACGTGGAAATGGGAAGAAACTAATATGGATTTTGTGGTAGGATTACCCCGTACGCGAGGGAAGTATGATTCTATATGGGTGATCGTGGATAGACTCACGAAAGCAGCTCATTTTCTCCCCGTTAGAACCACATATTCAGCGGAAGATTATGCTAAATTGTATCTCAAGGAGATTGTACGACTTTATGGTATTCCTTTGGCCATTATCCCAGACAGAGGGGCACAGTTCACAGCCAAGTTCTGGAAGTCCTTTCAAGAAGGTTTAGGTACTCAAGTTAAGCTCAGCACGGCGTTCCATTCGCAGATCGACGGACAAGCCGAGCGTACTTTTCAGACCTTGGAAGATATTCTACGAGCGTGTGTGCTGGACTTTGGTGGTAGTTGGGATGAGCATTTGCCTCTTATTGAATTTGCCTATAATAACAACTATCATTCCAGTATTCAAATGGCTCCAAACGAGGCCTTATATGGAAGAAAATGCAGATCTCCAATTGGATGGTTTGAAACCGGAGAAGTACAATTGATAGGCCCCGACTTGATCCAACAAGCAGTTGAAAAGGTTAAAGTGATTCGAGACCGACTGTTAACAGCTCAAACTCGCCAAAAGTCTTATGCAGATAATCGCCGACGAGACTTGGAATTTCAAGTGGGCGATTGGGTGTTCCTGAAGGTATCACCGATGAAGGGAGTGATGAGATTTGGCAAGAAGGGAAAGCTAAGTCCCAGATATATCGGACCCTACCAAATCATTCGCAAGGTGAGTCGAGTAGCCTATGAATTGGACTTGCCTTCAGAGCTCGAATCCGTGCATCCAGTATTCCATGTTTCGATGCTCCGCAAGTGTATTGGAGACCCAACAAGAATAGTTCCGGTTGATGATGTGCAAGTAACAGAGAAGCTAACATACCAGGAAATGCCCATTGCCATTTTGGATAGACAAGTACGAAGGCTTCGGAATAAAGAGGTTGCTTCAGTCAAAGTTCTATGGCGGAACAATAATCGGGAAGAAATGACTTGGGAAGCGGAGGAGAAGATGAAATCTATGTACCCCCATTTGTTCCAACCCCCAGAAGAGATTCAAGATGAGACGTCGATGATGTAAGGTATGTATGTTTTAATTTTATGTTTTTGGTCGTGTGTGGCCATAAATGTGTTGATATTGTGATATAGCCCTGTGAGGCGAAGATATTGTGGGTTGTTGTAATGGGAAGGTAGTGTCCAAATTACAAGGGAAACTCTGGCAAAATGTTTCTAGAATTCCCAAGTGTCGAACATTCGAGGACGAATGTTCCAAAAGGGGGGAAGAATGTTACACCTCGGAAATTTTTCCGTACTTGTGTGATGAGTAGAACTATGAAGGGCTTGAGTGAATGATGTTTTATTAAGTCGGGAATGGCTAATTAAGAATTTTCGAAAATAAGAAAGTCGCGAAAAATTTTCAGTCCAGTGGTCGTATATGGCACTATACGGCCCGTAAAGTGATTTACGGACCGTGTAGTGCAATCGTCTTTCAGCTTGCCAAAAATCTCTGCCAAGTGTTGAATATGGTTAAATACGACCCAGTTTACGGCTCGTAAAATGGTTTACGGACCGTAAACCAGGTCGTAAAATGCCATGTTCCTCAGCCAAAGCTTTCTGTTTTTGAAATGATTAAATACGGCCATGGAGGACGGACCGTATTTTGATTTACGGTCCGTATATGGTGGTTTACGACCACTGTTCATCCCGACAAGAATTCATTAAAGATTAGATTTTGGGATTATTAAGAGGGACTTAAGCCCATTTCACGTCATTTTTCATCCAAACACTTCAAGAAAACTCTAGAGTGTTCTTCAACACTTCAACTCTAAGAATATCAAGAAAATCCAAGGAAACCTAAGATTATCAACACTAAATTCATAAAAATAAGTGTAAGAACACATCAAAGGATCTTCTCAGTCAAGAAATTCCCAAGAAGGTGGAACTAGGGTTTTGGTCTAAGTAAAGAATTGCAACTCGAGACTTGTTCAACCATCATCCAAGGTAAGTTTCATGATTATTCCATGTTGTTTGAAGTATTGGAAAGCTTAGGCACTTGAAATGTAGAAGAACATAGAAATGGGTCATTATTGAGTGAATAGTGACATAAATGAATGATAGTGGAATTGAACTATGAATATTGAAGTGTTGTGAGTACAAATACGTTATAAATGATGTTTATATCATGAAACAAGCATTAAATGCATGAAAACGCAAGGATGAGCTAGAAGTAGAAATAAGGGAAAATTGGAGGAAAATGGTGGATTTTTCCAAATGTACGTAAACGACGATTGTCGATTGTGGTATTGTAAGTAATATTATGAATGTTGGGAGTTAATATAAAACATGAGAAAAGTAGTATGAGCGAAGGAAGCGTTGTCCGACATCTCCTAGAATTAGCAACGCGTTCTTATAGTTAGTTTACTAATGTTGATACGAATTCTCTTATGAAGGTAACGACGTGATATCGACGGAGAACAAGTGAGCGATATCTTAGCTAAACGACCAAGGTATGTGAGGCTAGTCCTTCTTTCTAATGGCATGAATCTTTTAGCTTGAATCCCTATTCCTTTCATGAGTTCTTACATTCTAAGAAGTTAAAAGCTTATACCTATGAATGTCTATATGAGATAAGTTATACGATATGATGACACTAGAATGATGATGATGTTATTCCTTGCCTACATTCACCTTATGTACTAGTCCTTTCAAGGTGAGGCGGAATGTCCATAATGGTTCCATAATGTAACCGGGGGATCACGACCTTACGTCACCCCGATAGAGTAAAGTTGATCATGAGCCTCATACACGCATTATGATAAGATAAGTATTTTATGATAAGCATATTACTATGAGTATTTACGTTAAGCATGTCATGAGCATTTCACACCGTGCCTAGTTGGCCGGGCAGACACCGCTTCGGCGGGCGGCGATACGGATACACCATGACCTTCGGGCATGGGCAGACACCACTAGTGGGCGGCATGAGATGGTACCCGGGACGCGGAAGGCCTGGACGCGGGCTAATATTATTGATTATCACACCGTTCCGACATGGACGGGCAGCTTGCATATGATGCATACATGTTATGATGATGAGTATGAGTAAGATAGCATGCATTACTTCATTTATGATTATCAGTCAGATCCAGATGTCTCATGTTGATGTTATTCCCATATTATTGATGTCTCATTTCATTATGTATGCCTCTCATACTCGGTACAATATTCGTACTGACGTCCTTTCTTCGGACGCTGTGTTCATGCCCACAGGTAGACAGGGAGGAGAGCTTGGCCCAGGTCCTCAGTAGCTGTCAGCTGATAGATAGCACTCCATTGTTCGGAGGTGCTTATGACTATTCTTTTGATGTACATTCATATATGCATATTTTGGGCATGACGGAGTCTTGTTTCGTCTATGTATTCATTATGTTAGTAGAGGCTCGTAGATACGCAGTGTGGGTTAGATGGTCTCACAAGAATGCTATTATTGTATATTTTATTTTGATGGCCAAGAGGCAATGTATATAAGTATTTATATTTTATTTAGAATATGATTTCTCATGCTATTTGTATACTAAGTTGGTAATAGACTATTGAGTGAGTAAGATAAGTAGTAGAGTGAGCGGTGCTCGGTAACTAGCTCCGGGTACCCGTCGCGGCCCCTAGTCGGGTCGTGACATTGCCGTACAAAGGATTACAAAAGAAACAACAGAATGCTGGCAAGACGATGTAGATTTTACATGGTAAAGTGGGCCGAAGAACAAGCATCATCAACCGGTAGAGAACTAACATCTACTGAAAAAAGATGTGTCTTAAGAAACTGCTAATATTTTTCTGAGGACTTCTATTCTGACGATGATTAAGAATGTTGTGAGTTTTAAGTTTAATTTATGATGATGTTGTTATTTTGAAGAATATTAGTATGTTTAGTTTTTCGTCAACTCAAGGGCATAAATTGATGAACGTATTTTAAGTTTTCTTTTTTTGATGATTGTATGTTTACTAGTTTTGGTTTATTATTAATGAACAGGTTTTACTAAATCATAAAGAACTTAAAGCTAATGACACCAATCCTTTAAACAAAAATGGCGTTCGAGCACTTTTCAACCACTAAAACGGCAATCCGAAGATTTTCTTATCCTTGATGTATTGAGCCTACCTTATTAATCGCACAAAAATAAGTAGGGTTCTATATAAAATATTGAAGTTTTGGGGTCCCGAAGCATGATTAATCGATGGTCAAAGTATGTTAAAAAGTGTAATGAAAGAGGAGTTAACCAAAAGAAAGAAAAAAAAAATACTGCGCTAAAAGCAGTTTTGTAACATTTTTTTTGTTGGGATATTTTGGTTCAAAAACACCTTTTTGGGGTCATTTTGGTTCCGGACTCTCCGCTCGCCAAGGTTTAACGTCATTTCACTTTTGGCATCTAACAAAATAAATTTTAACATTATTTCACTCATGATATCCGAGAAAGCATTATTTCACTCCTATAATTTAAACCTTTTACAATTCAAATTGCATGACATGAAGAAGAACTAGAGTTTAAACTATCTCAGTATAAGAAACCTTACAAAAATTCCTCGATTTTTAAATTGAATAACTAAAATTCCATTAAACCTTTCGAATTTAAGCATATTGTACTGGAATTTTACTTGAGAAAACTTTACTTTGAGTTTTCCCATGTTTTACATCCAGTTCATCAATTCCTACTAATGCACAACACTTGGAATAAGAAGCCCAATAGCAGTGCACCAGCTAATTCCATTCTAACGCAATTGAGTTTCCCGCTCTCCTCAAAAAGGAAAAAACCTTACGATTTTTTTTTCTTTTCCTTTTCTTCTGTAATTGGAAGTACTTCGCCCCTTAGAGTTTCCTTTAACTTTGTTTTTACGTAATTGAGTCATTTAATTGACACATATAATTGTTCAATTATGTAAATTGTTTCATCTAAAATATTGTTCTAGTGTGTGAACTGTTACTTTATAACCTTTTTCTTTTAATTGTGAAAACAAGCTTTAGCTTCGGTCTATACCAAAATGCTGAAAATTTGCTCCTGTTTGGCCATAAATTTTGAAGTTAAAACTTGAAACGAAAATCTGAGTTTCTGAAGTTGCGTTTGGACATGCATTTTACTTGAAAAAAGTTTGAAATCTTCTAAGTGGAACTGAAATTTCACCCAAAAACTGGCTTGGAACTTGAAATTTTTTTTGAAAATAAATTATCAAACTCTGATAGAATTTCATGGCCAAACGGATATTTGAAGATAAAATTTCAAAATCTAATCCAAAATCTACGGCGAACCACTAGCTTAGTCATAAATGACCATTTTAATTGCTTCGGCAGGTTAATCTGATGATTATGGAATATACTTGTGTACAACGGCTTATCTCTTGCTTAAATGTTTTGCATTTTCATCTTTGATTATAAATGCACAGATGCGTCTTAATAAAGTTTCAGAGTTCATCCACAATTCAACTAATCAAAATAACTTGGAGAGTGTTTTCATTTCCAGCAGATAATTAATTTGGTAACTCATAACTGCTTGTTTTCCTCTTTTTGAGATGTCCATTGCAGTTTTACTTTTTAATTAAGTGTTTCTTTTTTGTTAAAGGATGGAGAGACATATGAAGTTGTTCCTGGAAGTGATTTCGTGATTACACGTGTGGCATTCTGAGATAATTCCTCTAAGTACCTCATCAATGACCGGCCAAGTAACTTTACAGAGGTCACCAAGAACCTGAAAGGCAAAGGGGTTGACTTAGATAATAACCGGTTTTTGATTCTGCAGGTCTGTTTATATCAATCACTTGGTCGACGTTAACTTTGCGAATATTGTTTGATTATGGTTGGATTTTGCAGGGTGAGGTTGAGCAAATATCACTGATGAAGCCAAAGGCACAAGGAGCCCATGATGAAGGCTTTCTGGAGTATCTAGAAGATATTATTGGAACCAACAAATATGTTGAGAAGATTGAAGAATCATTTAAGCAGTAAGTTCTCAACCCATATCCTAAACTCTCTTATTGTTGCTAGGGTATGAAACTTTTTGAACTGTCGTGTATTCTGTTCAATCCAGAATAAAAATTTTGGCATGAATAAGCAATGAGATTTAATGTCAAACTCTTATAAGTTTAAATTGAAATTGGTGATATCTGCCTAGTTATGCTATTCAGTTATTAATTTGCTTTCCATGTTATTAACTGTCCCTGTTCTCTCCTACATATGCATTTGAAGTGCTCATTCTTGCAACTATGTACATTAATTTACCACTAGAATGAATCACTGCTCATCGAGAAGAGTATGTGCCTAAGCAAGTGCATTCAATGCTTCTAGAGCATGCATTTACTATTTCTTGATGCTCTTGTAGCCTAGAATCCCTCAATGAAAGAAGGTCTGGCGTTGTTCAAATGGTCAAGTTAGCAGAGAAAGAAAGAGATAACTTGGAGGTATATTTGACCTATGTTGTTCGGACTGTCCAAAAATGTTACCACACCTATGTTGGATCCTCCAAAAATGTACTACTTTTGGAGGATCCGACACACACCCCAAAACATTTTTGAAGAGTCCAATCAACATAGATTTTGACCATTATGAGATTCCTATTTCCTTGAAATTACCGAAAATTAATTATACTATCTTGGTTTCATTTGTCAGGGTATGAAGAATTAAGCTGAAGCCCACATGCTTAAAGAATTATCACTGTTAAAATGGCGAGAGAAAGCTACAAAACTGGCTTTTGAAGATTATTTAACTCGAATTTCAGAGATGCAAGCAAACATTTCTGGACAGGAAAAGAACCTTAAATTAGGGAGGTGGGGTATTTTTCTAAACAAAGGTTGCACAAATGCAAACATTCCATATGTGATATGTTGAAATCTAGTGGAGCTAATTACTGGCTTATTTTAGGGAGAAAGTTCGAGAAAGTAACAAAATATTGAAGGAGCTCGAGGCAAAGTATTCAAAGCAATTTCATAAACAAGAGGTATGGACAAGAATTGCATTAATCCCTTGCATTTTCCCATAAAACCAGAATAAGATATTTGCCGTTTCCCTGGGACTCTGCATCTGTTAATATGTTTTTGGTTTTAGAAACTGGCGTTACTGTTTACCCCGGATTTGGATAAGCAATTAAAACTGTCGGTGAGGTATAGGATATGTGGTTATATCTTGAACTTATTTGGTAGAGAAAAGAAATGTGTGACTATGCTACAAGGAGCAATTGATGACCGATGGTTTGCTCTAGACTTGTGTATCTACTAGCAAATAAGCGTTATTTGATTTAAGAAACGTAAGAGATAAAGCACAACAAATATGGACCGAAATCTGATATGAGAGAGATTCTTATATATAGTTTGCTATTACAAAGTGTTCTTGATATGAAAAGTCCAACCCTCTAAAAGGAGGACAATGCCCCCTATTTATAGTGTTGCCCCATGGGCTTCATACAACATAAAAAATAATAGAATAAAGAAAAAGTTCTGAGTTGGATTAGGTAGACCGTACAGTCTGACACCTGTACGATTGACAGTTGGACACTGCAGGACGCCATCGACGCGTGGCAACTGCGCAACGGGTCTCCCGGACCACCGGCCACGACCAAACGGACATACGGCCTCGAATAACCGGTCATGGAATAAACGGACCAAACGACGCCCTTCCTTTGCTCCGGTCCAAGCGTTTCCCCGGTTCAGAATGGGAGCCTTCATGCACATTCTTGCCCCTTTCTTCTCTCGGCCTTCGGTCCCACCGGTTAAACATATACTCGGTTTTTACCGTATACAGATAGTCCCCACACTTCCTGGATCGTAGATTTGTCGGAGTGACGGGGAGTGGATGAATCACTAAACCGGTGACTCCCTTTGTCTGTCGTTATCTTTTCGTTTTTGGCGGGAACAGTTGCGCCACGTTCTTCTGCCATCGGCCACGTGTCTCTTCCCGGATGGTTTGCTCTGACAATCGCCGCACGCACGTCGTTTCAAGTCATTCCTTATTAATTATGGGGCACGTGGCGCTCCCCGGTTGGCTGGGGAATCGTAACCGTCACAGCCCTTACCTATATAAGGCCCTTTTACCTCTTCATTCTAACACTTTTACGACCCATTTCTTCTTCATTTTCACTCTTTGCTGCATTTCTTCATCTTCATCACAACTGTTCATCCTCTATTCGAAATTCGTTGTTGATTCATCGTTTACTCTACGTGAAAGAAAGAAACTTTGCCCCTCTCTTACACTATTTTATTATTGTTCATTGCTGCTTCTCATCTTCTGATACTTCCTATATCGCCTGTTCCCTTGTTTCCCTTTTTAACTCCTTTTTCGAATCCACTCGACTTCTCTTTTTTCACATTTTCAGATGTCCGAAACCACTTCCCATGACATTCCTTTGGTTTCGTCTCCGGGAACCGAGGCTACTTCCCCTTCTAAGACAAAGGGCTCCTTCGAGCCCACGGCCTCAGACATTATACTGGCCAAAACCAATTTCAACAAAGACTTAGAGGTCGAAAAACCCTCCTCGGTATCCGACAGACGGTATGATGTGAGACGATACCCCTCCTCTATTATCGAGGATAAACTTGATCTGGTCCGGTCTGACTGTGGATGGTGCAATCGTCCGATCCGAGTTTCGCCCCTAGGCCCGATGAGTCAGTCACCGACTATCGGGAGGGCTACTTGTATGTCTATACTTACCCTTTCACCCTCAAGCTCAACCCTTCGATTGATCCGGTCATCCTGGACATGTGCCGGACCTATGATGTGACCTTGGCACAGATTGGTCCGATTGTTTGGAGGGTCGTAGCGTGCCTCTGGCTGTTGGCCAACAATGCCGGAAAGGAGCTCACGCTGGCCCACCTGATACGCTTATACTCCCCGAGGTTGTTCTGGGGTGGCGTAATAAAACTTGCCAAGCGTAGCCGGAATTCATTTTTCTCAAAAATGGACGAGGACAGAGACAGGGGCTGGTTGGAGCGATATGTCCGGGTGAGGACTGAGGACATCATTCCGGCCAGTTATATGCCCTTCCCGGAGAAGTGGAACAACAAGCGTAAGTCTGAACCCTTAAGTGATTGCTTCTGTATGTTTTGTCAAATTTTGACCCCACTTTCTCACCGTTTTTCTTATTGATATCAACCAATGGGTATATTCCTCCAGTCGTCCGGAACCTGAGCGAATGGGTCACTGCACTTCTTAGCCAACATATCCACGATAACCGGACGTGGGGCCACCTGTCACATGGCCTATGGGTCGCCCAGAACCACGGTAGTATTTTGCTTCTTCCTGTGTTCACTGCACCTTCTACTATCCGTATTCATTACGTTTTTTACTTTCAGGTTTACCCGAAGGCTCGGTGGATCCGAGGCCGGAGTCGGCAGCCGAACCCACAATGTCGGCACCCGAGTTTGACTCAGTGGGTGCATCTCGTACCCTTGCTGCTGCTGCTGCTGCCAAGAGGAAAAGGCCCTTGGACAAAGGGCAAAAGTCGAAGAAGAGGGTGAGGAGCGTCACTCGGACCTTATGGGATGAAACAGAGCCCGACATTATTATTCGGAGAGTCGATGCCGATCCTCCCGTGGCTCCGATCCCGGAGGAGGCTGTCGCCGTTCCGCCCCTTCCTTCTGCTGGTGAAGGACTTTTAGTTCCAGTTTCACATACAGGTGCGGAAGAAATTCTTTCCCCGGCTCCTCTAAGGTCGATTGATTTCGTCGACATTTCAGGTCAAAACTTCTTCCGAAGAAGCGCCCCTGCAAAGGACAAGAAGGCCCGGGGAGGCGGCCGCTGCTGAAGCCGGTCAAAGGACTGAGCCGGTCCCGGAGATCGAAGTCCCCATTGACGTTCACCTGACGCCCGAGCATGAGCCTGCTGCAACTACAGAGCCTCCGAACTTTGCTGAAGATACTGAGGCTGCTCCAAGTTCCTTTACTCTGGTTCCAAGGCCTGACGAATTTGAGGATATGTTCTCGGGCACTCCTCCCACTACCGGCGAAGCTGCAGGATTCGAGCATCTCCCTATCCCTCGGGCCACGAGGTTGGCCAGCCGGACCTCCGAATCTGGGGCCAGGGACAGCTTGGTGAGTATCTTTCCGGCCCCAAGCGTGGATCCGAGGAGAACAAAGTCGGTTGTGGTCACTGTCCCCGAGGACTGCAGCTTTCTTTCTCGCCCGATGGGTGTGGCGAGCTATCTGCGGCCTCTCGTCTCGGATTCGGACAAGCGGAAGATGACCGGGGTCTCTTGGCAGTGCCTCATTAACGAGGGCATGCATGCGGGCAACCGGGTTAGATTGTTTTTTGGCCGTCCTTGCATAACTTCACTGAGAATTTTAGCCTTGCTTTGTTCAAGTTTTTAACTTGCTTCATTCATAGAGTGTGGTGCTCGTCAATGAAACCTTCATCCGCGCCCAGCAAGAGATGGACGATCTTAGGGGCCAACTGGATGCCCAGGGCCGGGAAATGAAGAAATATCTGCACCTTCTGCAGGAGAAGGAGGAGGAGTTGAACCGAGCAGTCGCTCTTTCCAATCTCCGACCCGAGCTTGACGTAGTGAAGGACGAAAACCGTCAGTTAAAGAGTGAGCTGGCCGCGATGACCGAATACAATTGGAGTCTCAAAGCTAATAAGATCGGCCTTAGCCAAGACAATGCACAAATTTCCTCGAGGCTCGGCGAGCTCGAAACCACCTTCTCCCAACTCCGGGAGGAGCTGGATTTAGTGAAGTCGGATTCTGCGAGCATGGCCGAGAGGAATCGACTGATCGAATCTGAGAGTGCCCGATATCAAGAGTGTACAAGGGTGTTTGAGGAGAAGGCGGAGATGAGGGCCCGGATGTGTGACGATCTGAAAAATAAACTTAAGGAGACGGCTGATGCAAATGACACTCTCCAGGCCGAGCTTCAATCGGCCATCCATATGCAGAATGTTCTTGGAGAGGCTCGGGATGCTCTGGAGGCGAGGTTAGCCAAGGCCGAGGCCGATTTGGAAGAAGCTCTGAAGAGCGTGAAAGTCGCCGAGGATCAAGCCACTATTGTTGCTAAGTACGAGAAATGGAAATCTCGGAGGATCACCCTCGAGCAAGCCGAGCATGGCTTTACTGATCTTCCGGCCCTTATCGGTGAGGCTAAAAGGATCGAGGAAGAGGCCAAGGGTGCCCTTGGTTCTGACTCCGATGACTCTGAACGGACAGTGTCCGAACGTTCTGGCTCCAGCCATTCCGGGTAGATTAGGGCCTATACTTGGCTTTTATTTTTATTCTTTGCCTTTGTAGGGCTTTGGTTTTGATGTAAAAACATCCCTTGTACAAATTTTGTGTAAATGAAAAAATACATTTTTCTAGTTCCTTCGTTTGAACGTTTGCTTATTTATTCTTCACTGAATTGTTGGCCCGTTTTACGGACAAGCTGACTCGTAGTCATTAGTTCACTGTGCCCGTAGGACTTACCTAATGATTTGTGAATTCAGACGCCTCCGAATCACGATAGGCATTTCCTTAGGGCCGGTATTTTTTGATAATATTTTAGGGCCGGTATTCTCTCGGGCACCCGAATCTCAGCCTTGGCTGAATTTTGACGTAACAATCCCCGGTTGGGGAAGTTAGAAAATTTCGGCTCGGATCGTTGTGACCTCGTTGCCCGAATCTCAGCCTTGATTTTGCCGTAGCAAACACTCGGTGGACACGATTCATTTTGATCGTTTGGTCCTTACATCGGAGCCTAACATTTTTGGCCCGATTTTGTTTGTTGAGGGCGGCCTCCGGAGTGGGTGTGATAGTCCTCTAGCTCTTAGCCGAACTGCAAGATAGGGTGAGTGCTATTAAGTCTCCATTCGTTGGGTGTGACCCCGAGAATCTGGATGTTTGTCCTTTATCTTTGTCAAGTAACACGTTGTACTTGTTGCCTCATTAAAAACCTTGTCGGAAAACCCATTTTGGGACAAAACCGCACTAAGGAAAATAGTGCAACACGTGTTTTCAGATTTAGATTCTTTTCCTTGCCTGGTACTCGGCTTTCTGCAAAAAAGGAAAGGTCAAGGTAGAAAACATGGGGTGCTTTTACCTCAGCAGTAGTATCTTTTCAGATGAGCCACATTCCAATTATTACGCAACCGTTGCCCGTCCATGGACTCCAACTGGTATGATCCTTTACCCGTTACCTCGGTTATCTTGTAAGGTCCTTCCAGTTCGGACCCAGTTTTCCTTCGTTGGGATTCTTGGTGTTCAAGGTAACTTTTCGGAGCACCAAGTCCCCAACTTGGAAATGACGAAAATTGGCTCTCCGATTGTAGTACCTTTCCACCCTTTGTTTCTGGGCTGCGATACGGACCAACGCCTTTCGCGGAGTTCATCCGTGAGGTCGAGTCTGACGGCTATGGCCTCCCCGTTTGACTCCTCGGTTGTATACTGAAGCCGGAGGGTCGGTTCACCAACTTCCACGGGGATAAGGGCTTCAGCCCCGTAGACCAACGAGAAAAGAGTTTCGCCCGTGCTTGATTTCGAAGTAGTTCTGTAGGCCCATAGTACCTCCGGTAATATTTCTCTCCAATGGTGCTTTGATGCTTCGAGTCTTTTCCTCAGATTTTGGATTATTGTCTTGTTCGTGGACTCCGCCTCTCCATTCGCACACGGGTGATACGGAGTTGATACAACTTTCTTGATCTTCAACCTTTCGAGGAATTTGTTGACTTTGCCACCCACAAACTGGGGCCCGTTATCACAAGTTATCTTAGCGGGGATGCCGAAACGACAGATGATGTGATCCCATATGAAGTCAATGACTTCCTTTTCTCTGATTTTTTTGAAGGCCTGTGCTTCAACCCATTTGGAGAAATAATCAGTCATAAACAAAATAAAACGGCTTTACCTGGTGCCCATGGTAATGGACCGACGATGTCCATTCCCCACTTCATGAAAGGACAGGGTGACAGCACCGAATGCAACAACTCCCCAGGCTGATGAATCATCGGAGCATGTCTCTGACACTCGTAGCATTTACGGACAAAGTTCTTTGAGTCTTCCTCCATCTGGTTCCAACAATAACCGGCCCTGATAATCTTTCGGACCAGAGTATCGGCGCCGGAGTGATTGCCGCAGGTTCCTTCGTGCACCTCTCTCATCACATACTCCATCTCCCCGGGACCCAAACACTTTGCCAAGGGTCGGAAGAAAGACCGTCGATACAATTGGCCGTCTACCAAACAAAAACGCGCAGCTTTGGTCCTTAATGACCACGATTCTTTCGGGTCATTCGGGAGCTTCCCATCACGCAAGTAGTCGATATACTTGTTGCGCCAATCCCAAGTTAAACCCATTGTGTTTATTTCGGCGGGTCCATTTTCTATTGTCGTGTTTAATAAGTGCACCGTTGTACCGGGGTTGATTTTCTCCCCTTCGACCGAGGATCCCAAATTTGCTAATGCAACGGCTTCGCTGTTCTGCTCCCTCGGTATGTGCTGTATGGTCCATTCATTAAATTGATGTAGTATCACTTGGATTTTTTCAAGAAACCTTTGCATCCGTTCGTCCTTGACCTCGAAGACGCCGTTCACCTGGTTTACGACCAAAAGCGAATCGCACTTTGCATCTATTATTTCGGCCCCCATACTTCGAGCCAATTCCAAACCTGCAATCATAGCCTCATACTCGGCTTCATTGTCAGTCAATTTAGCAGTTCTAATAGACTGTCGAGTGGCATCACCGGCCGGGGTTCTAAGGATGATTCATAGCCCGGAACCTTTGAGGCTCGAGGCCCCATCCGTATGTAGAGACCAAATGCCCGAGGCCTTTCCCGAGGTCAGCAGAAGCTCTTTTTCGACCTCGGGGACCATGGCCGGGGTAAAATCTGCCACGAAGTCGGCCAAGATCTGGGAATTGATGGCCGTTCGAGGTTTGTACTTGATATCATACCCGCTAATTTCTATAGCACATTTAGTTAGCCTACCCGATAATTCCGGTTTATGCATGATGATTTTTAGGGGGTAAGTGGTTACTACGCATATCGGATGGCATTGAAAGTAGGGCTTGAGCTTTCTAGAAGCGCTTACCAGTGCCAATGCCAATTTTTCCAAGTGGGAATAACGGGTCTTCGCATCCCCCAAAGTTCTACTCACGTAATAGATAGGGAATGGTGTACCTGATTCTTCTCGGACCAAAACGCCACTTACCGCTA
This sequence comes from Lycium barbarum, assembly GCF_019175385.1. NCBI lineage: Eukaryota > Viridiplantae > Streptophyta > Magnoliopsida > Solanales > Solanaceae > Lycium > Lycium barbarum. The sequence continues at coordinate 66,120,415 of NC_083348.1, read as the reverse complement.
CTTCAGAGACAGCAAGGTAGAGAAAACGTTGCTCGTCCGTTTTTGGCATGTGCAGCAGCGGTGGGCTGGACAGGTATCTTTTTAATTCTTGTAAAGCCTTTTGACACTCCAGTGTTCAAACGAAATCGTTCTTCTTTCTCAGTAAGGAGAAGAAGTGGTGGCTCTTGTCCGAGGATCTTGATATGAAACGGCTTAGCGCCGCTATCCTTCCGGTGAGCCTCTGCACTCCTTTGACATTGTTCACTACTTCGATATCCTCGATGGCCTTGATTTTGTTCGGGTTGACTTTGATACCCCGGTTCGACACCATGAAGCCCAAATATTTACCGGACCGGACGCCGAAGGCGCATTTTTCCGGGTTAAGCTTCATGTTATACTTGCGGAGCACATCGAAGGTTTCCTGCAAAAGCTTTAAATGGTCCTCTGTTTCCAGGGACTTGACAACCATGTCGTCAATATAAACTTCTATTGTTTTTCCTATTTGTTCTTCGAACATCCCATTAACTAGGCGTTGGTACGTTGCACCGACATTTTTTAGGCCAAAAGGCATGACATTATAACAGTAAGTCCCGTACCGGGTAATGAAGGATGTTTTCTCTTGATCCTCCGGGTGCATCCGAATTTGGTTATAACCGGAGTAAGCATCGAGAAAACTTAACATCTCATGTCCGGCCGTAGCATCGATCATTCTGTCGATGTGAGGCAACAAAAATGAATCCTTCGGGCATGCTTTATTTAAATCCTTGTAATCAACACACATTCAAAATTTATAACCTTTCTTGGGCACCACTACCACATTAGCCAGCCAATCCGGGTACTTTACCTCCCGGATAGAATCTATTTTTAAATGCTTTGTTACCTCGTCTTTTACGAAGGCGTGTTTTGCTTCCGCCATGGGCCTTCTCTTCTGCATCACTGGGGGAAACTTCCTGTCCAAGCTAAGCTTGTGAGCTGCTACTTCTGGTGATATACATGTCATATCTATATGGGACCATGCGAAGCATTCTGCGTTAGCTCGAACAAATTTAATTAACTCGTTCCTGAGCTCCGGGGTTAGCCCCGTGCCCAGGTATACCTTTCTGTCCGGTAGGTACTCGAACAGGATGATCTTCTCCAGCTTCTCTACAGTCGACTTGGTCGCATCCGAGTCATCCGGCATGACAAACGATCTGGGTACATCGAAATCATCCCCTTCATACCCCAGATCCGACCCGGTGTGCTTTGATTGTTATTTGGTGTCCTCCCCTCCGGTTAGATATTCCTTCTTCTGAGCCGATTCTTTGGGTCGAGGTGTTGCTTCCTCAACTGCGAATATCTCCCTTGCAGTGGGTTGTTCACCTCGGATGGTTTTTATCCTTTCCGGGGTGGGGAATTTCAGCAGCTGATGCAGTGTTGAGGGCACGACCCTCATGCTATGTATCCAGGGTCTGACTAGTAATGCGTTATACTTCATGTCCCCTTCGATCACATAGAACACCGTTTGCCGAATGGTGCCATCGACGTTCACGGGCAATGAGATCTCTCCCTTTGTGGTTTCGCTCGCCATGTTGAACCCGCTGAGTACCCGGGCTACCGGTACGATCTGATCGAGCAGCCCTAACCCGATGATGTTGGCCGAGCTACCCGGGTCAATCAATATACGTTTAACCTTAGTTTTAAAGATAAGGACCGAAATTACCAATGCATCATTGTGCGGTTGAATGATGCCCTCCGCGTCCTCGTTGCTGAAAGAGATAGAACCCTCGGGTAAATGGTCTCGGCTGCGCTTCTCACGAACAACAGAAACCTTGGCCCGTTTCATTACCGGTCCCCGAGGGGCATCGATACCCCCAACTATCATGTTGACTGTATGCTGGGGCTCTACCGGCTCGGCCCTTCGATTAGCCTCCCTTTCCTTGTAGTGACCTTTGGCTCGTTCACTCAGCAGTTCTCGGAGATAACCATTCTTCAGTAACCGGGCTACCTCATCTCTCAACTGGCGACAATCCTCGGTTCTGTGACCATGGGTTCCATGGTATTCACACACCATGCTCGGGTCCAGTTGGCCCGGATCCGACCTTAGAGGTCTCGGCCATCTTACATCCGGGACACGCCCGATGGCCGAGATGAGACCCGAGGTACTGACGTTGAAGTTGTACTCCGATATCTTTGGTGAGTCCTTGTTGCCGGCAGAGCTTCCGGCATCGCTCCTGAATGAGAGACCCCGACTACTCGATAGGCGCTCGACCCGTTTACTACCCCGACCAGAGAAACGGCTTGGGCTCACCCTTGATCTTTCCGACCTAAAACTTTGCTTCTCCGAATGGGAATATGGCCGATACCTTTCCTTCGACGATTCGGCCTTTGTTTCGTAACCCTTCATTGGTCTCTCAAAACTTTTATTCACATTTATTGGCCCCGGGGGGAGTTCGAATTGATCATCCTCCACCCGAATCTTCGACTTGTATCGGTTATGGACATCAACCCATGTCACAACCTCGTATTCCAGCAAGCTTTCTTTTAATTTGAACGAAGCTGTTGAACTTTGAACATTGAGCCCCTTTGTGAAAGCTTGTGCGGCCCATTCTTCTGGAATCGGGGGGAGTTCCATCCGTTCCCTTTGGAATCGGTTGACGAATTCACGCGGTAACTCATCGTCTCTTTGGGTTATACGAAAAATATCGGCCTTACGGGCCTGCACCTTTTTGGCACCGGCGTGAACTTTGATGAAGGCATCAGCGAGCATTTCGAAAGAAGTGATCGAATGTTCGGGCAGATGGTCGTACCATGTCAATGCTCCTTTTGACAAGGTTTCCCCGAACGTTTTCAGCAATACCGATTCAATTTCGTCCTCCTCTATATCATTGCCTTTTATGGCGCATGTGTATGAGGTCACGTGTTCGTGCGGGTCCGTTGTGTCGTCATATTTCTGGATATCCGGCATTTTAAACCTCTTCGGGATTAATTTCGGGGCTGCACTCGGAGGAAAAGGCCTTTGGATGTACCTCTTCGAATCCGGCCCCTTCCGTAAAGGTGGATCCCCCGGTATTTGATCCACCCGAGAGTTGTATGTTTTGACCCTCTTTTCGGTCGAGTCTACCTACTTTGTCAAAGTCTCGAGCATTTTCAGAACCTCGGTGGAAGAGCCAGCTCCGGATCCATTGCTCTCGATAACGCGTGCCTCCTCCCTTCTGGGTTCAGCAACACCGCTCATTTTTTTTGGGGTCGTTGTATCCCCTCCGTTTTGCAACCGGGCTATTGCGATTCCCTGTTAGGCGATCGCCGCTCTCTGCTCCTGCAACATTTCAAAAATTAAACGTAAGTCAATATTGTCATTAGGTGTTCCCGGTTCTTTCCGGTCCTGTGCCCGGGACGAAGTAATAGAATTGCGGGTATTTAGAGGATCAGTGGCCGGTAAGGTGGCATTCTCCTGGTCCACGGTGTTTTGACGGTTGAGGCCCTCCCTCGAATTAACGGGGTTAGGATCAGCGGGGTTTGGTGGTCCTCGTGGACCGCTTCCTTCGTTTTCGGCCACAATTTCGTTGTTGTTGACGTGACCAGATTGCCCACTGTCAGCCATTTAGTCCGTTTTTTCTAACACGAACAGAAGGTTTTTTTGATTTAGATGGGTAAGGTAGAGATCAATATAGAAGACCACTATTATCCTAGCCCCACGATGGGCGCCAAACTGTTTACCCGGATTTGGATAATCAATTAAAACTGTCGGTGAGGTATAGGATATGTGGTTATATCTTGAACTTATTTGGTAGAGAAAAGAAATGCGTGACTATGCTACAAGGAGCAATTGATGACCAATGGTTTGCTCTAGATTCGTGTATCTACTAGCAAATAAGCGTTATTTGATTTAAGAAACGTAAGAGATAAAGCACAGCAAATATGAACCGAAATCTGATATAAGAGAGATTCTTATATATAGTTTGCTACTACAAAGTGTTCTTGATATGAAAAAGCCAACCCTCTAAAAGGAAAACAATGCCCCCTATTTATAGTGTTGCCCCATGGGCTTCAAACAACATAAAAAATAATAGAATAAAGAAAAAGTTCTGAGTTGGATTAGGTAGACCGTACGGTCTGACACCCGTACGATTGGCAGGTGGACACTGCAGGACGCCATCGACGCGTGGCAACCGCGCAACGGGTCTCCCGAACCACCGGCCACGACCAAACGGACATACGGCCTCGAACAACCGGTCATGGAATAAACGGACCAAATGACACCCTTCCTTTGCTCCGGTCCAAGCGTTTCCCCGGTTCAGAATGGGAGCCTTCATGCACGTTCTTGCCCCTTTATTCCCTCGGCCTTCGGTCCAACCGGTTTAACATATACCCAGTTTTTACCGTATACAGTTACTGTTATTCTCTTCCTACTTATTGATTTTGAACAATCACCTTGCTTTGAATACAATAGCCTTCTTTTGTTTGAAAATTTAGGAGCTTGATAACAGTTTGAGGCACTGCAAGGACGAGTTCAAGGTATTTGAGAGGCAAGATGTAAATACCAAGAGGATTTATGTCACTTGAAGCAGAAAGTAATGAAGCTTAATGATAAACTTGATAAGGTATGAAAAACTGAAAGTTGTTTCCCAGATTAAAATTCATAAATATATGGAAATACCTGGTTCTTTTTTATTGATGTGCATCTTTTTCTGTTTTTTTGGATGTTAGGATTCCACAAAAATTACTGACCTAACAAATGACTGTGAGAAGGCGGAAACTCTGATTCCAAAACTGGAGAAAGATATTCCCAAACTGCAACAGCTTTTGGTGGATGAGGAAAAGATCTTACAGGAAATGACGGATAATTCTAAAGGTAGAGTATCTTCAGCCAGGCTTACTTATGTGTTTAAGTTTATGATACTTTGAAAGTTCTTTTGCTAACTCATTTTGCAGTATGTTACAAGGGTAGACAATACCGTCTGGTTTGGCATAATTAAGATGCCTATTATAAAGAGGAGCTTTTTTTTAATTGTTGTGTATTAGTAGTACATATATGATGGTATCGTAAACAGCTGGTTTCCCTGTTAAGGTTTCATAGTTCCTTTTTCATTGAATGAAATCTTTGCCCTGATTAATCAGCATCCTTTCTTTTGGTGTTTTTTGCTTGTGAGTTAGATGTTGGATTAAAAAACTCGGTGCACAGAATTGTCTTTTGCTATAGCCTGTGGTTTATATAATGGTCTCATTCTTGTATGATGTTGACAAATAGGTGAGACTGAGGTTTTCCGAAGTGAGCTTGCTGATGTTTGCACTGAACTAGAGTCTTGGGAGAAGCTATTAATTGAGCACAAGGGAAAACTTGAAGTTGCATCAACTGAAAGTAAACTTCTGACTGAAAAGGTATTTCGCCAATTTACAACATTAAGATTGTTCTTTCTCATTTATTTCATACTCTGACAATCATCACTGTAATTTGGTTCACATATATCTTAAGCAACCTGCTTTTATCAACTACAACGGCAGGAAATATTTTCCTTCGAGCTTCTTTTTCAAATATGAAGAAGTTGGTTAAGGACAGTAAATTATACCCTTTTTCGCTGCCTGGTACTCGTCCACATGGTGTTTCCTTCTTTCAAGATTAGGCTGTGAAAGTGCAGAGTGAAAAGATTTCCTAATAAAATCAGGTTTGTTAGGTCTCTAAGTACACATTTGAATTTCCACTCGGGTACCAAACTGATCCATGCCCTCTAAAATTGTTATCTGGGCAGAGCTTTATACCTCTCAATGCATCTAACTGCGAGGGAAAAAAAATCTCAAAGCAGCTTTGTGCTTGATCTGTAATATGACAAGTTTATTGGCTCAATCATGGAACTTCATGTAATAAATTTCCTTGCCAAAAGTTGTCAAAATATACAAACTGAAAACATAGAGATTCGGAAAATTATTTTAATCTATGTCTAACTGAATAATCTTAAGACATGACGGCAATATCAAGTGCTACATGCAGTTGGTTGGTTGATAAATTTCATATTTATAATTTTTTTTCATATGTAAAACTGCTTCATTAGTTAAGTTTGCTCTAGATTATATCATTTATTGAAAATTGTTGTTTACTTATTTCAGCATGAAGCTGCTCGTGCTGCTTATGAGGAAGCTCAAGAGCAGATTGTGGAGATACAAATAAGAATAGAGATGAAATCGACAAGCATAAATGGCACCAGGAAAAGCGCTTGAAAATCTGAAGCTTAAAGCATCTGAAGCTCGAATTCTGGAACAAGTATGCATCAAGCAGGGGCGGAGCCAGCCCATCGGATGTGGGTTCGGCCGAACCCAGTAGCTTTTATCCGAACCATGTATTTGTATTAAATTTTTTGTCAGATATGTACAAATTATTAATTAAGAACCCAATAGCTTTAAAGAATTAGAACCCCGAACCCACAAACTTCGAATCCTAGCTCCGCCTCTGGCATCAAGAGTCTGCCTCTGCATTTGTCACTTTTGACCATTTTTGTGATGTCTTCTGAGCTCTGGTGATGCATTGAGTGATTGTAGGAATGCCTCCAAGAACAAGAAAATTGATTCCTCTTGAACAAGCTGCTCGACAAAAGCTTTCTAAGCTTTTAGCTGTAATGGAATCTGAAAAGAGCCAAGGATTTGTTCTAAAGCTATATTGCATGCTAAGGAGGCAAATCTTATACAGCGCACTTATGGTCGAATGGGTGATTTAGGTGCTATAGATGGTCAGTGTTTCTGTTCATGTTTAATACTAGTTGATAGTCTTGATACTCCTTTAATTCATATGTTTTCTTTCATTTGTAGGCTAAATTTGCATATTACTATTAACTTGACACTTTAGGATCTGGTCACTCAGTACTTAATAAGGGAAAATTTGGAAAAATAAAGTTAATTCTTCTCGTTGTTGTTCATCCTTTCTATCCATGTCCAGTACAAATGAAGAGAACAATGTATATACTGCTTTCAAAAGTACACAAGTCAAAATTTGATTTTATTCATGGTAGTGTCAATTCGAACAAAGCATTATATTACTTTAAAATTACAATTTTGAAATACTTCTTATCTGTTTGTGTAGGAAATATTTTCCGTCTGTCCTTTCATTCCTTGAATTGGTTAATATACAAAATATTCTGACCTAAAATAGGAGATTACAAAATATACAAAATATTCTAACCTAAAATAGCAGACTACAAAATATTCTAACTAATATTTACATAATCTATCACACCCCCGCAGTCGAAACGGGAGATTTACGAACGCTGAGACTGTCCCGAAAATCTTCAAATAAGACTTGTGGTAGTCCCTTGGTGAAAATATCGGCAATCTGATAACGCGATGGAACATGAAGGACACGAACCTGTCCTAACACAACCTTCTCACGAACAAAGTGAATGTCCATTTTAATGTGCTTGGTGCACTGATGTTGCACTGGATTTCCTGAAAGATAAATGACACTCACATTGTCACAATACACCATAGTAGCCTTATGAATAGGACAATGTAATTCCAACTGAAGATTGCGAAGCCAGCATGACTTGGAGACAACATTAGCAACCCCCCTATACTCCGCCTCAGCACTCGAATGAGAGAGGGTAGGTTGGCGTTTCGAAGACCATGATATCAAGTTATCTCCAAGGAAGACACAATAACCAGATGTTGACCGACGTGTGTCAGGGCAGCCCCCCCAATTCGCATCAGTGTAGAAAAGGAGGTCAGTAACTGAGGATGGATAAAGATGCAAACCATAATCAAGTGTACCCTGAATGTAACAGATGATACGTTTAAGAGCATGCATATGAACCTGTCGCGGTGCATGTATGTGTAAGCATACCTGTTGAACAACATAAGAGATATCCGACCTCATGAAAGTAAGATACTAAAGTGCACCTGCGAGACTGCGATAGTGAGTCGGGTCATCATATGGAGCACCCGATGTGCTGCTCACCTTCGGTTTCGTATCAACTAGAGTAGAAGTAGCCTTACAACAAGACATCCCAGCTCGATCAATGATTTTTTCGGCATACTTGCGTTGCGACAAAAACAGGCCATCCTTATGGCGAGTGACATGAATGCCAAGGAAATAATTCAAAGGACCCAGATCCTTCATAGCAATTCCGAGGCAAGGAGAGCCATAATGGAGCATCGGAGAGAATCTGAGGAAGCAGTAAGAATAATATCATCAGCATAAAGTAAAATGTATGCCATATCGGACCCCTTTTTGTAGATGAACAAATAATTGTCAGATCTGCTGTTTGAAAAACCAAGAGAAGAGACATAATTCGCAAAACACTTGTACCATGCCCTCGGGGCCTGCTTAAGTCCATATAAGGACTTACGGAGTAAACATACATAATCCGGATGAGTGGGATCTCTGAAACCCAAAGGTTGATGCATATACACTGTTTCCTTGAGCTCACCGTGTAAGAAAGCATTCTTGACATCTAGCTGATGAATAGGCCACTTCTTTGATAATGAAAGACTGAGAACGGTACGGATCGTAGCCGGCTTGACCACCGGACTGAAGGTCTCACCACAATCAATGCCAACCTATTGAGTCTTTCCATCACCTACAAGACGAGTTTTATGCCTCTCAAAATCACCATTAGACTTTTCTTTATGAGTGAAAATCCACATAGAACGAATAACATTCACATTAGGTGGACAGGGCACCAACTCCCACGTCTTATTTTTAATAAGAGCATCAAATTCATCATCCATAGCCATTTTCCAATTCGGGTCACGAAGGACGGTCACAGGGTTACGAGGGAGAGGGGATTTCGTAACCATGGTATTCAAGTTAAACGTACGTTTTTGCTAAAAATTACCATTTTGACTCCGGGTCACCATTCGGGGTGGATTGGTAGATTGGGGCGGCTGGGGTGATGTTTGTGTGGGTGTGGGAGATGGAGCCGAGGGCTTTTGGCCCAAGGCAGAGGGGAGAGGGGTAGGTGCGGCAGGGGAGGCGGCTGGTGGAGGCGTTGCTGACGGATGGGAGGTGGCAGTAGGAGCCACGGTGGGAGGGGGGTAGTCGGCTGGGTCACGGGTGCAGTGTGGGGTGGGTTGGGCCGGCTATCCAGATCAGAAGCCATATGATGCCACCAAAATGGGGAAATCCCATCATCCAAAAAATCATAAGTAGTTGAAGTGGGAGAATGTAAATTGGAAAATGGGAAAACATTCTCATCATAAATCACGTGACGAGAAATAATGACTTTGTGGGACGATAAATCATAACACTTATACCCTCTATGATTCGTAAGATACCCCAAAAATACACACGGTGTAGACCAGTCTTGCAATTTGTGGATAGTCGTAGAAGGAAAGAGGGGATAGCATAAACACCCAAAAACCCGAAGATGAGAGTAAGATGGCTTTCTTTGGTATAGCACTTGAAGAGGAGAAACATGACCTAATAATTTACTTGGTAAAATATTAAGAAGATATGTTGCCATTTGTAAGGCGTGATGCCAAAACGAAGGGGGAAGAGAAGCATGAGCAAGGAGAGTCCGAGTGATATTATTGATAGAACGGATTTTTCTTTCGGCTTTCCCATTTTGTGATGACGTATGTGGACAAGAAAGACGAAATGACATCCCATTAGACTCACAAAATTTCCCGAAGTGACCATTATCATATTCCCTCCCATTATCACATTGGACATTTTTAATATGACGTTCAAATTGGGTATGAATGTGGGTTTTTAAAGCTAAGAATTTCGCATAGACGTTGGATTTCTTAGCAAAAGGAAAAGTCCATAAAAACATCGAAAAATAATCCAAAAAAAGAACATAATATCGATGACCCAGTGAACTTAACACGGGAGAGGTCCATAAATCACTATGAATAATATCAAATGGCATCAAAGTTTCGGAAATAGAAGAATCAAACGACAACTTAATGTGTTTACCAAGAACGCAAGAACGACAAATACTAGAATGACTAGATTTATTACATTCAATGCTTTTATTAAGCCTAAGACAATCTAAAATAGAATTTCCTGGATGACCCAAACGATCATGCCAAAAATGAGAGGACAATGCCGCAAAGGTTGATGGAGTGGTGGTTGGATATTTGATGGTGGTGAATGGATAAAGATCTCCCCGACTATCACATCGCATTAGTGCCATCCCAGTCTGAAAATCCTTCACAGAAAACCCATATGGATCAAATTCAACAGCCACAGAATTATTAGTAGTAAACTTCCGTACTGGAATTAAATTCTTAATGAGTTTAGGAGCATGTAAGACATTCCGCAATGATAAAGAGGGGTTTGGGGGAGGCAAACTAGTATGACCACAACCACGAATTGGAATCGAATGACCATTTCTCACAACAATACCATTATTTTGATTGCTCAAATTAAAATAAGATGAGAGATTACCGTCCGAGGATGTCATATGAGAAGTGGCCCCGGTATCCATGTACCAATTTTGACCGGGCGGGTTCAAGGTCATGGTGTGCATTGCGGACTCGATGTCGGTTGGAACATATGACCCATGAGGGGCCACTGCTGCCGTGTAGAGCTGCTGGCCTGGAGGAGGGCCCAATATACCCTGCTGCCGTGGTGGGCCAGGCGGGGGACGAGCCCAAGAAGTCGTCGGCTACGGGCAGGGGGGAGCAGTAGCAGCCCAGCGAGGCTGCGGTACCCACTGCCAGTGGCCAAACTGTCCGGCAAGCCACTGCTGCGAAGAGTAGCTCGTTGGCTGCGGACTACCGCTGCTACGGCCTGGACCACCACGCCCGCCGCTGCTGCTAGTGTTTTTACCGTCGCCTGAGCCGCGGCCAGAACCATTTTTTTGGCCAGTCCCAGAATTTAGGCGGTGGGATTTTTCGGTTTTCCCTTGGTGTGAGCTTGTGTTTTCAGAGGGCAGTGTTGCGTCGTCGACCGCGGCTACCATAGCCGAACCAGACCCGTGAGACACCATCGCCGCAAGTTCACGTTCTTCCAAAACAAGGGAAGACCGAGCCTCTGTGAATGGGGGGAGAGGCTTAGCATGGCGAATTTGTGTCCCAACCCCTTTGTACGCTTCAGTGAGACCCGAAACCAGTTGAAGGGCAAGACGATTATTCGTCACGGGAGTCCCGACGTTTTTCAGTTGATCCGCAAGGCTCTTTAGACGTTGACAATAGGCGGAGGCATTGGGAAAATCCTCACGAGAGTCACCGCACGAGAGTTTTGATGATCTTGGAATATATCACGCAAGTGAACCCAAGCGTCCATGGCAGTAGCGTCTGGTTCAATGATGGTGTTTAACAGATCATTCGAAATTGTCGAATAAATCCATTGAAATACGGTGGCGTCAGTGGTCGTCCATAATTCGACTTCCTCATCAGTTTTGGGAGCTAGCTTCTCCTTACCTGTGGGTGGAGGAATGATGTGATGAAGGACCTTGCGAGAACGAGCATGAATCTTGGAAAGCTCGGCCCATGTTCCGTATTGTGAGTTCTCCATCTCAAGAGTAACAGAGATGTGATTCTTGATATTGGAGACCACGAGGGCCGGGTGGAACGAGGGCTTAGCCGGAGTGGTAGTTGCGTCGGCCATGGCGGAAAAAAATAAAAAAGTGACTGAAAGAGGAAGAAGAAAGAGGGACTAGGGCGTAGCGGAAGGAGGAAGAAGAAAGAAACCCTAATCTGATACCATGTAGGAAATATTTTCCGTCTGTCCTTTCATTCCTTGAATTGGTTAATATACAAAATATTCTGACCTAAAATAGGAGATTACAAAATATACAAAATATTCTAACCTAAAATAGCAGACTACAAAATATTCTAACTAATATTTACATAATCTATCAGTTTGCAATTGGTATGATTGGTATGAGTTCTATCTATTGAATAGGCCTCTCAACCCCTTGAACAAAGAGATATAGGGGATAAAATCTTTTATGTTGTTTCAACAGTCTCTCTGATTCTTCATTTGTGTTATGCAGGAAAAGCAATCTGCTTATTTGCTTAGAATCAAAGAAAAAGCTAGCACGCCAGAAGGAGCCCCACACCTTTTTGATTCAATTAAGGCTCAAGATAAGAGAATGAAGTTTGCATTTTTTGCAGCACTAGGAAACACAGTTGTCGCCAAAGATATTGATCAGGTGAGGCCGTGAGGGGTTAATTAACTTTGTTAACGTTAGATTTTTCAATCATTTTTCATAAATGGGATATTGTTTTGCGAGGATATCTATAGTCAATGATTCTCTATTGTCTGTAAACAACTGAGCAACAAAACGTGATAAACTTGTTCCCTAATATCAAGATGACAATCAGCAAACAGATTAACATAGTAAGTATGATATGAAAGCTTAAGTCTGTCACAGAGATATCCATGTTATGTTGGAAAATTGTCCATGTAGTTCCATAAATATCATCGAAGTTATTGAACCAAGCTCTGTGCTCAATGTTAACTTTGCAGGCTAGACGCATTGCATATGGAGGAGACAAAGAATTTCGGTGAGTTGTGACACTTGATGGAGCCCTTTTTTGAAAAAACTGGGACGATAGGTGGTGGTGGGGGTACCCCACGAGGTGGGAAGATGGGAACATCTAGCTTAGCTGCTAGTGTTTCTCCAGAAGCTGTGTCAAATGCAGAAAGTGAGCTTTCGATATTGGTTGAAAGTTTGGAGAACGTATTCCGAAGAATTACTGTTGCAGTGAAGTGTTACCAGCCTCAGAGAAGCCCATGTCTCAACTTGATAGCTAAAAGCCTCAAGGAGGTCTGAGCTGCCCCTGGAGTTTTGTTGTTCTTGTTGTGGTTATATATATATATATATTTTATTTTTTTTAATTATTTTGTTTTGCAATTCTTTCATCGGAAGCTAACTGATATTTGTTTCGTTGGGACAGATTGACAGTTTAAAGTCCCAAAACAATGATTTGAAAAGGCAACTGAATTCCTTAAGGGTTGCATCGGAACCCAGCAAGGATGTGTTATTAAACTGTATTGCAAAAACGTTGAAACAGTAAAAAATAATTTCTGAAACCAGAAAACAGAAACTGGACAGATTCTGGAAAAACCAGTAGAAAATGAAAACAGAAACTGGAAAAATAAGAACAATCTCTGAAAAATATTTAAGAATTAAAATCGAGCTCACTGGATGCACAATGTGTCCTTAAGGAAATTATTCCCCTCAAGTACCCGAGGTTAATGGAATATATCCTCCCAGGATAAAACAATCTTAATCACCGGTGTATCGGTACCTAAAACAACGGTGTCAGCGAACCACTCAACGGCAGTAAACTACACTGGAATTTATTTGTATAGAAGAAGAAGCTTTGAAGTTCAGAAATTTTGTAAGGAAAATTCTGAGGAATCAAAATTTGGTCCAAAAAGATTATCAATCAATTAGATCATTTGACCAAATCCAAATCCGAAGTCGAAGCCGAAGCCGAGCCGAGCGACGACGACGGCGCGAGGGGAGACCCTCTTCTTAACGCTTTAGCAACAAGAAAGAGTACTTCTACTTTTAAGTAGGAGAACTTTTCTTTCCACTACCAATGAGGGACAAATGCTCATTTTATAAAGCAAGAGGAACAACTCATTTTCCCTCCACTTCTTTTCCCTCTATTTCCCATTCAATCTATCATTTAAACCCAACAATCCCCCACATGAATGGGGAATGGCTATAAGATAAAGGAATGCACGGACAAGTGTGTAATTTACAAGCAAGGATTAATTGCATCTGGATAAGTAGGTTTCCCTTTGAACTTTCCGTAGTGAACATATGTCGGATATACTCGGTCAATCGGTAGATTTGATATCTTTGAACCGTCGAGCTTTGGTGTATACCTAGACAATCAATCGGTAGATTTGATAAAGGAATGCACGGACAAGTATGTCACACAATCAATCCTTTACCGGTTATGGTTCTTACGGTTGTGTTCGTTTCAGCCATGAACACCTCCTGGTTTCATGAGTGTATAGAGAATGAGCTTCTTACAATCATCCTCTTTGAAGCGGCTTACACTTCACACTCACATAGGTGATTCCTAAACGTGTTATCGCGTAGATACACTATTTGGTCAAACCTGCCAAACTTAGAAACCATTAAAAAACTTAAGCTTTATTAACTCGTTAAAAAAAATCTTAACGTTTTATCCTTATTCCTGAAAATTGTCTTCATCACGAGAATGGATTGAGTTATTTGACAATGCCGAACCGACAGTCACAACTTTTTTTGATCTCCTTGAACCTAGCTCTAGGGATCTCTAGTCTGCTAGGTAAAGTTATCGTCATGATGACTTGTCCTTATCCTTAAACCTATTCCCTTAGATGATCTTTCAACCGCCTCTCTAGATAGGCCTTTTGTTAGCGGATCCGATACGTTATCTCTTGACTTTACATAGTCAATAGTGATAACACCACTACAGAGTAATTGTCTAACGGTATTGTGTCGCCGTCGAATGTGACACGATTTTCCATTATACATAACGCTCCCTGCCCTACCTATTGCCGCTTAGCTATCACAATGTATACATATAGGTGCCAAAGGTTTGGGCCAAAATGGAATATCTTCCAGGAAATTTCGGAGCCATTCAGCTTCTTCACCGGCCTTGTCTAAAGCTATAAATTAAGATTCCATTGTAGAGCGGGCGATGCATGTCTGTTTTGATGATTTCCAAGACACTACTCCTCCACTAACGGTGAAAACATATCCACTCGTGGATTTAACTTCAGATGATCCGGTGATCCAGTTTGCATCACTATATCCCTCAATTACTGCGGGATATTTATTATAATGCAAAGCATAGTTTTGGGTGTGTTTCAAATACCCCAAGACTCGTTTCATTGCCATCCAATGAGTTTGATTGGGATTACTCGTGAATCGACTCACCTTACTAATAGCACATGCTATATCTGGTCGTGTACAATTCATAATATACATCAAGCTTCCCAAAACTCGTGCATAGTCTAATTGTGAGTCACTTTCACCTTCATTCTTTTGAAGTGCAAAACTAATATCAATTGGAGTCTTTGCAACATTGAAATTTAAATACTTGAACTTTTCACGTACCTTTTCAATATAATGTGACTGTGATAATGCACCTTGTGGAGTTTTATGGATCCAAATTCCTAAGATCAAATCAGCAACCCCTAAGTCTTTCATGTCAAATTTGCTAGCGAGCATACGCTGTTGACACTCAATTTTGTCCCGCCTCCCCTCCGAAATACCTATTTTGCGCGTCTGATATTTTGGAAAATTTAAAAATACACATTTAGATTTTTTACTATAATTATTAGTCTCTTATTAATACCCACGTTTTATTATTCCATTGCAATTATCATTATTATAATTATTATTTTATTATTAATTAGTATCATCATTATTTTATTATTAATTATTATCATTATTATTATTGTTATTTTGTTATTAATTATTATCATTTGTTATTATCAATAATTGTTATTTACTATTATTATTATTATTATTATTATTATTATCATTATTGTTATTATTATTACAATCATTATTATGAGTATCAGTATTATCATTATCATTTATCATTATCATTATTATTAATTATTGGTACTATTATTATTATTATTAATTATTACTGCTATTATTAATTCTTACCATTATCTTCATTATTATTATTAATTATTTTTATCGTTATTATTACTAATTATGATTAATTAATTATTGTTATTCTCATTATTACCATTATCACCATCATCATTATTATTATTATTATTATTATTATTATTATTATTATTATTATTATTATTATTATTATTATTATTATTATTAGCAGTATTATTACCGCTGTTCATTCACTACTATTATTTAGTATTATTGAAATTTGCATTTTTTCAGCGTTTTTTGCCAACTTCCGCATACACATCGCATTTATTTCGCGCGTTAAAATGACGACGTTTATTTATTGTTAAAATATTACTGCACGGCTATTGCAACATCATATAATTTCATTACCCGAGTCCTAATAATTACACATTTTTGTACTAGGTGATGTTTTGTCGCACTCAGTATATCATTAACTAAAATGGGTCTTTTATTCAAATTTAGAAGTCAAGCCATTTCTTGCACTCAGTCCGTATTTTGATTTATCGGATCCCAAATCAAAGTCCGACCAACTCGTAAATATTATTTGACCAGCCCATAGTTTTGACCCAAATTTTTAGACCAGTCCATTTTAAATTTATTAGTCCATTCTTTTAATACCCGGTCAAAATCGACCCAGTCCAAAAAGACCGGGCCCGGCCCATTTCCCACTTTAACAAGGGAAACCCTAGGGTTTCCCTCATTTCCCATTTCACTCTGCCGCACACCCCATTCCCTTTCCCTCCTTCTTCGCTCCTCCTCTCTGTCTCGTCTCCCCCTCCCACGTTACCACTGCCACTCCACCACGCCCTGTCCCCCACGCCACTGCAACTTCACCACGCCCTGTCCCCCACGCCACTGCCACCCCCCACACCTTCCTGTCACCACCCACCTTCGTTTGTCACCCGCTCTTCTCTCTCTTCCTTCAAACAAATCGGAATCTTATAAAGGAAGGGAGCAAAAATCAGGAAGGGGACGTTTTTTTTGGGTTTTCAAGGAAGAGATCGAGAAATCCCCTCTGGAAAATATAAGTTCTTGAGCCATCTAAAAAATTCCCTTACAAGAACGGATCTAAAACCCCTCAAGAATCACAATTTTTTTTTTTTGGAGAACCCCAAATTGCCTTGCAAAAGCAAATCCCCCTTTTAAAAATAAGCTTTTAGTCGCACAACATTCGCCTAAAATATTAGCCCATTTTTTGTGTTTTAAAAAATATTCGAAGCATCGAATCATCCCTTTTATTCTCATTTTTTGCTCTGGTTACTGTTTCGCATCCTAGTCTACGCCAACCCTGGAGATTCGAAGTGCGTCGAGGTTAGATCGAAACCTTCGCCTCATTTCGCTGCACCCGAAGAAAAGTTGAGTGCATCACATGAGGCTAGCATATGAACATATTTTCTGTCCTTGCTTACGTGCATCCAGACTGCATAACCATGTCTATATCCTTTGCTTGTCCATTCTTAGCTTAGCATGATTTTATTATGACACAGTTTGACTTGCAAGTTGATATTGTATAACTGTCATCATTAGCATGAGTTTATATGGCCTTACTTAATCAAAATATGTGTCAAATGTTCTTGATAGAACTAAAAGGAACTCTGAGTTCAACTCTAGTAGTCTGCATACATATATATATATATATATATATATATATATATATATATATATATATATATATATATATATATATATATATATATCTAGCATTTCTAAGTAAGTCTTGTAGGTGTATTAAGGTTCATCATTGACTGACTGATGTTAAAATGTTAGTTGCATGTCAAATGTTCACCCTCCGCTGAATCTGAATCTATTTTATTCACTTCTGTATAAACCTGTTGTCTTTAAAAAAAAAAGGGGGTATCACATGAACTAACTAAAAGCATATTCTCCGGGAGTATTGTGTAAACCTAAAATGCTGGTATTTGCTAGTCTATACATAATCCGCTGGTCTGTTCTGAATTTACATTATATATGTTTAGTCTTATTTATTTAGTAGATACTAATCCTTTTCCTTTCATTTTATGCATAACCACCGCATACGAGTCCGAGAGACTCGTCTCCTTCCGCGTTCAGTGTTGGGCTAAAAGCCCAACGTGCTCACTTCTCTCCGTCCAGCCCTGTCAGCAGCAAAAAAAAAACAAAAAGAAAGAAATGAAATTTCTGGGCAAGCCCAATAGCATGCACGATCACAGCAGCCCAAAATGGGCTGAGCCCATTTAATTATATTTTGCGCCTCTATTTTATTTTATTGCATTTAACTTGTATTGTTTTGACTAACACTTCATCTTACTCTTGTTTTCTACTTAGCTTAGATGAATTATAGGAGCATCAGCGTAAATAGTTTTAGAAATAACGGGTAGTTAATTTAAAGGGGAATGAATAATTACTGCCATAAGCTTCATTCCTTTCTATTTATGTTAAAACTATTCATAATATATAACATTTATTTTATTGGAATAATTGATTTTCAAAATAGCACGACTATATATTTTGAGTTAAGAGAATCATATTTTATTCTTGCTATCTTAGAAATTCCTAAATGTCATTAATACGCAAATATAAAACCCCAAGTATGTTTTATAAATGACTTCTCAAGTTTCGAATCAATCGTGCATATTTTTAGCTAAGTTAATGAGTTAATAAAAGAGAAATAAAACTCATGTCCCTTTGCATCATATTTATAAAATAAAGCTAGATTTTGTTTTGCATCATCATATTAACACAATTTTATTCAGAGTTCAAATTTTCTAAAACCTGTTACTTGTAAACCATTATATTTTCAAATTAGCTTTCTATAGTATTTAAAGTCTTTCTTTATGCAAATCATTATATCTGCTACAAATCCCATTTTAAATAACATTATCATATTTCCATTCAAAGCATTAACAACATTTATAAGTATTACTTAAATAGCATTATTATATTTTTTCAAAACCTTAGCAACATTTATAAGTCTTATTTTTAAAATAGTATTTAAAATCTTCTTTCATGCAAATCTATCACATTTGTTTCTGCAAGTCTTATTTCAAATACCCTTGCTATATTCTCATTCAAAAGTCTTAACAACATTTATAAGTCTTATTTTTAAAAGCATTTAAAGTTTTTTTTCCTTTATGCAAATTACTATATTTTTACAAGTTAGTTTAAATGGCATTATTATATTCCCTTTAAAACCTTAGTAAGATGTACAAGCTATTTTCATAAAAATTAAGCACTAGATTTAATCTTAATTAATTAAACTAAGTTTGACCGGATAACCGTATTTAACGGATTCTAAAGGATGCCTAACCCCTTCCCTTTAGGATGATATAGAACCCTTACCTAGAATGACACTGATTAAGCAGACTATTAACGGAGGTTTAATTAGCTTCACCTTAGTTAATAATTAGGTGTCCTAATTCACCGTAAAATCAATTAGGTGGCGACTCCTTAAAACGAAGCAAAATAAATAGGATTCACCAAAATGTTGTACTCCGCTTCAACCCGGTTAAAACGGGGTATAACAGCTTGGCGACTCCACTGGGGAACTATAGGTTCTAACCATAATAAACTTAGGTTAATAATTAATTGGTTGGATGTTTGGTTGTTTTTCTTTTTGCCTTTATTGTTGCTTTATTTGTTTCTCTTATGTTCTTTTAAGTGATTGTTTTATTATGTGAAATTTTCTATGTAATAATATGTTACTGCTTTCTTAAACTGGCATTCCGTTCATATTTCCTCCATTCCTGGAAAATTCACACAAATTCACACACTTAAAGCGGTTTCGCGGTTCGCGGCCGTGCACTACTAAATTACCCTTTAGTTGGATCGATCTTGTGGATTTAGTCGATCGGCGGTGCAGTCGACGACCACGGACTTTCCACCCCCAAGTTGTCCGCTTGGGTGGAACCTTGCGTCATAGGAAGCCAACTCCTAGTCAGCCTAAGATAGAGCTAAACCAAAACCCTTTTAAGGACATGCACGAGCCTAGGAGGCTTAATACCCAAGGTGTATTAAGTCCATTAGTCAGCCTTGTCCAAATGTCCGAGTGGGTCTATGACCCCAAGCGACGGTCATCATGTTATGTGTATTAATTTGAAGGATAAACATGTATGTTATATGGACCGTGTGCTATTTAGGTAGAACTAACCATTTGTGAACGCAGGTAGCCATGAGTCAACACAACATTTACCCGAGGTTTAGCATGGTTTTGAGCGTTCCTCCTCAACTAAAAGCATGGTGGATCGAATTGGGTGACTACGGACAGCGGGTAGTACGTGGAGCGTTGGGGCATTTACCGTCTTTAATGGATATCCAACCGTGTAGAGACATCATCGAGGCAGCAACTGTGTTTTGGGACGAGAAAAGGGCCGTGTTTAGGTTTGGCAATAATGAAATGGCTCCATTGTTAGAAGAAATAGGGGGCTATGTAGAAAATGCTGCTTTGTTACGTAAGAGGAAAAAATGGCAAAATTGTGGCATGATTATTCCAAAAGAGCCTTCACCAAAAGAATTGGTTGACAGTTTCGGATTTAGGAAGGGTAAAGGCGTAGAATGCTTACAAGGGTCTGCAATACCGTTTGATTACTTGTATCATAGATTTGGCCATCAACGGAGTTTCACCCATCATCAAGATGAATTCTTCTCGCATGACTCTTGGGAACAAAAACGATGCTTTGCCTTCGCAGTATGTTTTTTAGGCACTATGGTATTCCCTAAAGGGACAACAAGAGATATTCACACCCGACTCATTACCGTAACTGAAGCTCTATTTAGTGGCGTTGAAGGGAAGTACTACACAGTGGTCCCCATGATCGTGGCAGATATTTACCGAGCATTAGGACGTTGCAAGCACGGCTACAAGCATTTTGAGGGATGCAACTTGCTTTTACAGATTTGGTTGATGGAACATCTTCAAAAGGTTGACAGAAGTCTAGCACTTCGAAAGCCGACGGGTGAAAATCACATTCTGGGACATGTTCCAGGAGCAATTGTGACTAATAGGACATTCGAAAAGCCAAATTATGTAGAAGGGTGGGTAAGATTTCTCAGCCATTTGAACGATGATTCAATTCAATGGATGTTCAGTTGGTTTCCATCTGAGGGTTTGGTATTTCGTGTGAAGATCGTGTTGTTTTTAGTTTTGATAGGACTTCGGGGCTTGCAACCTTACACCCCACTGAGAATTTTAAGGTAATCTGGAAGAAAGCAAAACATACCTTTAGTGGCAGACATGGATCGTTATCGAGCCGACTACAAGGAAGGAAAAATTCCTTTTGCAAAAGAGGTTATCAGCATGTGGAAATCAAGGGCAACTATGAAAGTAGATTCAATCGAGCCAAATAGATACCAAGCTGGATGCGAGGATAACTACCTGGAGTGGCTCAAGAGCAACGAAGGGCCTTCCTCATTTTAATTAGCTTATGAAAGTCAAGTAGTAATTCTAATAATTTCTTTTCATTGAGATTTCAAATTCTAAACACTGTATGTTTTGGGGCCTTCAATTAATAGCACATTGGGATGACATATAATTGCATATTTTATCCTTCAAATCCGCGTTAGGCCCACCTCTGGCACAAAAGAGGTCCTTTGCATAATAGGTCGCCCTGTATCTTCTTTTATTATGTGATTTGTTTGCTATGCAGTATGTGTGTTGTTTGCTATGCAATATGTGCTTCTTTCAACGTTGTTTGCTAAATGTTCACATTATTTTAAGCAACAATCATTCGCACCATACTAACACAGTTTTTTTTTTCATTCTTTGAAGGTTTTTATTTTACTTTTATTATTCCCCCAAGGTTGATTTGTGTTGACTGCGAACTGGCAGACCACCCATACTTCACGAGATCAAAAGCACGAGATCAAAAGCACGAGCATCCGGCGATATGAATGATTCAGGGGCATTCGAACAAACTGGCTTAGGACTCGTCACCCTTCCAAGAGACGAACCTGAGGCTTCAGGAGGGGGAAATGATGAACTCATTGCCCAATTGTTGCAGCAAATGGACAATATGCAAACTGAAATTGAGCGACTGCGAAATCTCACCAACCTGTCCATCACCCTGAACGCTCCTCACCCGGAACACAGAACAAACACAACAATTCCACCGTCCTTTTCGCCCGTCGATTCACCCGCTCCTCAGCCCTCTCCCTCAAACCCTCCACTTTTCACAGTCCATCCAAATACTACCAACCCCCAACCAACTAACCAGCAACAATCCACCTCGCAACAATCGAACCCACAACAAGCCATTCCACCCCAGATCCACTCGCAACCAACCATCCCGCAACAAACCAGCAGCAAACCACCCCGCAGCAAACCAACATACAACAAACTACCTCACAGCCAAACGACCCACAACAAGCCAATCTCCAGCAAACTAACTTTCAACAAACCAATTCGCAACCTTTCACTACTCCCTACATTCCTCAACCTGCAGTTACCCAAACTAACCCATATACACAAAACTACCAAGCAGCTCAACACACACCACTAGCACACATTGCTAGCCATAACACGCAGTATGTGCCAGAAGCTCAGCCTTTCACTACCCAGGTACAGAACTTGCAGCATCCAGAGGTTGACCCTTATGAGGAGTTGGAAAGGGAAGCCAGGGCGAGAGCGGACGAGGATGTGGCAAAAGAGCTTCGCAGTCTAAGGGAAGCAGTCAGAAATATCCAAACCAATAGGGGATGTGAAGGACTTGAATATGAGGATCTGTGCATTCATCCTGACATCGAGTTACCTGCTGGATATAAAGTACCAAAGTTTGACATGTTCGATGGGAAGGGAAACCCTCGAGCTCATATGAGATCATATTGCGATAAGCTTGTCGGAGTGGGTAAAGATCAAGCTATCAGAATGAAACTATTTATAAGAAGTTTAACGGGAGAGGCACTCGATTGGTACACATACCAAGACCCGCAGAGATGGCACAGTTGGGGAGAGATGGCCCAGGAATTCATGGACAGATTCAGGTTCAACACTGAGACTATCCCGGATCGGTTTTATTTGATGAAGCTGGAGAGAAAATCAACAGAAACTTTCCGGGAATACGCTATGCGCTGGAGAGCAGAAGCCGCAAAAGTCCAGCCCCCGATGGCAGAGAGTGAAATGACAATGCTCTTTGTACAATCTCTAAAAGACCCCACATACTATGAGAGAATGTTAAGCGTCATTGGACAGAAGTTTTCTGAAGTCATCAGGATGGGGGACTTCATTGAAGAAGGGATTAAAACAGGGAGAGTTACAAATCTGGCGGCTTTGCAGGCCACGAGTTAGGCTATTCAGGCGGATCCTTCTAAGAAGAAGAGAGACGGAGTGTCCCCGGTCATGGCCATCCAAGACCGAAGACCAACCCAAAAATCAACCCACCAATATCCTTCACCCCAGCCTTCGCATTACAACCAGTACACCCAAACACCTCAGCCTTATTACCAACCCCCATCTACCCCCCTTCCTGTTTACCATACTCAACCAGCATACTACTCACCTCGAACCCCTTCCTATCAAAACCCATCACAACACCGGCCAACCTACTCACCACAACCCCAGTACCATTCACCAAACCGCCCACAAAACGCACCCAGACCGCGCCCAAATGTCGAAAGAAAACCAACCAAGACTTACACACCGTTATCCGAACCCTTAGCCCAACTGTACGAGAGGCTGAAAATGGCAGGAATACTCCAACCGATTCAGGGAAGAATTCCTGATCCCCTCCCTGGATGGTATGACGGGGCCAAACATTGTGCGTATCATTCGGGAGTTGCGGGGCAGGATACCGGAAATTGCTATGCTCTCAAGGACAGAGTTGAAGCATTGATCAAGGAAGGGGTCATACAGCTTAAGGAAGCTCCCCCGAACATAAACAACAATCCGCTGCCGAATCACGGCGACGCAAATGTGCACATGATCACCATTGACGAAGATTGCAATCTGGAGGGGACTATCGCGCCAGTTAAGAAAAGGGAGAAGATTGAATCGTCAGCTTGTGTTGCTCCAATAATCACGGTTCAAATGAGGGCCCCATTCGAAGTGCTCACTCCAAGGCCCAGGATCACAACCTTAGTTGCTTCAGCACCTTCTCGTAACACCAAAGCAGTCCCTTGGAATTATCAGTCTGATGAAAGGGGCGAAGAGAAAGGAAGAGTGGTAGTGGAAACCGTTGCCGCCGGAATGACTAGGTCTGGACAGTGCTATGCTCCCGAAGAGGTAGCACGAGGGGCACCAAGCAAGGAAAATGGCCCGAAGAAGACTGTTACCGAGGCTGAAGTCGAAGAATTCTGGAGGAAAATGCCAACCAAGGAATACTCTGTTGTAGAACAATTGAAGAAAACGCCAGCTCAGATTTCCTTATTTGCATTATTGATGAGTTCTGAGGCTCATAGGAGTGCTCTAGCGAAAATACTGAATGAAGCCTATGTTCCGCCCGAGACGTCCAGCGAGAAACTATCAGCTATGGTGGGGGAAATCCTGGAAACCCACCGAGTTTCTTTTCATGATGACGAGTTGCCACCTGAAGGTTTGGAGCATAACAAAGCATTGAACATCACCATCAGATGCAGGGATAAGTTCATCTCCAAGGTGTTGATTGACGGAGGTTCAGCTGTGAATATATGTCCTGTTACTACTCTACGAGCCTTAGGGATTGATGTCGGGAAACTCCGCGACAGTCAGGTCAGAGTCAAAGGTTTTGACGGAGCCCAAAGAGACGTTGTTGGAGAGATCGACTTGGCTCTGGAGATTGGGCCTGTGGAGTTCATGGTGGAGTTCCAAGTAATGGACATATCTACTAGTTACAACCTGCTGATAGGAAGGCCATGGATCCACATGGCTGGCGCGGTTCCCTCCACCTTGCATCAGAGTCTGAAGTTTGTTTGGAATCATCAAGAAGTGGTGATCCATGGAGAAGGCAGCAATTTCCTCTACCCGGAAAGCTCAGTTCCTCTTATTGAAAGCGTAGAAAGGCTAGATCAGTTTTCCATATCAAGGAAAATACGTGCGTTGCTCAAGCAAAAAAGGTGAAACTGCCATAGGTGCTTATGATGGTGGCATGGGAGATGCTGAAGAATGGCTTCCGACCCGGTCGAGGCCTTGGTTTGAACTTGAATGGAATTGTGGAACCAATTCAGCTGCCTGGGCAGAAATATACGTTCGGTCTCGGATATGATCCCACTCCCGAAGAGATTGCACTGGCTAGTCTCAAAAGAAGAAGTGACGTTCCTTTGCCAAAGCCTGTTACTCTCCTGAATCAGTCATTTCTCAAAGCATCCGCTGCCCAAGCATCAGAGGGAAAACTTGAAGACAGCCTCCTGGAAAGTTTTAAGGGTCTATTCATTGCCGAGGAGGGAGCTGAATGCAACATGATTTCGGATGGGTGCTCTGAAGACACGACTATCTGGGATGCAGAACCTGGATGCCGTTTGAACAATTGGAGTTGTACCCCGCCCCCGTTTCTTCGGGAGTCTTGGTAGACAAATTGTATTCAGTATTTAATGTAACAAACACGATTCGAAATTGAGGCCTGAATCGTGCCAATGCTTTTGTTATTTTGCCTCCAAAACTTTTGAAAGCTCAAATGCGAATTTCAAGCCCTGCTTTTACTTATATATTTTCCGTCTTTGTTTAATTAATTTTTCTCTTATTTTTCAGCAATCAAATTAATAAATCTGCCGATACTGTGAATGTGACACATAATGAAACAAGCGAGCCCGTAGTAAATGCCGAGCAAGACTCTGAAGAGTGTGAAGAGGATATGCAACCGGAAGGATTAACTAAGGATATTGAATATTTTGAAAATAAGCCAAAGCCAAATTTGGATGAAACGGAAATTATAAATTTGAGTAATTCAAAAATCATGATGGAAGTGAGAATCAGTGTCCACTTGACCCCGTCGCAGAGGGAAAAATTGATCAACCTTTTGAGAGAATATATAGATGTGTTCGCTTGGTCTTAAGATGATATGCCAGGTTTAAGCACTGACATTGTTTCGCATAAGTTGCCTCTCGATCCATCCTGTCCTCCGGTGAAACAAAAGAAGAGAAACATTAAATCAGATTTGAATTTAAAAATTAAAGAAGATATCTCCAAACAATTTGATGCAAAGGTTATTCGTACTACGATGTACCCCACTTGGCTAGCCAATGTCGTGCCCGTACCAAAGAAGGATGGCAAAGTTAGAGTATGCGTAGATTATCGGGATCTCAACAAGGCTAGCCCGAAAGATGACTTTCCCCTCCCGAATATCCACATGCTCATTGATAATTGTGCGATGCATGAGTTGCAGTCTTTCGTGGATTGCTACGCGGGATATCACCAAATCTTAATGGACGAGGAAGATGCTGAGAAAACAACATTCATCACACCTTGGGGAGTGTACTATTATCGGGTGATGCCTTTTGGGCTCAAGAACGCAGGTGCTACCTATATGAGAGCCATGACCACTATTTTCCATGATATGATCCATAAAGAGATTGAAGTCTATGTGGATGATATCATCATCAAGTCACGAAAGAGCTCAGATCATCTGGCGGATTTGAGAAAGTTCTTCGACAGGTTGAGACGATACAATCTGAAGTTAAAGCCCGCAAAATGTGCATTTGGTGTTCCTGCAGGGAAGCTGTTGGGTTTTATCGTGAGCAGGAGAGGTATAGAGTTGGACCCCTCGAAGATAAAGGTTATTCAAGAATTGCCTGCCCCAAAGAGTCGAAAGGATGTGATGAGTTTCCTCGGTCGACTCAATTATATTAGTCGATTCATAGCACAATCGACGGTGATATGCGAGCCAATAATCAAGTTGTTGATGGAGGATGCTGCTACCAAATGGACTGAAGATTGCCAAAAAGCTTTTGACAGAATCAAGGAGTATTTGTCCAATCCACCTGTTTTGGTACCTCCAGAAGCTGGAAGACCTTTGTTGTTGTATTTGTCTATATCAGCGAACGCATTTGGATGTGTGTTGGGACAGCATGATGAGACGGGGAAGAAAGAGCAAGCAATATATTATTTAAGCAAGAAGTTCACACCTTACGAGGCGAGATATACTTTATTGGAACGCACTTGTTGTGCCTTGACTTGGGTAGCACAGAAGTTGAGACATTATCTGTCTGCATACACCACTTATCTCATTTCAAGGATGGATCCACTCAAGTATATCTGCAGAAGCCTATGCCTACTGGGAAGCTAGCCAAATGGAAAATTTTGCTAAGTGAGTTCGATATTATATATGTTACTCAAAAGGCTGTCAAGGGGTAGGCGATAACAGATCATCTTGCTAAAAACCCTGTGGATGAAGAATATATGCCCCTCAAAACTTATTTCCCAGACGAAAAGGTGTTGTTTGTCGGGGAAGATATTGCCGAAGAATACCCAGGGTGGAGAATGTTCTTTGATGGGGCGGCCAACTCCAAGGGAGTAGGCGTTGGAGCGGTATAGATTTCAGAGTCAGGCCAGCATTATCCCATTTCAGCAAAGCTCGGGTTTCCGTGCACCAATAATATGGCGGAGTATGAAGCTTGTATTCTTGGCCTCAGAATGGCCGCTGATATGAATGTGCAAGAACTTCTGGTTATAGGCGATTCAGACTTATTGGTCCATCAAGTGCGAGGCGAATGGATCACTAAGAACATAAAGATACTTCTGTACCTGCATTGCGTGAAAGATCTATGTAAGAGATTTGTCAAAGTAGAATTCAAACATGTTCCAAGGGCCCAGAATGAACTTGCTGATGCTTTAGCAACCTTGTCTTCCATGATTCAGCATCCAGACAAAAATTACATAGATCCTGTTAAGGTGAACGTGCATGATCAACAAGCTTATTGTTTCTGTGTGGACGAAGAGCCTGATGGAGAACCTTGGTACTATGACATTAAGAAGTATCTTAAGGCAGGAGACTATCCAGAGGGCATAACCAATGTTCAGAAGAAAACCCTTCGGAGATTAGCAAACCATTTTTTCCTAAGTGGGGAAATCCTGTACAAGAGGACTCCAGACTTAGGGCTACTAAGGTGTGTTGACGCTAAAGAAGCGGCCCAGTTGGTTGAAGAAGTGCATGGCGGTACATGCGGGCCTCATATGAATGGTTTTACTCTGGCCAAGAAAATTCTTCGAGCAGGCTATTTCTGGATGACTATGGAATCAGTTTGTATCTGCTTTGTACAAAAATGTCACCGATGTCAGATTCATGGCGATTTGATTCGAGTGCCGCCAAATGAATTAAATGTGACGAGTTCCCCGTAGCCCTTCGCAGCCTGGGGCATGGATGTCATTGGTCCTATCGAGCCAGCCGCATCAAATGGGCACAAGTTCATTTTGGTAGCCATTGACTACTTCACAAAGTGGGTGGAAGCATCTTCGTACAAGTCAGTAACGAAGAAGGTAGTGGCAGATTTTGTTCGCAACAACATTATTTGTCGATTCGGGATCCGGAGTCGATTGTAACAGATAATGGAGCTAATCTTAACAGTGATTTGATGCGGGAGATTTGCGAAACATTTAAGATTACTCATCGCAATTCCACTCCTTATCGACCTCAAATGAATGGAGCAGTTGAAGCAGCCAATAAAAACATCAAGAGAATATTGAGGAATATGATTGATAATTACAGGCATTGGCACGAAAAACTGTCGTTAGTTCTTCTCGGTTATCGCACTACTGTGAGGACTTCAACTGGGGCAACGCCTTATCTTTTGGTCTATGGGACAGAGGCGGTGTTACCTGCAGAGGTAGAGATACCATCGTTGAGAATTATCCAAGAAGCTGAGTTAAGCGATGCTAAATGGATACAGAATCGATACGAATAATTGATGCTCATTGATGGAAAGAGAATGAATGCAGTTTGTCATGGGAAGCTTTATCAGAACAGAATGGCCAAAGCTTTCAACAAGAAGGTAAGACCGAGGCAATTCAAACCGGGGCAATTGGTACTGAAACGCATATTCCTATGTCAAGATGAAGCTAAAGGAAAATTTGCACCTAACTGGCAAGGACCTTATATGGTTCATCGAGTATTGACCGGAGGAGTTTTAATCCTAGCAGAAATGGATGGTGAAATTTGGCCAAAAGCTATCAATGCAGATGTCGTCAAGAGATATTACATCTAGGAGCTCTCTTTTATTTTGTATGGAGTATTTTGCAATAATTTTCCATGTAACGGAGCTACTCTCCCTCGGCGGGATGCGTAACAAACCTATATCGGGTTGGGCAAGACAAAATCTCAAATTCATTTCTGCTTGTATTTTGAACTACGCTTGACCTGATTCCCATGGGGGATACGTAGGCGGCCCACATAGGCCTCGGTCACATCACTTTATTCCCTCAATTTCATTTCTGCTTGTAATTTGAACTACGCCTGACCTGATTCCCATGGGGGATACGTAGGCGGCCCGCATAGGCCTCGGTCACTTTATTACAAAAAACTCAATTTCATTTCTGCTTGTATTTTGAACTACGCCTGACCTGATTCCCATGGGGGATACGTAGGCGGCCCGCATAGGCCTCGGTCACTTTATTACAAAAACCTCAATTTCATTTCTGCTTGTATTTTGAACTACGCCTGACCTGATTCCCATGGGGGATACGTAGGCAGCCTATATAGGCTCGGTCTTGCCATTTTAAAAGCTCAACATCCCCTGTGCTAGAAACTGGGACAAATTTTTAAAGGCATCGCCGCCAGACGACATCGAGAGACTAGGAAGAATATTGTTCCAACAGAGTCATCCGGCAAAGGAAAACTTCGGAAAAGGGGCATTCGCTTTGTTTGACAATGTGTCACAGTTCCAAGTTCAACAGAAATCATTTATCACTATACACATATTTTACTATGTCTATTTTTTTTTTGGAAAAAATGTGACTGTAATCAGACTGTTTACTAGTTGTCCAAGACTTAAAATGAGCGGAGGTTACAAGTTCAGACGAACTTAGAGACGAAGCTGAGCACCGCCTTTCATATGTCGCATGGGCTGTGCACCGCCTTTCATACGTTGCATGGGCTGCGCGCTGCCCTTTTAAAATTTCTGCATAAGGCTGAACACCGCCTTTCATATGTCGCATGGGCTGTGCACCGCCCTTTGAATTTTCTGCATAAGGCTGAGCACCGCCTTTCATGTTTGCATGGGCTGCGCACCGCCCTTTGAATTTTCTGCATAAGGCTGAGCATCGCCTTTCATGATTGCATGGGCTGCGCACCGCCCTTTGCATTTTCTGCATAAGGCTGAGCACCGCCTTTCATATGTTGCATGGGCTGCGCACTGCCCTTTTAAAATTTATGCATAAGGCTGAGCACCGCCTTTCATATGTCGCATGGGCTGTGCACCGCCCTTTGAATTTTCTGCATAAGGCTGAGCACCGCCTTTCATACGTTGCATGGGCTGCGCGCTGCCCTTTTAAAATTTCTGCATAAGGCTGAGCACCGCCTTTCATATGTCGCATGGGCTGTGCACCGCCCTTTGAATTTTCTGCATAAGGCTGAGCACCGCCTTTCATACGTTGCATGGGCTGCGCGCTGCCCTTTTAAAATTTCTGCATAAGGCTGAGCACCGCCTTTCATGTTTGCATGGGCTGCGCACCGCCCTTTGAATTTTCTGCATAAGGCTGAGCACCGCCTTTAATATATTGCATGGGCTGTGCATCGCCCTTTTAAAATTTCTGCATAAGGCTGAGCACCGCCTTTCATATGTTGTGCGGGCTGTGCACCGCCCTTTTGAAATTTCTGCATAAGGCCGAGCACCGCCTTTCATATATTGCATGGGCTGTGCACCGCCCCGTTGAAATTTTTGCATAAGGTTGAGCACCGCCCCTTTGAAGATTTCTGCATAAGGCATCGCACTGCATTCGCATTGCTGTGTTATTTTTTGCCCCTGCGTACGCTCGCAGCTGCGTTGCACCGCACCTGCTTTGCTTTATTATTTTCAAATGCCCCTGCGTATGCTCGCAGACGCACCACACCACATCTGTCATTTTAATCATTTGCAGTTTTATGAGCTTATCTTATCACTTTACTTTCGATATTTATTTTTACTGACTATTTTATCTAGTCTAAGCTTCGCAGGAACCTTAGCGCAACGTGGAACTATTTCTTCTGCAGCGAACTGGAGAAAATGCGTCGGGAAGGAAAGCAAACTTTCCGACAAGGATCGAAGATCTACCTCGAACACACAGCTCCAAACCCAAGTATTCCGCTTGCATCCCAGCACATTCATATTTCAGAACTCTTAAGTTCGGCCCAGCGTCGACATAATCCGACACTGGTGCAATGGTTTGCAAAGATTCGCGCCAATCGGAATTCATTAGTCATAAGGTGTCGTAGTTGTCCCAGAACTACACACGGCCTGATTCTCGTACAGCCCGAGATATGTAGGCGATTCAGAGGCCAGAGTTCGGCCGTAATTTTCTTTACCCTTAGGCCTCCATAATCCTTTAGCCGGGACAAAATAGGCTACTAAGTCAACATCTTTGCCCGACAATTTCTTTCATCATTACCGGGCAAAGAGGGACAAGTTTTTGACACCCAATTTTGTCCCGCCTCCCCTCCGAAATACCTATTTTGCGCGTCTGATATTTTGGAAAATTTTAAAATACATATTTAGATTTTTTACTATAATTATTAGTCTCTTATTAATACCCACGTTTTATTATTCCATTGCAATTATCATTATTATAATTATTATTTTATTATTAATTAGTATCATCATTATTTTATTATTAATTATTATCATTATTATTATTGTTATTTTGTTATTAATTATTATCATTTGTTATTATCAATAATTGTTATTTACTATTATTATTATTATTATTATCATTATTGTTATTATTATTACAATCATTATTATGAGTATCAATATTATCATTATCATTTATCATTATCATTATTATTAATTATTGGTACTATTATTATTATTATTAATTATTACTGCTATTAGTAATTCTTACCATTATCTTCATTATTATTATTATTAATTATTTTTATCGTTATTATTACTAATTATGATTAATTAATTATTGTTATTCTCATTATTACCATTATCACTATTATTATTATTATTATTATTATTATTATTATTATTATTATTATTATTATTATTATTATTATTATTAGCAGTATTATTATCGTTGTTCATTCACTACTATTATTTAGTATTATTGAAATTTGCATTTTTTCAGCGTTTTTTGCCAACTTCCGCATACACATCGCATTTATTTCGCGCGTTAAAATGACGACGTTTATTTATTGTTAAAATATTACTGCACGGCTAGTGCAACATCATATAATTTCATTACCCGAGTCCTAATAATTACACATTTTTGTACTAGGTGATGTTTTGTCGCACTCAGTATATCATTAACTAAAATGGGTCTTTTATTCAAATTTAGAAGCCAAGCCATTTCTTGCACTCAGTCTGTATTTTGATTTATCGGATCCCAAATCAAAGTCCGACCAACTCGTAAATATTTTTGACCAGCCCATATTTTTTACCCAAATTTTTAGACCAGTCCATTTTAAATTTATTAGTCCATTCTTTTAATACCCGGTCAAAATCGACGCAGTCCAAAAAGACCGGGTCCGGCCCATTTCCCACTTTAACAAGGGAAACCCTAGGGTTTCCCTCATTTCCCATTTCACTCCGCCGCACACCCCATTCCCTTTCCCTCCTTCTTCACTCCTCCTCTCTGTCTCGTCTCCCCCTCCCACGTTACCACTGCCACTCCACCACGCCCTGTCCCCCACGCCACTGCCACCCCCACACCTTCTGGTCACCACCCACCTTCGTTTGTCACCCGCTCTTCTCTCTCTTCCTTCAAACAAATCGGAATCTTATAAAGGGAGGGAGCAAAAATCAAGAAGGGGACCTTTTTTTGGGTTTTCAAGGAAGAGATCGAGAAATCCCCTCTGGAAAATATAAGTTCTTGAGCCGTCCAAAAAATTCCCTTACAAGAACGGATCTAAAACCCCTCAAGAATCACAGATTTGTTTTTTTGGAGAACCCCAAATTGCCTTGCAAAAGAAAATCCCCCTTTTAAAAATAAGCTTTTAGTCGCACAACATTCGCCTAAAATATTAGCCCATTTTTTGTGTTTTAAAAAATATTCGAAGCATCGAATCATCCCTTTTATTCTCATTTTTTGCTCTGGTTACTGTTTCGCATCCGAGTCTACGAAAACCCTGGAGATTCGAAGTGCTTCGAGGTTAGATCGAAACCTTCGCCTCATTTCGCTGCACCCGAAGCAAAGTTGAGTGCATCACATGAGGCTAGCATATGAACATATTTTTTGTCCTTGCTTACGTGCATCCAGACTGCATAATCATGTCTATATCCTTTGCTTGTCCATTCTTAGCTTAGCATGATTTTATTATGACACAGTTTGACTTGCAAGTTAATATTGTATAACTGTCATCATTAGCATTAGTTTATATGGCCTTACTTAATCAAAATATGTGTCAAATGTTCTTGATAGAACTAAAAGGAACTCTGAGTTCAACTCTAGTAGTCTGCATACATATATATATATATATCTAGCATTTCTAAGTAAGTCTTGTAGGTGTATTAAGGTTCATCATTGACTGACTGATGTTAAAATGTTAGTTGCATGTCAAATGTTCACCCTCCGCTGAATCTGAATCTATTTTATTCACTTCTGTATAAACCTGTTGTCTTTAAAAAAAAAAAAGGGGGTATCACATGAACTTACTAAAAGCATATTCTCCAGGAGTATTGTGTAAACCTAAAATGCTGGTATTTGCTAGTCTATACATAATCCGCTGGTCTGTTCTGAATTTACATTATATATGTTTAGTCTTATTTATTTAGTAGATACTAATCCTTTTCCTTT
Source organism: Lycium barbarum (assembly GCF_019175385.1). Taxonomy (NCBI): domain Eukaryota; kingdom Viridiplantae; phylum Streptophyta; class Magnoliopsida; order Solanales; family Solanaceae; genus Lycium; species Lycium barbarum. Next base: position 66,087,097 of record NC_083348.1, on the reverse strand, counting down.
CATTTTATGCATAACCACCGCATACGAGTCCGAGAGACTCGTCTCCTTCCGCGTTCGGTGTTGGGCTAAAAGCCCAACGTGCTCACTTCTCTCCGTCCAGCCCTGTCAGCAGCAAAAAAAAAACAAAAAGAAAGAAATGAAATTTCTGGGCAAGCCCAATAGCATGCACGATCACAGCAGCCCAAAATGGGCTGAGCCCATTTAATTATATTTTGCGCCTCTATTTTATTTTATTGCATTTAACTTGTATTGTTTTGACTAACACTTCATCTTACTCTTGTTTTCTACTTAGCTTAGATGAATTATAGGAGCATCAGCGTAGATAGTTTTAGAAATAACGGGTAGTTAATTTAAAGGGGAATGAATAATTACTGCCATAAGCTTCATTCCTTTCTATTTATGTTAAAACTATTCATAATATATAACATTTATTTTATTGGAATAATTGATTTTCAAAATAGCACGACTATATATTTTGAGTTAAGAGAATCATATTTTATTCTTGCTATCTTAGAAATTCCTAAATGTCATTAATACGCAAATATAAAACCCCAAGTATGTTTTATAAATGACTTCTCAAGTTTCGAATCAATCATGCATATTTTTAGCTAAGTTAATGAGTTAATAAAAGAGAAATAAAACTCATGTCCCTTTGCATCATATTTATAAAATAAAGCTAGATTTTGTTTTGCATCATCATATTAACACAATTTTATTCAGAGTTCAAATTTTCTAAAACCTATTACTTGTAAACCATTATATTTTCAAATTAGCTTTCAATAGTATTTAAAGTCTTTCTTTATGCAAATCATTATATCTGCTACAAATCCCATTTTAAATAACATTATCATATTTCCATTCAAAGCATTAACAACATTTATAAGTATTACTTAAATAGCATTATTATATTTTTTCAAAACCTTAGCAACATTTATAAGTCTTATTTTTAAAATAGTATTTAAAATCTTCTTTCATGCAAATCTATCACATTTTTTTCTGCAAGTCTTATTTCAAATACCCTTGCTCTATTCTCATTCAAAAGTCTTAACAACATTTATAAGTCTTATTTTTAAAAGCATTTAAAGTTTTTTTTCCTATATGAAAATTACTATATTTTTACAAGTTAGTTTAAATGGCATTATTATATTCCCTTTAAAACCTTAGTAAGATGTACATGCTATTTTCTTAAAAATTAAGCACTAGATTTAATCTTAATTAATTAAACTAAGTTTGACCGGATAACCGTATTTAACGGATTCTAAAGGATGCCTAACCCCTTCCCTTTAGGATGATATAGAACTCTTACCTAGAATCACACTGATTAAGCAGGCTATTAACGGAGGTTTAATTAGCTTCACCTTAGTTAATAAATAGGTGTCCTAATTCACCGTAAAATCAATTAGGTGGCGACTCCTTAAAACGAAGCAAAATAAATAGGATTCACCAAAATGTTGTACTCCGCTTCAACCCGGTTAAAACGGGGTATAACATACGCTTCGTAGCATTTACATCGACAATATCTCTACTCATTATCAACATGTCATCAACATATAAACAAACAATGACTTCATGATTTGGAGTATTTTTAATGTAAACACATTTGTCACACTCATTAATCTTAAATCTATTTGTCAACATTGTTTGGTCAAATTTCGCACGCCATTGTTTGGGTGCTTGTTTAAGTCCATAAAGTGACTTAACAAGTTTGCACACTTTCCTTTCTTTACCAGGAACCACAAAACCCTCAGGTTATTCCATGTAAATTTCTTCCCAATTCTCCATTTAAGAAAGCTGTCTTGACATCCATTTGATAGATTTCAAGACCATATACGGCCGCCAGTGCCACTAACATCCGAATAGATGTTATTCTTGTTACCGGCGAGTATGTGTCAAAGTAATCAAGGCCTTTTTTTTCTATAACCTTTGACCACAAGTCTTTCCTTATATTTGTCAATAGTGCCATCAGCTTTCATTTTCCTTTTAAAAATCCATTTTGATCCTAAAGGTTTATTTCCAGGAGGAAGATCAACCAATTCCCATGTATGGTTGTTCAAAATTGATTCAATCTCACTATTGACTACCTCTTTCCAAAATGCTGAATCAGAAGATGACATCGCTGCTTTAAATGTTTGAGGCTCATTTTCAAGCAAGCATGTCACAAAATCTGGTCCAAAGGAAGTAGATGTCCTTTGACGTTTGCTACGCCTTGGATCCTCTTCACTTGGTGTACTTTCCTTTGGTTCTTCCAGCGGTCGTTTAGATCTGTCACTTGACGACTCACATTCAGTTTTATACGGATAAATGTTTTCAAAGAATTCAGCATTATCTGATTCAATTACCGTATTAACATGAATTTCGGGATTGTCTGATTTGTGAAACAAAAACCGACAAGCTTTGTTGTTTGTAGCATAGCCAATAAAAACACAATCCACAGTTTTTGCTCCGATTTTTACCCTTTTGGGCAAAGGAACTTGGACCTTTGCTAAACACCCCCACACTTCATATGGAATAGATTGTGTTTTGTTGTGGGGCACCCTGTTGAGTATTCGATTAGCTGTAAGGATAGCTTCCCCCCAAAAGCTCTGCGGTAAACCGGAACTTATTAATAAAGCATTCATCATCTCCTTTAATGTTCGGTTTTTCCTTTCCGCAATTCCATTTGATTGTGGTGTGTAGGGGGCAGTAGTTTGATGAATAATCCCATATTCTAAACATATCTCTGCAAAAGGAGATTCGTATTCTCCACCCCTATCACTTCTAATCATTTTTATCTGTTTATTCAATTGGTTTTCCACTTTGTTTTTGTATTGCTTAAATGCATCAATTGCTTCATCCTTACTATTAAGCAAATACACATAGCAATATCGAGTGCAATCGTCAATAAAAGTCATAAAATACTTTTTCCGATCACGAGATGGTATTGACTTCATATCACATATATCTGTGTGGATTAAGTCTAAAGGATTTGAACTAGACTTATATGGATGTTTAACAAACTCAGATTCAACATAGATTTCACATTTTGATTTATTACACTCGAATTTAGGCAATACTTCTAAATTAATCAATTTTCGCAAGGTTTTGTAGTTGACATGTCCTAAACGAACATGCCATAAATCATTTGACTCCAATAAGTAAGACGAAGCTGAATTCTTATTAATACTGTCAACAACCATTACATTGAGTTTGAAAAGGCCCTCGGTGAGGTAGCCCTTTCCTATGAACATATCATTCTTACTTATTACAATTTTCTCACTGACCAGCACGCACTTAAATCCGTTTTTGGCGAGTAGTCTGGCTGAAACTAAATTCTTCCTAATTGTTGGAACGTGCAGAACATTGTTGAGAGTCAGCACCTTGTCGGAAGTCATCTTCAGAAGTATCTTCCCATATCCTTCAACCTTGGCTGTTGCAGTATATCCCACAAACAGTTCCTCTTCGGGTCCAGCGCGAGCATAGGTTGCAAATGCTTCCTTTACAGCGCAAACATGTTGAGTGGCACCAGAATCAAGCCACCACTCCTTTGGGTTTCCAACCAAATTGCACTCCGATAGCATTGCACACAGATCATCCATGTCATCATTCTTCTCCACCATATTGGCTTGTCCCTTTCCCTTGTCCTTTTTCGGGAGACGACAATCTGGGGCTTTGTGGCCAGCTTTCCCACAATTATAGCAATTGCCCTTGAATTTTTTCTTGTTCTGCTCCTTACTCTTTCCAAAAGGTTTCTTCCTTTTCTTTGGAGCAGCTTCTTCAACGATGTTCACTCCCATAATCGTTGAATTTCCACGCGACTTCTTTTTAGCTGTTTTGTTATCTTCCTCAATCTTGAGATGAATCACAAGATCTTCCAACTTCATTTCTTTGCGCTTGTGCTTTAGATAATTTTTGAAATCTCTCCACGAGGGAGGCAACTTTTCAATCATTGCAGCCACTTGAAATGCTTCGTTAACTACCATGCCTTTAGAAATAAGGTCATGAAAAATAAGTCGAAGCTCTTGAACTTGGGTTCCAAGATATGGGAAAGAAGACCGAAGCCGAAGCCGAAGCCGAGCGACGACGACGACGCGAGGGGAGACCCTCTTCTTAACCCTTTAGCAACAAGAAGGAGTACTTCTACTTTTAAGCAGGAGAACTTTTCTTTCCACTACCAATGAGGGACAAATGCTCATTTTATAAAGCAAGAGGAACAACTCATTTCCCCTCCACTTCTTTTCCCTCCATTTCACATTCAATCTATCATTTAAACCCAACAGGATGAAGTTAGTAGATTGAAGGAGCTCAAGAAAATAATTTCTGCTGAAGAAAAGGAAATGGACAGGCTTACAACAGTTAAAGAAGGTAAAGTTTTGCTTAATTAAGGCATTTTGCAAGACACTTCTCTAATTTCCTAAAGCATGACAAGTGGTAAAAGCTGCTCTAAGCAAGTATTTAATTGCTTCAGGCTACAGAACTTCAGGAAAAAAAATGGAGAATGCTGGTGGTGAGCGCTTGAAAAATCAAAAGGCAAAGGTTACCAAAATTCAATCTGTAAGTGGACATTACCTTGTGCATGTTGAATTGCGTACTTGAGTACACCATTCATGCTGCTTTTATTTTGTCTTCATTCACCAGGATATTAATAAAAAAAAAAAGCACAGAGATCAGCCGTAGCAAAGTTCAGATAGAAACAGGACAGAAAATGATTAAGAAACTTACAAAAGGGATCGAAGAATCAAAGAAAGAGAAGGAAAGACTGGTCGCAGAGAAAGAAAAGTTGCTTTTTACCTTTAAAGAGACTGAACAGAAAGCTTTTGTTGTTAAAGAGGGCTATAATAAGATAAAGGAGGTTAGAGAATATCTCCAATTACTCTTAGCATATTATGATTATGAATGTTGCACTAAAGTTGTCTATAGCTCTCTTTGTTTTCCTTTGATCTTTTTTCATGGTTCTCTAGCTCATTGATCAGCACTCTGATGCTCTGAATGATGCTAAAAATGAGTATGAAACTTTGAAGAAGACTGTGGAACAATTGCGTTCTTCAGAAATTTTGTGCCGGTCTCTATAAAGTTTTCTTGCTTCTCTATGCAATGAGTTTCTAATCCAGTTCAACTCGAGCTCAAGTTACAAGATATGAAGAAGGCCTATAAAGACTTGGAGCTCAAAGGGGAAGGATATAAGAAAAAGCTTGATGATTTGCTTATTGCTCCTTCAAAGCATATTGAGCGGTAAGCTGGATTTCTTTCAAATGAGCTGCGAGTGGATGCTGATTTTCTTGCTTATTGCTCTTTCATTTATATTTTTGCTTTATTCATTGCAGGACTTTTAATTATAAAAGTCCAACAACAACAACAACAGCATACCCAGTGTAGTCCCACATAGTGGGGTCTGGAAGGGTAAGATGTACGTAGACCTTACCTCTATCTTTATAGGGTAGAGAGGTTGTTTCCGATAGACCCTCGGCTAAATAGAACATAGTCAAATGCAGAAATGTAAGAGAAATAAGACAGCAAAATATGAAGATAACAAACAAATAAGGTAACACAGTCATACACACATAAGGATAATGATCTACGCGGTACCAAAATAAAAATATAACTACTAAGAAAGAGAAGAAGAAGAGATGGAAAGGCTCAACGCGACGAAAATCAACTGCCTACTAACCTTCTATCCTAATCCTCGACCTCCAAATCTTCCTATCTAAGGTCATGTCCTCCGTCAACTGAAGTTGTGCCATGTCCTGTCTAATCACCTCCCCCCAGTTCTTCTTCGGTCTACCTCTACCTATCCTAACTCCTACGACCGCCAATCTCTCGCACCTCCTCTTCACATGCCCGAACCATCTCAGTGTTGCTTCCCTCATCTTGTCCGCCACGGACGCCACCCCAACCTTGTCCCGTATATCTTCATTCCTAATCATATCCCTCCTAGTATGACCACTCTATCTGAGCATCCCCATCTCCGCTACCTTCATCTTCTGGACGTGACCATTCTTGACAGGCCAACATTCTGCCTCATACAATAAAGCTGGCCCAACCACCACTTTGTAGAACTTATCTTTCAGCCTAGGCGATAACTTCTTATCGCAAAGCAGCCCAGAGGCGAGCCTCCATTTCATCCACTCTGCACCAATCTGATGTGCGACATCCTCGTCAATCTCCCTATCCCCTTGTATTATGGACCCAAGATACTTGAAACTTTCTCTTTTGGGTATAGCTTGAGTAATGAGAAGGCACTCTTCAACGGTTAATATCTTTAAGTATCATAAACAAACAAAGCCGTGTACTATTAATTTATTAAGATGGGGTCGAATTGTAGAACTTTCATATTCTAATAGATACATGTACGAATAGAGTTTGAGATAATTAAATATGTCAAAATAGAATTATAGTTTAATTATTTTCTTTATATTTATTTAGGAATAAATATTTAATTATTTCTCTAATATTTAGGACTTCAAAACCGCTATTTTTAGAGGTAATTCTTCTTCTGTCTTTGACTTGTAATAATCAAAGTAAATTGTAGCTTTCTATTGAAATTGAACATGATGTTTCTTAATTTTGTTTAGTTGACGAAATAAACAAAAGAAGTTAATTTCATCGTGATTTTTCGATGCAAAGAACAAATCATGTTATTTGTTGTATGTTTATGAATTGTTATTTTTCCCAAATCATTCTGTAGATTTGAGGATGAAAAAATCAGAAGTGCTGATTTAACATGGTGACTTTCTTCTTCTTTGTCTAATGCACTTTGTGCCTGAATGAACAACTATGTATGTTTTAGATTATAAATTGTTTTTATAAGATTTCCAATTATAGATATTTTTCTTTTGTTACATTATATTAACATGTAAAATACCATTTTTTGTTGTTTTAACTTTTTTATGTAATAGGTAAGATGATACGTGAGTTCAAACCACTCTAATAGCTTGTTTGACCATGCTTTTGGGAGGTCAAAAGTGCTCATTTTTAACCAAAAAGTACATATTTTTGAAAAAGTGAGGTATTTGATCAAGATTTTGGGAGAAAATAAATTGTTTTTCAGAAGCTAAAAAGGTAAGTTTTTCCCAAATTTGCGTCAACATAATAATATTTATTCATCATTTAAATAGATATTGCATTTATTTTAACGTCAATTTTTGTTTTCCAATAATTTATGTATATATTTATTGTTTGACGCGATACAGTTGCACGTACACTGAACTAGACAAAATTCTCATTTACTATTTTCCTTTAATTATTAAGTATTTAATTATGCACAGAGTACTCATAATTTGTTCGAGGAGTTTTTCTCTTCAAGAAGTCTATTTTCGTTACAAAAGGAAAATAAGTTCGATCCTATTCGATTGTTACATATTTGTAGGTAATTTTATTAACTCGATTGTTGCATGTTAAGATCTTTCCCCTTAGAGCTTCCATTAATGCTTAATAAAACAACTAATACTTATTATTTTAGAGTTTTTTAAAAAAAATTATTTCCCCTTAGAAGTTTCATTAATGCTTAATAATTTGGAATAAAATAAAAATTCCTACTAAAACTTATTATTTTAGAATTTAAGAAAAAGATATGCAAGAAACACTGGGACAATAATTTTTTGGAGACATAAAATAGTACTTTAGTGTTGAAAGTGCGCAGAATGGAATTAAAATTTATCCACTTTGGATTTTTGTAACCATCACCACAAGCATATACATGCCAAGTTAATATATAGCAATTGATTTCAACATAAAATTTCATGTTAAAATAAAAATCTGCCGTTACTTTTGGTAAAATGCCTTAATTTTTGGCGAAAGAAAACTGCCATATTTTTTTACGAAAGAAAATCCGCAGTCAGGATCTGAATTACTTTCCAACTTAATTGAACGTGTGTAGTTGTGTACCATGATAAACTAATTGTGTGTTTTTCTTTGCCATTTTATGTAGGGGCAAGTGAAACTAAATCAGATTGTTGCAGAGCCAATTGTGAGGTGGATGGTGATGTTTCTTTCGTAGAAAACCCAATTCATGGAAGGTTGGACAATTTTTTTTTTTTTTAAAGTTATATGAAATAGTTTTGGCTAGGATTTTAGGTTGAAGGTATATGTCGTCGCTTTATTTTTTGTTATGTATTTTGACATTACACTTTTTATGTTGATACCATTATTATATATTTGCGTGTATGTTTTAGAGTTATGATGTTTATTTTCTTCATTTATATTGTTGTTATACATGGATTTAGTCTTGAAAATTATATATTTGTTGCTTCATGATTTTCTAATTATTATCATGCCGTGATCTAACTAATTACGTCAATTGTTGTTTTCAAATAATCTATGTATATGTTTATTGTTTGACACGATACACACGTGCAACGTGATAACGTCCAAATACACTCCTCAAAGAGAAAGTGTACACGGTCGTATGCAATATATTTACCCAACTATGAGTCGGGGTCGATCCCACAGGGAACAATGTGCTAGGCGATTAAGAAAATAAGGAATTTTTACTAACTAAGCTCTGCCAAACGATAAATGATATTTAGGTTTTTGAGAAATATTATAACTAATGCGGAAATGTAAACTAACCTAGAAAGCGAGTAAAATGATCAATGGCCACAAGTTTGGATACAAAGGAAATTACACTCAAGTAACGATCCAATGTATTTCACGATTTTACAACTAAGAACGGGTTTGTGTCAATAGATAATGATATCTAAAATCTCATTGAAAGTCTTCCAACCAAATCAATGAATTTCACTCTAAGCTTTTCCAAGCCTTAGAGTGTGATATTAGGCACAATCAATTTAACCTCAAGTAACTATCCTCTTCCGAGCTCAAGTTATTAGATGAGTTTAATGACCCAAATTCTTGTTAATTAATCTTTCCCAACCTAGATTTCCTTTTCCAAGCTCAATCTAAGTAAATGGGTGAGTCCTAGGGTTAGCTAATCCCTTTGGAAACATTCAAGAACGAGATTAATTAAATCAACAAAGACCCACTTCTATAGCAATAAGAATCATTCAATACATAAGCATAACAAGAGTTTCAAACCAAACTTTAATCAAGAATACTTTCATAAACGAGATTCAAGTCTAGAAATGAAATACTACACACTAAAATATTCAATACAAAACAAGGAGTTGAAGAAAGGTTTAAGAATTATCTCATTAAAGTGCTCCAATCTTCTCCTCCAATGGTGTAGGTGAAAACCCTAGCCTCCAAAACTTGCAAAATGACCAAAAGATGTGTTTTACAAACCCTAAAAGAGTATTTATATCATCCCAAAAACGGAAACAAAATCTGGGCAAAAATACCCTCGTGCACAACATGCTGCACAACATGCGGTTCGCATGTTCAACATGCTGCACCGCATGTTCAACATGCTGCACAGCATGTTGTTCGCATGTTCAACATGCTGCTTCGCATGTTCAACATGCTGCTTCGCATGTTCAACATGCTGCACCGCATGTTCAACATGCTGCACCGCATGTTCAACATGCTGCACGCATGTGTTGCTAGCATATGCTGCCAGAAAGTGCTTCTTGTTCAATTTTTGCTCCGTTTTGCTTCATTTTGCTCTCCGGACATCTTATCCTACAAAACAACATAAAAACACACAAAGTAACAACAAAAGTTCTTAAAGAGTCACAAAAATTTAAGGAATTAGCATCGAATATCGCGTAATTTCACGACTTATCAATACCCCCAACTTAAAGTCTTTGCTTGTCCTCAAGCAAATCAAAACTAAAATCTCAATGAGGAATCACTTTAAGCACAAGAACATGACTTTGGTTGGTACCAACAATTAGGCTACAAGCATGTGAAGATTTAACCAAATAACTCCCTCATTTCAAAATACAATTTCAAGAATGCAATAGAGAATTAAAACTAACAAGCAACAACACTCAAGTCTCAATAAGTGACTCAAAACCACTAGTTTCCTAGATATGCTCAATTGACTCAACTTGGAATTTAACATCACCACTCTATCGTAATCCATATGCCCTCACAAGAAAGAAAGTCCCAAAATCACTATATTCACAACAACAACACAAGGGACAAATACACAAAAGTCACTCACGCTCAACAAAGAAGTTCTAGTGCTAACAAATATCACACCATAAGCTTGCCCTTATTTTCGTTCATCACTAACTCAAGAACTTTCAGTCGGAGATCACATAGGGACTTTTTAAGATCGTAATGTAGGCTTAGGGAAGGGTAGGATAAGTATTTGAGATACAAGTGATTACACCCTCCTTGAACACTACAAAAACTTTCCTCTTCATTTCAAAACATCGCTCCTTCCTTTGCATACTAGTTTCCCTAGTTATTCAAACTTTTTTTTTTTTTTTTTTTTTTTTTTTTCCTTTCTTTTGAATTTTTCACAACACCAACCTTCACCGCTCTCAAGCAACACTAACACCCCCAACTTAGGCTTTTGGCCTCAAATTCACAATTTCATGTTCAAAGAGGGAAAGGTTCAAAAGAGAGACTTTTCATCAAACATGGTAAAGGCTTGTAATGTGGCAATCAAAGAAAAAGTCATAAGCTCAAATGGGGTTACTAGTGATATTATTTATGCAATGGTAGGCTAGAAAGACTAAAGAGGTTTTTTTCACAAAGATAGCCCAAGGTCATCTCTCCAACCAACATAATCAAAATTAGCATTGAACGACTAACCGGGCAAGTTCTAGATGATAAAAGTAAACACAAGATTTATTCAACAAACACTCACACACATGGCATATGAACTAGTCAAGATGGATCAATTTCACTTTCCAAGCAAGAACAACTAGTGCAATATCTCATAATCCAAAGTCAACACACTAGTAGGTAAAGAGTCACAAAATGAGCCAAAAAGTTGTCACAAAGATCATTCTTTCCTATGCACCTTGCTTTTTAACTTTCACAACAATTTGGAGAGGTATTCACATTTCAATTTCACATGTAAGAGACTAACTCTATTCGTACCAAACAAGCCAAGAGTTTTCACATTTTTCCTCAAAGGAGAATAAAATAACAAGAGTGACTAATCCACAATATGTCAAAAGAACAAAATTTTCAAAAATTTTGAGCAAGTGTCAAAATATAATGCGCTACCGCGTGCCACCCCCAACTATAAACATTGCAGTGTCCTCGCTGCACATAATCAAAACAAAACATAAAAATAGAAAAGGAAAAAAGAAAAAAAAAAGAAATTTTTTTTTTTTTTTTTTTTTTTTTTTTTTTTTTTTTTGCTGGCATGACATGCGACCGAACATGCGATTCGCATGTATGACATGCGAGTCGCATGTGATGTCATCAGTTTTTTTTTTTTTTTTTTTTTTTTTTTTTTTTTTTTAGTCTCTGTCACCAGATGCGACGACACATGCGATTCGCATGTATGACATGCGAATCGCATGTTATGACACCAGAAAAAAATATTTCGCAGCTTTTACTGGTTTTGGGGGCTGTCCGGGTATCCGATTTGCTCAAAATAACTCCAAAAATTCTGAAATTTTGCAGATTAGTCAAAAACCATAGACTAAACTATTCTAAAAAAAATAAAATTTCAAAAACGACTTAAAATTTTCAAAACGATGGGTTGCCTCCCACCAAGCGCTTAAGTTAACGTCGCGGCACGACGGTTACCTTTACCACTTTTCCCTCCACTTGGAGGATATGAATTTGCGCCCCAACTTTGAATCAAGATCATGATGACGCTCATGGGGCGGTCGTAGAAAAATGTGGCCAACTTTCGGGTATCGCATTTTGCACTTCTTGGCCCTTAAGTGAGGCATGCCATTTTGTCTTCTTGGCATAGCAAACTTTAAAATGAAAACGCTTTCTTCTTCATCTCCAAAATTCTCCATTGGCTCGGTTAGTTCAACTTCCATATCATCAACCAAGCACAATGTCGAAAAATGGTTAGAATGTGGTCCAACGCGCTCAAATTCCAAATTTACATGAGTTTTGACATCCTCACCAAAAAATGAACTAGAGTCTTCAAAAACCATTTCATGAACTTTTCTATGCAACTCTAGTATCATTTCTTCAATCTCGGCATCATTCACTATTTTTGGGTTGGTAGGTTGGCAATTTACCATGAGCTCATGAAAATCAATCTTGACCTCTTCTTCATTGGAAACCAACTCAAAACTACTATCCATGACTATTTGATGTTGAGTATTGCATACCTCAACTTTTGCATTCAATTCGGTATTCAAGTCACGGATAGCAATTTCAAGTTCCTTCAACTCTTGACTTTGCTCAACATGGATTTTTAAAAAAATTTCCATCATCCTTGAAATGCCTTCACGATGATCTCCATAGGCTCCAAGTTGTTGAGCTTGAGTCATAAGCCAATCTTGGCTCACAACTTCCACTTTGTCAAGACTTTCTTCAAGTTGAGGGTCATTCAAAGCTTGTAGAAATTCACTCTTGGAGACATTCATGTTTTGGTCACTTTCTTGCCTACTTTCAACACCCTCAAGTTGTTGAGAATTATAAGTATGAACCAATGATTTCATTTGATCCTCCAAGATGTGAATAGCTTTGTCATTGCAATTAATTGCTTGCCTCAAGTCATCAAGTGGTTGCCTCAAGTCTTTAACCGCTAAGTCTTGTTTTTCAACTTTTTCAAGAATGGTCTCTAACATGAGCATTATCCTCTCATTTTGAGCATTTGAGGCTTCTTCCATTTCCTTATCCCTACTATCATCAAAATCAAAACTAGAATAGTCATAGTGGGGGTTCGGGGAAGGGAAGGACAAATAATCACAATTATCCCAATGACCATTTTGACCACCACATCTATCACATATACTCCACTCATAGGTTTGGGATTGTGCGCACAACCCGCCCCCGGAAGAATTCAAACAATTTTGCCATGAGTGTGGTCCTCCGCAATAAAGACAAGGGTCATCAAAGTATGCATAACTACCATCCGACCAATTATCATTATATGATGCCATTTTTTTTTTAAACTGAACAGTTTTTGCAAAAATCAAAAACTGGACAGTTTTTCAGAACTGGACAGTTTCTGCAGAAGCAAAAACTGGACAGTTTTTCAGAACTGGACAGTTTTGTAATTCTGCAAAACTGGTCAGTTTTTCAGAACTGGACAGTTTCTGCAGAAGCAAAAACTGGACAGTTTTTCAGAACTGGACAGTTTTGCAATTCTGCAAAACTGGTCAGTTTTTTTTTTTTTTTTTTTTTTTTTTTTTAAAGCAATGAAAGTTTGAACCAAAGCAAGTTAGCTTAAATCCCAAACTAACCTAAATACGCCAAATTGTTCCCCGGCAGCGGCGCCATTTTTGATAACGTCCAAATACACTCCTCAAAGAGAAAGTGTACACGGTCGTATGCAATATATTTACCCAACTATGAGTCGGGGTCGATCCCACAGGGAACAATGTGCTAGGCGATTAAGAAAATAAGGAATTTTTACTAACTAAGCTCTGCCAAACGATAAATGATATTTAGGTTTTTGAGAAATATTATAACTAATGCGGAAATGTAAACTAACCTAGAAAGCGAGTAAAATGATCAATGGCCACAAGTTTGGATACAAAGGAAATTACACTCAAGTAACGATCCAATGTATTTCACGATTTTACAACTAAGAACGGGTTTGTGTCAATAGATAATGATATCTAAAATCTCATTGAAAGTCTTCCAACCAAATCAATGAATTTCACTCTAAGCTTTTCCAAGCCTTAGAGTGTGATATTAGGCACAATCAATTTAACCTCAAGTAACTATCCTCTTCCGAGCTCAAGTTATTAGATGAGTTTAATGACCCAAATTCTTGTTAATTAATCTTTCCCAACCTAGATTTCCTTTTCCAAGCTCAATCTAAGTAAATGGGTGAGTCCTAGGGTTAGCTAATCCCTTTGGAAACATTCAAGAACGAGATTAATTAAATCAACAAAGACCCACTTCTATAGCAATAAGAATCATTCAATACATAAGCATAACAAGAGTTTCAAACCAAACTTTAATCAAGAATACTTTCATAAACGAGATTCAAGTCTAGAAATGAAATACTACACACTAAAATATTCAATACAAAACAAGGAGTTGAAGAAAGGTTTAAGAATTATCTCATTAAAGTGCTCCAATCTTCTCCTCCAATGGTGTAGGTGAAAACCCTAGCCTCCAAAACTTGCAAAATGACCAAAAGATGTGTTTTACAAACCCTAAAAGAGTAATTATATCATCCCAAAAACGGAAACAAAATCTGGGCAAAAATACCCTCGTGCACAACATGCTGCACAACATGCGGTTCGCATGTTCAACATGCTGCACCGCATGTTCAACATGCTGCACAGCATGTTGTTCGCATGTTCAACATGCTGCTTCGCATGTTCAACATGCTGCACCGCATGTTCAACATGCTGCACCGCATGTTCAACATGCTGCACGCATGTGTTGCTAGCATATGCTGCCAGAAAGTGCTTCTTGTTCAATTTTTGCTCCGTTTTGCTTCATTTTGCTCTCCGGACATCTTATCCTACAAAACAACATAAAAACACACAAAGTAACAACAAAAGTTCTTAAAGAGTCACAAAAATTTAAGGAATTAGCATCGAATATCGCGTAATTTCACGACTTATCACAACGCACGTATACTAAACCAGTCCACTACAAAAGACTAACATATTTATGTATAGTTTAAAATTCTTCAACTTTGAACTTCTTAATTTAGGTTTAAAGACATGCTCTGGTTGCAATTAAAATATCATGACATATATAACATCACAAATGTTAAAACTTCAGGAATTGTGCACTAATCCTTCGCGGGAATTACTATCCCCTAAGTGATGATACACAAAAAGTGTATTGCAATCTCTTTGTGCAAAAAAGTCGTTTAAATTTTGTTTTTAAAACCTTTTTTTTTTTTTTTGTTAAATGTGTAATTCCCTGCCTTTTCGTTTGATTTTCCCTCTTCTTTCTCTTTTTTTTTCTCTTTTATTTTCTCTCCTCCACTACTATCATCGCCGGCACCACCATCTTCTCCACCAATACCATAAGCCACCAATACATCCTCCATTACGAAAAATGAAAGAGAATCTTGAATTATAAGCCACTCTAATGATATTTGAGAACTCTCAGCCGGAGAAAATGAAATATTCCTGATATATATATATATATATATATATATATATATATTTGGTAAATAATGAAAATATGGTGAACATATGCTCGAGTATGCGAGCGTGTAGTAATAGTTAGCATTAAAAAAACTCAGGTAACCCTAGAATTTGTGTATCATTAAAAATAGTTATGCTAAATAATAGGCTATCAAATTTTTCGAGCAAACTGCCATTAATTGCAAAGTTGCCTATGCAAGACGAATTTGCTTATAAGTACTTGGTTTAATTAATTCTTATTCTCTTTAAAATTGAATTTTTATTTGAAAAGTTGGCGAAGACAGATGCTTTGATACAAAAACCTTGTTTGTTGTTGGAAAAAAATATCAAAGAGGATAAAAAGAACCGTGTGATTTATAATTCAATCAAAAGGATTTTAGAAAATATGGTTTCCGAATTTTTTTGTTAATTCACATGGGAAAATTATTTTGATTACAACTACTACTAGATGAATGTTTTGACGTAACACGCACATGCATCTCTAATCTGAGGTCAGTTTCCATTTTCTTGGGTTTTGTTTGTATGTTAAAAAGCTTCTTGTTTTATAAATACTCCTATTGATTAGATTGTAGTGAAATTTCCGTTTCCCTGAAGTGCATTAAAAAGATTGTATTGAACTTATTCTTTTGTCTTGGAAGAATTAGGTCCAATGGCATTAGGTTAAACTCCTGTTTATAGTTTCCCTTGCTTACCTAAGTTTAGGCAGAACAAACGCACGTAATTTAAACTAATGTAATTAAATTTTGTGAGTGAAGTTCAAACCCTCATCACCAGGGTGGGAACTTCCACCATTTGCCACTAGCACCTTGGGCCATTTGTTACTAGTCATTTATACGATTTCATATGTACATATATCTATACACCTTGTTTTCATCGAAACTTTTGAGTCACGTGATAGCCCTTTAGGCCTTAGTAGATCCGCCCCTGGTATTACCTTTCACTACTAAAAAACTGGCAAAATTGGACGGACAAAAAATCGACGGACTGCGTCGCTTTGAAAAATTGACGGAAAACCGGCGCAGTGCGTCGGTTTTGTGTATTTCTATTTTTTTTTAATTAAAAAACCGACGGACAACGTCGGTTTTTTCAGAAAAATTTTGAAATTATATTTCCGCCAATTGTTTTTTACAAAAACTGACGTCCCACGTCGGTTTTATTAAAAAAATAATTAATTTATTAAAAATATATTAAATAATTTATAATTCATTTTGTTTTGTAAAATATTAATAAACGAATTTTTTTTAAAGAAACCGACGGACTACGTCGGTTTTTAATTATTTTTTTTTGTCAAAGGCTGGTCAAAATTTTAAAAAACTTGACGGACCGCGTCGATTTTTCCGTTGGTTTTTTTTTAACAATATGAAAGAAACGGGTTTGGCATATCATTTGTCATCTTCCCCCCAAAAAAACCCCACTTCTCTCTAAAATAAAAGACCCTGACCCGCCGTCCACCCCCCTCTGCCCACGCCCACCACCTGCTGCTAGCCGCCGCCCACCCGCCGCTACCTGCGCAGCCCAACCCCACCTACCCCAGCCCCGTTTTTAACTTGTAATTTGAGGTAGTTTCTTTTAAATTAGGGCTTTTAAAATTCTTTCAATTTTAGTTTTATTTG
Organism: Lycium barbarum; assembly: GCF_019175385.1. Taxonomy (NCBI): domain Eukaryota; kingdom Viridiplantae; phylum Streptophyta; class Magnoliopsida; order Solanales; family Solanaceae; genus Lycium; species Lycium barbarum. Next base: position 66,070,392 of record NC_083348.1, on the reverse strand, counting down.
TAGATTTTAGGCCCAATGTTAGTCTATTTAGCTTTGTTAAACATCATTTGTAATGTTATTAATGTTGAATTTGTGAAAAAATGTAAACTATATTTGACTAGTTTACTTTTTTTTTTTTTGCTTGAGATTGTGCTATATTTTATGTTCATTGTCAATGTATTTGTGTTAGCTTAGTTATCATTGTTTGTAATATTATTGTTATACCCCATTTAAACGGGGTTAAAGTAGGAGTACAACATATTGGTGATTCCTATTTGTTTTATCTTAAGGAGACGCCACCTAATTAATTTAATGGTGAATTAGGGCACCTAATTTATTAACTAAGGTAAAGCCTAACTAAACCTCCGTTAATGGTCTGCTTAATTAGCGTGATTCTAGGTAAGGGTTCTAGATTATCCTAAAGGGAAGGGATTAGGCATCCTTTAGAATCCGTTAACTACGGTTACCGTCCAAACTTAGGTTAATTAATTAGGGCTAAAGACGCAAATATAACATTTAAATTTTAAGAAAAATGGCTTGTAAATGTTGCTAAGGTTTTAAAGGAAAATATAATAATGCTATTTAAAATAATACTTATAAATATTGCCAAGGCTTTAAATAAAAATGCTATTTAGAATAAGACTTGTATAAAATATAATAATTTGCATAAAAGGAGACTTCAAATGTCATTTAAAATAAACTTATAAATGTTGCTAAGGCTTTAAATAATAATGCTATTTAAAATAAGATTTGCATAAAATATAATAATTTGCATATAAGTAGAAGTTTTAAGAGAAGACTTAGCAAATTTGAACTTTGAATAAAATTATATTATATGAATATGGCAATGTAGAAAAATCTAGACTTATTTTTATAAATAGGATGCAAAAGGAAGTGATTTTTCTTTCTCTTTTTTATTAACTTTATTTAACTATATTTGGCTAAAATATGTATAATTGGATAAATCTTGACAAATTGTTTATAGCATATACTTAAGTTCATATTTGCGTATTAGTGACATTTTAATTTTCTAAGATAGTAATAATAAATCGTGATTCCTTTAGCTCAAAATATGTAGTCATGCTCTTTTGAAAATCAATTATTCTAATGAAAATAAATATTGTAGATACTATGAATAATTTAACAAAAAAGAAAGAGAGAATGAAATCTTAAATTAACTACCCATTACTAAAACTAAACTCCACTAATTTCACGAAGGCTCATCTAAATTAACAAAACAAAGTGTTAGTCATACAATATAAATTAAATGCACAAAAAATAAAATAGAGGAGCAAATAAGTTGCCAATTTTTAAGACTGCTATGATCATGCTACTGTTGGGCTTTGGCCCAGTAATCCGAAATTAAATGAATCGGCCCATTTAGGCTGATTGCTGCGGATCTGCTGCTGTTGTTCCTGTCTATTGGGCTTTGGCCCAGAATTTTTATGTTTTTTTCTATTTTTGCCGGGGACAGGGGCTGGACAGGAGAGAGGTCATGTTAGGCTTTTATCCCAACTCCGAATGCGGAAGAAGGACGAGTCTCTCGGACTCGTATGCGATGGTCATGCATAAAACGAAAGAAAAAGGGTTAGTATATAATAAAAGACTAAGGCCTAAATAAAGAAAACTAAGTGTACAGATTGAATTAGCACATAACACAATAATAGGACACTTAGAGAAAATGTTCAAGCCCAAATAAGCTAATAATAAAGAAACGACTGAAGCCCATGTGATCTATTTCATATCACTAAATAACTTAGGCCCAGTAGAGTCATATTCCATATCTTTGAACAGAGGCCCAGTGAATAGAGAAAGGAATTCCCAAAATCATCAACACTTAATAGTAGAACTAACTGTCTAGGATGATACCTTCAATATACGTTAGATATACCATCATATACATGTTAAGATAGATGTACAGAGTTGAATATACTCTGTGTATATGAGTATATACCTTTGATATACCACAAGAAAGTTAATCACACAAGAGAAGAAACAATAAAAAATAATCATGCTAATGCATTTAGACTCAGAGAATTCATATAGGCATCAGCAAACCAAATCAAAGCTAGGCAAATAATGTGCAGAATCAATATACATGACAAACAGGTCCTAAGATTCAACAGAACTGAAGCAGTTTAAGGTGCAAACATAAGGCATCAATTTCAGACCAAGAAAGAAGAAAATCCAAAGCATAAACATATATTCTGCTTCTTATTTTACATATTAGGAGGGTCCCATAGGACATGAATTCCCACGAGGGAACCCCAGCAACCTAGGATAGGGGAATTGGACTGAGTTAGCTAGAAACTCGAAGCCCTTTTCCCTTTTCCTTTGATCCTAGGTAAGTCACACTCATGTTCCTCCATACTAAGTGACACCTCTTTAACTACCTTAGTTTAAACCAAACTAGCACACTGACTCTAGATCATACTTAAGTTCACATTTCTACAATCAGTTTCTCATTCATCATGAACATATAAAAATGAAAACAAAACACTGAGTCACAAACATAACACAGACAGGCAGAGTAGCAGGCCTCAAAGTCATTTTGAAACAAGTAGTATATGATAGTGTTATGGCTATTGCAAACACAGACATACATCATAAATGATTGATTCCCAGGATACTTTTTAGGTAAGGGAGTAGACAGGTTTAAAGGGGGTTCACACAGCATGTATTCATCAAACTTGACCAAAATAGGACCTCAAACATGTATCATAAGTTTCCCAGAATACTAGATAGATTCACAGATGCTACAAGTTGCATTTAAAAATCCTTCTACACACATTCTGAGACTTTAGAATACCAAACCAATCGACCTAAACTCATATCATGGACTTCATAATTCGAAACAGAACCAATAAGGAACATACAAAAGTCTTGGTCACTCATTAAGCGAAGTGATAGGTCACAGACCAAAGCACAAATCCCATAGTTTGAAACAGGGTCATAAAAAGAGACACACAAAGGTTGTGGTCACTTTCAAATCAAACAAATGCCATTTTAGTCTTAGCAAAATCATTTTTCAATCTCATAGGCTTAAGGGTTCTACTTAACACTATGAAGACAGTATTGAACTCAAACGATACACCGTAGAAAAAATAATCATATTGTATCCAGATAGGGATCATAAGTGATTTTAAACTCAAACACTTGAACAAATATAGGCGTGCTTCAAATACTACATCAGTCTAACATGCTAATCTGATTTTAAAAAAAAAAAGTTAAGTGTACTAATCATACTGTCACATAGAGAAATTTAGGAATCTACTTATCATATATTTAGATCTCAGGTAGCAGACCAACATGAGTGAAGATTTAGCATAATCAAACAACAAGACAATCAGCCACAGGGAACTTAACTATATCAACATGCTTATCAGGATAAGAACCAAGATCAAACTGAACCGAACTAACACAACACGCTTAGTTAAAGCATATTAAGCTAAACTAACCTATCAGGCATATTTAACTAAAAATCAAACTGGACTAAGGCTAATATAAAAACATGTTTCACTACATTAAACTACTAAACATACTTATTTAAATAAATTAAACTAACTTAACACAGGAACATGCTTAACCACATAGGCTAACTAAATTAACACATAATCGTGCTTAACTAAGCTAAAATTAATATCAACACAGAGGCACAGATAATTTAAACTAAAAAAATGCAAGAAAAATAAAACGGACAGGGAAATTACTGACCTTCTTCAGGTGCAGCGAAGTGGGGTTTGAGCCTCCGATCCAACTCAAAACACCACCAAATTCGAACTTGCGTGTGCTCAGATTTGAACAAATACCAAGGGCAAAAACAAACAGAAAAGGATTTAGTGTTTTGAGACGATATCCATAAAATTAACAACTAATATTTTTAAAGGGGAATTTGAGCGGCTAGAGAACTCTTGTTTTAGGGATCCGATGGCGGCTAAAAAAAGACTTTAATTTTTAGGGAATTTCCGCGGCTAAAAGACCTCCCCTTCAATGACTCCCGAAACGATTATTTATAGGGATGAACTAGGGTTTTGCTAGGGTTTGACAACTGAAAATTGGGCGGGATTCTTAGTCGAAAATCTTTTCAAATCGAACGTTAGGGTTCTGTCGTCACTCAGAAAACCCAGAAGAAGAACACAACATTCATTAAGATTTGTACTCGAAAATCAATGGAACAGACAAAAGAGATGAATTTTTGAATTCACAAATGGCCAAACCCATTAAAACGATTTCAGATCAAAAAGAGACAAAGAAGGAAGACGACGACTTACCAACGGTTGAACACTGATGGGGGGGGGGGGGGGGTACAAACATTAATTTCTTTCCCACTCTGTGCTTTTCCATTTTGGTCGAAGAAGAGAGAGAGAAAGAGAGGGAAGAGGAGAGAGGAAAGGTGCATGTGCGGCACTGAAGAAAAGAGGAGATAACCCTAATGTTCATTATTGTTTAAGCGAGTCGGGTCGGGTCCAGGGCTGGTCGGGTCGGTGAATAAAATGTTGGGCTGGGTATTAAAATGGCCTCATACGGATTGGGCTGATGAATTAAAATATGGGCTGAATGAAAGAAATAGTTTGGCTTCTAAATTTAAATAAAAGACCTATTTTAATTAATTATATATTAACGTGTGTCAAAATATTATTTAATATAAACGCATATATTTATTAGTGCTCGGATAAAAATAAAATTATATGACGTCGTATTAGTCGTGAGATAATATCAGTAAATAAACGCTATTATTTAACTGCGCAAAATAAATGTGATGCGTATGCATAAGGTGGTAAAAAATGCTGAAATGATTATAATGCAAATTATGATAATACTGGTAATAATAATAATAATAATAACAAAATAATAATAATAATAATAATAATAGTGATAATAATAATAATGATAAACATAATAACAACTAGTGACTGCAATAGAATAATGAAACGCCGGTATTAATAAAAGCTAAAATCATAGTAAAGTATAAATAATTATTTTTTAAAGTTGCCAAAAATACTAGAAACGTAAATAGATATTTCGGAGGAAAGGTGAGACAAAATTGGGTGTCAACAATTATTGATGTTGAATTAGTGCAAAAATGTATACTTTATTTGACTAGTTTTTTTTTTTTTTTTTTTGGATTGTGCTTTTTGTTAGAATCCATAAGTTAGTAGAACTTTTATTGAGCATTCAAAATTAGAATTGGTTGAGATTGTACTTTTCAAAGTTAGAATTGTTAAGTTATAGTATTTCTATAATCTCAAAACTAAAGTGTAGACTTTATTTGACTAGATTTACTTTTCCATTTTTGGAATTGGTTGGGATTGTGCTTTTCAAAGTTATATTAAAGTTAGAATCCATAGGTTATTAAAGTTAGAATTGTTATTGAGAATTCAAAGTTAGAATTGGTTAGGATTGTGCTTTTCAAGGTTAGAATGTTAAGTTATAATATTTCTATAACCTCAAAACTAAAATGTAGATTTTATTTGGCTAGATTTACTTTTCAATTTTTAGAATTGGTTGGGATTGTGCTTTTCAAAGTTATATTGAAGTTATAATCCATAAGTTAGAATTGTTATTGAGAATTGAAAGTTAGAATTGGTTGGTGTTGTGCTTTCTTAAATTATTGTTAAATTTGTGAAAAAATGTAAACTTTATTTGACTAGTTTACTTTTCATATATATATATATATATATATATATATATATATATATATATATATATATATATATATATATATATATATATATATATGAAAAGTAAACTAGTCAAATAAAGTTGACTAGTTTTATGCTCATTGTCAATGTATTTGTGTTAGCTTAGTTAGAATTGGTTGGGATTGTGCTTTTTCAAGTTATATTAAAGTTAGAATCCATAAGTTATTAAAGTTAGAATTGTTATTGAGAATTCAAAGTTAGAATTGGCTGTGATTGTGCTTTTCAAAGTTAGAATTGTTAAGTCATAATATTTCTATAACCTCTAAACTAAAGCGTAGATTTTATTTGACTAGATTTACTTTTCGATTTTTAGAAATAAAGTTAGAATCCATAAGTTATTAAAGTTAGAATTGTTATTCAGAATTCAAAGTTAGAATTGGTTTGGATTGTGCTTTTACAAGTTATATTAAAGTTAGAATCCGTAATTTATTAAAGTTAGATTTGTTATTGAGAATTCAAAGTTAGAATTGGTTAGGATTGTGCTTTTAAAAGTTATATTAAAGTTAGAATCCATAAGTTATTAAAGTTAGAATTGGTTGGGATTGTATTTTCTTAAGTTATATTTTAAGTTAGAATTCTTAAGTTAAAATATATTTCTATAACCTCAATAATTTGTGGGTATATTTTTGTAGATGGATCGTATGTGGATGTATAATACAAATAATAGTGATCGTGTGGGTGTACACGATGAATTTGTTGACAAGTTTACACACATGCAATGTCACTTCACCCTTTTCAAAATGAAGGGCTAATTAGGTGTGCTTGTTCTCGTTCCGGTGTAAAAGGTATTTTGAAACCGGAAGCGGTTAGGGTTCATTTATATAGTCGTGTGGCTTATGTTTTAGTTTGGATTTCATAATGGATTTATGTTTTATGCTTTGTGGACTTATGTTAAAACTATGTAGAACTAGTTAATGGTACTTTTGGTTGGACATTTAAATATTTTTGAACTTTGAAGGTCTATTTAGATCGTATTTAATGTGTTTAGATAGTGTTTGATGTGTTTGATTGTTACTTAGGGTGATTTTATGTGTTGCAGCTCTTTTAGAATTGATTTGGAGCATTTTAATGCTAGTTTTGAGCAGCTTTTGGTACTGGTTTTTGAGCAGATGTGGCTGCAGAAAATGCAGCAATTGCATGCAGGAAATTTTCTAAAAAACCGACTCAGTCCGTCGGTTTTCTGGAAATTAATTCTTAAAATTTTTGAGAAAACCGACGCACAGTGTCGGTTTTTTATTTAAAATAAAAAAATTAAATAAAAAACCGACGCACTGCGTCGGTTTTTTCATAAAATTTATATTTTTTTTTATTTAAGATAAAAAATCTGAAATTAAAAAAATTGACTCAGTCCGTCGGTTTTTTAAATTTTTTTAAAATTATTAGATAAAGATTGACGGACCACGTAAGCGACACAGTCCGTCGCAAAAAACCGAGGCTATGTAAACCGATGGACCGTAAAGGGTCGGTTTCCCATCGATATCATTGAAAAAACCGATGCGGTCCGTCGGTTTTTGACAGTTTTTTAGTAGTGTTTACTGTTCCACCTAATTTGATATTGTCTCAAGTAATACTCCTTTCGCCTTATTTTACGTGATATTATTTGATCGGATACAAAATTATAAAAGGAGATTATTTTTTTTGTTGAAAATTTATAATCTAAAACAAATCATAATTTTTTTTGTGTGACTATAAATCATCTCTTTAAAGATAAAATGAGAAATTCAAATCAAATTACATATTTTTAAATATAAAAAATATTAACTTTTTTGGACATAAAATACATTATATTAAGGGCAAAGAGTATAAAAGATTTATGTCAGTTGATTAACAACATAAATTTTATTTATTATAGTATGTCTCTTATCACTTTTACTGGATTATAATTAACACTTGTCATTAATATTTAAATCTAATTACCTCATATGAGTAATATAATTGTAAGAATAATATTTACCCTACCGTTACATTGAACCGAGACTCGTTGCCAATTATAAGGCTCACTGGAGCTCAGATCAGTGGAGCTAAATCAGAGCTGCAAATGATGGATATTATCAAGAAGACTCAGCAATTTAGGGATAGATACAAGGGAAAAGACATAGATTCACCCTTAAACTATACCGCAAAAGTCATTTTCACACTTGAACTTCAATGGTGACCTATTACACACCTAAACATTTTAAAAGTGAATTTATTTACCCCCGAGAGCTGATGTGGCATAAAATATAAAATAATTTTAAAATGAGCGCGTTTTATTAAAATTAATTCATTTTTCCATTTTTTTAATACCAAATTCATATTTTTTAATCCCACCCTCCATCCCATGCCCGCCCCCGCCCCCGCCCCCACACAGATCCCATTTCTTCTTCAATTTTCTGCCACTGCTTCCCCCTTCTCCTCCTCCTCCTCCTCCCCCTCCCCTATCTTCACGCCCCCTGCCCCTTTCCTCCATTTTTTCATCACATTGTTTAATTTCTTCACTGCAACTTTTCAACTAATTCTTGATAAACCCAACTTGGAAAATTGCTTCCCATGGCGGAACCGAAGGAACATCTCTCATATGCCATATCTGCTATGCACCGTTTTATTACTGCTATTAGTATATCATAAGAGCAATTAATTGTTACTTTCTAATTTCATTATCAAAAAAAAAAAAAACACAATCTAATGGAATTTGCAGAGATTTAGTAGTAACCTAGGTTTCATGGCTACAAAATTCCAAGTTTAAATGGCTCCAAAATTTGAACCTTTTCTTGTACTATTTTGATTATTTTTTTTCAAGAAAGGAAGAGAATAGACAAAAATACTTCTGGGTTTGTTCAATTTTGGTGAAATGGAGAAAAAGAAGACGAAGGATTTTGGGGGTGGCGTTGGAGGAGAAGAGGGCGTGGTGGTGGTGGTGGAATGGAGGTAGAGGAAATGAAGATGAAAAAGAAGGGGTTGGGGGGGGGGGGGGGGGGGGGGGGGGGGGCTGTGCTAATGGAGATGAAGTGAAAAGGGAAATTTTTTTTAAAAAACTTCATCTCCATGGGAGATGAAGTGAAGAAACACGAGGAAGGCACAGTGAAGAAGACACAGTGAAAAGGGAAAAAGTTTTTAAAAAAGTGGGGCCCACAAATAAATAAGTAAGGGAAAAAAGCAAATAACGTGTCGCGCGCGTGTGGAGCACCTCCACACATGAGACTGGTTAAATGTCCGTCGGGGGGTAATAATATCACTTTTTTATATGTTAGGTGTGTAATAGGTCACCTGCATAGTTTGAGTGTGAACTCGATATTTTGGGTATAGTTTAAGTGTCATTTGATGTATTTTGCCTAGATACAAAGATATATTTCTTTTTTTAGCTTTTTATCGCTTTATGCATTTTACTTTGTTGTTGGACCCTTTGATTTTTTGATGAAAGAAAAATAAACCCTTGGGGTCTTAATTAAAAAAAACTAATAATAATAGGGGTTGCGGTCAGATGAATAAGATTCCTTCGTTCTTAATCAGAGATCTAAGGTTCGAATTCTAAATATTGAAAAAATCATTTTAGGGATCGACTCTACCTTAAATAGATTTTACGCGGAACGAATACGAATTAATCGAGCTCCAATGCTAGTAGCAAACACCGAGTGAAAAAAAATTTAGACTATTCAAGATTTCCAATCCCAAAATTCTAGAACCTTCCGCACACAACCACCCAATACACTAATACAGCCTATAAAAGAAAGACGATCGTTCATAAAAAAATTCTTAGCTTCCCCCTCTCATCAACGTACAGTTAGCTATAGCCTACAACCTACATATCTTCGAATGGCTACATTAGCTACAGATATGGAGATGTCATCGGAGTTACCGTTGTTCTCTCTCGAACTCAAAGGGCTAACCCCAACTGAAGCCAGATCAAGAATTCTCCCTTATGTACTTCTATTCGCTACTGATTTACCAGTGCTAGAACATCCACACAATGTTGTGGTGCTGGTGGACTCATCCAACAGAACAATCACCTTTGTCGAAGGTGACCCAGATGCTATTTCCTTGAGTAAGGGTCTTTGCCTGCATCAAAAGCTTCAATAGAAGCTATGTCGGTGGTTAAGGTTTTAGATGAAGGGACTGATTGTTCTATTTGTTTGCCAGATTTTGAAGTCGGTGGAGAAGCTACGGAGATGCCTTGTGAACATCGTTTTCATTCGAGTTGTATTGACACGTGGTTGGGGATTGCCCGATTTGTAGGTAAAAATGCCAGTGGATGAAGAGGGGGAGAACGAAGAGGGAAAAAATGGTGGTGATGGTGGTGGTAATGCGATGGGGGGAGAATGAGTCACGTTTGTGTTCCATGTTATCCTTATACGAGATAGAGAATCTGAGAACGTGTTGATAGCAGTGAGAGAGGGTGTCAGAGATAGCGATCAATCCGAAGCTCATGTCAGAGATCAATCAAAATCTTATGTGAGCTATGACGATCAATCCGAAGCTCATGTCAGATATCGAGATCAATCTGAAGCTCGATATGGCAATCAATCTGTAACTCAAGATATGTCCATTGACAACAATTAATTTTCTTATTTATTTTTCTTCTTCTAATTTTGGATTAGAAGAAGGTATCCATAAGATAGTAAGGTATCCATAACAGGTTCACTATAAAAAAGAACCAATAATGATATTGACCAAAAATAATTAAAAAAAAGACAGTGTGATTTAGTGCGGATTGTGCGCTATAAAGGATGCAATTTGGTTAAGACCTCATAAATATTGACGGGGTAGAAGGTGTAAGGCCAAATAAACTCCATTGATACTAGGATGGCAACGATGCAGGTGCGGTGCGGTTTCTGTCTTAACCCGCAACATTACAACCTGCCTCGACCTACATCGCGTAGCTTCTTCAACCGCGTTAACTGGTCCTGCAACCACACTGATGCAAGCCCAACTCTATCGAGCTTCTTGAAGATGGAGCCTTTGAAGATTATGGGAGGTCAATATAGGACGATATTCAAGATATGGGAGATAGCTTGGATAGAAGGCTTCAAGATGATGACATTCAAGATATGGAAGATAGCTTGGGAGGCTGTTTGTGAAAAGAGGCTATTTGGAGAAGGAGTCTATGCATCCAAAAGAGGCTAATACTTAAATGCAAGACTTTTTCAAGTTTCATTTCCAAGGGAGACATCCAAACAAGGCCCTTACTTCATTAAGGGTATAATTGTAATAGAGCTAGTTGTCTTCCTTATTTTCTTAGTATAAACAGTAAACTAAACATTTCAGTACTTAGTTTTTGATGAATTATGAATATTTTGAGTGTTTTATGATTATCTCTAGAGAGAGAAACTTGTGAGAGGCCTTTGGTAGGCTCTTGTTGAATCTTGTATTGTTGAGAGGTTGGTTGCTTGGGAATTCAATTCCCTTGAGGTCAACTTAAAAATTTGGTGTTTCTTTTGATGATAATTTAGAGGTCTTAGTTTTATATAACTTTAGTTGCTAAATTGAATCTTAAGTTGTGTCAAATTATCTATATTTTCTTTTCCTTTTGTTTGTCTTCTTAATTTCTCGTTTCCGCGTATCCGTTCTTGTATCAATTGGTATCAGAGCTTAGTTTAGGTTTGTTCCATCAAATCTAGTCTTGGGTTTTGATTAAAAAAATAGAAATTCATAAAAAAAATCTCGAATTTTCTTGTTGATTTTGTTGAATCTAGTGTTAGATTAGAGTTTATTAGTGTTTCTAGAGTCCAAATCTTCCATTTCGAGCTATTTGGAGTTGGGTTTGTGTTCCACCATTGTTGAGCTTCAAAGCTTCAACAACAAGGTTGGTGGGTTTGAAGAAGGAGAAGAATTGAAGGTTCAAGTTGATTGAGGTTTGTTCTCTAGTGGATAAGGACTCTAAATCCGAAATTTGGAGGTAATTGACCAAGGATTTAAGGATCTACCATTTTTGGTATTTGAAGTTTTGAAGAACTCAAGAACTTGAAACGTTAGTCTTGTGATTCGGTTGAAATTGAAGGTTGAAACTTATTGGGTTTTGTTCTCTACATCAAAGAGAACTTAAATCCGAAATTTGAGCTAATTTGGAGTTGGTTTGAGGGTAGTTGAATTTTTGAATTGTTCTTGTGTTCTTGAAGACCTTCAAATCTTCATAAGGAAGAAGACTCTCCAAAGGGTCATTTGATCCAAAAGTTGTCAAATAAAGTTGTGAAAAGTGTTTGTGGGCCCAAGTAAGTAAAAAAAAAAATCAGAAATACTTAGTCTAATTTTCTGATTTTTCAAAAAAAATAAGGTGCCACGTCAGCTGCCACATCAGCGGTCCGACGCGACGGGGGCGTGGGGCCCAAATTCAGAGAGTGGATTTTTCTAAGTGTTGGCATATTTTGGTCCAACTTTGAGGGGCCATATATTTGTGTGTATAAGGAGTTACGGAACCCATAATATATGTAAATTCAAGTTCAGAGAGTCTACTTTCCGAATCAACAAGTTGTTCATCAATAAGAGGTCTGCAGAAAAGGTTATGGCCGTTATAAAAACATGATGCAAGCAGTTCCGAATTTTCTAAGTGTTGGCCAAAAACTTCCCAAATTTTTCTAAGTGTTTGGCCAAGGTTTGTTCACTTCTTCTTCTCATTCCTTTGATTCTCCTAGCTAATTAACAACTAGTAATTGATCTTTACTTGGTTGTTAATTAGTTCTTGAGTCCTTTCTTTCAAGCCAATTCTTTTCGTTCTTTTCTCGTTTTACAACTTCATCGTTAATTTCTTGATTCAAGTGTGTTTGTTTTAATTGAGCCATCCTTTTTTTTTTCTTCGAGTCTAACAAGAATCCATTCCGATATCGAGTAGTAATTGTGTACCTTGCAAGCAACCGAATCCAATCGAGAATCAACATCGGCTGATCCAATTAAGTGGTAAAAGGCAAGAGTGTGTGAGTTCATTTGAGTGGTGCTAGTGTCACAACCCAACTGGAGGGCCGCGACGGGCACCCGGTGCTAGCCCACCCGGGCACCTCTTAACATACCTTTACATTTACATCTAGGTGAGCCACATATAAAATCATACATTTCTATTTATCAATCATATTAATCCCATTGGACAACAACACCTTTATATCAACATTAGCAACTGTGCCCATATCAATGTACATAAGCCGACGAGGCTAACAGAATAATACCCAAAATACAGGCCGACAAGGCCAAACACATCTAACCATATACACATGTCTACGAGCCTCTAAGGAGAGTATGTCATATCATATAGGTGGGACAGGACCCCGCTATGCCCATAAATATATACGCAAAAGAATCCATACCAAAAGCTATAGCTCCGAATGAAGTGGAGCTCCGCTATGTAGTCCCTGAGAAATATAGCTATGGATCAAGCCTGTCTCCCTGGCCACCTGCGGGCATGACATATACATAATAGCTCATAAGCATCTTTACTATTATCATCACTATCATCATCGTCATCATTATCGTCATCGTTATCACTATCGTCGTTCATTACATCTATCCTTATAGGATTATTCGTCATATGAGGAATTTAGTACAATCGTAATACATATCAAGAATCATGAGCTTAATAGCTCTGAAGATAGAATCATTTGGAGGACATCATAGACTTATAGAAGATTTAGATGATTGGCCAAAGAACCATGCCTTATGAAAGAAGGGTTAGCCTTACATACCTTTCCGTTCAACTATTTTATCACTTGCACGTTCTCCTCCAATGCTCACGTTTCTACCTTCATTAGAGTTATACTATCATTAGAAAATCGATAGCTAGTATACATGACTAAGGCTAGAGAAAATTGGACAGCATCTCCTTTATTTATACGACATTCCTCCATATCGTAAATCAACTCTCAAACGTCAATAATACGTTCACAATATCATAACAATAGTCTTTATTCATGCACATTATCTATATTTCTCAATTCACTTCCAATCACCCATATCCATGGTCATAACACACGACTACATTCATTCATATACATCGCCTATCCCATGTTCTTAACATCATTTATAACATATCCATATCACAACACATCAAGAATCATGACTCAATTCAAGCTATTACTCAAAATGGCACTATTTCCACATTCATGACCCATTTTTCTATATCCTTCTATAATCCAAGTGTTTCAACTTTCAAATACCTTAAAAAACATTGAAATACCATAAATCGTACCTTAGATGTTGTAGGAACAAGCTTTGGGTGGAAATACTTCACTTGAGCCAAAACCCTACTTCATCTCCAATGAGATTCTTGACTTGGATGATCTTTAATGGGTTTCTTACACTTGATTCACTTAGTTTATGTTGTTGATCACTAATATCTCTTGAATCTTGTGGAAGAAATGTAGAGAGATGTTTTAGAGAGAAGGGGTGTGATAGGGAAATGAAATGAAATGAAACTTGGATCCCTTATTAAATACACCAAACTCTGTCCCGACCAGTTCTACGGACCAACATACGGTCCGTATAAATTATACTGACCGTATGTCTGGCCGTAGATTTGGTCCAGAGAGGGGTTCCAATCTGGGTTGAATGTACGGTTCAACATACAGTCCGTATGTTTTATACGACCAGTATGTTTGGCCGTATAATCCCTAGTTTCCTGAAGTTCGTTTTCGTCGACTCGTTTGATCTCCAATCCTTATGGAACCTTCTTAACACTTGTCTATCACCTCATTAACAATCTAAGGGACGTTATAACTCTTCTCCAAATCATTGTTAAATCCTCGTTAACTCGTTACTCGCAATTCCCTTTTGATACCTATCGCATGTCTTGCCTTCTCTTGGCAAACTTTCTCCCCCTATCTCGAACATCTTTGAAATCTTAATTAGGGTCATCAAATGTCATTCCTTACTTATCGAAATACAGTATACTTCGTGCTCTTTGTTAGTCTATTCACTTGTGCATCAACGAAAAATTTTCCGAGGTGTAACATTCTCCCCCCCCCCCCCCCCCCTTAAGAACATTCGTCCTCGAATGTTAAGTCCTCGAGGATTTTATAAACATTTCGCCAGAGTTTCCCCTGTAATGTGGCACTACCATCCAGTCACAACAACCCATAATAACAATGCCTCACAGGGCCACAACATAATAGCAATGGAATTTGGCCACACACGACCTAAAAGCATAAAAAGGAAAACATGCATACCTTATGATCTTGATGTCTCATCTTGGATTTCTTCTAAGGGATGAAATAAATGCGGGTACTTGGATCTCATAATTTCTTCCGCTTCCCATGTCATTTCTTCTTGTTTGTTGTTTCTCCATAAAACCTTAACTGAGGTCACCTCTTTGTTTCTAAGCCTCCGTACCTGCCTATCTAGTATGGCTATGGGTACCTCTTCATAAGTCAACTTCTCTGTCACTTGAACATCATTTACTGGCACGATCCTAGTAGGATCTCCAACACATTTAAGAAGCATCGAGACATGGAAAACTGGGTGAACTGACTCTAAATCAGGAGGTAGATCTAACTCATAAGCCACTTTGCCTACTTTGCGCACAATCTCATAAGGCCCAATGTATCGGGGACTAAGTTTTCCCTTTTTGCCAAATCTCATTACACCCTTCATTGGTGACACTTTCAAGAATACCCAATCCTTCACTTGGAACTCTAAGTTCCTTCGACGATTATCCGCATAGGACGTTTGACGACTTTGAGCTGCTAGTAACCGGTCTTGTATGAGCTTGACTTTCTTTATGGCTTGCTGGACCAAGTCTGGCCCTATCAATTTAGTCTCTCCTACCTCGAACCACCCAATTGGGGATCTACACTTTCGCCCATATAAAGCCTCATACGGTGCCATTTGAATGCTAGAATGATAACTATTGTTATAAGCAAATTCAATGAGTGGCAAGTGATCATCCCAATTACCTCCAAAATCTATCATACATGTCCGTAACATATCCTCAAGAGTCTGAATGGTGCGTTCAGCTTGTCCATCAGTCTGCGGATGAAATGTCGTGCTAAGGCTCACTTGGGTCCCTAAATCCTCTTGGAAGGACTTCCAAAAATAGTTGTAAACTGAGTCCCTCTATCAGAGATAATAGATGCTGAGACACCATGGAGTCGCACTATCTCTTTAACATAAAGCTTTGCATAATCTTCCGCCACATACGTCGTTCTGACTGGTAAGAAATGAGCTGACTTCGTGAGTCTGTCCACAATCACCCATATAGAATCATACTTACGTCGAGAACGGGGTAAGCCTGTAATGAAGTCCATGTTAATTACTTCCCACTTCCAAGTTGGAATTTCTATAGCTTGCAACAATCCACCCAGCTTTTGGTGCTCGATTTTCACTTGTTGACAGTTGGGACATTGAGCTACGAATTCCGCTATATCTTTCTTCATCCCATTCCACCAATATATAAACTTAAGATCATGGTACATTTTCGTTGCTCCGTGGTGGACAGAATAACGGGAACAATAAGCTTCTCTTAACATTTGGTGGCGTAAACCTGCCACGTTAGGAACACATAATATGCCTCGGCATCGGAGAACTCCGTCTCCTGCAAGCTCAAATGATGACTCCTCCTTCTGAGGAAGTGTATCTCTGTAATGCATTAGCATGGAATCTTCGTATTGTCGCTCTTTCACTTCCGCTACTAGCGACGAGACTGCTGAATTCTGAATGCTAGTTCCCCTGGTATCTGAGTCCACTACTCTAACTCCTAGGCTAGCTAACTGCTGGAGCTCACGAGTCATTTCTCTCTTCTCTGGTCGTACATCATACAAACTTCCCATAGATCTACGGCTAAGAGCATCAGCCACAACATTTGCCTTTCCGGGGTGATATAGGATATCAACATCATAATCCTTTAACAATTCCAACCATCGTCGTTGCCGCAAATTCAACTCTTTCTACTTGAAGATATACTGAAGACTCTTATGATCTGTATAAATATCCACATGGACACCATATAAATAATGTCTCCACATCATTAATGCATGAACCACTGTAGCCAATTCTAGATCATGGGTTGGATAATTTTTCTCATGTTTTCGTAATTTCCTTGAAGCATACGCAATCACCTTACCATGTTGCATCAACACACAACCAAGCCCAATGCCTGAAGCATCGCAATAAATAACATAACCTTCCAATCCCTCTGGAAGTGTCAGGACTGGGGCAGAAGTTAATCTATCTTTTAACTCTTGGAAACTACGTTCACAAGCATCTGTCCATTGAAACTTAGTTGATTTCTGGGTCAGCTTTGTGAGTGGTGAGAAATAGAAGAAAAACCTTCAACAAATATCCTGTAATAACATGCTAAGCCCAGAAAGCTACGAACCTCCATACGAGTTGTGGGCCTTGGCCAAGTCTTCACGTTCTCAATCTTTTGGCTATCTACCCGAATACCATCGGCTGCAACAATGTGCCCCAGAAATGTCACTGAGTTCAACTAAAACTCACACTTAGAAAATTTTGCAAACAACTCTCGAGTTTGAAGAACTCTAAAGACAGTACGCAAATGATCCGCATGTTTTTCCTCGGATCTAGAGTACACCAAGATATCGACGATGAATACAATCACAAACAGATCTAGGAAGGGCCTGAACACATTGTTCATCAAATCAATAAATACTGCCGGTGCATTAGTTAGCCCAAATGACATTACTCGGAACTCAAAATGGACATACCTTGTTCTGAAGGCTGTCTTAGGGATATCTTTCTCCCTAACTCTCACTTGGTGATACCCGGACCTTAAATCTATCTTTGAAAACTATTTGGCACCTTGTAATTGGTTAAATAAGTCATCAATCCTCGGAAGAGGATATTTGTTCTTAATCGTCACCTTGTTCAATTGCCGATAGTCAATCCACATTCTCAAGGAGCCATCTTTATTTTGGACAAACAATACGGGTGCTCCCCATGGGGATGAACTAGGCCTAATAAAGCCTTTCTCAAGCAGGTCTTTCAATTGCTCCTTCAATTCTTTCCATTCTGTGGGAGCCATTCTATAAGGAGGAATAGATATAGGCTTAGTGTCTGGCAACACATCAATACCAAAATCAATCTCCCGCTCAGGAGGGAGGCCTGGAAGCTCTTCCAGGAACACATCCGGAAATTCATTCACCACGGGAACTGACTGAAGAGTTGGCGATTCAGCTTCTACATCTTGAACCCGAACTAGATGATAAATACATCCTTTCATGATCATTTTTCTTGCCTTTACATAGGAAATAAACCTATCTTTTGGTGACGCAGTATTCCCTTTCCATTCTAAAACTGGTTACCCGAAAATTGGAAACGAACCATTTTCATTCTACAATCAACATTGGCATAGCAAGAAGCCAACCAATCCATGCCCATAATAACATCAAAGTCTACCATTTTTAACTCATGCAATTCAATCATAGTACGACGATCACAAACCACAACTATACAGTTTCTATATACTCGGCTAGCTATTACCGATTCACCAACGGGTGAAGACATCTCAAAAGGTGTGATCGACTCCGGTTCGACTCTAAACCGACCCGCAATATACGGAGTGACATATGAAAATGTGGAGCCCGGATCTATCAAAGCATATACATCATGAGAAAATACTGATAATATACCTGTGACCACATCAGGAGAAGACTCGAGATCTTGGCGTCCAGCCAAAGCATAAATGCGGTGTTGAGGACCGCTAGAACTGAGGACTCTCCCTCTGCCTCTACCATGGCCGACTGGCGCATGTGAACCTAGCCCCATAGGGCGTACGTATAGATGATGAAGATCTGGCTACCGACCCTGAAGGCTGGGTCCAACCTTTACCATAAACTGAGGGGCAATCACGCATAATATGGCATGGTCGACCACATGAATAGCAAACCTCCGAACCCAATCGGCATGGACCCCAATGCAACTTCCCACACTGGGAACATCGTGTTACGGGTGGCCTCGCCTGACCCGAATCACCTCTGAACTGAGATCCCGAAAAGCCCTGACTCGGCCCGGAATGAGTGGATCTATCAAATCTCTGGACTGAAAACCGTGGAGGCGCACTAGTCATAGAATGGCCTGAATGCCTAGAAAACTATTGTATGTGCCCGCCTCTATACTCACTCATCGGACCCGAAGATCTAGCCCTCTTATTATGTCTTCTATCATGCTCACGCTCATTTCTTTGTTGTTGTAGGCTTTCTTCTAAATTTTGAGCATGGGCTCTAATGCGTGAAATATCCATAGTGTCCTGAAAGAACGTAGTCAAGCACCTATCCATCAAATGTGCCCTAGGCCTTTCACAAATCGGTGCACTCAGTCACCCATATCCGCTACCATGGCCGAAGCATACCTAGCCAAAGAATTGAAGCGGAGACTATACTCTAAAGCACTCATGCTACCTTGCTTCAAATTCAAGAATTTATCGGCCCTAGCTCGCCAAACTTCTGGAGGCATATAATGTCGGAGGAAAGCATCAACAAATTCTTGTCACACCGGGGGAGGTGCATTGGCTCCCCACGAAGCCATCCAAACCGTGTACCAATGGATCGAGACATCCCTCAATCTATAGGATGGTAACTCCACCGATTCGGTGTCCGAAACTTGTATCAACCGAAGTGTCCTCAACATTCCATCAATAAAATTCTGAGGGTCCTCATCCGGCTTTGATCCAAAGAATTCCGGAGGGTTCAAGCTAATGAATTCACGGGCCCTTGCACTAACAGCCCTATCACCTTGACCTGTACTTTGCCGCTGAGTCTGGGCAGCAACCAATTGAGAAGCAAATGAATGGCCTCTTTTACATCTTGGCCTGAAGCATCCGGGGGACGAACCGGAGGTGCTGGAGCTGGAGCTGAGGCTCCCTCACTCTCCTCAGAAATAGGCACTGTTTGGGAGGACTGAGATTGAGCCGCATTCTGGAACTCACTTTCCTCTACAACTGTTGGCGGTGCTCTTTCAGCGCGCTTTTCTGCCACTATCTTGCCCTTTTGGGCTGCCGTAGCCTTTCTCTTTACAGGCATCTCTGAAATACACAATACACGGTTAAAGAGAAGGAAGTTCTTATATGATAGCTCTATCGCACGATGTTATGAAAAAAGAAGGTCAATCATTCCTAAAATGCCTGCAGCCTCTTGTTTATAAGTGTGGCGCGCAACACACCCATAACCAAGACTCTACTGGACACGGCTCGTAGACACACCCTAGGACAGAACTGCTCTGATACCACTTTTGTCATGACCCAACCGGAGGGCCGCGACGGGCACCCGGTGCTAGCCCACCCGGGCACCTCTTAACATACCTTTACATTTAAATCTAGGTGAGCCACATATAAAATCAAACATTTCTATTTATCAATCATACTAATCCCATTGGACAACAACACCTTTATATCAACATTAGCAACTGTGCCCATATCAATGTACATAAGCCGACAAGGCTAACAGAATGATACCCAAAATACAAGCCGACAAGGCCAAACACATCTAACCATATACACATGTCTACGAGCCTCTAAGGAGAGTATGTCATATCATGTAGGCGGGACAGGACCCAGCTATGCCCATAAATATGTACGCAAAAGAATCAATACCAAAAGCTATAGCTCCGAATGAAGTGGAGCTCCGCTATGTAGTCCCTGAGAAATATAGCTATGGATCAAGCCCGTCTCCCTGGCCACCTGCGGGCATGACGCAACGTCCACAAACAAAAGGACGTCAGTACGAAGAATGTACTGAGTATGTAAAGCATGATCAATATCAATATAGAAGCATAATAAGCAACATGATAAACAGCATAAGATGGGAGATAGTAGAATCATCGTCATAAGAACTTACTTGCTTTTCATAGGGACTTTCCATTCCTAATGCGAGGTTGTGTACATACATCCGTATTCGTATCCGTACTCATTTACATTTCGTATCCATAATCGTATTCATATACATATTCTTATTCATATTCGTATTCATACTCATATCTATATCATATACATATCCATAGCATATACATAACATTTACAAAGCATGCCCGACCACGAAGGTTCGGTGTTTCACGTACCCGACCATGGCTAGGCTCGTTTATCATACATACTTGGCTAACCAAAGCTTCAGGGTTGCACATACCTGGCCCTACCAAGGCTTCAGGGTTATCCGTACCCAACTGCAGAGGTGCGCATGCGTTACATAAATATACACATATTCTACCCGGCCTATAAGCTCGGGGTTTCTGTAGTAGGCATACATAGGTACATATACATAATAGCTCATAAGCATCTTTACTATTATCATCACTATCATCATCGTCATCGTTATCATCATCGCTATTATCATCGTTATCATTATCGTCGTTCACTACATCTATCCTTATAGGATTATTTGTCATATGAGGAATTTAGTACAATCGTAATACATATCAAGAATCATGAGCTTAATAGCTCTGAAGATAGAATCATTTGGAGGAAATCATAGACTTATAAAATATTTAGATGATTGGCTAAAGAATCATGCCTTATGAAAGAAGGGTTAGCCTTACATACCTTTCCGTTCAACTATTTTATCACTTGCACGTTCTCCTCCAATGCTCACACTTCTACCTTCATGAGAGTTATACTATCATTAGAAAACCGATAGCTAGTATACATGACTAAGGCTAGAGAAAACTGGAAAACATCTCCTTTATTTATACGACATTCCTCCATATCGTAAATCAACATCCAAACGTCAATAATACGTTCACAATATCATAACAATAGTCTTTATTCATCCACATTATCTATATTTCTCAATTCACTTCCAATCACCTATATCCATGGTCATAACACACTACTACATTCATTCATATACATTGCCTATCCCATGTTCTTAACATCATTTATAACATATCCATATCACAACACATCAAGAATCGTGACTCAATTCAAGCTATTACTCAAAATGGCACTATTTCCACATTCATGACCCATTTTTCTATATCCTTCTATAATCCAAGTGTTTCAACTTTCAAATACCTTAAACAACATGGAAATACCATAAATCTTACCTTAGATGTTGTAGGAACAAGCTTTGGGTGGAAATACTTCACTTGAGCCAAAACCCTAGTTCATCTCCAATGAGATTCTTGACTTGGATGATCTTTAATGGGTTTCTTACACTTGATTCACTTAGTTTATGTTGTTGATCACTAATATCTCTTGAATCTTGTGGAATAAATATAGAGAGATGTTTTAGAGAGAAAGGGTGTGATAGAGAAATGAAATGAAATGAAACTTGGATCCCTTATTAAATACACCAAATTCTGTCCCGACCAGTTCTACGGACCAACATACGGTCCGTATAAATTATATTGACCGTATGTCTGGCCGTAGATTTGGTCCAGAGAGGGGTGCCAATTTGGGCTGAATGTACGGTCCAACATACGGTCCGTATGTTTTATACGGCCAGTATGTTTGGCCGTATAATCCCTAGTTTCCCGAAGTTCATTTTTGTCGACTCGTTTGATCTCCAATCCTTATGGAACCTTCTTAACACTTGTCTATTACCTCATTAACAATCTAAGGGACGCTATAACTCTTCTCCAAAACATTTTTAAATCCTCATTAACTCGTTACTCGCAATTCCCTTTTG
This sequence comes from Lycium barbarum, assembly GCF_019175385.1. Classification (NCBI taxonomy): domain Eukaryota; kingdom Viridiplantae; phylum Streptophyta; class Magnoliopsida; order Solanales; family Solanaceae; genus Lycium; species Lycium barbarum. The sequence continues at coordinate 66,048,182 of NC_083348.1, read as the reverse complement.
ATACCTATCGCATGTCTTGCCTTCACTTGGCAAACTTTCTCCCCCTATCTCGAACATCTTTGAAATCTTAATTAGGGTCATCAAATGTCATTCCTTACTTATCGAAATACCATATACTTCATGCTCTTCGTTAGTCTATTCACTTGTGCATCAACGAAAAATTTTCCGAGGTGTAACAGCTAGCCAAGCACAAAAGAGTGTAAACATGAGTGTGGGGAGGGTTCTTTACTACTAACGTGTTTGCTAAGTTTTCTTTGTAGGTACTACTCCATGGATAGAATATGTCACTCAATGCTAGTGAGGGTGTTGAAAGAGGGGAGGATTCGTCTTGAAATTGATGACTACTTTAGTAAATGCTACGTTACTCCTCGTCTTACGGTTGGGTTGGGGTTATCTATAGCAAAAAAGGCGAAGCAAAAGGGAAGGTTGACTAATGTGGCATATGTACCTTTCTCTTATGGGGAATACCATGAGGAAGTGTGTTGCGAAATACTCCTTATGGACAATTGTGACTTGTGCTTTGGGTTTGCTTGGTTTGAAAATCATGGGATTGCGGATGAACAAAATTGGCATAAGTATGTTGTGAATGAATGGGGGACACCTCTATTTCCATACATACTTCATAGAACTAATCCGAGGATAAAAGTGCAAGAGCCTAATGTGAGTTGGCCTACCTTATGTATGAGCGCCAGTGGTGAAGAGTTTTATGAATGGGAACTCTTGATGGACGAAATATTTGCTAGCTACAACTACTCACGACTAAGGAAGATGGACTTAGCTTGTAGAACTTTTGATGCAAGGCTTGTCAAACATTGGGAGTATGTGAAATATTATGGGAAACAAGTGAGGAGTCCCATCAAGACTTGGGAGGACATAAAAAGGATATTGAGAAGCCAATATCCCAAGACACATGTGAGAAGAAATAAATCTTTGAGGGGTACCTCTTTTGAGAGAACCCCATGCTTGAAGGCAAGGACGGCGGCCATAACCATTCCTTCCATTGGTCAAAGGAGCTTGCATAAACACCAAGGTAAGATCACTTATCCTTATACTCCTACATCTTTGTGTGATTTTAATGTCAAGTCAAGTATGAAAGTTAGTTTACCTTGCGTTAAGTCTATAGCTTCTTTGCCGTGTATTGGTAATGCCATTGTTGAAAGTGTCCCCACACTAGTTGATCCTATTGATGACCGAATTGATCCTTCTTGTAAGGTTGATTTGTGTCCACCTAGTGTTGACACTTGTGCTTTGAATGATAGTGCATTATCGAATGAATGTGCTCAAAAACTAGTTGATCCTTTAGATGACCAAATTGATTCTTCTTGTAAGATCGATTTGTGTCCACCTAGTGTTGACACTTGTGAATTGAATGGTAGTACAATGTCATGTGGTCATCATGTTAGTAATTCTTGCGAGTTTGACATACTACCAACTCGTGTTGAAACTTGTGTTGATCAACTTGCTTGTAATGATAATTCACTACTTGAGGATCTTTGTGATGTGTTTAATGTACCTCTAGTTAGTGATGATGTTGATATAGTTGGTCAATTGAAAGAATGTGACATCTCACCCTTGTTTGTTTCATATCAAAATGAGTCTCTTGATCGTACTTTAGTGTCATGTGATAAGACTCCAATTTGTGGTGGTGATGTGTGTCGTGTAGATAATCATGTGAGCGAAAATGCATTAAAAGATAACATTAGTTCTTTTGAGAGTGAGATGACATGCTTTGACTCCTCATTGTTCATGGATTACTCTCTTGTAAAGGATAATGTTTTATTTGAGGATGACATGACCTATGAGAGTGAAGTACCTAGTGGGATGTTTTGTAATGTTGAAAGTATGGCCACTTTTGGAGACTACATGATATTTGAAAATCCACTATGGAGTGATGACGCTCTTCCCTATGATGGAGATCTTCCCTTAGGGAATGATGATACAATTAGGGGCAAGGAGTGTTTTGAAAAGGAAAGTGATACTTATTTAGAAATTGTTACTTCTTCTTTGTGTGTTCAAAATTGTAGTAGCATGCTAGATCTAGTTCTTGAACCTAATAGTAAGGCTACATTTGAGGACACCATAAATGAAGTTATTTTGCGTGAAACCTTTCTTTACTATCTATTTGCATATGATGGTATTCATGCTATTGTTGGGAGTACATCTTATGTTGGGCGGGGTCCTATTAGGGTATATAGTTGTTGCTTTGACCATGATATATGGGTATCTTTCCCTTTTGACCCCGAAGTCTTCAATTTGGATGATTGGTTTAGCTTGGAATTAGAGGATCATTTGTGCTTCATGTTTCCTAGAACTAATGTGACCTTGACTACTTGGTATTTTGAAACCATTGGTATCTTTAGGATATCCTCATTTCATGACCGTTGGGATAGCCAATTGGTTAGTGCTCTATGTGAGAGCTTGTTCTTCATAAAAGTGGTAGATACATGGCTATATCACATATTTGTGCAACCTTTTCATGTTGGTAGATTGGTTTATTCTTACGCTAACCCTCATGGTTTGAGGAGCTTGTTTTTGTTTGTCTCCCTTATGATTTTGCAAGGTTTAGATTCGAGGACGAATCTTTTTCAAGAAGGGGAGAATGATGCAAGCCCAACTCCATCGAGCTTCATAAAGATGGAGCCTTTAAAGATCATGGGAGGTCAATATAGGACGGCCTTCAAGATATGGGAGATAGCTTGGATGGAAGGCTTCAAGATGATGACATTCAAAATATGGAAGATAGCTTAGGAGGCTATTTGTGAAAAGAGGCTATTTGGAGAAGGAGTCTATGCATCCAAAAAAGGCTAATACTTAAATGCAAGACTTTTTCAAGTTTCATTTCTAAGGGAGACATCCAAACAAGGCCCTTACTTCATTAAGGGTATAATTGTAATAAAGCTTGTTGTCTTCCTTATTTTCTTAGTATAAATAGTAGACTAAACATTTCAATACTTAGCTTTTGATGAATTATGAATATTTTGAGTGTTTTAGGGTTATCTCTAGAGAGAGAAACTTGTGAGAGGCCTTTGGTAGGCTCTTATTGAATCTTGTATTGTTGAAAGGTTAGTTGCTTGGGAATTCAAGTCCCTTGAGGTCAACTTAAGAATTTGGTGTTTCTTTTGATGATAAGCCTTAGTTTTATATAACTTTGGTTGCTAAATTGAATCTTAAGTTGTGTCAAATTATCTATCTTTTTTTTTTCCTTTTGCTTGTCTACTTAATTTATCGTTTCCGCATATCCGTTCTTGTATCACACACTCGCACCGCACCACAGAATGATAGTTTATAAGATTCGTATCTATGCATTTCAGAAGCCTTTATTCAAAACTGAAACATAATTAATAGTATTTGTTACAATCTTTTACCTTATAAACGATTAAAGTAAATGGTGCAACGAAATAAGTAAAAGATCTTGATAATTTAAAGTTTAACGTATTTTGATCCCCAACCCTGTTATTAAATGATGATTGTTATTTCTGTGAATAAATTCCAAATTAAAGAGGAAAATAATAAGAAATATATTTGTATACGGTAAAAACTGGGTCAACTTATGTCCAATGGGACCTTGAGTAAAAGATAGGTCCGAGTAGGCGCGAACGCGATCAACTCTACTTCAACATCGAAGGTATTTTACCGCACACGGTAGACCCGAACCTAAAGAGCATACTCGGTGTAGGTCCAGATAATCAGTTATGGAGCAGGCCACGTGTCATCAAACCGTTCCACCATTTGCGCTGACAAACAGTACAGGTATCAGACCGTACGAACCAGCCTTATCCATTTTAGGGTTTTTCTAGAAAGGCTTTTTTACATTGTACTAAGGCCCATTTATTGATACCTATAAATAGAGGGTTGTTCCTTCCTTTTTTGGGGGCTGGGACGATTCAACAAAATTGTAATCAGCAAAGTGGCATAATATTTCCTCAAGTATTTTGGCTCGGTTGTAAGAAGCTTCTTCCAGGCCGGACCAATTCGCAACACTTGTCAACCCTTCTTCTCTAGTTTCCATTGCTATTACTTATTTATATATATCATTATCTACTCGTTACTATCTTATCTTATTATTAAATCTAACCGCATATCATATACATCACTTACAAATTTAATTGTTATCCACTAATCAGGGGTAAAAAGTTTGGCGCCCACCGTGGGGCATAGGACAATAGTGGTGGTTTAATCTTTGCTGCTACTTTTTTCACTTGTTGTCTGAAAGTTGGCAGATTTGCACAAAATATTACGTTCGAAATGGCAAGCAGCGGTCATTTCGGGCATGTAAACAACAACAAGATAGTTGTTGAAAACGAAAACAACAGTGGGTTACGGAACCCGCCTGCGGTTCCAGCTGACCCAAATGCTGTCAACTCCAGAGAAGGCCTTAACCGGCAGAATACCGTCAATCAGGAGAATATCGCCCTTCCGGCCACAGATCCTTTGAATAGCCATAACTCAATTACTTTGTCTCGGGCTCAAGCCCGAAAAATACCAGATATATCGGATGAGATTAACTTACGCTTAATATTTAAAATGTTGCAGGAACAAGTGACTGTTATTGCCGAACAAGGGGTTTTTATATCTCAACTTCAGAGCAAAGACGACAAAGTAGCTTGGGCAAAGCCAAAAGGGGTTACCGAACCAAGGCGAGAGGAAGCACGAATAGTCGAGAGCAACGGGTCCGGAGCCGGTTCATCTACCGAGGTTTTGAAGATGCTCGAAACTTTGGCAAAATGGGTCGATTCAACGAAAAAGAGGGTGGAAACATACAAATTTCGAGTGGACCAAATCCCGGGAGCGCCCCTATTCTTGAAGGGACCGGATTCAAAGAGATACATTCAAAGGCCCTTCCCACCGAGTGCGGCCCCAAAGTTGATCCCAAAAAGGTTCAAGATACCGGATATTCCAAAATATGATGGGATAACGGACCTACAAGAACACGTGACCTCGTACACTTGCGCCATAAAAGGCAAAGATGTCAAGGAGGATGAAATATAGTCGGTATTGCTGAAAAAGTTTGGTGAAACATTGTCCAAAGGGGCACTGACTTGGTACGACCATCTGCCCGAGCATTCCATCACTTCTTTTGAGATGCTCGCAGATACATTTATCAAAGCCCATGTCGGGGCCAAGAAGGTGCAGGCCCAAAAGGAGGATACTTTTAGAATCACCCAAAGAGATAATGAGCTGCTACGAGAATTCGTGAATCGGTTCCAAAAGGAGTGAATGGAACTTCCCCCGGTCCCAGAAGAGTGGGCTGCCTAAGCTTTCACTGGGGGACTCAATCCCCGAAGCTCAACTGCCTCGTTTAAATTAAAAGAGAATTTATTGGAGTATGAGGCAGTAACTTGGGCGGATGTCTATAACAGGTACGAGTCTAAGATTCGAGTAGAGGATGACGAACTTGAACTTCCCCCCGGTCCAATAAATGGAAGTAAGAACTCTGAAATGTTGAGGAAGAACTATGAACTGGAGACAAGGACATCGAGGGACAGATATCGACCATACGCTCAACCGGAGAAATCCAGCTTTAGGTCGGATAAGGGAAGAAGCGGGCCATTTCTCAAGTAGAGGTGATAAGCGAGTTGATCATGGGTCAAATAGCCGAGGTTTGTTATTTAGAAATGAAGCCAGTAGTTCAGCCAGTAATGGAGACATACCGAGGTTATCAGAGTACAGCTTCAACATCAATATATCAGACCTTGTCTCGGCTATCGGGCGTATCACAGAAGCCAGGTGGCCAAGACCGTTGATCCGACCCAGCTCAAAGGAATCCGAGCGTGATGTGTGAGTATCACGGGACTCACGGTCATAGAACCGAGGATTGTCGCCAATTAAGGGAGGAAGTGGCCCGGTTGTTGAAAAGTGGTCATCTCCGAGAATTCCTGAGTGAGCGAGCCAAAAGCCACTATAAAGGAAGGGAGAATTCCTGAGTGAGCCGAGGATTGTCGCCAATTGAGGAGTTACGTTTGTGTTCTGTGTTATCCTTATACACGATAGAGATTCCGACAGTGTTGATAGCTGTCAAAGAACGTGTCAGAGATGACGATCAATCCGAAGCTCATGTCAGAAATAGCGATCAATTCGAATCTCATGTCGGAAATGGAGATCAATCAGAAACTCAAGATATGTCCATTGCCAACAATTAATTTTGTCATTTATTTTTGTCGTCTTCTAGTTTCACAAGTTTGGATTATAACGCTTGTTTTTTGATCTGTACATAATTTGTGCAGACTCAATTAGTTTCGTTTTAATTGCTTGTCAAATAGACAGTAAGGTGTCCAAAACATATTCATTATTTCACTATAAAAAGGAATCAAGAATGATATTGACCAAAAAGAAAAGAACATAAAAGACATTGTGATTTAGGGCGGATTGTGTGCTGTAAAGGATGAGTTTCTTGAACCAAAACCAATCCAAAGAAATCATAAATAAATAACGAGTCTTCAATTTTTTACTGCACATTTGAAGAAAATGGAGAAGAAGAAAGAGAAACAGAAATCCTAGTGAATATATATATATATATATATATATATATTCATTACTTTTTTTTTAACGGAAAATAAATTAAATGAACACCCCGCATAAATTCCTGGGAAAGAAAAAAACAAAACAAACACATATGAGGCTGAAACACGGCGGGTTCATCCCAAATGGGCTGAAATTGCTGATGTGTTAAGACATAGCTGTTAGAATCGAAGAAGTGGTAGATACAAGTATACAACATTCTTTTTAAGCATATCCTTTCCAAGAGAAACTTCTTTTGGGTTTTTATGTTGGTCTTAAGTGAGTAAGTAAAAACTTATTTGCATTTGGTGTTTACATCAAAAAAATGAGTGCAAGATATATGTCTTTCGTGTACACGTGTATCACCTAACTATGGTTAACTAATATGTTATCACCTTAATTCTTAATGGCAAAGTTGGATACAAATAAGTTTTTACATTCAACGGAAATCTCATTCTGTCCGGAAGAAATAGCTTTGACAAAGTTAGTTGATTAAGTCATTATGTTTATCAATACTCACCTGCTCCAATAGCTATACAACCAGCACCACGTGACGAGCCTAGAAAGGTATAACACGTGTCCATTCAGCCAATGAAGTTGCAATCGCTTTTAATAAATATATGGTTTCAAGTGGATATTTAGTTTGTTCGAAGTTGGTCATAAATTAGTATTTTATTTTACTATGAAGATACTCCAGCATGGAGCCTAAATTCCATAATCTTTGAATTAGTATTACCAGGTATCAGAATCCCTTTACATAGAATCCAAGTATCCCTTTAAAGGTGGGAAGAAATTATTGATACATAGAATCCAAGTATCCCTTTAAAGGTGGGAAGAAATTATTGATACATAGAATCCAAGTATCCCTTTAAAGGTGGGAAGAAATTATTGACACAATTTATTAGTACTCCCCTGACCCTGTCCAAGGCGAAATTCTAGTTTACAGTGGTGAACTTCTGCAACCTGAAGTAGATGAACCATCCTGTGGATTACTAGAGAGACTGAGTTATGTTTTAGTAAAAATTGCAACAAAGCTCATTGACATATCCAAGTGCAACATAGAATCTTCAACAAGGCATGAGGGGGTACTCACACGCGAAGGCGATTCCAAAATCTAGAATCAACAACCCAGAATGAGTAAAACCCCTTTTTGTTTTTCCATAAGTACACATAGTTTGAACAGAAAGCAACGAGTTCAGTTGAACCTGAAGAAGCCACCCGAGATCTGCCTCTACTCACCAGACAATCAATTAGCTGATATATAGCCTTTATTATGGTCATAACATAAACCCCAGATAGAGTAATTATTCACATTATATGTTGGATATACTGAACCATCCAAGATCCAGACATCTGACACTTTTGCAAGAAAATTGCAAATAAAGCAACACAAGATCAAGTCAAATAATTACACTGGCATCTCCAGTAGTTCTGTGCTTCAGAGTGGTCCATTGCAGTGATGGGAAAGCAAATTCTTTAGCAGAAAAGGTGCTGAAGTCAGAGATTCCATCTTAAGACATTCCAATCTCAATTGAAACCCCATATTAACTCTGTTAGGAAATATACTGTAACCACTTTAAGACACTATTTTATCAAAGCATATCTAAGTAAAATTTCGAACTTGCACCCCATTCTCAAAATCTGAAAATGGAACGGAAAGCAATATAGAAATTACTACAATGATACTACATTACTGCTAAAGCATCAAACAGAGCACACAAAGGCCAATCATCGTATTCATATCATGGCCAATCATCGCATTCACATCATTAAAAGGTGAAGAGTTCACAGATATCAATTGACGGATTCAACAATTTCTTGTTAATAAATGTTCTAGACATCAACTGAGTAGAAAATGCTGTCACGATGACAACAGCTGAAGGGAAGCGACTTACAGATAGGAAAACCAATTTTGAGCTGTTAGAAACACTAGTTTCATGCCGAACGGACTGCATTTCAAAACTTGAGCTAAAACTCTATTTTGTGAAGTCAAGCAATTATGACAAACGAATTGGGAACTACATTCGTACAAAAGTTGTTTCATTCAGTAATTGTAGCATTAGAGAGACCTAGCCACACGCCAAAATTCAGGAGCATCTTAGATCAAGAATACACTATAGGAATATATTGAAACATATCAAGAAAGTTGCATACCATAAAGTCTAGTTGCTGCAATTTTAAGTCTCACTTTTTTCTTAGCCTGGTCATAACACTCCAAATATATTTTAAAGGTCTGGCAATCCAATAATGGGCATCAGTGGTAGCTTGGGAAAGATTGATACCGTACCCTTGAAGACATAAAGTGCAGTTAAACTAATGCCACACATAAAGCAAATACCACTACAGTACTAACATAATTAAAAATGAAAAAGCTAGCAAGAGAAATGATTCCAATATACACACTACAAATGACTTTTCTATATAATCCATTAGATTTACTTCAATGAGCTTATTGAAGGAAATAGTATCTTCTTTTCATCTGATCATTAGGCCTGCTTCAGTATAAAATAACTGCAATTTATTTCTTCAAGGGTCCAGTAGCAATCTTTTCCCATGCTTATACCACTAAAGTACTAACATAATTAAACCACGAAGCTAGCAAGAGAAATGATTCCAATATACATACTACAAATGACTTTTCTATAGAATTCATTTGATTTATTTCAGTAAGCTTATTCAAGGAAATAGTATCTTCATATCATATGATCATCAGGCCTACTTCATTATAAAATATGTTTTACAGATAAACATTACTCCTATTTCTTAACCTTTCGAGTCTTTTTCGGTCCAGGCACTTCCATTGTACCAACAGAGCATCCACATCTCCCTCGAAATATCAGAACAGCTCTTCCATTTGGAGGTGCCAGCCTTTTAAGCTCAGCTTCCAATTCTTTGTGATGATCGCGAGGTAACTCGAACAATCCCTTCTTATTGACTCCATCTTTACCTGCAGAATTCGAGTTCTTAACACAATCTTCTGTCTCTAATTGTATATCAAATTCAGCAGCTTTCTTAAGCCCGCGACAATCCGGTTTCCCACATCTCCTGCCAGTACATACAGCAACTGCACAAAGAGCTATTCCAGCAAATAAAATACTAAGTCCTAAACACATGTATACCATTGGAGCTTCAAAAATTTCCTCTTTCAATTCAGAACTAACTAATCTGACAAATTCAGCTATTTTATTCACCAAAAGATTAACAGAAGGATACAACAAAACCCCAGAAGCACCAATCACAGCAATCAAAATCATTACATCAATCAAAGCATAACCAGATTGCTGACAAGCAGGGATACTTAAATGATTCTTGGAATTAGACATGTTCTTTTTCTTTTGCATTTGATTCATTTTCCTCAATTTCAGTCAAGAATCACTTGAATTCTGGGATTTGGCTAAGGTTAATTCTTGGTCAACTGCAAGTACACAGACCATTTGGGGTTGTTGAAATCAAGAAACTGAAAAAAAAAAATCCAATCTTTAACTTAAACCAACATCAAATTGTTCAATCTAGATCAACCCATCATCTATAATTCAGTAAAAAATCACGGGTTTGAAAGAAATGAAAGTTTGTAGCAAAATTTGACAATTTATAATCAGAGTGAATTCAAGATTCATATAAGGGAGAAAAAAGACTAAATTTTTTAACAGTTACTGAAAGGCTAGGGTACTTGGTGTAACATAGACGGCAAGAAAGATTTTTAAGAAGTCAATACTTAACCACTTTTGTCGATTTGGTTTCTTCGTATGAATGGTTTGATGTATTGAATTGAAGAAATATACACGGCAAGGATATTTCCTTTTTTTTTCCCCTATCTATTTGGGCTATGGCTATAGATGGGCCATAGTGTGTCCCACACGTTAATTTTCTTGCTTTCACAAAAGCCCAAACTTTACTTGATTTGGAATCCCTTTGGAAAAGAGATTTTATTATTGGGATTTGGGAAAGATCTTATCAAAAAAGGTTATTTCGGAAAAGTGTTATTTATGACTTACAAAAAAGAAAAACGTGTTTAGTTGCTTGACTTTTTAAAACTTAAGGAAAATTTAAAGTTGAAGTTCGAAAAATGGAATAATTGCACTTTTGGTCTCTCAATTATTAAACGAATTGTGGTTCTGATGTTTGTAATATTTGACTAAGTACATGTAAGTTTTAATTAACTATGATAATATTATGTGCTTTTTGTCTCTTTAGATAAGTAATACTATGTGATATTTAGATTATCTTTACAATTTAATCTCAAGAATGCAGTAAAAATATAAAGTTAATATAGTTCGATAATTGAATGATTAGCAGTTGCTAATTAATTCATTAAATTGACGGAAAAAGGCCTAAAATGCTCCTAAACTATCGAATTTGGTACAAAATACCCTCTGTCCACCTTTTCGCTCCAAAATGCTCTTGATGTTAACCTTTTGGCTCAGTAATGCCCTTATTTCTAACGGTCTCCTTAAAATTAAATAATCATTTATTACGTGATCTAATCTGTTTGGCCCAAATTTGAATCCCTCCCAAATAAAAAAAAAAAAAAAAAACCATGACTTTGACCCGACCAAACTGAAAAAAAAAAAAAAAAAAAAAACTTTACCGCCACCATGTCAAAGATCCAATCTCTGTTCTTTTAAAATAACACCGGGTCTTCTTGTAACTTGAAGCTTCACGCTTTATTAATGGCTTCCATGAAGCTTTCAGCTTTTTTTCTCAGGTTCTAAGCTCTGATTCTATGTTATTCATGCGACCAACTTAATCACCCAATTGATTTTAACACTTGTTCACGAATCTCGAAATTCCGAGGCAAGCTTCAAAAGATCCTCCAATGGCTACTTTCGTTCACTTCTTCAAAGGAGTTTTTTTTTTAAGTATAATACATCACACTTGAGTTTAAGAACCAAATTCCAACATATGAAGTTCAAATCTCGAAATCAAATTTTGAAACTAAGCTGAATGTTCATCAATGGATATCTGATTTTTTATGGAGGTTACATGAGTTTAAACAAGGAGTATTTTTTTCAGCATTCACCTAGATTTCAAAACAAGTAAACTGAATAAACAGGCTAAAATCAGATTCAAACTCAAACAACCCAAAAATTCTAAGTCTGACTTCCCAAAAATAAGAAGAGAAAGAAGAAGATGCTGATGTTGGCAATCAACTGATGTTGTTGATTCATTACTCCATTGTATTTCCATTTTTAGTATTTTTGTAAGGCGGCCATGGGTGTGGCCGGAGACGGAACTATTCTGTCACACCCTCATCTTGATAGGGCATGATGGGTACCCGACTCTCATCAGAGTCGAGCGAACCCTTAAATGTTCACTTTACCAAAACCTGTCATTTCAAAAACTTTTAAAACATGAAACTTTTCCAAATAGAGATCATCGTCTTTATATAGATTTATGAAAAACTTTCAATCAATTACGTACTATCTACCAACTGAAATCATGTTACATACTCTTTTAAAATCTACAAATGATTCGCACTCCTCGACGCCCTATCCACAGGATACTGTCTGCAAAGTCTCTAACATATACAAAATACCATGACGTAAGTACTTTGACCCGGCAACACTCCGAACTGAGATGGAGCTCGCCAATCCCGCTGGAACACCTTTAGCATAGTCTCCTACTCATCTGGGTGTACCTGCGTGGCATGAAACGCAGCCCCCGAAGAAAAGGGGGTCAGTACGGAATATGTACTGAATATGTAAAGCGATAACAATTCATAAACAAGGAGAGGCGTAACAGTAAACCAGTTTAGAGGCAACCCGGAGTAACCTGGAACAACATTTTGAACCGTGCCATAAAGTGCCTTACACGCCTTCTAGCATACACAATGTAAGTACAGCATACCCAAATTCTAGAATACACTATGAGAAAATAGTATCATAATGGTCCCTTCGGACGGCCGCTTCCGGCATAGTAACAATGATGGCCCCTTCGGGCATGCCGCCGGCATAACAATGCTAGTCCTGGCCCCTTCGGGCATGCCGGTTCCGACATAACAATAATAATGATGATGGCCCCTTCGGACATGCCGGTTCCGACATAATACTACCCTGGCCCCTTCGGGCATGCCGTTCCCGACATAATAATAATGATGGCCCCTTCGGGCATGCCACGTCCGGCATTATGATAATGATGGCCCCTTCGGGCATGCCGCTTGCAACATAATAATACTAGTCCTGGCCCCTTCGGGCATGCTGCTTGCGACATAATAATAGTCCTAGCCCCTTCGGGCATGCCGCTCGTGACATAATAATACTGGTTTTGGCCCCTTCGGGCATGCCACTTGCGACATAATACTAATGATGGTGTCTACACTACTCAATCCACAAATATCAATACAAAGAGATACCGCTATGGAGTGTAAACACAAAATCGTAAATGAAACAAATAGTAAGATCTCGCACCCCCTTCGTAGTGGTTTTGAAAATCTAAATAATAAAATCTCGCACCCCCTTCGGAGTGGTTTTGAAAATCGACTTTATGTTTCCTTTAGTACAAAACTAATTTTCTTGAAATCATTAATAAACCACAAACACGTCTCAAGTAAATCTGAGTTAGTATAAGAAAGTTAACAACCATATGCACGAGCAGAGTAGTAGGAAACTAAATGCACATAAATCAACTTTTAGGACTCGATGTATAATTATACTTACCGACGCCTGAAGACTCAGAAACAAGTTTCGACCAATCCGACTTAGTATAAGAAAGTTATGAGCGTTTGAAGCACAGAACCTTCTACGAACGTTTCAGAAGGTATTTTTTTGGAAAATTAATGCAACAATCATACCAAGTACCTTTCAAATATCGCTATGGACATCATTCATTATAGAACCCCCCCCCCCCCCCCCCCCAATGAACATTTCTAAAACAATCTGAGTTCGCTTATGAAATTTATGAACGTTATTCGTTATAGAAACCTCTACGAGCATTTCCAAAACAATCCGAGGTAGCACATGAAAGTTATGAACGTTATTCATTATAGGAACCTCTACGACCATTTTCAAGCAATCCGAGACCGTCTACGAAAATTAGGGACAATACCACTTACAGAACTCTTTTAGTCTTTTCTCGTTATTCAATCATACAATAAGCTCGGCTATACTAAGTATACTCACATCAAGAAGTGAATAATAATCATTAACAAGCTCGGAATCGAGAATAGAGTTACCCCAAGATAAGTATCATAGCTTACTTAGCTCTAGGACATGCCAATGAAAGAAAAGGTAAGCTTTACATACCTGTTCCACGTCCTATTAGCTACGCTTATTTGTCCAAGCTCGCTATCGCTAGTCTACATTCAAGAAGATTACACAATCATTAAACACATTGTCACACACTTGTCTTAGCCTTCCAAATAAATTCACTTATAATCTGCCGAAATTTCGGCAGCATCTCCCATGTAAATACACTATCCCCGAGAATCTAACTCGACCAAATTATCAATCAACAATCCGGGAATTCAACTCGGCCAAATTATCAACAACAATATCAACAATCATATCTCCAACTTCAACAATTAATTCAAAATACATTCTAACATTAGTAGCTCCTTTTACATAATTCGACGACATTTCATTTATATTCAATTCAATCACATACGATCAAGCCAACATAAATGCTCACACGTTCAAATACTTGCCCAAGACCTTACAAACAAGACTCAAGAACACTTCAAACAATCCGCACAATGACCAAAACAACCCAACTAATGCACAATACCACCCGAAACCTCCCAAATGCAACAAGAACAATAACAACACATTTTCTTCCTTCAAATTCATGAACTACACCAACAATCCACACACTAACAACATTGTTTTCCATAATTACAAGAAAGCTATATTCAAATCGCATTAACTTCTAAAGCAACTCTCCAACCAATACAACTTTACTAGAATCATTAAACTTTCTTTCTCATAGAATCCACAACAACAACAACAATCAAAACACTAGATAAAATAATTGACTCATCTTCCTACACAACACACATATACATGGCCACAACCAACATCCATATTTTCATGAATTTCACCCATTTCTACATACTACAACATACACAACCATCCATACTATATAAAAGAAGATTAAATCTTACCTTTTTCCCTTAACTTCTCACTTGGCTTTGGTTGTGAATTTGCAACAAAGAATGATCTACTTGCTCCAACAACTACTCCATGTTATAGAGGACCTTCCAATTGGTAGAAAAGCTAGAAGAAAATAATTTTTGGATCAAAATTTTTGGACTTCAATTTTTTTCCTCCCATGGCCGAATAGGCCCTTGTTCTTTTTCTTTCTCTCCAAGCTTCTTCAAAGTTCCAAAAGATGAGAATGAAAATGTGTTCCATAAGTCATCTTTGACTTATTTATTTTAATTCCATATGGGCCTTGGCCCACTCCAACATGGCCGGCCACTTTGGCCCAAATTATCCAAGCCCAATCTTTTTTTTGTTTTGTTTTGAAATTCATGAAAAATTATTTTCCAAATTTCAAATTTGCCCTTGGCCTTCCTCCATTTTTCTATGAGCCACCTTGCGAATTTCCCTTTTTGCCCCCTAGCCTTTCTTAATATTTTCACTAATAAACAACTCATACATTAAAATAAATTGGAAAATAGTCTTACCCTTAACTTCTTGCAATTGTCTTGAATTATCCGAATACGCAAAATACGGGATATAACATATTCGTCAGAGCAAAGGGATTGGTCTCTGGCTTTAATTGGGGGTTTTCCTTGGTTCATTGCGGATTTTAATTAGGACGGGTACGGGTTGTTAGGTGATCCGGGTTTTGGGTTGAGATTTAATTAGTTTAGGTTAATTATAAAACTAACCAATAAGAACACATCACGTACTAAATGAAATTCTTAATTATGTTACGAGAAAATACTCAAAATACCCCCCAACGTTTGACCAAAATCTCAACTACACACCTAACCTTTGCGTTGGTCCTATTACCCTCCGGACAATTGTTTTCAGTATTAAAATACCCTTTTTTGCTGATGTGGCAGTCCAATATGCCAACCCCCAATTATTAACAGGCGTTTATCCACACGCGCCTGGCCCACGTGCCACATCTTTAATTTCCCCCCATCCCCCCCCCCCCCCCCCACATCCTTCTTTTCTTTTCTTTTACTTTCTATTTCTTCTATACAGTCCACCACTGAATCTCACCCCAAGAGAAAATAATTTTTTGTCCTCTATCTTCCTCTACCAAACGAAAAGATCACTTGTTACCGGTGACCTTCTCCACAGCCATGGCTGACCACTTTCACACCACCAACTATCAAAACTCCATAGCCAATGCCAGAGAGATTCATCATCGCTACTGTCCAACCACTTCTCCACCCTCTCTTAGAAATAATCAAAATCAACCCAAAACACCTTCTCCATCTCAATATACAGTGAATAATAACAAAAAGATACTAAATCAGGTAACAAAAAAAAAACTAAAGCTGCAATTGTAAATCGACATGGAGCTTTCAAGCGGAGCTTTCGCCGATGACCTCGGATGGAGTTCTCGAACCAAGAACCAGATAGAACCTTTCATCATTGTGTCACCAACAAAAAAAACTCTAATTTGAATAGATTAAATGATGGAACATAAGATATTGTTCTATTCATAGATATAAATAATGTCTCAAAACTCGTAGCCTGTAAAATTCCCTCTGCAATCAGTAAGAAACCACAGGATTATTGTGGTCCTGTTCTGGTGGTGGTGTGAAAGGAAGAGTAGGGAAAATGGGTTTTGTGTTTAGGGCTTGTTTGGCTGTGATTGAGAAAAAAAATGAGAAGTTGGGTTTAAAAATGGAGGGAATTTAAATATATCTATGTGGCAGTCCAGTTTGCATTTTAAACACGTCAGATGCTATTTTTTAAAGGCTATAACGCGCCACTGAGCGGTGTAGTCACGCTCTTGTCCACATCAGCAAAAAAGGGGCATTTTAATACTGAAAAAAATTGTCTTGGGGGGTAATAGGACCAACGCAAAAGTTAGGTGTGTAGTTGGGATTTTGGTCAAACGTTGGGGGGTATTTTGAGTATTTTCTCTTATATTACCGTTAAAAATAAGGGCATTCCTGAGCCAAAAGGTTAACGTCGAGGGCATTTTGGAGCAAAAAGGTGGACGGAAGGTATTTTTGTACCAAATCCGATAGTTCAGGGGCATTATAGGCCCTTTTCTGTTAAATTTATGAAGATTTATTATTAGAAGGTTCAAAAGTTCACTTAAAAATTAATAGAAGGTTAGTGTGCTTAACCAAAACTTATAAGAACTAAAGTTAGAATTATCGATATTTGAGGTATTAGAAGTACTTACTTTATTATTTAAGGTTGAAAACCGGACAAAAGATCATGGAAGTTGTTGTGCTTCGTTAGGCAGGTAGTGGAGAAAATATGCGAAAAAACTATTAAAATTTTGGAAAACTTCATTTGAATTACACCTTATGACCACAAATTCGGGATTTAAGAAAGAAATTCCAAACTTAAGAGGTCATTTGAATTAACTGATCATATATATATATATATATTTGATAAGCATGAAGTGCTGAAATTGATTGTACAAATAATCAGTTACATATTTGGATAGAAGTGTTAAAACTGATAAATGATACTAACCCTCTGTTTGGATGATTGTTTCCCGTGGTTCATTAATGTACAGTATGGTATAGTACATTATAGTGTTGTATTGTATTGTACTGTATTAATGAACACAACGTTTGGATAGACTGTATCGTTTGTTGTGGTTTAATAACATTTATATTGTTTGGTTTGACTATATGATACTATATAATAACTTATAAGTTTACTAAAATATCTTTAACTCTTAATTAGAAATTAATTTATATATATTAATAAAACAAAATAGGAACTTTAAAAAATAAGTAGGTAGTGTGTGGGGGTGGTGGAGGGGAGGGTGGTTGTGAGATGAGGGTGGGGGTAGTGGGTGTAGGGTGGGGGTGAGTGGTTGTGGGGCTGGGTAGTGGTGAGGGGTAGTGGGTGGGGGTGGTGGAGGGGTGGGTGGTGTGACGTGGGTGGTAGGGTGGGGGTAGGTGGCAGACGAGTTGGGTAGTTGGGGTTGTGTTGAGGGTGGGTGGTAGGGGTGGGGTGGGGGTGAGTGGTAGGGTGGAGGGTGGGGAGGGGGTGAGGTGGGGTGGAGTGGGGGTGAGTGGTAGGGTGGGGGTGGGGTGGAGTGGATGGTGAAGGGTGGGGTATAAGGGGGAAATAAAATATGTAACCACGGAAAAATCACCAAATCCGTGGTTAAAAAAATTGAAATTTTTCATGGTTATATAACCATGGGATGAACCACGGATTTACAACATCATACCACATAATTTTAAAAACAATGAAAACAAATGTGATTTCTTAGAAAACCATACATTAATGAACTATGGGAAACCACCATCCAAACAGTGGGTAAACAGTTGACATAAGTTGTTAAAAAATATTGATTACCTATTCTTTTCGTAAAATGACTAACCTACCCTTTTATTTTAAAACTTATAAATATAAAAAAAAAATGTGTAAGGAAAAGAAGGAACAACGAATATGGAATGTAGAAAAAGCTAGGGGTATTATTTTGGAAAAAATATTTTGAGATTTAAAAAGAAAGGGATATCGTAAAATCCTTTAGCTACTAAAAATGCTTATAAAGAAGTGCAGGTGCTTACAGCCTTACACAATGAATAGAAACAACGGAAAAGGGTCAAAATACCCTTAACTATGAGAAATTGAAAAAAAATGCCCTCCGTTTATAGTTGGTTCAAAATGTCCTTAAATTATGAAAAATTGAACAAAAATGCCCCTAGTGTTACTTAATTGGGTCAATAATGCCCTTTTTCTAATAAAAATATTTTGTTTCTTTTCTTTTTAAACACATTTTTTTAATAAAAAAATTATTTTTAGAGAAACTTTTCCTAGTTTCTTTTCTTTTAAAATCCCTTTAACTAATAAAAAAGTGGAAAGTAATTTTTTTCTACTTAAACTCTTTTTATCAATTAAGATATATTATCTCATATATATTTTTAATTGATAATATAGGTCATATGTATATAAGATCACCATAACCCCATCATTAATTTTCATTTAGATAACAATTAAATTCTTTGCATAATAAAATAAAAAAATATTTATTTATTAATCTTTTTCCAAATTGAAGTAAGATAAGCATTTGTTGATATATTCCTTGGTTTTAAAGTTAAGATACAACAATCATAATGCCATAAAACTAGAAAATTTATTACATGCTTCAAATCAAAAAATATCTTTAAGATATCGTCCATGGAGTTATTGTTGACCATTTTTTCATTTTAACTCTACAGCCAAGGATTATATTAGCAATACTTATTCAATTTGGAAAAGATTAAGAAATAAAAATATTTCCTATTTTATTAGAATTTTTTTTATAGTTATCTAAATGAAAATTAATGATAGGGTTACTATGACTTATATATATGACCTATATTATCAGTTAAAAAAATACATGGGTAATTTCATTTTAATTGAAAAAACGAGATTAAGAAAAAAATTGTTTCCCATTTTTTTATTAGTTAAAGGGATTTTAAAATAAATGAAACAAGAAAAGGTTTATTTAAAAATAATATTTTTATTAAAAAAATGTGTTTTAAAAGGAAATAAACAATATCTTTTTTAGGAAAGGGGCATTTTTACCCAATTAAGAAATAATAAGGGCATTCTTGTTCAATTTCACATAGTTTAAGAGTATTTCTGAATCAAACTATGAACAGAGAGCATTTTTGTTCAATTTCGTATAATTTAAGGACATTTTTTACCCTTTTCCGTAGAAACAATATGACTTCTTTTAGGATGAAGCAAAGGAAGAATCATATTATACTAAAAGTGGGAAGACTCTAAATCAAAAGTTGAATTATGAAAAAAACCCATTAAACGTTAAACGACACCCCTCATCTAAACACTACTCCTACATTAGTTTTACACCAAATAGTAAATTTACCAACCAATAAATGATAAATGAATTTACCAACCAATAAATGATAAATGAACCAATTAATTAAGAAATAAAACATATTAAATGGCACATGTATCTGCCAAAGCATTTATAGCCTGCTTTTTTTTTTTTTTTTGCTATTTAAAATCCAAAAAGTAACACGTATTTATGTATTTGCTTTTAAAAACCTTTTCTCTTCCTCTTCTAAGAATTGAAAGAGGAATATTTGGCAAATACATAAATACGTAAAGGTGTGACTTTCTATTTCCCATTAAGGTTATATCTAAACTAGAGCTATATGTGAACGTGGGAATTGAAACATGAAGGTGGTAATTCAATGGGATCATATTAAATGGTTAATTTTGGCAACAGTGAACGTGTGAATTGGAAAAGAAATGATGATAACCCGAGTCCTTTCACCAGCTATGAACATGTTAATTGAAAAATGAAGTTGGACATTAAATTGAGATCCAATTAAATGCTAATTATAGCTAAAGTAAACGTGTCTTTGGTAAACTTTTGGTGATTTCATGGATCAGTTAAGAAAGTTAGTAACTGCAATTAAATAGCCAATTAATTATCTTATCAGTTGAACAAAATTACTACTATCAAATTAGCAAATAAAATCTGATTACTGCTGCTGATCGTGTATAAAAGGACTAATGCATTCATCACAATTACAAGCAACACTAAAGGAAAGCTGCTGCTTTATCAAGTAAGTGTATTATTCTTTAGTATTTCCTCTAAGTATTCTTCAAATTGTATACTTTTGTTTATGCACATTTTTTTAAGCAACCTTCCCACGTATAGAACTTGTAAAAAATTGTTTGGATACTTTCATTTTTTGGTTATCTTCCGTTTTATAAAGTTTGTATTGAGTGCCTAATTAATGGATGTTAGGTTTGAAACATGATTATTTTGTTATATTCCATTGTACAATTTATATGCATACAATTCAACTACAACATTTTTTGTCAAATTTATAAATGAAAGAAATCACAATTTTGAATAAAAACAAAAGATCACTGTACATGTAAATATGATGTAAATAAAACTTTAATGTACCCACTAATAAGTATCAATATCTCAAATAACGTAATACTTTTGTGCAGCTTTACGCCATGAAATTGATCATGATATACTTGCCATCCGGAGGAAGACTTATGTTGATTGATTTCTGTACAAATTCTACAAAATAGTATTTTTACTCAATAACAACTTCTTGATATGTATGTGATTGTATAAGGACTACAGTTTCTTAAACACGTGGTAAAATTTTCTAGACATGAAGTATTTGCAACTAAATCCGACGTTACTCATAAAAAAGAAACCAAGAAAATTGTCAAGCTGAATATTTGGTATATATGACGATCGTATTTACGTGACTAAATTTAGGTGTTCAAAAAATATGTAATCATCTTACGTTCAACAATTAAGTTGGTCGAATAGGCTCATCTTTCATTAATTTGAGCTTGTATTTTCTCCCTTCAAATTTGTGTAACTCATCGCAAGCATATTCTAATATTATTTGTATAGTTATAAAATATTTGTACTGATTAGTATGAGATACAAGTACAACATGTCCGGGAATTAGTATATATTTGGAGTTGCATTGGTGTTCAGAGAGTATACCTCTCTGTAGATGTTAGCTAGTAGTAACTAGGCTATACGCAATCATGAATCAGAGGTTTAGCTCATTGCTACTACCTCTGAATCCTGTATATTTCTTTGGATATGAAATAAAAGGACTAAGCCCCCTTAAAGGCGTAAATTACGTAAAAAGAAGCATCACAAGCAGGTCAAGGAGAGCGAGGTAGGTCCTACTTACATAAGTTTTTCTTCCTTTTGATAATGGTTGTGTCCAGCAAGCATAATTCTTTGAGTTAATGGTCAAGAAATGCCTTTTTTTCGCGAGTTTTTACGCTCCAACTATCATATGTTTTTTTTTCCTACCTGAATTATACAATTTATTTATTAAAATATACTTAGTTCTCTTTTCCTACCGGAACTATCACCATCTGCTCAATTGGGTGTGTTTTAACACATAGATGGCGATAGTTCCGGTAGAAAAAGGGAACAACTGATAGGCTGGGTATAAAACTCGCAAAAAAGTGACAGTTTAGATGAGTTTTTAATTGGACCATTATCTCTAATTCTTTCTCAGTAGACAGACAGGAAGGAATAACAACCTAGTGTTTTTTAAAATCTTTTGGTGTAGTATATACTTTTTTATACTTGTCCATGGGGCGTTTCTTTTGCTTTGTTGGTGTGCAATGCAGTTTTGATATCACTCTGGATTTGACTTTGGGTACTCGTTTTGGGGCTCCAATTATTCCACGACGGGGTAAGGAGAGCTATTCAATATTCCTTGGCCTCTCCCGCTAAGCCATTGCACTTTTCCATTCACAGCATGTAAGTGCTTAACTGATCAGTCACCCCTTTAAGGCTGTAATATACATTAAGTTTTGATCTTTTTTTGGGCTTTCTTGTTAATTTGTTTGTTTCATGTTGTCCTATGACTCAAACCAGCGAAATGGTACCTTTAAGACAGCTTGACTGTATCCTCTTAGGATTACCTTGTCGTTTTTTCTTGGATTGGCGGGGGAGTTGGTCGGGATTTGTGGTATTGTCTAGCATACAATTCATTGATTTTCCCTATGAATATTGCTACACAATAAATACAACTATGCCTCAGTCCCTAGGTCCGCATTGTTAATCCTCACTATCCATTTCACTCTTTGAACCCGTTATATTCCATATGCCAAATATATTGCTAACGTTGTAAAAAACATATGTTGTTATTGTGTGTCCTGGCCAGCAACATCTAGTCTAAAACACCTCAAAACGTCATTGTTGGCTTCAACCAATATCATGCTTTGTTTCCGCATTGTTAAATGAGAGAAAGAATGATAAAGATGCATTTTGAGGTCTTTATTTTATTTAGCAACAAGATGTTGGCTAATTCACTTTTAAGAGCATCCCTGTCTTTATGGTTGAGTAAGGTTTACTACGACAAAAAAGGAAAGTTGTTGGGTGTGCGAACAAAGTATCACATTGGTAGCTGAAAAGAAAAATGAGCTACTTATAAGGTGCAAGATACTCTTAATGATGTGAGGTCTTTTGGCAAAATCATGTGGGCTTGGCCCAAAGCGGACAATATCACATCATTTTAAGAGTATCTTTGGACCGTTTAGCCCAACAACCGGTATCAAAGCCAATGGTTTGGCTGGACGAGTATGAAGATGGCGGAGTGTGGCGTGGGAACCGCCTTAGTGCCTTTGCCAGTCTATGGGCCAGTTTATGACGACCTTTACCCGTAGCTTTGAAGACGCATACACAGCCTTTGGGCTTCGGTGATCGTAAACACTCTGACGATGTGGGTGGCACACAGACATGTTGAATCTCTGACCCGTGAATTATGGTAATGAGCCATGTGGAACTTAGTTCGAGGGGGATATTGTTAGGTGTGCGAACAAAGTACCACATTGGTAGCTGAAAATAAAAAGAAGCTAGCTATAAGGTGTTGGATACTCTTAATGATGTGAGGTCTTTTGGTAACACCATGCAGGCTTGGCCCAAAGCAAATAATATCACATTCTCTGTTCCTTCATAAGCCTTTGTTTCATTTCTTTTCAAGTTGTTCACATGAGATTCAAGGATCATCTTTGCATAAATCAATACTAACTCCTCGGTCACCTGGCTTTTAATTTCTGAAATTAGAGCAGAAGAATTCCGTAACGGTTTTTAATGACTTGTAGTGAAACAATATGTAGAGGTTAGCTCTTGAATTGCAAGAGACTAGAGAGACTGTCCATTGACTGCAGACGTTGTGTTAGTTAATAAAAATAGTTAATACTTTATATAACATATTGTTTATACTTCGGGTAAATATATATAGCTATATTTATAATAAAATGTGTGCATAAACTAGTCTTCACACACGCTCTTCAATTCTCCTCTGTCGTTTCTCTTATTCAGTCACATGGTGTCGGCACTAAGAGGCGTCCTTATTTGAACCTCAAAGCCATTAAGAAAAGTATTTTCAAGTGGCTGTCCAAGAAAAGTAGTCAGGTATGCATCTGAGAAGGTGCATTGCTAATACAAAAAAATAGAAGTGTCCTATAACAAAAAGGCATCCTTCTCTAACAATATAAGCTTTTAGACGTGGTTCACAAAATTCAATTGTCTGCACTTCAGAAAAGGAGTTGGGATTTGTCTTTCTTATGCAATCCACATATTCCGACGCTCTCTACATATTATTTATTTATTATAAGTGTCCAAGAGGAACTAACATAGCAATGAATGCTTGTACCAAAAGTTATATAAATTGTACACTTTAACCAATTACTTTTTTATCCCACGTGGACATATGTCATAGTCCTGAATATTTATTTTCTTCTCATGTATACATGTATGCACTTCAATTTTAATTCTCCGACATATTTATTTCCTCTGTGCACTTTTACTTGTTCACTTTTGACTTTTCAAGTTCTTTAAGAATTAATAAATGAAGTAATCCCTCTGTCTCATATTACTTGGTCACATTACTAAACTACTTTTTTATCCCATGTGGACATATGTCATAGTACTGAATATTTATTCTCTTCTCCTGTATACACG
The DNA here is from genome assembly GCF_019175385.1 of Lycium barbarum. Lineage (NCBI taxonomy): Eukaryota > Viridiplantae > Streptophyta > Magnoliopsida > Solanales > Solanaceae > Lycium > Lycium barbarum. Next base: position 66,024,098 of record NC_083348.1, on the reverse strand, counting down.
CATGCACTTCAATTTTAATTCTCCGACACATTTATTTCATCCGTGCAATTTTACTTGTTCACTTTTGACTTTTCAAGTTCTTTAAAAATTAATAAATGAAGCACTCCCTCTGTCCCATATTACTTGGCCACATTACTAAAAATATATGTCCAAATTACTTGTTTATTTACAAAACCAAGATAAAATTAATTAAATCTTTCACATCTTACCCTTAGTAATAAATGTTCTTGAAAATAGTCAATTTTGATTAGAATGTATTTATTGGAGAGAGATAGGGGTAAGATAGTAAAATACACCTTTTATATATTTATGATTCCTTAAAGGGCGTGCAAAAGGAAAAGTGGCAAGTAATATTGGGACGGATGGAGTATATATTTTACCATAATATTCATATTTAATGGTGTAAGTCTCAATAGCCTTGGAAAATGATTTGAAAATGAGTAATTAATGTGAATGGTAAAATTAATAATAAGAACAAAAATTTCTTTCTCTCGATATGTTAACATGGACAAGTAAAAGTGAATGGAGGGAGTGATTTTTATCCCCATTTTCCTTCTTTGTCAATAATTTAAACGTGAAGAGAGGAAGAACAATAGCAATGCAAATTTGTACTAAAAATTATATACATTGTACACTTTAACCAACTACTTTTTTATCCCACTTAGACATATGTCATAGTACTGGGTATTTATTCTTTTCTCATGTATATACATATGCACTTCAATTTTAATTCTCCTACGCATATTTATTCCCTCCGTGCACTTTTACTTGTCCACTTTTGACTTTTCACGTTCTTTAAGAATTAATAAATGAAGTATATATTTTATCATAACATCCATATTTATTGGTGTATAGTCTCAATAGCCTTAGAAAATGATTTAAAAATGAGTAATTAATATGAAGGGTAAAATAAGAAGAAGAATTTTTTCTTTCTCCTGATATGTCAACGTGGACAAGTAAAAGTGAAGGAAGGGAGTGAATTTTTATCTCCGTTTTCCTTCTTTGTCAATACCTTACTTATTTTACTCTCTTTTGCATTCTCTGATTATTGTTTCTTTACATTTATAAAATGTATTACTTTATATTTTCATTTCAGAATTAAAATTTGGTGATTTACGATATAACATATATCTTTCTAATTTTGATTTCTTTGTAACAATTCTTTTTATCTATAATTGTTAAAATAAAAAATTATAATATATTGTTTAATTAATTTAATAAAAATATTTTATTAGTTTTGCTTTTAAAAAATCCAATATATACAACAATGGTTTTTATGTTTGGATCTGAACAATTAATTAATTGAGATGAATATCAATCTGTCGGTATACATATAAGATATAATTTAAAAGAAAAAATCTAGAATCAAAATATTAATTTTCCCTCATATTCTTACTAATTTTCTTTTTCACATCGATGAACAACTTTCATTGTCATGACAATGAGAAAAAAAGTCCGACTCTTTCCATCTCAAAGATTTAAATTCATCATATGTTTTTAATATTTAAACTCTATTTTCTAATTATAACTAAAGTGATGGTACATAAAATACATTTTGTATATGTTGCTATATATAATAACAATTAGAATGTTTTTAAAAGTTATTTTCAAAATACAAACCTTAAACATTGGCTAATTAAAGTGAATAAACATATTCGGTCCGTGCATCGCACGGGCATATATTGCTAGTAGGCTAGCTAGGATTTGTTGTGAAGTCTCCGATGTACAAATTCTTTTTTAATAAGTAAAAAAAAGAATGTACAAATGTTCTTACTGGAGTCAACTTATATCATTCATTTCTGCTTCAATACAATAGAGCATTTTTACTCCTAAAGGTTGCTTGATGTCTTTGAGGCCTTATCGACAATTTGAGTTAATTTGGCTGCACATGCTTTGAGGTGCTGTTGGTTAGAAAGCACTAGATTTGAACTATTTTCGATACTCTAATTGGTCTGATCTGGCTTGGTGGATTTATTTGTTTGGGTCTGTATCGGAGCACTCATTCATTTTGAAGTCTTTGGTCTAGTCCACAATTTTGAAATCTAATACTTGTCCAAATTTTTCTATAGAGACTTGAGATTCATATGAATCCTTGCGTGCAGTTTAGAATCATATCTTTGACTGTTGACAACTCTTTTAGTCTCTGAGCTTTCCACAACTGATTTGGTTCCTTTAGTAAATTATTTTGTAGTAAATTAAAGGATTCAAATCCCTTGTCATTGCAACTTGTCTTTATCGAAAGAAGTTCAGCATTTTCTGTGTTTTGCTCCGTGCAGATTGGACTTGCCAAATTATTTTGAATATAGACAAGTGATGATGAGAAAAATGATGCTTTAATTTTGTTTTGGACCAACCCTGCTTTTCCATTTTTTGTAATAACTAGTATTATTTTATCTTTTGGCAGATGATAAGAGACCTCCTGATTCAGATGTTGGTGTGAAATCTACGGAGTGAGCTTGCCATCTCTTTAAACTCTTCTCAGTCTTCTACGAATGGAATGGTTATTTATGTTATTACAAAGACAACGAATAGTGTTGTAATGTTATGCTTCTGGTTATGTTCGCCGACGGAAGAAGATGCTCTTCTAGAGTAACTTACTGTTTGAGAAAACCTAAGAAGTTTTACAAGTGTTTCAGATATTGTTGAGACAACTAGGACTAGTCGTGTAGAATGAAAAGAAAGAAGTTACCTAAGACTTCAGGATGTAGAATTTCCATTATCAGTCAGAAGTTACATTCATTGGGTCACCGTTTGGGAAAAGTCGTAGAAAGCTTGGTGGGGAATTCATCATCTTCTTTATTTTCTTCCTCTTGAATACAAAGACTTGACATTTGTGCTTCTCTTCCAAAGAAAAGAAAAAAAACAGTTGACCTCATTTGTACGAGGTGACTTATTTGTCTGGATAGAAATTAAAGAAAAGACACAAACAACTCTTGATCTACTGGGTAGTCGTCCTATAAGGAGCCATGATTTGGAATCGTGAGATAAAATCATAATGATTTAAAGTTGAAGTTTTGTTTGGATATACAATTTGAATTTCTTAAGTTGTTTTTTTTATAAACATAAAAACCTCACAAGTTGTGAAAATCATCAAAGCAATCCCAATTCTTATACAATCGTACCAAACGAGCAAGTCATAGTTCATAACAAAATTAATACCCTACTAGAAAGCCTTTCTAAAAAAATAGAACATCAATTAATCAAATTTTAGTTCAATAAAATGGAAAATTGAACATGAATTGTCGTATAACTACTCTTTAATATAATCCTCCCACATGGTGGGTAAGAATAAATTTGTTATAAATATACTACCAACTTGTAGATCTTTTGATATTTGATATGGTCGGTAAACATTATTGGTAAATATATCAATCAACTTATGGATCTATTTTTATAAAATATAAACCTATGGGTCAACTTTTACATTTAAAAAATTTGAAACCATGATTTGGCCGCTAATAACATGTACAGCGCCTAAGCCGAATTGTGATTACTCATGCATCAAGAAAAGTATAATTGACCAATATATTTAGAGATAAGAGTCAAAAACACATCTCAACTATTACTTTTTTATTTTTTTGTGTCTCATACCTAAACTATCCGAAATGAGACTTTTTTACCTAAACTATCACCAGATATTTAGCAAAACACACATGAACGCTGACTAGATTAAATGTTTGACCTCAAACATCAAAATGCGCGTGCAGCATAATTTTCTCAAATTTTTTGTCCATTTGGCATATGTAACAGCTATAAATGAGCTGACTCATTATTTCTTTTTTTTTAATCTCCAATTAATTCTTTAAAACCCTAAGCTCTCCCCCTTCTTCTTCATCATTTCTCAACCAATTTTTCTTCATTTCTTCTTCTCTTGTGTAGATTTTCTCATTTATTTCTTCTTCATTATCAGCCTTGTTCTTCATTTTCTTCTTCTGTAAGAGCTAATCAGATTTTCTCCTTCAATTTCTTCATTGGTCATATTTTCTTGTCAAAATGAGGAAGAATGTCTTTTGCAAATGTGGGCAGATTATCCATGTGGAATTAACTTTTAACCTAACAATTAGTTCTACCACGATGGAATTATTTATCTACGTGGAGTGCCACATCGCACGATTTTTTAAACAAAAAAGAGAGTGCAGCACACACCATCATATATAATTAAGTCAAGGTGTGTTTTGCTAACTATCTGGTGATAGTTTAGATAGGAAAATCTCACTTCAGATAGTTCAAGTATGAAATACACAAAAAAAAATGTGAGAGTTAAGGTGTGTTTTTGACCCTTTATCTCATATATTTAATTAGGTACAAGGTCGGAAAAGATAGAAGAAAGTGCATACATAAATTTGAAACTTCGAACTCATAGGTGGTTGTTTTGAATTGAATAAGCCATTGTGTTTTTTCTCAATTACGATTTCTGTTAAGCCAAGCTGGAGTATTTGATTTGCTATAACATTAATTTTTTCATAATTTACAAGCATCACCTACACTTGATTACCTTAACGAAATAATAAAGGCAGAATACTTTATTATCCACTAAACTTGACATGATTTATTTGGTGCATACCTAAATTCTTCATAGTCTTAATTATTCTCATATGCTTCACATAAGGGGTTATTAATCCCACTTCAAACTAAACTAGACGGTATTAGGCGGCCTATGAATTAAAGGTGTGTAAATGATTTTCGGAACAAGTTTAAGGGAAACTTATGTATTCCTAGTTTTATCATGAGATCATAGTTAGCTAATATGTATTATTTTAATATTTCATCTATTCCTTATACTTGTCCAGTTTGCATTTTGCATAATATTAAATAAAATTTTATTTTACTGAATTACCTCTATTAATTAGGGGTGCTAATCCGGTTTTGTGTATTACTGATTCAGTTTATCGGTTTTCACTTTGTAAATGCGCTAAACCGATAACCAAACTATTAAGATATTCATTATCGGTTTTCGGTTAATCGGTTTACGATCCTTAACGGTTCGGTTTTTGGCTTAACTGATAAGAAAATGCTCTAATTTTTTTTATTTTTTTTTGCTTTCTCTTATTTTCGTTTTTTTTTTTATATATGCACTACCTTCATGCATAAAAGTCTACACAAATTACAAGCAGAAGCAAATTCAAAGATGTTATTACTAAAACAAACTAATTTTCTTTCTTCTAGTCGAGGGAGGCAGAGAGACAAGAGACCTAGCTTGAGAAAACTAAAGTGTCGCCTGCGGAAATAAGGTCCTGAAAGTAAGAATTTAGGAAATAGGGTTTGTATTTAAAATCTAAAGCCATTAATATAATTAGGAGTAAAAAGGTAAGTTTAATATAATCTTGTTCGGTTATCAGTTTAACCATTAACTTAACCTCAAAACGAAAAACCGAATCGGTAGTCCACTAAAAAAATTACAAAACCATCAACCCAATAGCTACTGATAAACCAATAGTGTTTTTTTCGGTTCGGTTAAACTAGTTTTTGCACACTCCTACCATTAACTATGCTTTGAAAATCGAAATTTGACTATTATTAATTCATTAAATTTTAGAAATAATTATTTAATAATATGAATTAAATTTTAAAAATAATTAATCTTATCTTAGTTTGCTAACATAAATAAGTGAAAAAGAATCTTAATTTGCTAACGTAAATAAGTAAAAAACGGAACTTATGTTTAGTATAGTACATTGTACAACTTATAAAAAAATAAAAATAAAAATAAAAAACGTAAGAGTATTTGAGTTTGCTGGTTCTGCACGCTTTGTAGTGTCCAACATTTTGCCCAACTTGTATTATCATCCACAAGAAAATAGAAAAGTCTATAAAATGAAATTAAAAAAAAAAAATTAATCTTATCTTAGTTTGCTAACATAAATAAGTGAAAAAGAATCTTAATTTGCTAACGTAAATAAGTAAAAAACGGAACTTATGTTTAGTACAGTACATTGTACAACTTATAAAAAAATAAAAATAACAATAAAAAACGTAAGAGTATTTGAGTTTTGCTGGTTCTGCACGCTTTGTAGTGTCCAACATTTTGCCCAACTTGTATTATCATCCACAAGAAAATAGAAAAGTCTATAAAATGAAATTCAAAAAACGTAGGCAAAGCCGAAAAGTTTGGTGACTTTGTAAAAGGTGGGTCCAAAAACGAAGAATTTGGGGATGAGAAGAAAAGGAAGAAAAAAGGTAGTGCTGACTCAGATAAAAAAGAGCCCTTTCACTTTATGGAGAATCAAAAAGAAGAAAAAGTAGAAATAGAAAATCTCGAAGCCACGAAAAACTTGTGGCTGAGAATTGTTTTCTCTATCTGACGTGGCATATGAGCTGTATTTAACATTTTCTGCACGTAGTCTCCATAAACAAGTTGCTTCTCACTTTTTTAATTCATCAAAACAAAATGTTATAGAATTTGATTTGTCTTCAAATCAGCAAATTGTTTGATTACATTTCAAATTCCATGATTGATAGAACCGACTATGCTAAACTATATACGTATGCATTTTCCCTTCCTCATATTTGTTTTGATTAGCCAAATAAATCACTTTCAAATAAGTTGATTTTAAAAGTTTCGCCAGATAAATTATTAATCTAACTAGTTAGAATGACTATACTTATTTATTATTCATATAGCAATAAATTGTATTTAAATTTTATATCATAATCAATAGAAAACACTCCTTTCACCCATTTTTATTTGTCCTGTATTAACATGACACGCTTCTTACAAAGTCATAAATAAAATCAATCAAACATACTTTGAAAATTATACAATCATTAATAATTTTTTGAAGTCTTTAACCCAATAATTAATAATGAGAGCGAAATATGTATGGAATGTTAAATTATGTTTTGACTTTCAAACTGGACAAGTAAAAGTGAATCTCTAGTACAAGTAAAAATGAATGAAAATATTTAAAAAGAAAAAACAGGTATACATATTATGTGTGTCGGAATGTGTCAGATCTATGGGGAGTAACATAACATGAGATGAGACCCAATCCCCAAACTCGCCGGACTTGTTTGTTGGATTGTCTTCTCTTTCTTCTAACTTGCTATCTTAGGAACTTGAAAAAGTGCATACATAAAACTCTACACCAAATATGTCTGAACTCAAAGACAGAGACCCTGCTATAAAACTCTTCGGTAGAACCATTCAGTTGCCGGATTCTCCTCAACACGATGAGGATACCAAAGGAGGAGGAGAAGAAGAAGAAGAAGAAGAAGAAGAAGAAGAAGAAGAAGAAGAAGAAGAAGAAGAAGAAGCTCAAAAGGTACTTTACTTTGTTTTAAGACTTAAATGTTAGAATATAAGCTGTTGATATTTCTTGTTAGGAATTTGTATGTGACTTCCCATTGGACTCTGCTTCACCTCAGTCAGTAGCATTTCCTTAGGGTTTTGAATCAGAGAAAAACTATAAACCATTTCTTTTGGATTGAAATGGATTAAATCAATATCTTTAAAGGAAAGGCCGTGTTTTTGTTGAAATTTATTGCTTTATCGATTAGGTCACGTATTCATAAAATATTAATTGGTGTCCCATAATTTTTAATGGCAAGTTATTAATTTTACAATGGATTTAGCTTATATTAACTGATAGTGTAATACAATTTTTTTTTTGTTTTTTGTTTTTTGTTTTTTGGGTCAGTGAAATTTAACATCGTATAGAAGTTGACTTGCCTATTTTTCAAGTTACTAATTCCAATTATTATGGGTAGTTACCTGTAATAATCATTTAGATTACTTGATAGTGTAGAAAACATTTATACTTTTATAGAAGTTAAACTCTGTTATAATTGTTCTGTGATTCATTAGAGTTCAACTTTGTTCTATCAATCAAATCTCTTTGTTCAACATCTTTCACATCTCTATATCTAAGATTAGTTTTACTTTCCTATGTTTAGTTCCTGTAATGGACAATCAATTTGCGTGAACAAAGAGTAGTTTAATTTTTGACTTGCTAACGGAGTTGTTTTACTTAATCTGTTATGCACCCGTATCCTTCGTCCTCCCTGGTTGTTGATTCCTTCATGATTATATAAACTACGATTGTGTCTTCGTTTTTACCTCTGGCCTCAATATGTCTCGCTACAACCTTCACATATCTTCTTAAAGATGGAGAAGCTTGGTTGTTTCAATAGTTATAAGAGACTAGTGAAATCTTGTTGAACCGTTTCTGTTGAGATCTCCCTAAGTTTTCCGATAATTTGAATAGTTTAAAAGAAGGGTTTACCGACTCAATTTACTCCTCTGTGATAATGCATCACACATACAGGATGACTTTGGAGGAAACCTGGATGATGATGAGGATGAGGTGGAAACTTCGACTGGCAAGGAGTTACCGGATCAGAATTCAGATCCAATTAAAACTGATGATAGTATGAAGGAGCCACCTGTTGATAATGACTGTTCAACGAGACCCTCAAAAAGTGAAGAAGAGCAGGGAGAAGCAAGTAATTCGCAAGAAAAAATCCTCAAAAAGCCAGACAAGATACTTCCGTGTCCCCGGTGTAACAGCATGGAAACCAAATTTTGTTATTTCAACAATTACAATGTGAACCAGCCTAGACACTTCTGCAAGAATTGCCAGAGATATTGGACAGCTGGTGGGACCATGAGGAACGTGCCAGTAGGTGCTGGTCGTCGGAAAAACAAGAACTCAATTCCACATTACCGTCAAATATCTGTCTCTGAAACACTTCCGAATGCACAAGCAGATTATCCAAATGGAATCCAGCATCCTATTCTTGCATTTGGCTCCACTACACCACTCTGTGAATCAATGGCTTCAGCTTTGAACATTGCTGACAAAACAATGCATAACTGTTCACAAAACGGGTTCCATAAACCAGAAGTGCCTGGGGTTCAAGTTAGTTACGGAGCGGGAGACAATGGAGATGACCATTCTAGAAGATCGTCCGTCACTACTACAAATTCAGAGGTTGAAGTTAACAAAATTGTACCTGACCTGCTAAGGACGAACTGCCATAACTTTCCACCTTACTTGACTTGCTATCCTGGGACTCCTTGGCCATATCCATGCAGTTCTGTCCCCTGGAGTCCTCCTGGTTATTGCCCTCCAGGCTTTCCTATGCCGTTTTACCCAGCAGCTTCTTATTGGGGTTATACTGTAGCAGGTTCTTGGAATGTCCCTTGGGTGTCCCCAGTTAGTGCTTCCTTAACCCAAACACCTCCGACTTCTGGTCCTGGTTCTCCGACTCTGGGGAAACATTCGAGGGATGAAAACGTACTAAAACCCGTGAGCAGCAAGGAAGAGCCTTTAAAAGAGAGTAATCCTGAGAAGTCCCTCTGGGTTCCAAAAACTCTGCGAATTGATGATCCAGGAGAGGCTGCAAAGAGTTCTATATGGGCGACATTGGGAATAAAACATGATAGTGTCGATTCCATTGGTGGAAGTCCTTTCAGTGCTTTTCAGCCGAAGAATAATGACAACAATAGTGTTTCAGAAAACTCTACTGTATTACAAGCAAACCCAGCAGCAATGTCTCGGTCAGTAAATTTCAATGAGAGCTTATTAGAAGTTGTGGAATCATTAACATCAGACAATGATGGCTAGGCCAGGCAGGAATTCTTCAGCTCAGTAACTCTTAACTACTGTTACCTGTCGGCATATTTTGGTTAGAGCAAGTTCTTCACAGTAGTGTTGGCGAAAATGCAGGATAGATTCCTTCAATTTCTTTCGGATCGGAGTAGATGAATATCTAGCAGTTAATTCTCCTTTTTGTGTGGAAAAGAAAGGTGTTTTTTGGTTGATAGCGTTTTCTTTTTCTCTCTCTCTCTCTGTTTTGCCACTTAGTTGATGTACATACTTGTATTTGAGAAATGAGGGATAAACTAGGCTGTTTGTGTACCAAATTTGCTGTGTGATGAATAAGTTGGCAGTAAATTTAAAAAGTTTATTATTTGCTTAATCGTCTGTTGCGAATCTTACTAGTAATGCACTGCTACGGATGGATTGTCAGTATATATTTCCTGAGGATGCTCTAGCGAGTTATTTTAGCTCATCTCTATGAGATGTATCTTTGCTTATCTGAAGAACCTTACCTTTCAATTCTTCCTCTAGGTGTCGGCCTTTCATTTTTGTAAATTAAAGGGTAATGCATAATTTAAACTCTCTGTGGTGCTTATCGATACTATTTTTTCAGAGGAAAGCAGAAAGGAGTTGATTCCACCCATACCAGTAACATATTTAGTTGCAGAGGACTATGCTGAAATGGAAAAAATAAAGGTATTGCAAAAGACACTTGATGCATCTTTATCTTTAGCAGGAGTTGATTCTCTAGTGAAGAAGAGACACCGCCATTTTATGGCCAACTTGCCAAGGGAAAAGGTAATGGATTAATTTACAATTAATCCACAAGCTTCATGGTCCTTTTCCTATTGATTCCAGTACTTGTCAACCCATTTCTGTCTATGTGAACAAATAGAACCATAGAGCAATCAAGACCATGTTAACTGTCTGCTAGCTATGTAATGCCTCATTATATCGATTATATTGGGGTCTTTATGAATCAAATTATCCGTGGCCTTCGTCGCTTATGCTTTTAAGCCGTGGATTCTTGGCTTACTTCTTTTGGGTAGCTTGGGGCTTTAGTCAAACCTAGGCTGAGGCTGTCGTCTAATCTAAGCTTCATTTAAGCTTTTACTTTGTGATCTGGTTCTTGCACATATTTGTAGTCGGAAGAGCTATTATAAATTGGTATGATGAGCGAACTATTGTAATCTAAGTCATCTACTTGTAATGGGAGAGATGGAGTGTGGATGTGTTTTCTAGAGAAATTTCTGCTCCTTATTTTCTGGCATTCCTCTGGTTGTAACAGCCAAAATGATTGGCTTCTCTTATACGATGTTTATAAGAGATTCTTTGCTCAAATTGGTGCTGTCATACAGCAAGAGAGACATGCTGATATGATGCTTTATCTCCTCATTCATCAGTGTTATGTAGCAAACTCGTACACTGAGTCTAATTGGCTGGTTTTTTGTGATTTGGTGGGAATTTGGTAGCTTCATATGTTCTTTTAATCAGTATTAAAGTCGGCAAATTCGTCGGGAGTGAAATGTGAAAGTCAACTTTAGGAAAAAAATAACTTTATTAATTTCTATTTCTTGAATCCCACTGCTCTCCTGGTTACTGTTATTGCATGTTTTGGTTTTCTCCTCTGTATCTCCAAGCTGAACAGAAAGATTGATTGAAAGCTGCCGGGCCGCATTCTTGTTCAAGAAGAGTGTAACATGTGAAACATTTTCCTGCATTAGTTGCACAACAGAGAGAATTTGGGAAATGAAGAATGATCTTATTATGCACTTGATGGTTAGTAGTTTTGTGTTCCTACTGTGAGTAATTCAGTGAGGGTTTAGACTTTAGTTTTGGTCATAACATGTGGCCATTTTTTCTTTCAACTAGTTTTAGATTCACGTTGACTTTTTAACCAAAAAACTGATACTGATGTAGCTACCGTAAAAGTAGATTCAGATATTTTCTGTTCTCTCTCTATTAATGTTATTATCCCAATTTCTTTCAATCTCTCTCCTCAAAATTATATCTCACGATACACGTCCTATAAACTCTTTTTAGATTGCAATCTTCATTATTTTGTCTTCTTTTTCAGAGATTTGATTAATGCATTTGCGTTAAATGTATTTTCTTTTCAATTTCTAATTGATTTTTGAAAATCAATGTTAAAATTTTCATTATTTTCAATGTTGAACGTATCACAAAAGTAATTTAAGCTCACCAATGTTGAATTCACAGTTCGGTCTACTGTAGGTGTGCTCCTAAAAAAACTAAAGTTAATTTGGCTGATACCCTCAGCCTTAGCTTCACCATCTAAAAGGAAAATGTGAATTACAATTAAAGTAGGATGAATTTGTGAAATGCAAAACAGAGAAGAACACATATAATTAAGCAAGATGATCCTTTCTTAATCGTTAGAACTTGAAAATTAATCATACAGATACAATCACAACAATTTAAACATAAAATATGATTATTTCCATTATAACGGGAATATGAAAAAATACATGCATGTTGATAAGGAAAATTCTGAAACTTGTGATGACAGTGAACTGAAGTATCTTTTATTAATTCGCTTGTGTTGGCATAATGACACTAATTCAGCATTACAAGGGCAGTGTTTATTTAGAACTCTAATCCAATTATGGTTAAGGAATTATTATACTGCCAAAAGAAGGAAGAGAAAAACCCCACATATAAATGAATTATTACACATTTAATCGAAGTCTAAATATAAGGTAGAATTGTGTGTTTATTTAGAACTTTAATAATTATGGTCAATCAATTATTATACTACGTAAAAAGAAAGAGGAAAACCCCAAATATAAAGAAAATACATTTAAAGTCCCAAATATAAGGTAGAGTTGTCTGTTTATTTAGAACCCTAATTATGGTTGTTGTACGAAAAAACTTTCCAATGCAAAGCATAGCTAACGAGATAGGGAGTATCACATTTATGATAGAACTTTGTATATGTATATTCAACCATTGCCCAACAAAAGAAATATCATTTGAATTTAAGTTGATTTCCGATTCGGGAGTATCACATTTATGATAGAACTTTGTATATGAAAATTCAACCATTGACCATAAGAAGACATTTTCTGAATTTAAGTTGATTTCAAAGTCTTAAATATTAGAAAAATAACTGAATAATAATTTTGTATGATGAAAATGATGGAATACAGGCATATGCAGCGGAAGCAAATAGCCAGGATCGAACTTGCATGTAATTTAGACAACACATAATCAAGATATTAATCAAACATAAAACTGATACTTCTCTCTTGAAGCGTAAATGCAACCTCGAATCTAGCCTTCAAGCACGAGCAAAAACCATCCACGTGTTCTTCCTCCAGTTCCACGGTCTTCTGCTATCTTACCCAAATACTACCAAAATTTACGAAATTCGTGTGGGTGAATTTCTATGAAAAAGTTGAAGAAACTTCTAAAACCCTTAGCCTCCTTATGGAATAAGACCCCTATTTTATAACTACCGGTTTAGGATTTTCACCCTTTTTCAAAATCTGTTGGGTCTTTATTTTCCATCAAGAAATAATATTCCATTTAATTCTTTATTATTCGGGCACAGCTGGGATCACAGAATTTAATTAACGAGGCTTCCTATTATGGAATTAATTCAAAAAATCTGAATTAATCCTACCATAATAAATTACAAATTATTCCACTAAAAAATCGTAACTGCACTCCCCAGTTCAATTTTCAAATCATACATTAAAACTTATTTAACTCCCCATGTTAAGATTACAGATACCAATCAATTAAATTAAATTACTGACAATTTAATTGATTGACTAATTGAATCCTTTATATTTCTGCTTAACTTACATCATGTGACGGATACAAAATCCACCTGCAGGGTTTTCACATGAGAATTATAAGCATTCATAAAGGGGTATCATCAATTTCAAAGTCGAGACATGAATTCTATTAGCTAATTATTATTTCACAAATGTAATTTGTCATTATCCAATTTACCAGGAATACATAGACCCGCAATTGAGTCGTACCTTTTAATAAATCAAAATAATGAACAAATCACATTGATCATAATAATTATATCAAGATTAAGAGTATAAGTACATTTAATGAACTAGAGAATTTGTTTTATATATTCTGTACAAAAACACTTATCTCTACTTGCTCCGTTCAATACATACAAAATGTACTAGCACAAGAAGACGGAACTATACCGTTCCCATAATGAAGATACATTATATTAATCTTGTGCTACAATCATACCGATGGCTTTGTCTAATTTCCATCTTAGATTGTGAACATAAAACTTATACTTATAAGAACCGACGATTTAATCTTCCGTGTATAAGCTAAACTCTAAACACTAAATCATCTACTATATAAGTAAAGGACACACATAGCAGTACATGATCTATTTAACTCTTTATTAAACAACGAATAAATAATTGTTCTATAATAAATACTATATCCAAACACATAATTAATAGTATATATCTCAACAGTAAAATCTATTTTTAGATGATAAAAAGGCAAATGACATTTCGCTAAGGGAATCTTGATTTTATAATGATATATAGATAGATCTTGCATTACTAATACATGCATGACTAATATATGTATTACTATCATACCTCTAACCAGCAATCAAACAACCCCTTAGCTTTTTAGTGAAATCCGGATAAGGACAAATAACTAATGACATGATTTGCTGAGGGGTTTTGTGGCTGAGCTTGTCAATTAGATAAGGAGGAACATTAATAAATCCTAATATGCAAGGTTCATACATTCCGGAAGAAAATTTATTCTAATCGGTATTTATACCAAGTCAATGAATAACTGACACATGTTTTTTTACATATATTTTTGTGACTTAATCGCAGTTAATTATTGCATATTTCTAATCAACATATATTAGCTAATCCTGATTAACTCGTACCGTTTGGTGTGAACACCTTTTGTGAAATATTGAAGCAGCGGGTGGATAAGTTATTTCCATGTATTTAGCAATATCTTGTTTGGTGATTAAAGAGTGACAATCCAAAAAGGACTCTATAACCGAACTACTACTAGTCTTCAATAAATTAAAAGTTGTCTAAATACAAAACTCCATAATTTCATTTTCAATAACCCTCAATTAAGCAGAAGTCAACAAATGGGGCGCTTCATTTTTTTTGCATTTGTTATGGCTGCTTTTCTCATTATTGCCTTCTCTCAGTGTCACGGTTATCCTTTTTACTTCTTTTTTTTTTTTTAAAGAAAAATTTCCATGTTTTCTCTTGAATTTACGACATTATTGGATTTGGCAACCAAATGTGGACTATTAATTAATATGTCTTGGAATACTTCTCTGTTGTTCACTAACTTTGCTGTTTTTGATTGTGTAGGATTCGGTAGAAAAACATTGGGATCTTTTGGCCATGGACACATCCATAGAGTATTGCTTGAGGTTCGTTCTCATTTGTTTTTTTTTTTCTTTTGTAATCTTATGTGTACATTTTCTGTTCTAAAAAGAATGATATTATTATTTGGTAATTGAAAGTACTTTCACTAAGAATAGATGTCATTTGAAATGATAGAATAATTGAAAATATGAGATCATTCAAGAATGATGAGATCATTGATTGAATTTGTAGTAGTATCTATATTATTTATAATATATAAGGCTGATGTGTTGCGGGTACGTGGAACAAAATTCGAGCACAACTTTACTTTTCAAAGCCCTTTTAAAACACAGATAAATCATTGTTGAAGAGTACCAATTTCACTTGGATTCGATTATTCCAAAAGAAATGAAACACTCTTATGTTCATATTTCTATATGAATACCGTTACTATTCGAGTGCTAAAAAGCTATTTTTATGCCTACTTCTTCATACTTCTAAATTATCTATGGTTCTAAATTTTTCATTTTTAGCACTTATAGTTCCTAAAAGATTGAAGAATGGAAGTCCAAAATTGAGACCAAAGTTCAGACAATTCGATCCTCGTACTCTGAAATCTACTCTTTTTGAATCAAAAGGAAAAATATGTTTTATGTGATCTCTAAATTTGTATATCTTTATTAAAAAATTTAAGAAAATGACATGTAAATTTATCCCTACTTTTAGTTCCGAAATTCTTCATCAGATGGGAGGTGCATAATATTTTGATCTTAGCTCATTTCATATTTTTTCCTTTACATTTTTGTTTTTTGAGGGTCTAAAAGTTCAGGATTAACTTGGATATTTTTTTAACAAAATACAGGAGAAACCTAAGGCGGCGTACGTGGCAGACTATGACTATGCTGGGCCCAACGACAATCCCTATTCTGGTTTTCTTCCACATTTCCCTCCACTACCTCAGGACATGAATTGACCTTTAAAAGCATCATGGGCTTGTAACGAGTCAAGACAATGGGCTTTTGGTACATGGGCTTTATTTTCTTTAGGTCTTTCATATTCCCTTGTTCATGTTAAGTAATGAGATTTTCAAATGTTTTTTTTATGATTGTTTTCATTTTCTTGATGCTCATCCTCAAGTTGACTACCAAAAGTTTGGAATATAAAATATCTAAGGTGGATTCGTGCAGAAGTTTATACCAACAGTACACTTCTTTCATTATTAAAACCTATAAGGGATCGGTTGGTAGAGTGTATAAGAATAATACTGAATATGATGTATTAGTAATGCTGAGATTAGTAATGCTGGAATTAGTTATGCTGGGATTATTTCTTATCCACTGTTTGGTTTGGTGTATTAAAGGCAGTTTTGGCTTTAACCATGTATAGGTTGAAAAATACAACCAAATAAGGCCATTAATAATACCAAAGCTAATACATACATTATTTTCTCTAATACATCCTACCAAACAACCCCTAAGAAACCATTTGACCTGAATTTCGTACGACCTAACACAAAGTACTTGGTATAAAACTTTTTACTAATTGACTTTTAAGTTTTATCGATCAGTGTATAAATGTTAAATATTTATTTTTAATCAAAGTTGATATTCATAAATAATAGGAAAGTAAGAAACATTTTACTTAGCTGCAGTTCGTTAAGAGTAACTATAAGTATGAAGTTGTAACAGTACAATTAAATTATGATATCTTAATTTCTGAACTGTTCCCTTGGGAGGAGAGTAAGAAATATTTTACTTAGCTGCAATTGAATTACAACAACAACAACAACATACCCAATGAATCCCACAACGTGGAATTTGGGGAGGGTAGAGTGTACGCAGACCTTACCCCCACCTTAGGTAGAGAGGCTGTTTCCGGAAGACCCTCGGCTCAAGAAAAAGCATAAGAAAGGTCAGATACGGGCAAACAAATCAAAGCAATTATGAAAATGAAAACAATGAAAGTAAATAAGCCATTATAAACCAATAGATACTCGCAGAAATCAAGAGACAAGAAACTATAGAGCAACATAACTACTCGTAAGAAAGGATAAACGCGACTACCTACTAGCCTTCTACCCTAATATGAGTCCTCCATACCCTCCTATCTAAGGTCATGTCCTCGGTAAGCAGGAAATGCGCCATGTCCTGTCTAATCACTTCCCCTCAATACTTCTTCGGCCTACCTCTACCTCTTCTGAAACCGTCGCTGGCCAATCTCTCGCACCTCCGCACTGGGGCATTTGCATCTCTCCACATCACATGCCCAAACCATCTCTGCCTCGCTTCCCGCATCTTGTCTTCCACTGAGTCTATTCCAACCTTGTCTCGGATGACTTCATTCCTAATCCTATCGCTCCTAGTGTGCCCACACATCCATCGCAGCATTCTCATTTTCGCCACTTTCATCTTCTGAACATGAGATTTCTTGACTGGCCAACACTCCGCCCCATACAACATAGTTGGTCTAACCACCACTTTGTAGAACTTGCCTTTAAGTTTCGGTGGCACCTTCTTGTCACACAACACTCCGGAAGAGGCAAGCCTCCATTTCATCCACCCTGCACCAATACGGTGTGTGACGTCATCATCAATCTCCCCATTTCCTTGTATAATAGACCCAAGATACTTGAAACTATCTTTCTTCTGTATGACCTGGGTGCCAAGCTTCACTTCCACGTCAGCCTCATGCACTATATCACTGAACTTGCACTCCAAGTACTCTGTCTTGGTCCTACTCAACTTGAACCCATTAGACTCCAGAGTTTGTCTCCAAACCTCCAGCTTAGCGTTAACCCCGCTGCGAGACTCTTCAATCAGGACTATGTCATCCGCAAATAACATACACCATGGCACCTCACCCTAAATTTGCCGCGTCAATCCATCGATCACCAAGGAGAATAAAAATGGGCTAAGAGCTGATCCCTGGTGCAACCCCATCACCACTGGGAAGTGCTCTGAGTCTCCTCCCATAGTCCTTACCCTGTTCTTAGCCCCATCATACATGTCCTTGATCGCCCTAATGTACGCCACAGGTACACCTCTAGCCTCCAAGCATCTCCATAGAACCTCTCTCGGCACTTTGTCGTATGCCTTTTCTAGGTCTATGAATACCATGTGCAAGTCCCTCTTCCTCTCCCTATATTGCTCCACAGTCTCCGTACAAGATGAATAGCTTCTGTAGTTGAGCGCCCCGGCATGAATCCGAACTGGTTCTCTAAGATAGACACGCCTCTCCTCACCCTCATCTCCACCACCCTTTCCCACACTTTCATAGTGTGGCTTAGCAGCTTGATCCCTCTGTAGTTGTTGCAACTTTGAATGTCGCCCTTTTTCTTGTACAATGGAATCATTGTACTGTATCGCCATTCTTCGGGCATATTAGCCGTCTTAAATATGACATTAAAGAGTCGAGTCAACGACTCTAAACCTACCCTGCCTGCAGTCTTCCAAAATTCCCCACGAATCTCATCGAGCCCAGCGTTCTTCCCCTACTCATCCTACGAACAATACCCTTAACTTCCTCAACCTTTATACTCCTACAATATCCAAAATCACGACACCTCTCGAAGTACTCCAAATCTCCCAACAAAATATCTCTGTCCCCTCCGTCGTTCAAGAGTTTGTGAAAGTATGACTGCCATCTCCGTCTAATGAGAGCGTCCTCCACTAGTACCCTGCCATCCTCGTCCTTGATGCACTTCACCTGATCCAAGTCACGCGCCCTCCTCTCCCTCACCTTGGCTAGTCTGTACAACTTCTTATTCCCGCCTTTGTCCTCTAGTTCTGCATACAGGCGTTCAAAAGCTGCTGTCTTTGCCGCCGTAACCGCTAACTCTGCCTCCTTCCTCGCCATCTTGTACAATTCCCTATTCGTTCGCCTCTCCTCATCATCCTTGTTGTCTACCAACTTCGCATACGCCACCTTTTTTGCTTCCACCTTCTCTTGAACTCCTCCATTCCACCACCAGTCCCCTCGGTGCCGACCACGGCTACCCTTCGAGACCCCAACACCTCTCTAGCTACTTCCCTAATGTAACTGGCCGTCCTATCCCACAAGTTGGTCGCCTCCCCACTACTCTCCCAGGCTCCCATAGCCCTCAATTTCTCCCCCATCTCCAAGGCACCTGTCATGGTCAAACTCCCCCATTTGATCCTAGGCCTGTCATCCACGCCCCTCTTTCTCTTCCTCATCTTGATTTCCAAATCCATCACCAAGAGCTTATGCTGGGTCATTAGATTCTCACTCGGAATTACCTTGCAGTCTTTACAAAGACCTTTATCGTCCTTCCTAAGGAGTAAAATGTCTATCTGCGTCTTAGCCACCGAACTACGAAAGGTTACCAAGTGCTCCTCCTTCTTCGGGAAACTCGAATTGGCTACCACCAGCCCAAAGGCTTTTGCAAAATCCAACAGTGCAACTCCTCCCCCGTTCCTGTCCCCGAAACCACAACCTCCATGCACATCGTCATATCCCCTTGAAATTGACCTAATGTGCCCATTGAAATCTCCTCCGATGAATAGCTTCTCAGTGGACGGTATACCTCCAATCATCTCGTCCAAATCCTCCCAAAAACGTCTTTTCTCCTCCTCGCCCAAGCCCGCTTGCGGCGCGTAAGCACTAATAATGTGCAAAATAAACCCTCCAACGACTAGCTTAATCGTCATCAACCTATTACTGACCTTCTTAACCCCCACCACCTGTTCTCGTAAGTCATTATCTACTAAATTTCCTACCTCATTCCTATCCCTCGACCTACCTGAGAACCATAACTTATACTCATCCACATCTTTAGCCCTGGATCCTACCCATTTAGTCTCCTGGACATAAGCTATATTAATCCTCCTCTTCATAAGAATCTTAACTAGTTCGATGGACTTCCCCGTTAGAGTCCCAATATTCCAAGACCCTACTCGCAGACTAGAGACTCCCTTAACCCACCTACCCCCTCTAAGCCTCACCCCCGTCCGAGAGCATGACCCTAGTCCACCATCGTCTACCAAAGCCAGTAAAGCAAATATAAACTACTCGACCTGGCAGGAATCAATACTAAAACACAAGTTACCAATAATCTAGATGAAAGTGTAACTACTACGACAAGAACGAAACAAGTAATGCAAGAATGCAAATTAGCTACAAGGATAAAAGACAGAGAATTAAAAAAAAATAAAAAAACGGAGGTACCAACTCCTGTTAGACAGAACCTGCTCACGCCGGAATCACTGTTCACGCCGGAATCAATGTTCACGCCGGACACACTGTTCACGCCGGAATCACTGTTCACGACGGGAAGCTCGAATCTTTCGGACCAGGGAAAAGGAGAGGAGAGAAGAGAAAAGAAAAGAAGAGAAGGAAGATAGGAGAAGAAGAATGGGGGTGGAGGTGGGTATAGGGCTGTCACAAACCCTAGGAGAGATAAAACTTACCTGGGGAGGCCACCGGGAGGTTGCTGGTCGGAGTTGGGGGGTGGGGGTGGGGGTAGGCGAGGGAGTTGGGGGATGGGAAGAAGACCGTTAGGTTTGGTTGGTTTTCCTAGAGAGAGAGAGAGAGAGTGAGTGAGAGAGAGAGAGAGAGAGAGAGAGAGAGAGAGAGAGAGCAAGAGAGTAAAATTTTATGACATCTTAAAATTTTACTCAGCCTCAATTCGTTAAGGATACGTCTATTTTTCTTTATCACGGAGTATTGAAATATTATGAATTCAAACTAAGCCTTAATGTCATAGCAGACTCAACTGGCTTGAGATTATTTGTATATCGTGTTGGGTTCCACTATAGAAAGTTTTATTTTAAGATTTTATTAATGGAAAAAATAAAATGGGTGTCCATTGGAACATCAAGTTTGTCATTTTTTAGCCCAACTATCCACTTTTTACCCAATATGTGTCTTCGGCAGTTTAAATTGCAATGTCAGCCGAGACTTTGAGTCTCATTCAACGGATCCTTTAATTTGGGATAGAGACACTTCTTCGGTTTGATCTGCTGATATAGGCTGTCCTTAATTGCTTGTGGTATAAAATATGAGTAAGCTCTTCATATGTGGCAATAAATAACTGTAGAGTATGAACTGATTTTTGCATATTACCATTTTGTTTACTATTTTCTTCTGATTGGTAAAATTGTCCATAACTAATAAGTAGGTGATCCTTTTAGTTCCATTTGTGCTTTCTGAAGCTGTCTATTAATGTAGGTTTTATTAATGTGTCACAAGCAACAAACGTATAAACATATGAAGAGGGACTCAAATTGGGGGTTTAAATTCATTATTTATACACTGTAAATTGAGTTGGTTTCAGGTGTTTATACAAAGTATATACATTATATATACAAAGTATATTAATGTAAATATGTAGCTATACTTTGTATACACTATAATTTGAAGTTGGTTTCATGTGTTTATACAAAACATATACATTATGTATACAAAGTATATTAATGTATATATACCTATACAGTACATATACATTATCTATACACCGATGATGCTGTAGTGGGCTAGAATGATACAGTGGGCTAGATTGGCTGCAAACTAGATGTGGGAGCACTATATATGGGTTATTTCGCCTTTATTAATAACTTGTGGGCTTACACCATCACCACCTTTGACCTTCCTCCAGATTACAAGTAAACACCTTTATTTTCAGTATTTGTAAGTATATGCAAATTATACGTTAACAAATCTACTATATATAGCAAATATATATTCGAGATACACTGAAAATCATGTGCTCTTCAGACAATTTGATCCTCACATTTTCTAAATGGGTTTATATTATACACAATATCTGTAGGTAAAAGAAATTACACAATCAGTTCAATGTAACTGGATATAGCAGAATATTTTTTACTTTTGTAAATGTCAGAGTTGCTATGGATAATTGCTTTGTGTTATAGGTCAACTAAACCTAATAATTCAAAATGTAGCATAGTCAGTGCTCATAATATAACGCTTTTATTGCTATTTCATGTTGAAACGGTATCTGTTGAAAGTTTTTCTTTATTTGCAAAGTAGTAGTACTAAACTGAACATGTATAGAATAAAATAATTAGTAAGATTTTAGAGTTATGGTACAGAAGTAAGAATATTCGAGTTTTCTGACCAAACCACGATGTGACTTTTCAACTTCTCAAGGAAGTTTATACTACATTTTACCATTTACAAATTAAACTTACAATAGTCTCGATCTTTGATTTATTTTTGAAGGGGGGAGAGGGGCGGGAGCCATTTCTTCCAAAGAAAAGAGAAAAGAGAAATCAGAAGAAAAAGCTATTTCTCCATCATAATACAAATCTGAATGGGTAAGTGGTTCTAATTTCATGTGGTAGATAGATGCGAGCTTACCATGAAAAGTTGTGGGAAATTGGTATCTAGGGCGAATATATAGCCTTTTGGATACGGATTTATCTAAACCCAACTTCAACGTGGAGTACAAAGTAAAATCTAATAAAATTTCAACAAATATTAGAGTTGAATCCATAATTAGAGGTGAATTTAGGATTTCTAGAATATGGGTTCACCACTTAAGAATATATATATATATATATATATATATATATATATTAAGTGGGAATTGATCCCTAGTCCTCTAGAGAATAACTCAATCTTCAACCAAGTACACCATTTAGCATTCATGTAGTATGGGTTACAACAGATGATAGCATACTAATTTTAGAAAATATTTAGATAAAATATCTAGTTTTACGGAGAGATCATGAGTTCACGTGCCCTAAAATTAGTATACAGATTCGCCCCTGCCCATAATTTTGACATTACAATGAGCTCATACTGAAAATCTTAAAAGTTGAAATCATTAAATTTTAATCCTGAATTCACCTCTGAATAGTGTGCACTCTTTTATACTTAACTATAGATTTTGGATTCGAACCTTTGGTATGAAATCGCCTGTGATAGGGAGCATTTAATCCTTAAAATAGAATCTTTTAGCTTGAATCTGAATTAATCAAACCTCAAAAAGGGTACTAAGGTCTCAATTGTTTCCATTAAGATTAAGATTTCTGAATCTAAATACACATCTGGATATTAAGATGTGCATTAAGATTTAGATGTCTAGATCAGAATGCACATCTGAATATTAAAATGTGATCTCTAGATCTGAACACTAAATGATTAACTGTCTATTTTCATTTTTCAATATCTGAATGTGCATGTGAAATTATACTATATCAATAAAATATTATAAAAATCTACATTTCAGCAAAATAAATTTAATTATTTAATAGAGAATAATATTTTGACTATTTATATTTGATAAAAAATTTAAACTATCTGAAATGCAAACTAAATTTATATATCATCAATATAAAAAAGTATTACTGTAATAAGGTAACATGATTTTTTATTTTATTTTATTTTATTTCAACATAAGTTAATCTTTTAACAGAAAAATCTTCTAGCTAAACAAAAATCGTGTTTTTTATTTCAACATAAGTTAATCTTTTAACAGAAAAATCTTCTAGCTAAACAAAAATCGTGTTTCACTTCAAACGCTCAAGTATAAGTTAATTTAAATAATTAACTACATCAGATCAAACTCTAACGTTCAAACACTATAAAAATATTTCAAATAATGAAAATATGAAACTCTCAAGTATTTCCTCTTCTTTACATTAGTTGAAGTGCAAGTTGTTCACATATATTGTGCATTATATACGAATCTTCAGTTGTCCACCTAGATACATTTGTTTCATCTGATACTTCTTCGTGTTCTCCTTCTTCCTCATTAAATATTAACTGAGGTGAACCTTATTGCTTAAACAACTAATTATTTATACGCTCCCTCCATCCAATAGTCAAACATCAAGTTTTTGATCAAGAGTAACCAAACATCAACTATGACTAAACAAGTTGATCTAATAAGAAATTATAATTCATGTAAAATAATCCAGCCCATCAAGCACTAGACAAATAAAACTCATGTATAAACGATGTGCTCGTGCATAATATACATTGTGACAAAAAGATATGCCAAAAAGAACTTATACTTTTATTGCACAAGAACAACACATCAAAGTTCTTGTCACCCAGAAAATAATGTTTCTTATTACCCATAAGTTGAGGAAAATGTTAGTCTTTTTATTGTCGTACCCCATTTTAATCGGGGTTAAATTAGAGTACAACATATTGGTGATTCCTATTTTTGCTTATTTTAAGGAGTCGTCACCTAATTAATTTAACGGTGAATTAGGACACCTAGATGTTAACTAAGGTAAAGTTAAAACTAAACCTCCGTTAATAGTCTGCTTAATCAATGTGATTCTAGGTAAGAGCTCTATATTATTCTAAAGGGAGGGGTTAGGCATCCTTTAGAATCCGTTAACTACGGTTATCCGGCCAAACTTAGGTTAATTAATTAAGAGTAAATATAATGCTTAAATTTTAAAATGGTTCCCAAATGTTGCTAAAGTTTTAAAAGGAAAATAATATTAGTGAAAATAAGATTTACAGAAAATATAATATAAAAGAAAACTTTGAATGCCATTTTAAAATAGGACTTATAAATGCTGCTAAGACTTTAAATGAAAGTAATAATGATGTCATTTGAAATAATACTTGTAGAAAATATGATGTATTGTATAAAAGGAGATTTTAAATACTATTTAAAATAAAATTTGGACATGCTAAGCCTTGAATGAAAATGTAGTAATGTTCTTGAAAATAAGACTTGCAAAAATATAATAATTCGCCTGTAGCCTTTTAGCAAAATGTGAACTTTAGACAAAATTGTATTATATCAATATGGTGGTGTAGAAATACCTAGACTTATTTTCCTTTAAAATGTGATGGAAAGGGTATGAGTTTTCTTTCTTTCATATTAGCTATACTTGGCTATAAGACGCATAGTTAAGTAACTCTTGAAAAATTGTTTGTAAAGCATACTTGAACTCATATTTTGCAATATTAGTGATGTTTTTAAATTTTAAGATAGCAAGAACAAATCATGATTCTTTTAGCTCAAAAATATGTAATCATGCTATTTTGAAAATCAATTATTCTAATAAAAATAAATACTATAAATAATTTCAACATAAAAAGGGAATGAAACTTATGGAACTAATGTTACTTCTTTTTTTTTATTAACTACCCATCATATTAAAACTAAACCACTAATTTAACTAGGATTCATTTAAGTTAAGAAAATAAAATAAGATAAGGTGTTAGTCATACAAAGCAAAAAAATAAAAAAATACACAACAATAAAAATAAGGTAGATGGGGAGAAAAAATGAATGGATCTAGCCCATTTTAAGGCTCAACTGCTGCGGACTGTTTTGCCATTGGGCTTTAGCCCAAAATTCCTTTCTTTTTATGTATATGCTGCGGATGGGCTGGACGGGGAGAAGAGTTGTGTTAGGCTTTTAGCCCAACGCCGAATACAGGAGAAGATGAGTTCCCTGGACTCGTATGCGATGTTCATGCATAAAGAAAATGGAAAGAAAAGGATTAGTATTTAATCAATGCATAAGTTAAACATGTACATATACATACATAATCAAATATGGCGCGTATGAAAAGCATATAAGATCTTAAACAAATGCCGAAAATAAATATACTTTAGCAGTGCAATACAAGGGGAAGAAAAGTTTAACATAAACCAACCTTAAAATCAAACTGTCATAAAATGAAATAGACACATCAAAGTATTTTGGGTTTGCTGCAAAGTTAGGTGTTTAAAAGGATTCTCATATAGCTTCCAAACACAACAGAAGTTAGCACACATATATATTTTAGACCAAACTAATTCCGAAATGATAAGATTATTATTTCAAATGCGTCAGGCAAACCCAGAACTGGACAGAACTCGTCTTTTAAACCAGTAGTAGACTCTTCAAGGCATGATTGTTGCTACTAAATGAAATAGTTCTTTGTAAGTTTAGCTGAACACTAAATGAACATTTAGGTACACAGGCCCATTGGACCATAGTCTCTTTAATCATACATTGATATCCAAACTTAAATGATCTCTAAACCCCCAAGTCATACTTAACTAAATCATCTTCATTTTCAGCAAGAAATGATACTAAAGCAAACTGATCCAAACAATGCCTATTAAGCTGAGATCCACTAAGCTACTGATTCTTAGCAAACCAAGCTTATAGCCATCCCACAGAGTTAGTAACAAACACTTATATAGTTATACCACACAAATAACATTTGAACTAAAAGAAATCTATAACTAGCTTACACCTTAAATAAAGGAATTGAGCTAACTGACAATCATACTAATAGTGCACCAAACTCATTGTTTAAGCTAGAATAGAATCAACACTATGTGGTTATACACCTAATGCAACAATAAGTAAGCTAGATATACAAAATCCTTCAAATAAGGTGGCAGTTCAAAGAGAAGGCAGAACTGATTTCAAACAAGAGGCATACATGGGATGCAGGCATAGCTAATATAATGGTCAACCCATATAGACACCTTATCCACAGCAAGGGGTCATGCTTACCAAATAGTTTTGTATTTAGGCTGAAACAGGAGAGAGGCTTGATAAATTACAGTGTAGATGATTAAATGCATGTTGAGAGTTGTTTCAGATGAGGTGTTGCACAAGATAAGAGAGTATGCATGGGAAGGCAAGCTGAGATGCAAGAAAAAGGAGGCAGGGGAGACACATAATCACACATAGGAGGACATAACAAGGTAAGGGGAATGGATGCAAAGAGATACAAGTAGGCTGTGAACTATAAGGAAGCATACACAGAGATGAAGAGGATGCTTATGATGAGAGGCAGGATAGCAAGGAAGGAAGATATGTCAACATCAACATATAGGGGATTAATCAGAACAGTGTAGGTACAATGCAAATGGTGACATGCACAGAGGTCATAAGCCAGGATGAAGCTAATATGGTGTTCCAACAGGATAGACTAGTCAATGATGATGCTAAGGATAGTATGACCTACAAATGCATGGCTGAGATGCAATATATGATCCTGGATCCTAGAGTCCAACCAAGGGCTGATCTGGAGATTGACAATAGCAGTCCAGGTTCTTGCCAAGAAACAGCTACAAACTAGAAATTTAGACAAACTATATTGAAACCAAAGTTACACCTTTAAAACTGTCATCAGTTTGAAGTTTCAGCAGTAGCTTCAAAACTATTTTAAAGTTACATCATATGCTAATATCTAGACTAGATATAGATTACAACAACAACCAAACTAAGAATGGCAAAAAAAAAAAGAAACAGGCTAATGTTTAACTTGAACTAATACACACTCCACTAAGCAGATCAGAATGAACTTATGCTAAGGCCAAATGTTTATCCAAATTCTTATAGAACAAGCAGGGACCTTAGTGTATGAACTCATACCCAGGGGATTCAAACAATACAAAACCAAAAGCTGGCATTTCTAGTGTAGACATATGAGATTCAGAACATAGATTTTATGACTTAATCTACAATGTTGAAACTCATTCCTTTTTTATTACCAGCTGACCTTAACAACATATTCTAGTCAAATAAGGAAGGTCATTGTCATATTTTGAGTGAGGTTACCATGACACAACTGCCAAACAAGGTTCAAATTAAACCAACGACTACAGAGGCACAAAAGGTCAATATGCTTATGCCAAATTAATATGAAAGAGACACTAAACTGAAACAATATTCACATTTTTATTGAACTACTAAAACATCTGAATAAACATATGCAATTGTACCAATAGGATTTCTGCCAAAATAGTATGGGGAATAATAATAAACCTAAACTAAATGTTGTAACCATAGCCAGGTAAAACCACAGGTTTATCTTATGCATGACTGGTCAAGGCTGGACATGTATGGCATAGCTAAGTAGCTACAGACCTGGACTAATATGTGAACAATCATTATTGAGCATACAAACTATACTTAAACTGCTATAAGCTGGATACATATGGCTGATCAAAACAAAACATAAAATGAACCATCGCGGAACAAACTGAAGGTAAACACATACACATCGTTAGCAAACCACAAACTAATATACAGAACTAATCTTATGAAGAACAAATAAGCAACGTGAACCTAACAAAACACATGATTAATCCAAATCGATATCTAACATAGAACTGAATAACTACAGAACTAGACACAGGATCAAACTAAGCTCAAACACGCGTAATACAACTAAAACAAACACAAACATGAATTAAATCATAACTGATCAAACGAATCACACAAGCAGGTTAAGCCCTCAAACATTTACTAAAAATAACTAATGGAAGGGGTATTACCTTCTTCGGGTGCAGCGAAATGGATGCGGGGTCTTTGATTCACACTCGAACACCACACTCCGAATTTGTATAGATCCGAAACAGAACCCAGAGCGAAAAACGGACAGAAATGATTTGATATGTTTCTTATCAATCACCAAAATATATGACTACTACAAATTGATATCTTTTAGGGGGGTTTCCAACTTTAATCTCTAGGGGATTCTGCCACTAAAACAAACCTGTTCTTGGAGGATTCCATGAATCGAAAAAATCCCATCCTTCAACTGATTTGGAGATGACTATTTATAAGGCGATTTAAGGTTTCTTGTGAAGAAGAGAGAGAAGAGCGGGGGACAAGACGAAGTGGGGGGTGACAGTGGCGTGGGGGGACAAGGAGGAGTGGATGTAGAAGAGGAGCGTGGTGTGGGGTGAGGAAGAGCGGAAGAGAGAGAGAGTGAGGGAGGCGGCTGAGTGGAAGGGGAAAGAGAAAGAGATTAGGGATTAGGGTAAAAATAAGGGAATGGGCTAATCGGGTCGGGTCGGGTATTGGATGTAGTGGGCTGAAAATATATGGGCTGGGATATTTATTTTTGGGCTGGGGTGAATTAAAATGTGGGCTGATTTTATGAATTGACCCGAAAGTAATACGGGTTCTAAAGAGACTCGTTTTAAATTAATCATATACTGAGTGTGCTAAAATACCCCCTAATATAAAGTATGTGTTTATTAATATTTAGATGAAAATAAAATGACGTCGTAATAGTCGGGCGATAATATATTTGAGATTCAACAGTAAGTAAATGCTATTATTAAATTACGCGAAGATAAATGCGATGCGTGTGCATAAGCTGGTAAAATGATAAAAATTGTGAATAATAATAATAATAATAATAATAATAATGGTAATAAAAGATAATGACAGCATAATGCAATGCCGGTATTAATAAAAACTAATAATTATAGTAAAAATATAAATACATTTTTTTTAGATTTGCCAAAATATTAGAAGCGTAAATAGGTATTTCGGAGGAGAGGCGGGACAAAATTGGGTGTCAACATTTATAACAAAAATATTTAACAATGCTATGTCTGCAAAATACCTCAATCTCAGAAGGTAAAGTTTCATTTTTTCATAAACGGGGAAGCTAAAAAAGTGCATTGAATAAGAAGGAGGATTTCAAACAAATTGATACTAAATTAGAAGCTAGCTACTGCAAAGGACAAGGCTAGTTAAAGAAGCGGATGAATAAATTACCTCCTAAAGCATATTGGTAGTATATAATTTTTCGTATGATTGTTTTAGTGGTAGGGTAGCTCAATTGTTATACAAATCGCCTCACACCTAATCTATCTATATAGAATAAGAGAGGCAAAAGCATGGTGGAATGATAAGTGTCACCACCACAAAAGTTAGAATTTTAAGATACAAAATAAAAATATAAAAATGCAAGAGTTAAATAAAACTGGAAGGAGCAAATTTCAATGTAAAAAGTCAATATAAAAAAATAAAAACTGCAAATTGACACAGTGTAAAACCTAAATGAGAAACCAACAATTCCATACGCACGATGGAGTCCCAACAGATAATTAACTTCACAACATATTGAAATGCAAAATTAAAAAAAAAAAAAAACACGTTTTCAAATATGCTTAACAAATTGTCCATATTTTTAGGACACCCACTTTATCGTAATTGTAGGAGTTAAATTTAAAGATACCTTTTCAAAAGAGTTATTTTAACCAAACAACAAGATAAATAAAAATTAATTGAAAGATATTAAAATTTAAAACTAATAGTATTAACAATTTTGAAGATAGTTACAACTTTCCCATTTTATCATAATTATAGGAGTTTTCTTATTGAAAAATGCCTTCTTTAAATTGATATGTACTTGTGCAACAACTGTTGCATCCTTTTCCATGGCAACAATTCTTTACTTAATGAAAAGAAAGTGAAGCCTATCTACCGAAAATAGGTCTCAACATCTTACTTAAATTTCTTTTTCCTCCTCCTTTCAGCTAAAGATAAGAATACTGCTAGAATATGAGCAGATAAAGACCATATTGATAAAGTAATGATATTTGTTTCATATTTCAAAATCTATAATTAATAAGAACAATGTCCACTGCCTAACTCATACTTTATCATAGTCCTTATATTATTTTTCAAACATCAAGAAAGATAAAGCCAAAATTCAACCAAATTTCAATTCTTTTATCTCTCATGTGGTATATTAGTACTCAAATTTCAAAATCATAGCATACAGATTGTGGAATAGTAGTATGAGTAGTTTTAGCAATTTTTGAACAACTCGGATGCAAGGAAACGAGATGCAAAGTTTTTTGAGGTACTGTCACGTCAGTTTTGAATCCCATATATATGTATTTTATCAGCTTCTTTGGTTTTTGTTTTCCATGTGTATTGTCGTATATATTTAATGATTGTTTTGTAGCCTGGAATGCATCATCTTTCACACAACAATTATATGAAGATAACATTTCGTTTTTGTATTTCATGTATATTTCAAGCGGAAGAACTGACGGGCAAGGCCAAGGTAGATTGTACTTACTTTTGGCATTAGTTGAAATATGTTGTGATCACTCTTAGAATAGCTTTATTTTTTACAATTGATTTACATTTATCCTTTTGAAATTTTACAGTTGCAGGAATAAGGATATCATAAATAAGAAGATTAACTAAGTCCAATGACTGGTTTTAATTTGTTTTGAACTTTAGTTAAATCATTATTTTTCTATTGATATTATTTTTTCCAATCCAAATTTAGGGTGTGTTTGGTATTAAATAAAATAAAATATTGATTGAAGGGGAAGATGCAAAAGGAGTACACACCAAAATGAGAGATTTAAAAGATGCAGCAACCAAAGTGCGTGGTGAAGATGGTTCCTCCACAAAAGCACTAGCGGAATTGGCTTCCGATATGACCATAGTCTTACAAAATTAATTATACCGATTTCATTTTATTTTATGTAACACTTTTATCGTTTTAAGAAGAATGATATATTATTATATTTGAAAACTCTCAAATATGAACTTTTTGTGAGTTTTCACTCATTATTCAATATTTACGTTGGGTCTCATTAATCTGAAATCGTGTTGAGAAGTCTCATAAAAAGCTCCTTATTAAAGGCAATTCTATATTGTTCTAATAACATATTGTTGTTGTCACATAATTGTCATTGTATATTTAATATACTACAAGTTCTACCGATATTTACGTCACATGGCATAAGGGGCCAATCGACAGGTTGATAAAAAATCATCGTAGCAATGTAATAAACAACTATAAGGAACAAAATAAAAGTTATTCAGTGTTGATATGATTCGCTTCTTTTAATTTTGTAGAGGTTCTCTTATTAGGTATAATGTATTTAATTAATTAAAAATAAGATGATAATTGAAATTTTGATTAAAAAAAAATCAAATAAGCCAAATTACAATATGATATGATTAATATTTGTTTATATTGACCGCGCATCACACGGGTACAATACTAGTGGTAAAAATGGAGTGATTGATAAGTTTTACGGACTATAATCCAACCACTCGTACTACATACAAATCTTGAACTGGGTAAAGATGCATATGATTTGAAACAAATTTTTGACAGCTTCAAGAAAACGATTTTAGTTACAGTTAATCAATTAATATTGTGGCAACAAGAGTTCTTGATAAACATCAATACACTCAAAAATATTGTGAATATAAAAAATACTTGTAAAGATTATGAAAACTCACCAGTTCAAGCAGGAAAAAAATGGTATTTGGTTGAGAAAGCATAGAGGGAGGCGTCAAAAATTTACCGCGAGAAGAGAAGGCAGAGAGGAATGAAAGGTTTTGTGAATAACACTACTTATTTTAATGAGTCTGAATGGAATAAGACTCTCTTATGAATTTGATTTATTCAGATCCATTAAAAGGCTTTATAAGGAAACAAAATCACTATATTTAATGGGTTGAATCTGAATAATTAAAATTCAGACCTTAAACAAATGCATTTAATGAAATGATTAAGATTCAAATCTCTATTAAGTGCAAACAAATGAGACCTAAACTTTGAGGGGAAATTAAAAAAAAAAAAATGGGTGCAAACTTATCATCAATTCATTCTTAAAGCAGAAAAAAAAAAAAAAAAAAAAAAAAGGAGAAGAAAGTTTTCAAAAGAAAAAAGAGCAATAGCTGCCCAAATTGGACCATAGAATCAACAATATACACCTGTGCGGCTGTGCGTCCACCTTTACTTTCATAACACGAAAAAAAAATCATTAATATCATTTTAGAGGGTAGAATAATTTTATCCTTAACTACAAATGTTTTAATATATTTTTTTAATACTTTAAATACGAGTTATGAGATATTGTGGTTTGTTATATTTCTTGTTTAGTTTTATAATACGTAAATCTTATTTTAAAAAAGAAGAGATCGAATTCTTGGCAAAGTTCAATTCCTGAAGTTTTGTTTGAAGTAGTGATTTTTGTTCTTGGTTCTGAAAAGTTATATTTGATTTTCCACGTATTAAGAAGTATGACTTTACGGACATATATTTCACGTTGAACCACTTAGTCAACTAGAAAATTCATGCAAACTTGATTGGAAGGTTAAGTACCATAGATTTCCACTTTGAAGTCAAGGAAGGAAAAAGTGTGTGGAGAAAGTGTGAGGAAAAAGTTACCTACAACGATTTTCGCACCTAATTATAAGTATTAATTTACTAGTATCTTAAATTATAGAATGTGGTAATAATTCAGTGATTAAAAAAAAAAAACAGTTGGCTGAACGCATATAGTTATTGATCGAGTGTAACTTAGTAAACCCTCCTTTTGCGGCATTAGCGAAGAATAGTTAATCACAGTCAATGTATAGGGGTGAGCATGGTACGATATTTGAAACTTCGGTTCGGTAATTTTGGTTTTCGATATTTAAAAATACTATACCATTACCATACCAAATTAATTCGGTATGATTCGGTATTTTTAAGTTCGGTTTCGATATTTTGCAGTACGGTAATTCGGTAACCATAGTTTGTTCGACTACGACTTACATATATACATATAATAAAGAATTATGACTTCGGCTATTCAAGAAACGTCTCGATTATATTATACTAACACCTTACACGTGTAAAAATAATCAAAAGAAAGTACAAGCAATGCCCTTCGTTAATCAATTACACAAAAAGGACATTTCAATCAAGATATTTATACTTCGATACACAAAAAGGGCATTTCAAACAATTATATCATATTAACATCTTACACATGTAAAAATATTCAAAAGAAAGTACAAGCAATTTCAACGCATAAACAATTAGTTAGTACTAATACTAATTATATATTTGTCAGTATTATCTATAAATATGAGTTGTATATGTAACTATATGGAATACTTCAGTATGATATTCAATATTTCGGTATTTTCTTTATCAATACTGAATACGGTACCAAATATCAAACTTTTCAAAAATGCATACCAAATATCGTACCAAATACCATAATACCGAAACCGCGGTAACAAAAATTTTGATTTCGATATGATAATCGGTATATACCGTACCGTGCCCACCCTGACTCTACGATGATAACAAAATATTCGAAGCAGAAGTGATGAAGATGCAACAGAAATTACCCATATGCGATGGTTAAAGGTTTTTTTTTTTTTTTTTTTTTGGGTATGTAACCGCTTGATACGTGGTACTGGAGAAAAGGACCAAAATCATCCATAATGTTTGGGTTTGGATCAAAATCATGCATATTCTTTCACATGGTGCACTAATAGTACATTATGTTTGCATAAGTGGTGCACTTTTAGTCACAATCCCAAATAAATTTAACGGAAAAGAACAAAAATGCCCCTGAACTTTTAGAAAAGGTATAAAAATACCATTTATTCATCTATTTTGCTAAAACTACCCCTCAATTCAACTTTTTGGCTCATTTATTCCCCTTGACTAACGGACAACACTAATTTTTTTTTTTAAAAAAAATTAAATTGCACATGACATTTTATTACTGAAAAATTGATTTATTCTTTTAAAAAGAAATCTGAAAAATCGTTATTTGTAGAATAAGGAAAAATAATTTTTCAACATCCATCTCTTTAAAAAAACAAATGTAGTAAGCCTTTTATATATATATATATATAAAAAAAAAACAGAATTGGATTTTCATTAAAACATGTGGAATTTTTTTAAGTTTGGAAAAAAAAAATTAACGGGTGGAAACCCCATTTTTTTTTTAGAAAATTCAATTTTTAAATCTGAAAAACTGATTGTTTTTTTAAGTAAAATGTGCAAAACTAATACTCCATAATTTTCTTCTAGATTTAAAAAAAGATAGTTTTCTGGTTTTTTTTTTAAACACAGTTTTTCCATAAAAAATTTAATTTTTTCAGATTTTTATAAAAATCCAATTTTTCACATTTTGAAAAGAAAAAAAAATAGTGTTGTCCGTTAGTCAAGGTTTTACTCGTTAAAAAAAAGTTTTCCAAATTTTAAAAAATTCCAAGGTTTCAGATTTCTTTTTAAAAGAATAAATCAATTTTTCAGTAATAAAATGTCATGTGCAATTTATTTATTTATTTTTAAAAAAAAATTAGTGTTGTCCGTTAGTCAAGGGAAATAAATGAGCCAAAAAGTTGAATTGAGGGGTAGTTTTAGCAAAATAGATGAATAAAGGGTATTTTTATACCTTTTCTAAAAGTTCAGGGGCATTTTTGTTCTTTTCCGTTAAATTTATTTGGGATTGTGACTAAAAGTGCACCACTTATGCAAACATAATGTACTATTAGTGCACCATGTGAAAGAATATGTATGATTTTGATCCAAACCCAAACATTATGGATGATTTTGGTCCTTTTCTCCGTGGTACTGATTGAATCAACTAATTTGTGTTTTCTATGTAGAGGAAAGGGAAGCGTTACTCTACCTTTTTTTTATTTTTTATTTTTAAAATTTGAATCCGAGATCTTAATTGAAGAAATATCATGTCCGGCCCATAACACTTTTTCTTTTTTAGTAGTTGCTATAGAAATTTCAATCCATCTTTACTACATAGAGAGCAATGCATCAAGAAGGAAAGATGACATGAAAATGCACTATCAAGATCATTAGAGCAACTTCCTTGAACTTTCTTTGTCATATATAGTCAAATGGAGTACTAATTAAACAATCAAATCAAACCAAAAGCATAAAAAGCAGGCCACCAAATTCTCAACCATAGGGGAAATGACCGAATCTTGATTATTCTAACCCACTGACTTTATCAATGGAAGCCAACAAGTACTTTCCTCAACCTCTTTTTCAGCTTTCATTCAAATGAGGGGTAATAGTAGTTCTTTTCGTCACTCAATTATAATAAATCTTAATTTACGATTGAATATTTTTATTTTTTTAATTTGTGTGCTTATTATCTTTTATACAAGAAAATGTCACACTTAGAGGGTGTTTGGCTAAGCTTATAAGCAATTTTTAGCTTATCTACGCATTTGATAAATATTAAAAATGCTTATAAGTCAAGTGTTTATAAGCCAAAATAAGTCATAAGCCATAAGTTAGTCACTCCCAACTTATAATATTTTAGCTTATAAACACTGTTAGTTTGACCAATGATTTCACTATTATATCGCTAATTATTTTATGTAATTCCTAAAATACCTTTTTTTAAAACAAAATTCGAACCCTCCCCATGATTTTACTCCTTCACCAGTTCTTCGAATCTATGACTTCTGTAACCTCTTCAACATCAACAACTTTATTTTACAAAATCTTCTTGGTATTATTTGGGTGAGAAAGTTCTCTTTTACTTTGTTAATTTGCATATTACATAAAGCTACGTTACGATGTATTTTCTAACTTTTTAATTTTTTTGAACCCCAGCTTAATACCAATTCCCTTCTACCAACTGGACGTCAATGACCGCTGATTTGTAGGTTTTATAAAGCATGAAACTCAATCCTATTCCCCTACATTCTAGGGTATGTTGTTGTTGTTGAATAATATTATCTAATCAATTTTGAACTAAACCTAAATTGAGACATAAATCATTTTGTATTTGAATCAAACAAATTCTTTTAATGAATTATTCGAATAGGACAACTATCAATCTGGAAATTGAAATATTGTAATAATCATGTCCTATTAGTTTAAACAGCTTCAGGGACATTTAAGTCATGTTAACACAAAAAATTGCTTATCATCACATTTTTGCCAAACACTTCAACTGCTTATTATTAGTTTCATCACTTGTATATACAAACAGGTAATTATTTATCTGTTAAATCAGTTTCAGCACTAAAAAAGGCTTATCATCACTTAATGTTTATCAGCTATTTTAAATCAGCTAAGCCAAACGGGCTCTTTTAATGATGGTGTTCGGATTAATAAGTTCGCATCTCGATTACTTTATCGGCTACCTCTCATTAGCCTAGATATCGAGTAACTCTACCAATCAAGACTTACGCAAATGATAAAAAGTTACTTAGTATTTTATTTTAATGTGTCACTGGAATTTAAACCTAAAACTTCATGTATTACGACTATATCATTCTTAAATATAAAATAACAATACAAACTTAATTGTAACAGTCAGTATTGATGTTTGACATCACGACACTAGTCAGAAGAAGATAGTCGACTTACTCTAACAAGAAGACCGGTTACGAGAAGAGATAGAGCGACAAAGGAAGCAGGGGATATTTATTCCATTTACATCTTATTGCTATTCTTTTTTTTGACTACCTATAAGACTGACTCCCTATTCCTATGGGTCGAGTGAGCTCTTCCCGTAGGAAGTTTCATTCCTAACAGCTCAAGCCTTGAGATTTGTCTTTTGAAGCCCTCTCAAACGAGAGTTTTTTTCCGAT